>NC_082672.1:72785714-73418928 GCF_025265405.1 Mesoplodon densirostris
GCCCCCACTGCTTTTTTCCTTCCTCACCTCTGTTCGGAGAGAAATTCCAGTGGAAGGTATGGGTGACACATCCTCTTCTTTACAGGTGGCAGCCTGGCAACTCCTGCAGAAAGTCCAGCAGAGCCCCACTCACACCGGGCCACCCACAAAGCCGTGGCCCCTCACTCCCTCCCACCAGCACAGCCCCGAGACTGCTGACGGGGCAGAGAATATGGAGTCGGGCACAGCTTCAGGGGCTATTGCTGCCTGGAGCGCTGTTTATATTGACCTCAACCAGGCACACCTGGGGAGGGCCGGCCGGCAGGGTCAGGCTGCCCAGGTCAGCTAATCCTCAACCCTCAGGGAATCACATTATTGACAATGGACCTCGCTAAGGCAGAATAGAAGCCAAGAGAAAAAAGGACACAATGCCATTTGCAGCACCGTAGATGAGGCTAAAGGTAATCACGTGACTTGTAGTAAGTCAGAAAGTGAAAGACACATATCGTGTCATATCACTTATAGGTGTTACCTAAAAACGGATACCAGGGCAGATATTTCCAGGGAGAAGGGCAATCACAGATTCATTAAACAAACTTATGGTTCACCAATGGAAAGGTGTGAGGATTGGTTTCATTACGATATTGGGGTTAACAGACATATACGAACACAGGTGACATATATAATCACCAAAGACCTACGGAATACCAAGAGAAGACTACTCAACATTCTGTCATAACGTACATGGGAAAAGGATCCCAGGAAGAACAGACATATGTATATGTGTAAAAGAACCACATCTTGCACACCTACAACAAGCCAAACATTGTAATCAAACTTGCTGTAATAAAAAAAATAAAAAAATAATTAAAAACACGAACAAGAAGTAGTGAGACAAACTTGAGGGGCTTTCTCCTGGCACATTCCATTCTAAATTCCAATCTAGAACACGACTTCCATTGAGGCTCTGTTGCCCTAGTAAGCAGATTTGGTAAGGGAGAACTGCTGCCACCTTGAGGCCGTTTCACACAACAGCAGCTTTTATCCCAGCACTAATGATCAGTTGATATTCAAAATCATTGCAGGCCTGTAAATGACACCTGCCCTGAAAACAAATCCTGGGGTCACATAGCGACCAAAAAATTCAAAGGACGTCCATATTTCAAAACGACCGTTTCAAAAGGCATATTTTACGCACCTTACTCTTCTGCTTCTTTTTCTTTCTTTCTTCTTTTGTTAAAAAAACGGGAATGGAAAAAGGCATCCCTCAGAATGGGCGAAAATCGTTGCAAACGAATCAATGGACAAAGGATTAATCTCCAATATATATAAACAGCTCATGCAGCTTAATATTAAAAAAAACAAACAACCCAATACAAAAATGGGCAGAAGATCTAAAGAGACGTTTCATCAAAGAAGACACAGAGATGGCCAAGACGCACATGAAAATCTGCTCAACATCGCTTATTATTAGAGAAAAGCAAATCAAAACTACAATGAGGTATCACCTCACACCTGTTAGAATCGGCATCCTCAGAAAATCTACAAACAACAAATTCTGGGGAGGGTGTGGACAAAAGGATCCCTCTTCCACTATTGGTGGGCATGTAAATTGATAAAGTCACTATGGGGAACAGTATGGAGTTTCCTTAAAAAAACTAGAAATAGAATTACCATATGATCCAGCAATCCCACTTCTGGGCATATACCCAGAGAAAACCATAAATCAAAAAGGCACGTTCACCACAATGTTCATGGCAGCAATATTTACAATAGCCAGGTAATGGAAGCAAGCTAAATGCCCACAGACAGAAGAATGGATAAAGATGTGGTACATATATAAAATGGAATATTACACAGCCATTAAAAGGAATGAAACTGGGTCATTTGTAGAGATGTCGATGGATCTAGAGACTGTCATAGAGAATGAACTAAGTCAGAAAGAGAAAAACAAATATTGTATATTAAGGCATATATGTGGAACCTAGAAAAATGGTACAGATGAACTGGTTTGCTGGGAAGAAATAGAGACAGAGGTAGAGAACAAATATATGGACACCAGGTGTGGGAAGCCATGGGGTGGTGGTGGTGGGATGAGTTGGGAGATTGGGATTGACCTGTATACATGTATATGCATAAAATACATAACTAATAATCACCTGCTGTATAAAAAATTAAATAAAATTAAATTTAAAAATTTAAAAATAAAACAGAAAAATGTTCTTCCCTTCACACAGATGTATTTATATGAATGAATTATTTCCATGCTTATATCTATAAATACATAAAACAGGAATAAAATCTAACTTGAACCAGAAAAGAAAAAAAAAAATACCTGAACCCACCAGTTATACAGAGGAAAACCCTATCAGGGCACTTGCTCCAGCAGTAAACAATTCTGAAATTGGTCAAGGTGGGGAATCACCTCCCATAGAGCCAGAAACACAACCCAATGCAAGGAGTGTCCTCACTGCAAAGCTGGGGGACCGTGCCAAATCATTAGTGAGTAAACGTGAGCTGAGCCCCAGGCCAGATGCTGCTGAACGGTTCCCACCCTTCCCAGGTAAAACACCTGAATATGTACAAGGGCTTGAAACCTAGACGAAGGGCCATGGTGCCACACCAGCGACAGCATGCAGGCCAACTTGGTGCCTGCAGGCCAGCCAGGATGGTCCTGGCCCCGGGCGCTCTTCTGGAAGTTTCCATTGCCCTGCCTGAGATACCCCTCTGGTCCCGGCCCCCACTGCTTTTTTCCTTCCTCACCTCTTTTCGGAGAGAAATTCCAGCGGAAGGTATGGGTGACACATCCTCTTCTTTACAGGTGGCAGCCTGGCAACTCCTGCAGAAAGTCCAGCAGAGCCCCACTCACACCGGGCCACCCACAAAGCCGTGGCCCCTCATTCCCTCCGACCAGCACAGCCCCGAGACTGCTGACGGGGCAGAGAATATGGAGTTGGGCACAGCTTCAGGGGCTATTGCTGCCTGGAGCGCTGTTTATATTGACCTCAACCAGGCACACCTGGGGACGGCCGGCCGGCAGGGTCAGGCTGCCCAGGTCAGCTAATCCTCAACCCTCAGGGAATCACATTATTGACAATGGACCTCGCTAAGGCAGAATAGAAGCCAAGAGAAAAAGGGACACAATGCCATTTGCAGCACCGTAGATGAGGCTAAAGGTAATCACGTGACTTGTAGTAAGTCAGAAAGTGAAAGACACATATTGTGTCATATCACTTATAGGTGTTACCTAAAAACGGATACCAGGGCAGATATTTCCAGGGAGAAGGGCAATCACAGATTCATTAAACAAACTTATGGTTCACCAATGGAAAGGTGTGAGGATTGGTTTCATTACGATATTGGGGTTAACAGACATATACAAACACAGGTGACATATATAATCACCAAAGACCTACGGAATACCAAGAGAAGACTACTCAACATTCTGTCATAACGTACATGGGAAAAGGATCCCAAGAAGAACAAACATATGTATATGTGTAAAAGAACCACATCTTGCACACCTACAACAAGCCAAACATTGTAATCAAACTTGCTGTAATAAAAAAAATAAAAAATTAAATTAAAAACACGAACAAGAAGTAGTGAGACAAACTTGAGGGGCTTTCTCCTGGCACATTCCATTCTAAATTCCAATATAGAACACGACTTCCATTGAGGCTCTGTTGCCCTAGTAACCAGATTTGGTAAGGGAGAACTGCTGTCACCTTGAGGCCGTTTCACACAACAGCAGCTTTTATCCCAGCGCTAATGATCAGTTGATATTCAAAATCATTGCAGGCCTGTAAATGACACCTGCCCTGAAAACAAATCCTGGGGTCACATAGCGACCAAAAAATTCAAAGGATGTCCATATTTCAAAACGACCGTTTCAAAAGGCATATTTTACGCACCTTAGTGTTCTGCTTCTTTTTCTTTCTTTCTTCTTTTGTTAAAAAACGGGAATGGAAAAAGGCATCACTCAGAATGGGCGAAAATCGTTGCAAACCAATCAATGGACAAAGGTTTAATCTCCAATATATATAAACAGCTCATGCAGCTTAATATTAAAAAAACAAACAACCCAATACAAAAATGGGCAGAAGATCTAAAGAGACGTTTCTTCAAAGAAGACACAGAGATGGCCAAGACGCACATGAAAAGCTGCTCAACATCACTAATTATTAGAGAAATGCAAATCAAAACTACAATGAGGTATCACCTCACACCTGTTAGAATCGGCATCATCAGAAAATCTACAAACAACAAATTCTGGGGAGGGTGTGGACAAAAGGATCCCTCTTCCACTATTGGTGGGCATGTAAATTGATAAAGTCACTATGGGGAACAGTATGGAGTTTCCTTAAAAAAACTAGAAATAGAATTACCATATGATCCAGCAATCCCACTTCTGGGCATATACCCAGAGAAAACCATAAATCAAAAAGGCACGTTCACCACAATGTTCATTGCAGCACTATTTACAATAGCCAGGTAATGGAAGCAAGCTAAATGCCCACAGACAGAAGAATGGATAAAGATGTGGTACATATATAAAACGGAATATTACCCAGCCATAAAAAGGAATGAAACTGGGTCATTTGTAGAGACGTCGATGGATCTAGAGACTGTCATAGAGAATGAAGTAAGTCAGAAAGAGAAAAACAACTATTGTATATTAAAGCATATATGTGGAACCTAGAAAAACGGTACAGATGAACTGGTTTGCAGGGAAGAAATAGAGACACAGAGGTAGAGAACAAACGTATGGACACCAAGTGTGGGAAGCCATGGGGTGGTGGTGGTGGGATGAGTTGGGAGATTGGGATTGACCTGTATACATGTATATGCATAAAATACATAACTAATAATAACCTGCTGTATAAAAAATAAAAAAAAATTAAATTTCAAAATTTAAAAATAAAACAGAAAAAATTTCTTCCCTTCACACAGATGTATTTATATGAATGAATTCTTTCCATGCTTATATCTAGAAATACATAAAAGAGGAATAAATTCTAACGAACCATAAAAGAAAAAAAAACCTGAATCCACCAGTTTGGCAGAGGAAATCCCTATCAGGGCACTTGCTCCAGCGGTAAACAATTCTGAAATTGGTCAGAAGTGGGGAATCATCTCCCATACAGCGAGCAACACACCCCCCACGCAAGGAGCGTCCTCATTGCAAAGCTGGGGGACCGTGCCGAGGCATCTGTGAGTAAACGGGAGCTGAGCCCCAGGCCAGCTGCTGCTGAACTGTTCCCATCATTCCCAGGTAAAACACCTGAATATGTACAAGGGCTTGAAAGCCTAGAGGAAGGGCCGTGGAGCCACACTAGCCACAGCACGCATGCCAAATTGGTGCCTGCAGGCCAGCCAGGATGGTCCTGGCCCCGGGCGCTCTTCTGGAAGCTTTCCATTGCCCTGCCTGAGATACCCCTCCTTTCCCGGCCCCAACTGCTTTTTTCCTTCCTCACCTCTGTTCGGAGAGAAATTCCAGCGGAAGGTATGGGTGACACATCCTCTTCTTTACAGGTGGAAGCCTGCCAACTCCTGCAGAAAGTCCAGCAGAGCCCCACTCACACCGGGCCACCCACAAAGCCGTGGCCCCTCACTCCCTCCCACCAGCACAGCCCCGAGACTGCTGACGGGGCAGAGAATATGGAGTCGGGCACAGCTTCAGGGGCTATTGCTGCCTGGAGCGCTGTTTATATTGACCTCAACCAGGCACACCTGGGGAGGGCCGGCCGGCAGGGTCAGGCTGCCCAGGTCAGCTAATCCTCAACCCTCAGGGAATCACATTATTGACAATGGACCTCGCTAAGGCAGAATAGAAGCCAAGAGAAAAAAGGACACAATGCCATTTGCAGCACCGTAGATGAGGCTAAAGGTAATCACGTGACTTGTAGTAAGTCAGAAAGTGAAAGACACATATCGTGTCATATCACTTATAGGTGTTACCTAAAAACGGATACCAGGGCAGATATTTCCACGGAGAAGGGCAATCACAGATTCATTAAACAAACTTATGGTTCACCAATGGAAAGGTGTGAGGATTGGTTTCATTACGATATTGGGGTTAACAGACATATACGAACACAGGTGACATATATAATCACCAAAGACCTACGGAATACCAAGAGAAGACTACTCAACATTCTGTCATAACGTACATGGAAAATGATCCCAGGAAGAACAGACATATGTATATGTGTAAAAGAACCACATCTTGCACACCTACAACATGCCAAACATTGTAATCAAACTTGCTGTAATAAAAAAAATAAAAAATTAAATTAAAAACACGAACAAGAAGTAGTGAGACAAACTTGAGGGGCTTTCTCCTGGCACATTCTATTCTAAATTCCAATCTAGAACACGACTTCCATTGAGGCTCTGTTGCCCTAGTAACCAGATTTGGCAAGGGAGAACTGCTTCCACCTTGAGGCCGTTTCACACAACAGCAGCTTTTATCCCAGCGCTAATGATCAGTTGATATTCAAAATCATTGCAGGCCTGTAAATGACACCTGCCCTGAAAACAAATCCTGGGGTCACATAGCGACCAAAAAATTCAAAGGACGTCCATATTTCAAAACGACCGTTTCAAAAGGCATATTTTACGCACCTTAGTGTTCTGCTTCTTTTTCTTTCTTTCTTCTTTTGTTAAAAAACGGGAATGGAAAAAGGCATCCCTCAGAATGGGCGAAAATCGTTGCAAACCAATCAATAGACAAAGGTTTAATCTCCAATATATATAAACAGCTCATGCAGCTTAATATTAAAAAAACAAACAACCCAATACACAAATGGGCAGAAGATCTAAAGAGACGTTTCTTCAAAGAAGACACAGAGATGGCCAAGACGCACATGAAAAGCTGCTCAACATCACTAATTATTAGAGAAATGCAAATCAAAACTACAATGAGGTATCACCTCACACCTGTTAGAATCGGCATCATCAGAAAATCTACAAACAACAAATTCTGGGGAGGGTGTGGACAAAAGGATCCCTCTTCCACTATTGGTGGGCATGTAAATTGATAAAGTCACTATGGGGAACAGTATGGAGTTTCCTTAAAAAAACTAGAAATAGAATTACCATATGATCCAGCAATCCCACTTCTGGGCATATACCCAGAGAAAACCATAAATCAAAAAGGCACGTTCACCACAATGTTCATTGCAGCACTATTTACAATAGTCAGGTAATGGAAGCAAGCTAAATGCCCACAGACAGAAGAATGGATAAAGATGTGGTACATATATAAAACGGAATATTACTCAGCCATAAAAAGGAATGAAACTGGGTCATTTGTAGAGACGTCGATGGATCTAGAGACTGTCATAGAGAATGAAGTAAGTCAGAAAGAGAAAAACAACTATTGTATATTAAGGCATATATGTGGAACCTAGAAAAATGGTACAGATGAACTGGTTTGCAGGGAAGAAATAGAGACACAGAGGTAGAGAACAAACGTATGGACACCAAGTGTGGGAAACCATGGGGTGGTGGTGGTGGGATGAGTTGGGAGATTGGGATTGACCTGTATACATGTATATGCATAAAATACATAACTAATAATAACCTGCTATATAAAAAATTAAAAAAAAATTAAATTTCAAAATTTAAAAATAAAAGAGAAAAATGTTCTTCCCTTCACACAGATGTATTTATATGAATGAATTATTTCCATGCTTATATCTATAAATATATAAAACAGGAATAAAATCTAACTTGAACCAGAAAAGAAAAAAAAAACCTGAACCCACCAGTTATACAGAGGAAAAGCCTATCAGGGCACTTGCTCCAGCAGTAAACAATTCTGAAATTGGTCAAGGTGGGGAATCACCTCCCATACAGCGAGCAACCCAACCCAATGCAAGGAATGTCCTCATTGCAAAGCTGGGGGACCGTGCCGAGGCATCAGTGAGTAAACGTGAGCTGAGCCCCAGGCCAGCTGCTGCTGAACTGTTCCCACCCTTCCCAGGTAAAACACCTGAATA
This sequence comes from Mesoplodon densirostris, assembly GCF_025265405.1. Classification (NCBI taxonomy): domain Eukaryota; kingdom Metazoa; phylum Chordata; class Mammalia; order Artiodactyla; family Ziphiidae; genus Mesoplodon; species Mesoplodon densirostris. The sequence continues at coordinate 72,793,700 of NC_082672.1, forward strand.
TGTACAAGAGCTTGAAAGCCTATAGGAAGGGCCATGGTGCCACACCAGCGACAGAACGCAGGCCAACTTGGTGCCTGCAGGCCAGCCAGGATGGTCCTGGCCCCGGGCGCTCTTCTGGAAGCTTTCCATTGCCCTGCCTGAGATACCCCTCCTGTCCCGGCCCCCACTGCTTTTTTCTTTCCTCACCGCTGTTCGGAGAGAAATTCCAGCGGAAGGTATGGGTGACACATCCTCTTCCTTACAGGTGGCAGCCTGGCAACTCCTGCAGAAAGTCCAGCAGAGCCCCACTCACACCGGGCCACCCACAAAGCCGTGGCCTCTCACTCCCTCCCACCAGCACAGCCCCGAGACTGCTGACGGGGCAAAGGATATGGAGTCGGGCACAGCTTCAGGGGCTATTGCTGCCTGGAGCGCTGTTTATATTGACCTCAACCAGGCACACCTGGGGAGGGCCGGCCAGCAGGGTCAGGCTGCCCAGGTCAGCTAATCCTCAACCCTCAGGGAATCACATTATTGACAATGGACCTCGCTAAGGCAGAATAGAAGCCAAGTGAAAAAATGACACAATGCCATTTGCAGCACCGTAGATGAGGCTAAAGGTAATCACGTGACTTGTAGTAAGTCAGAAAGTGAAAGACACATATCGTATCATATCACTTATAGGTGTTACCTAAAAACGGATACCAGGGCAGATATTTCCACGGAGAAGGGCAATCACAGATTCATTAAACAAACTTATGGTTCACCAATGGAAAGGTGTGAGGATTGGTTTCATTACGAAATTGGGGTTAACAGACATATACAAACACAGGTGACATATATAATCACCAAAGACCTACGGAATACCAAGAGAAGACTACTCAACATTCTGTCATAACGTACATGGGAAAAGGATCCCAGGAAGAACAGACATATGTATATGTGTAAAAGAACCACATCTTGCACACCTACAACAAGCCAAACATTGTAATCAAACTTGCTGTAATAAAAAAAATAAAAAATTAAATTAAAAACACGAACAAGAAGTAGTGAGGCAAACTTGAGGGGCTCTCTCCTGGCACATTCCATTTTAATTCCAATCTAGAACACGACTTCCATTGAGGCTCTGTTGCCCTAGTAACCAGATTTGGTAAGGGAGAACTGCTGTCACCTTGAGGCCGTTTCACACAACAGCAGCTTTTATCCCAGCGCTAATGATCAGTTGATATTCAAAATCATTGCAGGCCTGTAAATGACACCTGCCCTGAAAACAAATCCTGGGGTCACATAGCGACCAAAAAATTCAAAGGACGTCCATATTTCAAAACGACCGTTTCAAAAGGCATATTTTACGCACCTTAGTGTTCTGCTTCTTTTTCTTTCTTTCTTCTTTTGTTAAAAAACGCGAATGGAAAAAGGCATCCCTCAGAATGGGCAAAAATCGTTGCAAACCAATCAATGGACAAAGGTTTAATCTCCAATATATATAAACAGCTCATGCAGCTTAATATTAAAAAAACAAACAACCCAATACAAAAATGGGCAGAAGATCTAAAGAGACGTTTCTTCAAAGAAGACACAGAGATGGCCAAGACGCACATGAAAAGCTGCTCAACATCACTAATTATTAGAGAAATGCAAATCAAAACTACAATGAGGTATCACCTCACACCTGTTAGAATCGGCATCATCAGAAAATCTACAAACAACAAATTCTGGGGAGGGTGTGGACAAAAGGATCCCTCTTCCACTATTGGTGGGCATGTAAATTGATAAAGTCACTATGGGGAACAGTATGGAGTTTCCTTAAAAAACCTAGAAATAGAATTACCATATGATCCAGCAATCCCACTTCTGGGCATATACCCAGAGAAAACCATAAATCAAAAAGGCACGTTCACCACAATGTTCATTGCAGCACTATTTACAATAGCCAGGTAATGGAAGCAAGCTAAATGCCCACAGACAGAAGAATGGATAAAGATGTGGTACATATATAAAACGGAATATTACCCAGGCATAAAAAGGAATGAAACTGGGTCATTTGTAGAGACGTCGATGGATCTAGAGACTGTCATAGAGAATGAAGTAAGTCAGAAAGAGAAAAACAACTATTGTATATTAAGGCATATATGTGGAACCTAGAAAAATGGTACAGATGAACTGGTTTGCAGGGAAGAAATAGAGACACAGAGGTAGAGAACAAACGTATGGACACCAAGTGTGGGAAGCCATGGGGTGGTGGTGGTGGGATGAGTTGGGAGATTGGGATTGACCTGTATACATGTATATGCATAAAATACATAACTAATAATAACCTGCTGTATAAAAAATTAAATAAAATTAAATTTCAAAATTTAAAAATAAAACAGAAAAATGTTCTTCCCTTCACACAGATGTATTTATATGAATGAATTATTTCCATGCTTATATCTATAAATACATAAAACAGGAATAAAATCTAACTTGAACCAGAAAAGAAAAAAAAAAAAAACCTGAACCCACCAGTTATACAGAGGAAAACCCTATCAGGGCACTTGCTCCAGCAGTAAACAATTCTGAAATTGGTCAAGGTGGGGAATCACCTCCCATAGAGCCAGAAACACAACCAAATGCAAGGAGTGTCCTCACTGCAAAGCTGGGGGACCGTGCCAAAGGATTAGTGAGTAAACGTGAGCTGAGCCCCAGGCCAGATGCTGCTGAACTGTTCCCACCCTTCCCAGGTAAAACACCTGAATATGTAGAAGGGCTTGAAACCTAGACGAAGGGCCTTGGTGCCACACCAGCGACAGCATGCAGGCCAACTTGGTGCTTGCAGGCCAGCCAGGATGGTCCTGGCCCCGGGCGCTCTTCTGGAAGTTTCCATTGCCCTGCCTGAGATACCCCTCTGGTCCCGGCCCCCACTGCTTTTTTCCTTCCTCACCTCTGTTCGGAGAGAAATTCCAGCGGAAGGTATGGGTGACACATCCTCTTCTTTACAGGTGGCAGCCTGGCAACTCCTGCAGAAAGTCCAGCAGAGCCCCACTCACACCGGGCCACCCACAAAGCCGTGGCCCCTCATTCCCTCCGACCAGCACAGCCCCGAGACTGCTGACAGGGCAGAGAATATGGAGTTGGGCACAGCTTCAGGGGCTATTGCTGCCTGGAGCGCTGTTTATATTGACCTCAACCAGGCACACCTGGGGAGGGCCGGCCGGCAGGGTCAGGCTGCCCAGGTCAGCTAATCCTCAACCCTCAGGGAATCACATTATTGACAATGGACCTCGCTAAGGCAGAATAGAAGCCAAGAGAAAAAAGGACACAATGCCATTTGCAGCACCGTAGATGAGGCTAAAGGTAATCACGTGACTTGTAGTAAGTCAGAAAGTGAAAGACACATATCGTGTCATATCACTTATAGGTGTTACCTAAAAACGGATACCAGGGCAGATATTTCCAGGGAGAAGGGCAATCACAGATTCATTAAACAAACTTATGGTTCACCAATGGAAAGGTGTGAGGATTGGTTTCATTACGATATTGGGGTTAACAGACATATACAAACACAGGTGACATATATAATCACCAAAGACCTACGGAATACCAAGAGAAGACTACTCAACATTCTGTCATAACGTACATGGGAAAAGGATCCCAGGAAGAACAGACATATGTATATGTGTAAAAGAACCACATCTTGCACACCTACAACAAGCCAAACATTGTAATCAAACTTGCTGTAATAAAAAAATAAAAAATTAAATTAAAAACACGAACAAGAAGTAGTGAGACAAACTTGAGGGGCTTTCTCCTGGCACATTCCATTCTAAATTCCAATATAGAACACGACTTCCATTGAGGCTCTGTTGCCCTAGTAACCAGATTTGGTAAGGGAGAACTGCTGTCACCTTGAGGCCGTTTCACACAACAGCAGCTTTTATCCCAGCGCTAATGATCAGTTGATATTCAAAATCATTGCAGGCCTGTAAATGACACCTGCCCTGAAAACAAATCCTGGGGTCACATAGTGACCAAAAAATTCAAAGGACGTCCATATTTCAAAACGACCGTTTCAAAAGGCATATTTTACGCACCTTAGTGTTCTGCTTCTTTTTCTTTCTTTCTTCTTTTGTTAAAAAACGGGAATGGAAAAAGGCATCCCTCAGAATGGGCGAAAATCGTTGCAAACCAATCAATGGACAAAGGTTTAATCTCCAATATATATAAACAGCTCATGCAGCTTAATATTAAAAAAACAAACAACCCAATACAAAAATGGGCAGAAGATCTAAAGAGACGTTTCTTCAAAGAAGACACAGAGATGGCCAAGACGCACATGAAAAGCTGCTCAACATCACTAATTATTAGAGAAATGCAAATCAAAACTACAATGAGGTATCACCTCACACCTGTTAGAATCGGCATCATCAGAAAATCTACAAACAACAAATTCTGGGGAGGGTGTGGACAAAAGGATCCCTCTTCCACTATTGGTGGGCATGTAAATTGATAAAGTCACTATGGGGAACAGTATGGAGTTTCCTTAAAAAAACTAGAAATAGAATTACCATATGATCCAGCAATCCCACTTCTGGGCATATACCCAGAGAAAACCATAAATCAAAAAGGCACGTTCACCACAATGTTCATTGCAGCACTATTTACAATAGCCAGGTAATGGAAGCAAGCTAAATGCCCACAGACAGAAGAATGGATAAAGATGTGGTACATATATAAAACGGAATATTACCCAGCCATAAAAAGGAATGAAACTGGGTCATTTGTAGAGACGTCGATGGATCTAGAGACTGTCATATAGAATGAAGTAAGTCAGAAAGAGAAAAACAAATATTGTATATTAAAGCATATATGTGGAACCTAGAAAAATGGTACAGATGAACTGGTTTGCAGGGAAGAAATAGAGACACAGAGGTAGAGAACAAACGTATGGACACCAAGTGTGGGAAGCCATGGGGTGGTGGTGGTGGGATGAGTTGGGAGATTGGAATTGACCTGTATACATGTATATGCATAAAATACATAACTAATAATAACCTGCTGTATAAAAAATTAAATAAAATTAAATTTAAAAATTTAAAAATAAAACAGAAAAATGTTCTTCCCTTCACACAGATGTATTTATATGAATGAATTATTTCCATGCTTATATCTATAAATACATAAAACAGGAATAAAATCTAACTTGAACCAGAAAAGAAAAAAAAAAAAACCTGAACTCACCAGTTATACAGAGGAAAAGCCTATCAGGGCACTTGCTCCAGCAGTAAACAATTCTGAAATTGGCCAAGGTGGGGAATCACCTCCCATAGAGCCAGCAACCCAACCTAATGCAAGGAGTGTCCTCACTGCAAAGCTGGGGGACCGTGCCAAAGCATCAGTGAGTAAACGTGAGCTGAGCCCCAGGCCAGATGCTGCTGAACTGTTCCCACCCTTCCCAGGTAAAACACCTGAATATGTAGAAGGGCTTGAAACCTAGACGAAGGGCCATGGTGCCACACCAGCGACAGCATGCAGGCCAACTTGGTGCCTGCAGGCCAGCCAGGATGGTCCTGGCCCCGGGCGCTCTTCTGGAAGTTTCCATTGCCCTGCCTGAGATACCCCTCTGGTCCCGGCCCCCACTGCTTTTTTCCTTCCTCACCTCTGTTCGGAGAGAAATTCCAGCGGAAGGTATGGGTGACACATCCTCTTCTTTACAGGTGGCAGCCTGGCAACTCCTGCAGAAAGTCCAGCAGAGCCCCACTCACACCAGGCCACCCACAAAGCCGTGGCCCCTCATTCCCTCCGACCAGCACAGCCCCGAGACTGCTGACAGGGCAGAGAATATGGAGTTGGTCACAGCTTCAGGGGCTATTGCTGCCTGGAGCGCTGTTTATATTGACCTCAACCAGGCACACCTGGGGACGGCCGGCCGGCAGGGTCAGGCTGCCCAGGTCAGCTAATCCTCAACCCTCAGGGAATCACATTATTGACAATGGACCTCGCTAAGGCAGAATAGAAGCCAAGAGAAAAAAGGACACAATGCCATTTGCAGCACCGTAGATGAGGCTAAAGGTAATCACGTGACTTGTAGTAAGTCAGAAAGTGAAAGACACATATCGTGTCATATCACTTATAGGTGTTACCTAAAAACGGATACCAGGGCAGATATTTCCAGGGAGAAGGGCAATCACAGATTCATTAAACAAACTTATGGTTCACCAATGGAAAGGTGTGAGGATTGGTTTCATTACGATATTGGGGTTAACAGACATATACAAACACAGGTGACATATATAATCACCAAAGACCTACGGAATACCAAGAGAAGACTACTCAACATTCTGTCATAACGTACATGGGAAAAGGATCCCAGGAAGAACAGACATATGTATATGTGTAAAAGAACCACATCTTGCACACCTACAACAAGCCAAACATTGTAATCAAACTTGCTGTAATAAAAAAAATAAAAAATTAAATTAAAAACACGAACAAGAAGTAGTGAGACAAACTTGAGGGGCTCTCTCCTGGCACATTCCATTCTAAATTCCAATATAGAACAGGACTTCCATTGAGGCTCTGTTGCCCTAGTAACCAGATTTGGTAAGGGAGAACTGCTGTCACCTTGAGGCCATTTCACACAACAGCAGCTTTTATCCCAGCGCTAATGATCAGTTGATATTCAAAATCATTGCAGGCCTGTAAATGACACCTGCCCTGAAAACAAATCCTGGGGTCACATAGCGACCAAAAAATTCAAAGGACGTCCATATTTCAAAACGACCGTTTCAAAAGGCATATTTTACGCACCTTAGTGTTCTGCTTCTTTTTCTTTCTTTCTTCTTTTGTTAAAAAACGCGAATGGAAAAAGGCATCCCTCAGAATGGGCAAAAATCGTTGCAAACCAATCAATGGACAAAGGTTTAATCTCCAATATATATAAACAGCTCATGCAGCTTAATATTAAAAAAACAAACAACCCAATACAAAAATGGGCAGAAGATCTAAAGAGACGTTTCTTCAAAGAAGACACAGAGATGGCCAAGACGCACATGAAAAGCTGCTCAACATCACTAATTATTAGAGAAATGCAAATCAAAACTACAATGAGGTATCACCTCACACCTGTTAGAATCGGCATCATCAGAAAATCTACAAACAACAAATTCTGGGGAGGGTGTGGACAAAAGGATCCCTCTTCCACTATTGGTGGGCATGTAAATTGATAAAGTCACTATGGGGAACAGTATGGAGTTTCCTTAAAAAACTAGAAATAGAATTACCATATGATCCAGCAATCCCACTTCTGGGCATATACCCAGAGAAAACCATAAATCAAAAAGGCACGTTCACCACAATGTTCATTGCAGCACTATTTACAATAGCCAGGTAATGGAAGCAAGCTAAATGCCCACAGACAGAAGAATGGATAAAGATGTGGTACATATATAAAACGGAATATTACCCAGGCATAAAAAGGAATGAAACTGGGTCATTTGTAGAGACGTCGATGGATCTAGAGACTGTCATAGAGAATGAAGTAAGTCAGAAAGAGAAAAACAACTATTGTATATTAAGGCATATATGTGGAACCTAGAAAAATGGTACAGATGAACTGGTTTGCAGGGAAGAAATAGAGACACAGAGGTAGAGAACAAACGTATGGACACCAAGTGTGGGAAGCCATGGGGTGGTGGTGGTGGGATGAGTTGGGAGATTGGGATTGACCTGTATACATGTATATGCATAAAATACATAACTAATAATAACCTGCTGTATAGAAATTTAAATAAAATTAAATTTAAAAATTTAAAAATAAAACAGAAAAATGTTCTTCCCTTCACACAGATGTATTTATATGAATGAATTATTTCCATGCTTATATCTATAAATACATAAAACAGGAATAAAATCTAACTTGAACCAGAAAAGAAAAAAAAAAAAAAACCTGAACCCACCAGTTATACAGAGGAAAACCCTATCAGGGCACTTGCTCCAGCAGTAAACAATTCTGAAATTGGTCAAGGTGGGGAATCACCTCCCATAGAGCCAGAAACACAACCAAATGCAAGGAGTGTCCTCACTGCAAAGCTGGGGGACCGTGCCAAAGCATTAGTGAGTAAACGTGAGCTGAGCCCCAGGCCAGATGCTGCTGAACTGTTCCCACCCTTCCCAGGTAAAACACCTGAATATGTAGAAGGGCTTGAAACCTAGACGAAGGGCCATGGTGCCACACCAGCGACAGCATGCAGGCCAACTTGGTGCTTGCAGGCCAGCCAGGATGGTCCTGGCCCCGGGCGCTCTTCTGGAAGTTTCCATTGCCCTGCCTGAGATACCCCTCTGGTCCCGGCCCCCACTGCTTTTTTCCTTCCTCACCTCTGTTCGGAGAGAAATTCCAGTGGAAGGTATGGGTGACACATCCTCTTCTTTACAGGTGGCAGCCTGGCAACTCCTGCAGAAAGTCCAGCAGAGCCCCACTCACACCGGGCCACCCACAAAGCCGTGGCCCCTCATTCCCTCCGACCAGCACAGCCCCGAGACTGCTGACAGGGCAGAGAATATGGAGTTGGGCACAGCTTCAGGGGCTATTGCTGCCTGGAGCGATGTTTATATTGACCTCAACCAGGCACACCTGGGGACGGCCGGCCGGCAGGGTCAGGCTGCCCAGGTCAGCTAATCCTCAACCCTCAGGGAATCACATTATTGACAATGGACCTCGCTAAGGCAGAATAGAAGCCAAGAGAAAAAAGGACACAATGCCATTTGCAGCACCGTAGATGAGGCTAAAGGTAATCACGTGACTTGTAGTAAGTCAGAAAGTGAAAGACACATATCGTGTCATATCACTTATAGGTGTTACCTAAAAACGGATACCAGGGCAGATATTTCCAGGGAGAAGGGCAATCACAGATTCATTAAACAAACTTATGGTTCACCAATGGAAAGGTGTGAGGATTGGTTTCATTACGATATTGGGGTTAACAGACATATACAAACACAGGTGACATATATAATCACCAAAGACCTACGGAATACCAAGAGAAGACTACTCAACATTCTGTCATAACGTACATGGGAAAAGGATCCCAGGAAGAACAGACATATGTATATGTGTAAAAGAACCACATCTTGCACACCTACAACAAGCCAAACATTGTAATCAAACTTGCTGTAATAAAAAAATAAAAAATTAAATTAAAAACACGAACAAGAAGTAGTGAGACAAACTTGAGGGGCTTTCTCCTGGCACATTCCATTCTAAATTCCAATATAGAACAGGACTTCCATTGAGGCTCTGTTGCCCTAGTAACCAGATTTGGTAAGGGAGAACTGCTGTCACCTTGAGGCCGTTTCACACAACAGCAGCTTTTATCCCAGCGCTAATGATCAGTTGATATTCAAAATCATTGCAGGCCTGTAAATGACACCTGCCCTGAAAACAAATCCTGGGGTCACATAGCGACCAAAAAATTCAAAGGACGTCCATATTTCAAAACGACCGTTTCAAAAGGCATATTTTACGCACCTTAGTGTTCTGCTTCTTTTTCTTTCTTTCTTCTTTTGTTAAAAAACGCGAATGGAAAAAGGCATCCCTCAGAATGGGCAAAAATCGTTGCAAACCAATCAATGGACAAAGGTTTAATCTCCAATATATATAAACAGCTCATGCAGCTTAATATTAAAAAAACAAACAACCCAATACAAAAATGGGCAGAAGATCTAAAGAGACGTTTCTTCAAAGAAGACACAGAGATGGCCAAGACGCACATGAAAAGCTGCTCAACATCACTAATTATTAGAGAAATGCAAATCAAAACTACAATGAGGTATCACCTCACACCTGTTAGAATCGGCATCATCAGAAAATCTACAAACAACAAATTCTGGGGAGGGTGTGGACAAAAGGATCCCTCTTCCACTATTGGTGGGCATGTAAATTGATAAAGTCACTATGGGGAACAGTATGGAGTTTCCTTAAAAAACTAGAAATAGAATTACCATATGATCCAGCAATCCCACTTCTGGGCATATACCCAGAGAAAACCATAAATCAAAAAGGCACGTTCACCACAATGTTCATTGCAGCACTATTTACAATAGCCAGGTAATGGAAGCAAGCTAAATGCCCACAGACAGAAGAATGGATAAAGATGTGGTACATATATAAAACGGAATATTACCCAGGCATAAAAAGGAATGAAACTGGGTCATTTGTAGAGACGTCGATGGATCTAGAGACTGTCATAGAGAATGAAGTAAGTCAGAAAGAGAAAAACAACTATTGTATATTAAGGCATATATGTGGAACCTAGAAAAATGGTACAGATGAACTGGTTTGCAGGGAAGAAATAGAGACACAGAGGTAGAGAACAAACGTATGGACACCAAGTGTGGGAAGCCATGGGGTGGTGGTGGTGGGATGAGTTGGGAGATTGGGATTGACCTGTATACATGTATATGCATAAAATACATAACTAATAATAACCTGCTGTATAGAAATTTAAATAAAATTAAATTTAAAAATTTAAAAATAAAACAGAAAAATGTTCTTCCCTTCACACAGATGTATTTATATGAATGAATTATTTCCATGCTTATATCTATAAATACATAAAACAGGAATAAAATCTAACTTGAACCAGAAAAGAAAAAAAAAAAAAAACCTGAACCCACCAGTTATACAGAGGAAAACCCTATCAGGGCACTTGCTCCAGCAGTAAACAATTCTGAAATTGGTCAAGGTGGGGAATCACCTCCCATAGAGCCAGAAACACAACCAAATGCAAGGAGTGTCCTCACTGCAAAGCTGGGGGACCGTGCCAAAGCATTAGTGAGTAAACGTGAGCTGAGCCCCAGGCCAGATGCTGCTGAACTGTTCCCACCCTTCCCAGGTAAAACACCTGAATATGTAGAAGGGCTTGAAACCTAGACGAAGGGCCATGGTGCCACACCAGCGACAGCATGCAGGCCAACTTGGTGCTTGCAGGCCAGCCAGGATGGTCCTGGCCCCGGGCGCTCTTCTGGAAGTTTCCATTGCCCTGCCTGAGATACCCCTCTGGTCCCGGCCCCCACTGCTTTTTTCCTTCCTCACCTCTGTTCGGAGAGAAATTCCAGTGGAAGGTATGGGTGACACATCCTCTTCTTTACAGGTGGCAGCCTGGCAACTCCTGCAGAAAGTCCAGCAGAGCCCCACTCACACCGGGCCACCCACAAAGCCGTGGCCCCTCATTCCCTCCGACCAGCACAGCCCCGAGACTGCTGACAGGGCAGAGAATATGGAGTTGGGCACAGCTTCAGGGGCTATTGCTGCCTGGAGCGATGTTTATATTGACCTCAACCAGGCACACCTGGGGACGGCCGGCCGGCAGGGTCAGGCTGCCCAGGTCAGCTAATCCTCAACCCTCAGGGAATCACATTATTGACAATGGACCTCGCTAAGGCAGAATAGAAGCCAAGAGAAAAAAGGACACAATGCCATTTGCAGCACCGTAGATGAGGCTAAAGGTAATCACGTGACTTGTAGTAAGTCAGAAAGTGAAAGACACATATCGTGTCATATCACTTATAGGTGTTACCTAAAAACGGATACCAGGGCAGATATTTCCAGGGAGAAGGGCAATCACAGATTCATTAAACAAACTTATGGTTCACCAATGGAAAGGTGTGAGGATTGGTTTCATTACGATATTGGGGTTAACAGACATATACAAACACAGGTGACATATATAATCACCAAAGACCTACGGAATACCAAGAGAAGACTACTCAACATTCTGTCATAACGTACATGGGAAAAGGATCCCAGGAAGAACAGACATATGTATATGTGTAAAAGAACCACATCTTGCACACCTACAACAAGCCAAACATTGTAATCAAACTTGCTGTAATAAAAAAATAAAAAATTAAATTAAAAACACGAACAAGAAGTAGTGAGACAAACTTGAGGGGCTTTCTCCTGGCACATTCCATTCTAAATTCCAATATAGAACAGGACTTCCATTGAGGCTCTGTTGCCCTAGTAACCAGATTTGGTAAGGGAGAACTGCTGTCACCTTGAGGCCGTTTCACACAACAGCAGCTTTTATCCCAGCGCTAATGATCAGTTGATATTCAAAATCATTGCAGGCCTGTAAATGACACCTGCCCTGAAAACAAATCCTGGGGTCACATAGCGACCAAAAAATTCAAAGGACGTCCATATTTCAAAACGACCGTTTCAAAAGGCATATTTTACGCACCTTAGTGTTCTGCTTCTTTTTCTTTCTTTCTTCTTTTGTTAAAAAACGGGAATGGAAAAAGGCATCCCTCAGAATGGGCGAAAATCGTTGCAAACCAATCAATGGACAAAGGTTTAATCTCCAATATATATAAACAGCTCATGCAGCTTAATATTAAAAAAACAAACAACCCAATACAAAAATGGGCAGAAGATCTAAAGAGACGTTTCTTCAAAGAAGACACAGAGATGGCCAAGACGCACATGAAAAGCTGCTCAACATCACTAATTATTAGAGAAATGCAAATCAAAACTACAATGAGGTATCACCTCACACCTGTTAGAATCGGCATCATCAGAAAATCTACAAACAACAAATTCTGGGGAGGGTGTGGACAAAAGGATCCCTCTTCCACTATTGGTGGGCATGTAAATTGATAAAGTCACTATGGGGAACAGTATGGAGTTTCCTTAAAAAAACTAGAAATAGAATTACCATATGATCCAGCAATCCCACTTCTGGGCATATACCCAGAGAAAACCATAAATCAAAAAGGCACGTTCATCACAATGTTCATTGCAGCACTATTTACAATAGCCAGGTAATGGAAGCAAGCTAAATGCCCACAGACAGAAGAATGGATAAAGATGTGGTACATATATAAAACGGAATATTACCCAGCCATAAAAAGGAATGAAACTGGGTCATTTGTAGAGACGTCGATGGATCTAGAGACTGTCATAGAGAATGAAGTAAGTCAGAAAGAGAAAAACAAATATTGTATATTAAAGCATATATGTGGAACCTAGAAAAATGGTACAGATGAACTGGTTTGCAGGGAAGAAATAGAGACACAGAGGTAGAGAACAAACGTATGGACACCAAGTGTGGGAAGCCATGGGGTTGTGGTGGTGGGATGAGTTGGGAGATTGGAATTGACCTGTATACATGTATATGCATAAAATACATAACTAATAATAACCTGCTGTATAAAAAATTAAATAAAATTAAATTTAAAAATTTAAAAATAAAACAGAAAAATGTTCTTCCCTTCACACAGATGTATTTATATGAATGAATTATTTCCATGCTTATATCTATAAATACATAAAACAGGAATAAAATCTAACTTGAACCAGAAAAGAAAAAAAAAAAAACCTGAACCCACCAGTTATACAGAGGAAAACCCTATCAGGGCACTTGCTCCAGCAGTAAACAATTCTGAAATTGGCCAAGGTGGGGAATCACCTCCCATACAGCCAGCAACCCAACCTAATGCAAGGAGTGTCCTCACTGCAAAGCTGGGGGACCGTGCCAAAGCATCAGTGAGTAAACGTGAGCTGAGCCCCAGGCCAGATGCTGCTGAACTGTTCCCACCCTTCCCAGGTAAAACACCTGAATATGTAGAAGGGCTTGAAACCTAGACGAAGGGCCATGGTGCCACACCAGCGACAGCATGCAGGCCAACTTGGTGCCTGCAGGCCAGCCAGGATGGTCCTGGCCCCGGGCGCTCTTCTGGAAGTTTCCATTGCCCTGCCTGAGATACCCCTCTGGTCCCGGCCCCCACTGCTTTTTTCCTTCCTCACCTCTGTTCGGAGAGAAATTCCAGCGGAAGGTATGGGTGACACATCCTCTTCTTTACAGGTGGCAGCCTGGCAACTCCTGCAGAAAGTCCAGCAGAGCCCCACTCACACCAGGCCACCCACAAAGCCGTGGCCCCTCATTCCCTCCGACCAGCACAGCCCCGAGACTGCTGACAGGGCAGAGAATATGGAGTTGGTCACAGCTTCAGGGGCTATTGCTGCCTGGAGCGCTGTTTATATTGACCTCAACCAGGCACACCTGGGGACGGCCGGCCGGCAGGGTCAGGCTGCCCAGGTCAGCTAATCCTCAACCCTCAGGGAATCACATTATTGACAATGGACCTCGCTAAGGCAGAATAGAAGCCAAGAGAAAAAAGGACACAATGCCATTTGCAGCACCGTAGATGAGGCTAAAGGTAATCACGTAACTTGTAGTAAGTCAGAAAGTGAAAGACACATATCGTGTCATATCACTTATAGGTGTTACCTAAAAACGGATACCAGGGCAGATATTTCCAGGGAGAAGGGCAATCACAGATTCATTAAACAAACTTATGGTTCACCAATGGAAAGGTGTGAGGATTGGTTTCATTACGATATTGGGGTTAACAGACATATACAAACACAGGTGACATATATAATCACCAAAGACCTACGGAATACCAAGAGAAGACTACTCAACATTCTGTCATAACGTACATGGGAAAAGGATCCCAGGAAGAACAGACATATGTATATGTGTAAAAGAACCACATCTTGCACACCTACAACAAGCCAAACATTGTAATCAAACTTGCTGTAATAAAAAAAATAAAAAATTAAATTAAAAACACGAACAAGAAGTAGTGAGACAAACTTGAGGGGCTTTCTCCTGGCACGTTCCATTCTAAATTCCAATATAGAACAGGACTTCCATTGAGGCTCTGTTGCCCTAGTAACCAGATTTGGTAAGGGAGAACTGCTGTCACCTTGAGGCCATTTCACACAACAGCAGCTTTTATCCCAGCGCTAATGATCAGTTGATATTCAAAATCATTGCAGGCCTGTAAATGACACCTGCCCTGAAAACAAATCCTGGGGTCACATAGCGACCAAAAAATTCAAAGGACGTCCATATTTCAAAACGACCGTTTCAAAAGGCATATTTTACGCACCTTAGTGTTCTGCTTCTTTTTCTTTCTTTCTTCTTTTGTTAAAAAACGGGAATGGAAAAAGGCATCCCTCAGAATGGGCGAAAATCGTTGCAAACCAATCAATGGACAAAGGTTTAATCTCCAATATATATAAACAGCTCATGCAGCTTAATATTAAAAAAACAAACAACCCAATACAAAAATGGGCTGAAGATCTAAAGAGACGTTCCTTCAAAGAAGACACAGAGATGGCCAAGGCGCACATGAAAAGCTGCTCAACATCACTAATTATTAGAGAAATGCAAATCAAAACTACAATGAGGTATCACCTCACACCTGTTAGAATCGGCATCATCAGAAAATCTACAAACAACAAATTCTGGGGAGGGTGTGGACAAAAGGATCCCTCTTCCACTATTGGTGGGCATGTAAATTGATAAAGTCACTATGGGGAACAGTATGGAGTTTCCTTAAAAAAACTAGAAATAGAATTACCATATGATCCAGCAATCCCACTTCTGGGCATATACCCAGAGAAAACCATAAATCAAAAAGGCACGTTCACCACAATGTTCATTGCAGCACTATTTACAATAGCCAGGTAATGGAAGCAAGCTAAATGCCCACAGACAGAAGAATGGATAAAGATGTGGTACATATATAAAACGGAATATTACCCAGGCATAAAAAGGAATGAAACTGGGTCATTTGTAGAGACGTCGATGGATCTAGAGACTGTCATAGAGAATGAAGTAAGTCAGAAAGAGAAAAACAACTATTGTATATTAAGGCATATATGTGGAACCTAGAAAAATGGTACAGATGAACTGGTTTGCAGGGAAGAAATAGAGACACAGAGGTAGAGAACAAACGTATGGACACCAAGTGTGGGAAGCCATGGGGTGGTGGTGGTGGGATGAGTTGGGAGATTGGGATTGACCTGTATACATGTATATGCATAAAATACATAACTAATAATAACCTGCTGTATAAAAAATTAAATAAAATTAAATTTAAAAATTTAAAAATAAAACAGAAAAATGTTCTTCCCTTCACACAGATGTATTTATATGAATGAATTATTTCCATGCTTATATCTATAAATACATAAAACAGGAATAAAATCTAACTTGAACCAGAAAAGAAAAAAAAAAAAACCTGAACCCACCAGTTATACAGAGGAAAACCCTATCAGGGCACTTGCTCCAGCAGTAAACAATTCTGAAATTGGTCAAGGTGGGGAATCACCTCCCATAGAGCCAGAAACACAACCAAATGCAAGGAGTGTCCTCACTGCAAAGCTGGGGGACCGTGCCAAAGCATTAGTGAGTAAACGTGAGCTGAGCCCCAGGCCAGATGCTGCTGAACTGTTCCCACCCTTCCCAGGTAAAACACCTGAATATGTAGAAGGGCTTGAAACCTAGACGAAGGGCCATGGTGCCACACCAGCGACAGCATGCAGGCCAACTTGGTGCTTGCAGGCCAGCCAGGATGGTCCTGGCCCCGGGCGCTCTTCTGGAAGTTTCCATTGCCCTGCCTGAGATACCCCTCTGGTCCCGGCCCCCACTGCTTTTTTCCTTCCTCACCTCTGTTCGGAGAGAAATTCCAGCGGAAGGTATGGGTGACACATCCTCTTCTTTACAGGTGGCAGCCTGGCAACTCCTGCAGAAAGTCCAGCAGAGCCCCACTCACACCGGGCCACCCACAAAGCCGTGGCCCCTCATTCCCTCCGACCAGCACAGCCCCGAGACTGCTGACAGGGCAGAGAATATGGAGTTGGGCACAGCTTCAGGGGCTATTGCTGCCTGGAGCGCTGTTTATATTGACCTCAACCAGGCACACCTGGGGACGGCCGGCCGGCAGGGTCAGGCTGCCCAGGTCAGCTAATCCTCAACCCTCAGGGAATCACATTATTGACAATGGACCTCGCTAAGGCAGAATAGAAGCCAAGAGAAAAAAGGACACAATGCCATTTGCAGCACCGTAGATGAGGCTAAAGGTAATCACGTGACTTGTAGTCAGTCAGAAAGTGAAAGACACATATCGTGTCATATCACTTATAGGTGTTACCTAAAAACGGATACCAGGGCAGATATTTCCAGGGAGAAGGGCAATCACAGATTCATTAAACAAACTTATGGTTCACCAATGGAAAGGTGTGAGGATTGGTTTCATTACGATATTGGGGTTAACAGACATATACAAACACAGGTGACATATATAATCACCAAAGACCTACGGAATACCAAGAGAAGACTACTCAACATTCTGTCATAACGTACATGGGAAAAGGATCCCAGGAAGAACAGACATATGTATATGTGTAAAAGAACCACATCTTGCACACCTACAACAAGCCAAACATTGTAATCAAACTTGCTGTAATAAAAAAAATAAAAAATTAAATTAAAAACACGAACAAGAAGTAGTGAGACAAACTTGAGGGGCTTTCTCCTGGCACGTTCCATTCTAAATTCCAATATAGAACAGGACTTCCATTGAGGCTCTGTTGCCCTAGTAACCAGATTTGGTAAGGGAGAACTGCTGTCACCTTGAGGCCATTTCACACAACAGCAGCTTTTATCCCAGCGCTAATGATCAGTTGATATTCAAAATCATTGCAGGCCTGTAAATGACACCTGCCCTGAAAACAAATCCTGGGGTCACATAGCGACCAAAAAATTCAAAGGACGTCCATATTTCAAAACGACCGTTTCAAAAGGCATATTTTACGCACCTTAGTGTTCTGCTTCTTTTTCTTTCTTTCTTCTTTTGTTAAAAAACGGGAATGGAAAAAGGCATCCCTCAGAATGGGCGAAAATCGTTGCAAACCAATCAATGGACAAAGGTTTAATCTCCAATATATATAAACAGCTCATGCAGCTTAATATTAAAAAAACAAACAACCCAATACAAAAATGGGCTGAAGATCTAAAGAGACGTTCCTTCAAAGAAGACACAGAGATGGCCAAGGCGCACATGAAAAGCTGCTCAACATCACTAATTATTAGAGAAATGCAAATCAAAACTACAATGAGGTATCACCTCACACCTGTTAGAATCGGCATCATCAGAAAATCTACAAACAACAAATTCTGGGGAGGGTGTGGACAAAAGGATCCCTCTTCCACTATTGGTGGGCATGTAAATTGATAAAGTCACTATGGGGAACAGTATGGAGTTTCCTTAAAAAAACTAGAAATAGAATTACCATATGATCCAGCAATCCCACTTCTGGGCATATACCCAGAGAAAACCATAAATCAAAAAGGCACGTTCACCACAATGTTCATTGCAGCACTATTTACAATAGCCAGGTAATGGAAGCAAGCTAAATGCCCACAGACAGAAGAATGGATAAAGATGTGGTACATATATAAAACGGAATATTACCCAGGCATAAAAAGGAATGAAACTGGGTCATTTGTAGAGACGTCGATGGATCTAGAGACTGTCATAGAGAATGAAGTAAGTCAGAAAGAGAAAAACAACTATTGTATATTAAGGCATATATGTGGAACCTAGAAAAATGGTACAGATGAACTGGTTTGCAGGGAAGAAATAGAGACACAGAGGTAGAGAACAAACGTATGGACACCAAGTGTGGGAAGCCATGGGGTGGTGGTGGTGGGATGAGTTGGGAGATTGGGATTGACCTGTATACATGTATATGCATAAAATACATAACTAATAATAACCTGCTGTATAAAAAATTAAATAAAATTAAATTTAAAAATTTAAAAATAAAACAGAAAAATGTTCTTCCCTTCACACAGATGTATTTATATGAATGAATTATTTCCATGCTTATATCTATAAATACATAAAACAGGAATAAAATCTAACTTGAACCAGAAAAGAAAAAAAAAAAAACCTGAACCCACCAGTTATACAGAGGAAAACCCTATCAGGGCACTTGCTCCAGCAGTAAACAATTCTGAAATTGGTCAAGGTGGGGAATCACCTCCCATAGAGCCAGAAACACAACCAAATGCAAGGAGTGTCCTCACTGCAAAGCTGGGGGACCGTGCCAAAGCATTAGTGAGTAAACGTGAGCTGAGCCCCAGGCCAGATGCTGCTGAACTGTTCCCACCCTTCCCAGGTAAAACACCTGAATATGTAGAAGGGCTTGAAACCTAGACGAAGGGCCATGGTGCCACACCAGCGACAGCATGCAGGCCAACTTGGTGCTTGCAGGCCAGCCAGGATGGTCCTGGCCCCGGGCGCTCTTCTGGAAGTTTCCATTGCCCTGCCTGAGATACCCCTCTGGTCCCGGCCCCCACTGCTTTTTTCCTTCCTCACCTCTGTTCGGAGAGAAATTCCAGCGGAAGGTATGGGTGACACATCCTCTTCTTTACAGGTGGCAGCCTGGCAACTCCTGCAGAAAGTCCAGCAGAGCCCCACTCACACCGGGCCACCCACAAAGCCGTGGCCCCTCATTCCCTCCGACCAGCACAGCCCCGAGACTGCTGACAGGGCAGAGAATATGGAGTTGGGCACAGCTTCAGGGGCTATTGCTGCCTGGAGCGCTGTTTATATTGACCTCAACCAGGCACACCTGGGGACGGCCGGCCGGCAGGGTCAGGCTGCCCAGGTCAGCTAATCCTCAACCCTCAGGGAATCACATTATTGACAATGGACCTCGCTAAGGCAGAATAGAAGCCAAGAGAAAAAAGGACACAATGCCATTTGCAGCACCGTAGATGAGGCTAAAGGTAATCACGTGACTTGTAGTCAGTCAGAAAGTGAAAGACACATATCGTGTCATATCACTTATAGGTGTTACCTAAAAACGGATACCAGGGCAGATATTTCCAGGGAGAAGGGCAATCACAGATTCATTAAACAAACTTATGGTTCACCAATGGAAAGGTGTGAGGATTGGTTTCATTACGATATTGGGGTTAACAGACATATACAAACACAGGTGACATATATAATCACCAAAGACCTACGGAATACCAAGAGAAGACTACTCAACATTCTGTCATAACGTACATGGGAAAAGGATCCCAGGAAGAACAGACATATGTATATGTGTAAAAGAACCACATCTTGCACACCTACAACAAGCCAAACATTGTAATCAAACTTGCTGTAATAAAAAAATAAAAAATTAAATTAAAAACACGAACAAGAAGTAGTGAGACAAACTTGAGGGGCTTTCTCCTGGCACATTCCATTCTAAATTCCAATATAGAACAGGACTTCCATTGAGGCTCTGTTGCCCTAGTAACCAGATTTGGTAAGGGAGAACTGCTGTCACCTTGAGGCCGTTTCACACAACAGCAGCTTTTATCCCAGCGCTAATGATCAGTTGATATTCAAAATCATTGCAGGCCTGTAAATGACACCTGCCCTGAAAACAAATCCTGGGGTCACATAGCGACCAAAAAATTCAAAGGACGTCCATATTTCAAAACGACCGTTTCAAAAGGCATATTTTACGCACCTTAGTGTTCTGCTTCTTTTTCTTTCTTTCTTCTTTTGTTAAAAAACGCGAATGGAAAAAGGCATCCCTCAGAATGGGCGAAAATCGTTGCAAACCAATCAATGGACAAAGGTTTAATCTCCAATATATATAAACAGCTCATGCAGCTTAATATTAAAAAAACAAACAACCCAATACAAAAATGGGCAGAAGATCTAAAGAGACGTTTCTTCAAAGAAGACACAGAGATGGCCAAGACGCACATGAAAAGCTGCTCAACATCACTAATTATTAGAGAAATGCAAATCAAAACTACAATGAGGTATCACCTCACACCTGTTAGAATCGGCATCATCAGAAAATCTACAAACAACAAATTCTGGGGAGGGTGTGGACAAAAGGATCCCTCTTCCACTATTGGTGGGCATGTAAATTGATAAAGTCACTATGGGGAACAGTATGGAGTTTCCTTAAAAAAACTAGAAATAGAATTACCATATGATCCAGCAATCCCACTTCTGGGCATATACCCAGAGAAAACCATAAATCAAAAAGGCACGTTCACCACAATGTTCATTGCAGCACTATTTACAATAGCCAGGTAATGGAAGCAAGCTAAATGCCCACAGACAGAAGAATGGATAAAGATGTGGTACATATATAAAACGGAATATTACCCAGCCATAAAAAGGAATGAAACTGGGTCATTTGTAGAGACGTCGATGGATCTAGAGACTGTCATAGAGAATGAAGTAAGTCAGAAAGAGAAAAACAAATATTGTATATTAAAGCATATATGTGGAACCTAGAAAAATGGTACAGATGAACTGGTTTGCAGGGAAGAAATAGAGACACAGAGGTAGAGAACAAACGTATGGACACCAAGTGTGGGAAGCCATGGGGTGGTGGTGGTGGGATGAGTTGGGAGATTGGAATTGACCTGTATACATGTATATGCATAAAATACATAACTAATAATAACCTGCTGTATAAAAAATTAAATAAAATTAAATTTAAAAATTTAAAAATAAAACAGAAAAATGTTCTTCCCTTCACACAGATGTATTTATATGAATGAATTATTTCCATGCTTATATCTATAAATACATAAAACAGGAATAAAATCTAACTTGAACCAGAAAAGAAAAAAAAAAAAACCTGAACCCACCAGTTATACAGAGGAAAACCCTATCAGGGCACTTGCTCCAGCAGTAAACAATTCTGAAATTGGTCAAGGTGGGGAATCACCTCCCATAGAGCCAGAAACACAACCAAATGCAAGGAGTGTCCTCACTGCAAAGCTGGGGGACCGTGCCAAAGCATTAGTGAGTAAACGTGAGCTGAGCCCCAGGCCAGATGCTGCTGAACTGTTCCCACCCTTCCCAGGTAAAACACCTGAATATGTAGAAGGGCTTGAAACCTAGACGAAGGGCCATGGTGCCACACCAGCGACAGCATGCAGGCCAACTTGGTGCTTGCAGGCCAGCCAGGATGGTCCTGGCCCCGGGCGCTCTTCTGGAAGTTTCCATTGCCCTGCCTGAGATACCCCTCTGGTCCCGGCCCCCACTGCTTTTTTCCTTCCTCACCTCTGTTCGGAGAGAAATTCCAGTGGAAGGTATGGGTGACACATCCTCTTCTTTACAGGTGGCAGCCTGGCAACTCCTGCAGAAAGTCCAGCAGAGCCCCACTCACACCGGGCCACCCACAAAGCCGTGGCCCCTCATTCCCTCCGACCAGCACAGCCCCGAGACTGCTGACAGGGCAGAGAATATGGAGTTGGGCACAGCTTCAGGGGCTATTGCTGCCTGGAGCGCTGTTTATATTGACCTCAACCAGGCACACCTGGGGACGGCCGGCCGGCAGGGTCAGGCTGCCCAGGTCAGCTAATCCTCAACCCTCAGGGAATCACATTATTGACAATGGACCTCGCTAAGGCAGAATAGAAGCCAAGAGAAAAAAGGACACAATGCCATTTGCAGCACCGTAGATGAGGCTAAAGGTAATCACGTGACTTGTAGTCAGTCAGAAAGTGAAAGACACATATCGTGTCATATCACTTATAGGTGTTACCTAAAAACGGATACCAGGGCAGATATTTCCAGGGAGAAGGGCAATCACAGATTCATTAAACAAACTTATGGTTCACCAATGGAAAGGTGTGAGGATTGGTTTCATTACGATATTGGGGTTAACAGACATATACAAACACAGGTGACATATATAATCACCAAAGACCTACGGAATACCAAGAGAAGACTACTCAACATTCTGTCATAACGTACATGGGAAAAGGATCCCAGGAAGAACAGACATATGTATATGTGTAAAAGAACCACATCTTGCACACCTACAACAAGCCAAACATTGTAATCAAACTTGCTGTAATAAAAAAATAAAAAATTAAATTAAAAACACGAACAAGAAGTAGTGAGACAAACTTGAGGGGCTTTCTCCTGGCACATTCCATTCTAAATTCCAATATAGAACAGGACTTCCATTGAGGCTCTGTTGCCCTAGTAACCAGATTTGGTAAGGGAGAACTGCTGTCACCTTGAGGCCGTTTCACACAACAGCAGCTTTTATCCCAGCGCTAATGATCAGTTGATATTCAAAATCATTGCAGGCCTGTAAATGACACCTGCCCTGAAAACAAATCCTGGGGTCACATAGCGACCAAAAAATTCAAAGGACGTCCATATTTCAAAACGACCGTTTCAAAAGGCATATTTTACGCACCTTAGTGTTCTGCTTCTTTTTCTTTCTTTCTTCTTTTGTTAAAAAACGCGAATGGAAAAAGGCATCCCTCAGAATGGGCGAAAATCGTTGCAAACCAATCAATGGACAAAGGTTTAATCTCCAATATATATAAACAGCTCATGCAGCTTAATATTAAAAAAACAAACAACCCAATACAAAAATGGGCAGAAGATCTAAAGAGACGTTTCTTCAAAGAAGACACAGAGATGGCCAAGACGCACATGAAAAGCTGCTCAACATCACTAATTATTAGAGAAATGCAAATCAAAACTACAATGAGGTATCACCTCACACCTGTTAGAATCGGCATCATCAGAAAATCTACAAACAACAAATTCTGGGGAGGGTGTGGACAAAAGGATCCCTCTTCCACTATTGGTGGGCATGTAAATTGATAAAGTCACTATGGGGAACAGTATGGAGTTTCCTTAAAAAAACTAGAAATAGAATTACCATATGATCCAGCAATCCCACTTCTGGGCATATACCCAGAGAAAACCATAAATCAAAAAGGCACGTTCACCACAATGTTCATTGCAGCACTATTTACAATAGCCAGGTAATGGAAGCAAGCTAAATGCCCACAGACAGAAGAATGGATAAAGATGTGGTACATATATAAAACGGAATATTACCCAGCCATAAAAAGGAATGAAACTGGGTCATTTGTAGAGACGTCGATGGATCTAGAGACTGTCATAGAGAATGAAGTAAGTCAGAAAGAGAAAAACAAATATTGTATATTAAAGCATATATGTGGAACCTAGAAAAATGGTACAGATGAACTGGTTTGCAGGGAAGAAATAGAGACACAGAGGTAGAGAACAAACGTATGGACACCAAGTGTGGGAAGCCATGGGGTGGTGGTGGTGGGATGAGTTGGGAGATTGGAATTGACCTGTATACATGTATATGCATAAAATACATAACTAATAATAACCTGCTGTATAAAAAATTAAATAAAATTAAATTTAAAAATTTAAAAATAAAACAGAAAAATGTTCTTCCCTTCACACAGATGTATTTATATGAATGAATTATTTCCATGCTTATATCTATAAATACATAAAACAGGAATAAAATCTAACTTGAACCAGAAAAGAAAAAAAAAAAAACCTGAACCCACCAGTTATACAGAGGAAAACCCTATCAGGGCACTTGCTCCAGCAGTAAACAATTCTGAAATTGGCCAAGGTGGGGAATCACCTCCCATACAGCCAGCAACCCAACCTAATGCAAGGAGTGTCCTCACTGCAAAGCTGGGGGACCGTGCCAAAGCATCAGTGAGTAAACGTGAGCTGAGCCCCAGGCCAGATGCTGCTGAACTGTTCCCACCCTTCCCAGGTAAAACACCTGAATATGTAGAAGGGCTTGAAACCTAGACGAAGGGCCATGGTGCCACACCAGCGACAGCATGCAGGCCAACTTGGTGCCTGCAGGCCAGCCAGGATGGTCCTGGCCCCGGGCGCTCTTCTGGAAGTTTCCATTGCCCTGCCTGAGATACCCCTCTGGTCCCGGCCCCCACTGCTTTTTTCCTTCCTCACCTCTGTTCGGAGAGAAATTCCAGCGGAAGGTATGGGTGACACATCCTCTTCTTTACAGGTGGCAGCCTGGCAACTCCTGCAGAAAGTCCAGCAGAGCCCCACTCACACCAGGCCACCCACAAAGCCGTGGCCCCTCATTCCCTCCGACCAGCACAGCCCCGAGACTGCTGACAGGGCAGAGAATATGGAGTTGGTCACAGCTTCAGGGGCTATTGCTGCCTGGAGCGCTGTTTATATTGACCTCAACCAGGCACACCTGGGGACGGCCGGCCGGCAGGGTCAGGCTGCCCAGGTCAGCTAATCCTCAACCCTCAGGGAATCACATTATTGACAATGGACCTCGCTAAGGCAGAATAGAAGCCAAGAGAAAAAAGGACACAATGCCATTTGCAGCACCGTAGATGAGGCTAAAGGTAATCACGTGACTTGTAGTAAGTCAGAAAGTGAAAGACACATATCGTGTCATATCACTTATAGGTGTTACCTAAAAACGGATACCAGGGCAGATATTTCCAGGGAGAAGGGCAATCACAGATTCATTAAACAAACTTATGGTTCACCAATGGAAAGGTGTGAGGATTGGTTTCATTACGATATTGGGGTTAACAGACATATACAAACACAGGTGACATATATAATCACCAAAGACCTACGGAATACCAAGAGAAGACTACTCAACATTCTGTCATAACGTACATGGGAAAAGGATCCCAGGAAGAACAGACATATGTATATGTGTAAAAGAACCACATCTTGAACACCTACAACAAGCCAAACATTGTAATCAAACTTGCTGTAATAAAAAAAATAAAAAATTAAATTAAAAACACGAACAAGAAGTAGTGAGACAAACTTGAGGGGCTTTCTCCTGGCACATTCCATTCTAAATTCCAATATAGAACAGGACTTCCATTGAGGCTCTGTTGCCCTAGTAACCAGATTTGGTAAGGGAGACCTGCTCTCACCTTGAGGCCATTTCACACAACAGCAGCTTTTATCCCAGCGCTAATGATCAGTTGATATTCAAAATCATTGCAGGCCTGTAAATGACACCTGCCCTGAAAACAAATCCTGGGGTCACATAGCGACCAAAAAATTCAAAGGACGTCCATATTTCAAAACGACCGTTTCAAAAGGCATATTTTACGCACCTTAGTGTTCTGCTTCTTTTTCTTTCTTTCTTCTTTTGTTAAAAAACGGGAATGGAAAAAGGCATCCCTCAGAATGGGCGAAAATCGTTGCAAACCAATCAATGGACAAAGGTTTAATCTCCAATATATATAAACAGCTCATGCAGCTTAATATTAAAAAAACAAACAACCCAATACAAAAATGGGCAGAAGATCTAAAGAGACGTTTCTTCAAAGAAGACACAGAGATGGCCAAGGCGCACATGAAAAGCTGCTCAACATCACTAATTATTAGAGAAATGCAAATCAAAACTACAATGAGATATCACCTCACACCTGTTAGAATCGGCATCATCAGAAAATCTACAAACAACAAATTCTGGGGAGGGTGTGGACAAAAGGATCCCTCTTCCACTATTGGTGGGCATGTAAATTGATAAAGTCACTATGGGGAACAGTATGGAGTTTCTTTAAAAAAACTAGAAATAGAATTACCATATGATCCAGCAATCCCACTTCTGGGCATATACCCAGAGAAAACCATAAATCAAAAAGGCACGTTCACCACAATGTTCATTGCAGCACTATTTACAATAGCCAGGTAATGGAAGCAAGCTAAATGCCCACAGACAGAAGAATGGATAAAGATGTGGTACATATATAAAACGGAATATTACTCAGCCATAAAAAGGAATGAAACTGGGTCTTTTGTAGAGACGTCGATGGATCTAGAGACTGTCATAGAGAATGAAGTAAGTCAGAAAGAGAAAAACAAATATTGTATATTAAGGCATATATGTGGAACCTAGAAAAATGGTACAGATGAACTGGTTTGCAGGGAAGAAATAGAGACACAGAGGTAGAGAACAAACGTATGGACACCAAGTGTGGGAAGCCATGGGGTGGTGGTGGTGGGAAGAGTTGGGAGATTGGGATTGACCTGTATACATGTATATGCATAAAATACATAACTAATAATAACCTGCTATATAAAAAATTAAAAAAAAATTAAATTTCAAAATTTAAAAATAAAAGAGAAAAATGTTCTTCCCTTCACACAGATGTATTTATATGAATGAATTATTTCCATGCTTATATCTATAAATACATAAAACAGGAATAAAATCTAACTTGAACCAGAAAAGAAAAAAAAAACCTGAACCCACCAGTTATACAGAGGAAAAGCCTATCAGGGCACTTGCTCCAGCAGTAAACAATTCTGAAATTGGTCAAGGTGGGGAATCACCTCCCATACAGCGAGCAACCCAACCCAATGCAAGGAGTGTCCTCATTGCAAAGCTGGGGGACCGTGCCGAGGCATCAGTGAGTAAACGTGAGCTGAGCCCCAGGCCAGCTGCTGCTGAACTGTTCCCACCCTTCCCAGGTAAAACACCTGAATATGTACAAGGGCTTGAAAGCCTAGAGGAAGGGCCATGGTGCCACACCAGCGACAGAACGCAGGCCAACTTGGTGCCTGCAGGCCAGCCAGGATGGTCCTGGCCCCGGGCGCTCTTCTGGAAGCTTTCCATTGCCCTGCCTGAGATACCCCTCCTGTCCCGGCCCCCACTGCTTTTTTCTTTCCTCACCGCTGTTCGGAGAGAAATTCCAGCGGAAGGTATGGGTGACACATCCTCTTCCTTACAGGTGGCAGCCTGGCAACTCCTGCAGAAAGTCCAGCAGAGCCCCACTCACACCAGGCCACCCACAAAGCCGTGGCCTCTCACTCCCTCCCACCAGCACAGCCCCGAGACTGCTGACGGGGCAAAGGATATGGAGTCGGGCACAGCTTCAGGGGCTATTGCTGCCTGGAGCGCTGTTTATATTGACCTCAACCAGGCACACCTGGGGAGGGCCGGCCAGCAGGGTCAGGCTGCCCAGGTCAGCTAATCCTCAACCCTCAGGGAATCACATTATTGACAATGGACCTCGCTAAGGCAGAATAGAAGCCATGTGAAAAAATGACACAATGCCATTTGCAGCACCGTAGATGAGGCTAAAGGTAATCATGTGACTTGTAGTAAGTCAGAAAGTGAAAGACACATATCGTATCATATCACTTATAGGTGTTACCTAAAAATGGATACCAGGGCAGATATTTCCACGGAGAAGGGCAATCACAGATTCATTAAACAAACTTATGGTTCACCAATGGAAAGGTGTGAGGATTGGTTTCATTACGATATTGGGGTTAACAGACATATACAAACACAGGTGACATATATAATCACCAAAGACCTACGGAATACCAAGAGAAGACTACTCAACATTCTGTCATAACGTACATGGGAAAAGGATCCCAGGAAGAACAGACATATGTATATGTGTAAAAGAACCACATCTTGCACACCTACAACAAGCCAAACATTGTAATCAAACTTGCTGTAATAAAAAAAATAAAAAATTAAATTAAAAACACGAACAAGAAGTAGTGAGGCAAACTTGAGGGGCTCTCTCCTGGCACATTCCATTTTAATTCCAATCTAGAACACGACTTCCATTGAGGCTCTGTTGCCCTAGTAACCAGATTTGGTAAGGGAGAACTGCTGTCACCTTGAGGCCGTTTCACACAACAGCAGCTTTTATCCCAGCGCTAATGATCAGTTGATATTCAAAATCATTGCAGGCCTGTAAATGACACCTGCCCTGAAAACAAATCCTGGGGTCACATAGCGACCAAAAAATTCAAAGGACGTCCATATTTCAAAACGACCGTTTCAAAAGGCATATTTTACGCACCTTAGTGTTCTGCTTCTTTTTCTTTCTTTCTTCTTTTGTTAAAAAACGCGAATGGAAAAAGGCATCCCTCAGAATGGGCAAAAATCGTTGCAAACCAATCAATGGACAAAGGTTTAATCTCCAATATATATAAACAGCTCATGCAGCTTAATATTAAAAAAACAAACAACCCAATACAAAAATGGGCAGAAGATCTAAAGAGACGTTTCTTCAAAGAAGACACAGAGATGGCCAAGACGCACATGAAAAGCTGCTCAACATCACTAATTATTAGAGAAATGCAAATCAAAACTACAATGAGGTATCACCTCACACCTGTTAGAATCGGCATCATCAGAAAATCTACAAACAACAAATTCTGGGGAGGGTGTGGACAAAAGGATCCCTCTTCCACTATTGGTGGGCATGTAAATTGATAAAGTCACTATGGGGAACAGTATGGAGTTTCCTTAAAAAACCTAGAAATAGAATTACCATATGATCCAGCAATCCCACTTCTGGGCATATACCCAGAGAAAACCATAAATCAAAAAGGCACGTTCACCACAATGTTCATTGCAGCACTATTTACAATAGCCAGGTAATGGAAGCAAGCTAAATGCCCACAGACAGAAGAATGGATAAAGATGTGGTACATATATAAAACGGAATATTACCCAGGCATAAAAAGGAATGAAACTGGGTCATTTGTAGAGACGTCGATGGATCTAGAGACTGTCATAGAGAATGAAGTAAGTCAGAAAGAGAAAAACAACTATTGTATATTAAGGCATATATGTGGAACCTAGAAAAATGGTACAGATGAACTGGTTTGCAGGGAAGAAATAGAGACACAGAGGTAGAGAACAAACGTATGGACACCAAGTGTGGGAAGCCATGGGGTGGTGGTGGTGGGATGAGTTGGGAGATTGGGATTGACCTGTATACATGTATATGCATAAAATACATAACTAATAATAACCTGCTGTATAAAAAATTAAATAAAATTAAATTTAAAAATTTAAAAATAAAACAGAAAAATGTTCTTCCCTTCACACAGATGTATTTATATGAATGAATTATTTCCATGCTTATATCTATAAATACATAAAACAGGAATAAAATCTAACTTGAACCAGAAAAGAAAAAAAAAAAAAACCTGAACCCACCAGTTATACAGAGGAAAACCCTATCAGGGCACTTGCTCCAGCAGTAAACAATTCTGAAATTGGTCAAGGTGGGGAATCACCTCCCATAGAGCCAGAAACACAACCAAATGCAAGGAGTGTCCTCACTGCAAAGCTGGGGGACCGTGCCAAAGCATTAGTGAGTAAACGTGAGCTGAGCCCCAGGCCAGATGCTGCTGAACTGTTCCCACCCTTCCCAGGTAAAACACCTGAATATGTAGAAGGGCTTGAAACCTAGACGAAGGGCCATGGTGCCACACCAGCGACAGCATGCAGGCCAACTTGGTGCTTGCAGGCCAGCCAGGATGGTCCTGGCCCCGGGCGCTCTTCTGGAAGTTTCCATTGCCCTGCCTGAGATACCCCTCTGGTCCCGGCCCCCACTGCTTTTTTCCTTCCTCACCTCTGTTCGGAGAGAAATTCCAGCGGAAGGTATGGGTGACACATCCTCTTCTTTACAGGTGGCAGCCTGGCAACTCCTGCAGAAAGTCCAGCAGAGCCCCACTCACACCGGGCCACCCACAAAGCCGTGGCCCCTCATTCCCTCCGACCAGCACAGCCCCGAGACTGCTGACAGGGCAGAGAATATGGAGTTGGGCACAGCTTCAGGGGCTATTGCTGCCTGGAGCGCTGTTTATATTGACCTCAACCAGGCACACCTGGGGAGGGCCGGCCGGCAGGGTCAGGCTGCCCAGGTCAGCTAATCCTCAACCCTCAGGGAATCACATTATTGACAATGGACCTCGCTAAGGCAGAATAGAAGCCAAGAGAAAAAAGGACACAATGCCATTTGCAGCACCGTAGATGAGGCTAAAGGTAATCACGTGACTTGTAGTCAGTCAGAAAGTGAAAGACACATATCGTGTCATATCACTTATAGGTGTTACCTAAAAACGGATACCAGGGCAGATATTTCCAGGGAGAAGGGCAATCACAGATTCATTAAACAAACTTATGGTTCACCAATGGAAAGGTGTGAGGATTGGTTTCATTACGATATTGGGGTTAACAGACATATACAAACACAGGTGACATATATAATCACCAAAGACCTACGGAATACCAAGAGAAGACTACTCAACATTCTGTCATAACGTACATGGGAAAAGGATCCCAGGAAGAACAGACATATGTATATGTGTAAAAGAACCACATCTTGCACACCTACAACAAGCCAAACATTGTAATCAAACTTGCTGTAATAAAAAAATAAAAAATTAAATTAAAAACACGAACAAGAAGTAGTGAGACAAACTTGAGGGGCTTTCTCCTGGCACATTCCATTCTAAATTCCAATCTAGAACACGACTTCCATTGAGGCTCTGTTGCCCTAGTAACCAGATTTGGTAAGGGAGAACTGCTGTCACCTTGAGGCCGTTTCACACAACAGCAGCTTTTATCCCAGCGCTAATGATCAGTTGATATTCAAAATCATTGCAGGCCTGTAAATGACACCTGCCCTGAAAACAAATCCTGGGGTCACATAGCGACCAAAAAATTCAAAGGACGTCCATATTTCAAAACGACCGTTTCAAAAGGCATATTTTACGCACCTTAGTGTTCTGCTTCTTTTTCTTTCTTTCTTCTTTTGTTAAAAAACGCGAATGGAAAAAGGCATCCCTCAGAATGGGCGAAAATCGTTGCAAACCAATCAATGGACAAAGGTTTAATCTCCAATATATATAAACAGCTCATGCAGCTTAATATTAAAAAAACAAACAACCCAATACAAAAATGGGCAGAAGATCTAAAGAGACGTTTCTTCAAAGAAGACACAGAGATGGCCAAGGCGCACATGAAAAGCTGCTCAACATCACTAATTATTAGAGAAATGCAAATCAAAACTACAATGAGATATCACCTCACACCTGTTAGAATCGGCATCATCAGAAAATCTACAAACAACAAATTCTGGGGAGGGTGTGGACAAAAGGATCCCTCTTCCACTATTGGTGGGCATGTAAATTGATAAAGTCACTATGGGGAACAGTATGGAGTTTCTTTAAAAAAACTAGAAATAGAATTACCATATGATCCAGCAATCCCACTTCTGGGCATATACCCAGAGAAAACCATAAATCAAAAAGGCACGTTCACCACAATGTTCATTGCAGCACTATTTACAATAGCCAGGTAATGGAAGCAAGCTAAATGCCCACAGACAGAAGAATGGATAAAGATGTGGTACATATATAAAACGGAATATTACTCAGCCATAAAAAGGAATGAAACTGGGTCTTTTGTAGAGACGTCGATGGATCTAGAGACTGTCATAGAGAATGAAGTAAGTCAGAAAGAGAAAAACAAATATTGTATATTAAGGCATATATGTGGAACCTAGAAAAATGGTACAGATGAACTGGTTTGCAGGGAAGAAATAGAGACACAGAGGTAGAGAACAAACGTATGGACACCAAGTGTGGGAAGCCATGGGGTGGTGGTGGTGGGAAGAGTTGGGAGATTGGGATTGACCTGTATACATGTATATGCATAAAATACATAACTAATAATAACCTGCTATATAAAAAATTAAAAAAAAATTAAATTTCAAAATTTAAAAATAAAAGAGAAAAATGTTCTTCCCTTCACACAGATGTATTTATATGAATGAATTATTTCCATGCTTATATCTATAAATACATAAAACAGGAATAAAATCTAACTTGAACCAGAAAAGAAAAAAAAAACCTGAACCCACCAGTTATACAGAGGAAAAGCCTATCAGGGCACTTGCTCCAGCAGTAAACAATTCTGAAATTGGTCAAGGTGGGGAATCACCTCCCATACAGCGAGCAACCCAACCCAATGCAAGGAGTGTCCTCATTGCAAAGCTGGGGGACCGTGCCGAGGCATCAGTGAGTAAACGTGAGCTGAGCCCCAGGCCAGCTGCTGCTGAACTGTTCCCACCCTTCCCAGGTAAAACACCTGAATATGTACAAGGGCTTGAAAGCCTAGAGGAAGGGCCATGGTGCCACACCAGCGACAGAACGCAGGCCAACTTGGTGCCTGCAGGCCAGCCAGGATGGTCCTGGCCCCGGGCGCTCTTCTGGAAGCTTTCCATTGCCCTGCCTGAGATACCCCTCCTGTCCCGGCCCCCACTGCTTTTTTCTTTCCTCACCGCTGTTCGGAGAGAAATTCCAGCGGAAGGTATGGGTGACACATCCTCTTCCTTACAGGTGGCAGCCTGGCAACTCCTGCAGAAAGTCCAGCAGAGCCCCACTCACACCAGGCCACCCACAAAGCCGTGGCCTCTCACTCCCTC
The DNA here is from genome assembly GCF_025265405.1 of Mesoplodon densirostris. NCBI lineage: Eukaryota > Metazoa > Chordata > Mammalia > Artiodactyla > Ziphiidae > Mesoplodon > Mesoplodon densirostris. The sequence continues at coordinate 72,826,618 of NC_082672.1, forward strand.
CCACCAGCACAGCCCCGAGACTGCTGACGGGGCAAAGGATATGGAGTCGGGCACAGCTTCAGGGGCTATTGCTGCCTGGAGCGCTGTTTATATTGACCTCAACCAGGCACACCTGGGGAGGGCCGGCCAGCAGGGTCAGGCTGCCCAGGTCAGCTAATCCTCAACCCTCAGGGAATCACATTATTGACAATGGACCTCGCTAAGGCAGAATAGAAGCCATGTGAAAAAATGACACAATGCCATTTGCAGCACCGTAGATGAGGCTAAAGGTAATCATGTGACTTGTAGTAAGTCAGAAAGTGAAAGACACATATCGTATCATATCACTTATAGGTGTTACCTAAAAATGGATACCAGGGCAGATATTTCCACGGAGAAGGGCAATCACAGATTCATTAAACAAACTTATGGTTCACCAATGGAAAGGTGTGAGGATTGGTTTCATTACGATATTGGGGTTAACAGACATATACAAACACAGGTGACATATATAATCACCAAAGACCTACGGAATACCAAGAGAAGACTACTCAACATTCTGTCATAACGTACATGGGAAAAGGATCCCAGGAAGAACAGACATATGTATATGTGTAAAAGAACCACATCTTGCACACCTACAACAAGCCAAACATTGTAATCAAACTTGCTGTAATAAAAAAAATAAAAAATTAAATTAAAAACACGAACAAGAAGTAGTGAGGCAAACTTGAGGGGCTCTCTCCTGGCACATTCCATTTTAATTCCAATCTAGAACACGACTTCCATTGAGGCTCTGTTGCCCTAGTAACCAGATTTGGTAAGGGAGAACTGCTGTCACCTTGAGGCCGTTTCACACAACAGCAGCTTTTATCCCAGCGCTAATGATCAGTTGATATTCAAAATCATTGCAGGCCTGTAAATGACACCTGCCCTGAAAACAAATCCTGGGGTCACATAGCGACCAAAAAATTCAAAGGACGTCCATATTTCAAAACGACCGTTTCAAAAGGCATATTTTACGCACCTTAGTGTTCTGCTTCTTTTTCTTTCTTTCTTCTTTTGTTAAAAAACGCGAATGGAAAAAGGCATCCCTCAGAATGGGCAAAAATCGTTGCAAACCAATCAATGGACAAAGGTTTAATCTCCAATATATATAAACAGCTCATGCAGCTTAATATTAAAAAAACAAACAACCCAATACAAAAATGGGCAGAAGATCTAAAGAGACGTTTCTTCAAAGAAGACACAGAGATGGCCAAGACGCACATGAAAAGCTGCTCAACATCACTAATTATTAGAGAAATGCAAATCAAAACTACAATGAGGTATCACCTCACACCTGTTAGAATCGGCATCATCAGAAAATCTACAAACAACAAATTCTGGGGAGGGTGTGGACAAAAGGATCCCTCTTCCACTATTGGTGGGCATGTAAATTGATAAAGTCACTATGGGGAACAGTATGGAGTTTCCTTAAAAAACCTAGAAATAGAATTACCATATGATCCAGCAATCCCACTTCTGGGCATATACCCAGAGAAAACCATAAATCAAAAAGGCACGTTCACCACAATGTTCATTGCAGCACTATTTACAATAGCCAGGTAATGGAAGCAAGCTAAATGCCCACAGACAGAAGAATGGATAAAGATGTGGTACATATATAAAACGGAATATTACCCAGGCATAAAAAGGAATGAAACTGGGTCATTTGTAGAGACGTCGATGGATCTAGAGACTGTCATAGAGAATGAAGTAAGTCAGAAAGAGAAAAACAACTATTGTATATTAAGGCATATATGTGGAACCTAGAAAAATGGTACAGATGAACTGGTTTGCAGGGAAGAAATAGAGACACAGAGGTAGAGAACAAACGTATGGACACCAAGTGTGGGAAGCCATGGGGTGGTGGTGGTGGGATGAGTTGGGAGATTGGGATTGACCTGTATACATGTATATGCATAAAATACATAACTAATAATAACCTGCTGTATAAAAAATTAAATAAAATTAAATTTAAAAATTTAAAAATAAAACAGAAAAATGTTCTTCCCTTCACACAGATGTATTTATATGAATGAATTATTTCCATGCTTATATCTATAAATACATAAAACAGGAATAAAATCTAACTTGAACCAGAAAAGAAAAAAAAAAAAAACCTGAACCCACCAGTTATACAGAGGAAAACCCTATCAGGGCACTTGCTCCAGCAGTAAACAATTCTGAAATTGGTCAAGGTGGGGAATCACCTCCCATAGAGCCAGAAACACAACCAAATGCAAGGAGTGTCCTCACTGCAAAGCTGGGGGACCGTGCCAAAGCATTAGTGAGTAAACGTGAGCTGAGCCCCAGGCCAGATGCTGCTGAACTGTTCCCACCCTTCCCAGGTAAAACACCTGAATATGTAGAAGGGCTTGAAACCTAGACGAAGGGCCATGGTGCCACACCAGCGACAGCATGCAGGCCAACTTGGTGCTTGCAGGCCAGCCAGGATGGTCCTGGCCCCGGGCGCTCTTCTGGAAGTTTCCATTGCCCTGCCTGAGATACCCCTCTGGTCCCGGCCCCCACTGCTTTTTTCCTTCCTCACCTCTGTTCGGAGAGAAATTCCAGCGGAAGGTATGGGTGACACATCCTCTTCTTTACAGGTGGCAGCCTGGCAACTCCTGCAGAAAGTCCAGCAGAGCCCCACTCACACCGGGCCACCCACAAAGCCGTGGCCCCTCATTCCCTCCGACCAGCACAGCCCCGAGACTGCTGACAGGGCAGAGAATATGGAGTTGGGCACAGCTTCAGGGGCTATTGCTGCCTGGAGCGCTGTTTATATTGACCTCAACCAGGCACACCTGGGGAGGGCCGGCCGGCAGGGTCAGGCTGCCCAGGTCAGCTAATCCTCAACCCTCAGGGAATCACATTATTGACAATGGACCTCGCTAAGGCAGAATAGAAGCCAAGAGAAAAAAGGACACAATGCCATTTGCAGCACCGTAGATGAGGCTAAAGGTAATCACGTGACTTGTAGTCAGTCAGAAAGTGAAAGACACATATCGTGTCATATCACTTATAGGTGTTACCTAAAAACGGATACCAGGGCAGATATTTCCAGGGAGAAGGGCAATCACAGATTCATTAAACAAACTTATGGTTCACCAATGGAAAGGTGTGAGGATTGGTTTCATTACGATATTGGGGTTAACAGACATATACAAACACAGGTGACATATATAATCACCAAAGACCTACGGAATACCAAGAGAAGACTACTCAACATTCTGTCATAACGTACATGGGAAAAGGATCCCAGGAAGAACAGACATATGTATATGTGTAAAAGAACCACATCTTGCACACCTACAACAAGCCAAACATTGTAATCAAACTTGCTGTAATAAAAAAATAAAAAATTAAATTAAAAACACGAACAAGAAGTAGTGAGACAAACTTGAGGGGCTTTCTCCTGGCACATTCCATTCTAAATTCCAATCTAGAACACGACTTCCATTGAGGCTCTGTTGCCCTAGTAACCAGATTTGGTAAGGGAGAACTGCTGTCACCTTGAGGCCGTTTCACACAACAGCAGCTTTTATCCCAGCGCTAATGATCAGTTGATATTCAAAATCATTGCAGGCCTGTAAATGACACCTGCCCTGAAAACAAATCCTGGGGTCACATAGCGACCAAAAAATTCAAAGGACGTCCATATTTCAAAACGACCGTTTCAAAAGGCATATTTTACGCACCTTAGTGTTCTGCTTCTTTTTCTTTCTTTCTTCTTTTGTTAAAAAACGCGAATGGAAAAAGGCATCCCTCAGAATGGGCGAAAATCGTTGCAAACCAATCAATGGACAAAGGTTTAATCTCCAATATATATAAACAGCTCATGCAGCTTAATATTAAAAAAACAAACAACCCAATACAAAAATGGGCAGAAGATCTAAAGAGACGTTTCTTCAAAGAAGACACAGAGATGGCCAAGACGCACATGAAAAGCTGCTCAACATCACTAATTATTAGAGAAATGCAAATCAAAACTACAATGAGGTATCACCTCACACCTGTTAGAATCGGCATCATCAGAAAATCTACAAACAACAAATTCTGGGGAGGGTGTGGACAAAAGGATCCCTCTTCCACTATTGGTGGGCATGTAAATTGATAAAGTCACTATGGGGAACAGTATGGAGTTTCCTTAAAAAAACTAGAAATAGAATTACCATATGATCCAGCAATCCCACTTCTGGGCATATACCCAGAGAAAACCATAAATCAAAAAGGCACGTTCACCACAATGTTCATTGCAGCACTATTTACAATAGCCAGGTAATGGAAGCAAGCTAAATGCCCACAGACAGAAGAATGGATAAAGATGTGGTACATATATAAAACGGAATATTACCCAGGCATAAAAAGGAATGAAACTGGGTCATTTGTAGAGACGTCGATGGATCTAGAGACTGTCATAGAGAATGAAGTAAGTCAGAAAGAGAAAAACAAATATTGTATATTAAAGCATATATGTGGAACCTAGAAAAATGGTACAGATGAACTGGTTTGCAGGGAAGAAATAGAGACACAGAGGTAGAGAACAAACGTATGGACACCAAGTGTGGGAAGCCATGGGGTGGTGGTGGTGGGATGAGTTGGGAGATTGGAATTGACCTGTATACATGTATATGCATAAAATACATAACTAATAATAACCTGCTGTATAAAAAATTAAATAAAATTAAATTTAAAAATTTAAAAATAAAACAGAAAAATGTTCTTCCCTTCACACAGATGTATTTATATGAATGAATTATTTCCATGCTTATATCTATAAATACATAAAACAGGAATAAAATCTAACTTGAACCAGAAAAGAAAAAAAAAAAAAACCTGAACCCACCAGTTATACAGAGGAAAACCCTATCAGGGCACTTGCTCCAGCAGTAAACAATTCTGAAATTGGCCAAGGTGGGGAATCCCCTCCCATACAGCCAGCAACCCAACCTAATGCAAGGAGTGTCCTCACTGCAAAGCTGGGGGACCGTGCCAAAGCATCAGTGAGTAAACGTGAGCTGAGCCCCAGGCCAGCTGCTGCTGAACTGTTCCCACCCTTCCCAGGTAAAACACCTGAATATGTACAAGGGCTTGAAAGCCTAGAGGAAGGGCCATGGTGCCACACCAGCGACAGAACGCAGGCCAACTTGGTGCCTGCAGGCCAGCCAGGATGGTCCTGGCCCCGGGCGCTCTTCTGGAAGCTTTCCATTGCCCTGCCTGAGATACCCCTCCTGTCCCGGCCCCCACTGCTTTTTTCTTTCCTCACCGCTGTTCGGAGAGAAATTCGAGCGGAAGGTATGGGTGACACATCCTCTTCCTTACAGGTGGCAGCCTGGCAACTCCTGCAGAAAGTCCAGCAGAGCCCCACTCACACCAGGCCACCCACAAAGCCGTGGCCTCTCACTCCCTCCCACCAGCACAGCCCCGAGACTGCTGACGGGGCAAAGGATATGGAGTCGGGCACAGCTTCAGGGGCTATTGCTGCCTGGAGCGCTGTTTATATTGACCTCAACCAGGCACACCTGGGGAGGGCCGGCCAGCAGGGTCAGGCTGCCCAGGTCAGCTAATCCTCAACCCTCAGGGAATCACATTATTGACAATGGACCTCGCTAAGGCAGAATAGAAGCCAAGTGAAAAAATGACACAATGCCATTTGCAGCACCGTAGATGAGGCTAAAGGTAATCACGTGACTTGTAGTAAGTCAGAAAGTGAAAGACACATATCGTATCATATCACTTATAGGTGTTACCTAAAAACGGATACCAGGGCAGATATTTCCACGGAGAAGGGCAATCACAGATTCATTAAACAAACTTATGGTTCACCAATGGAAAGGTGTGAGGATTGGTTTCATTACGATATTGGGGTTAACAGACATATACAAACACAGGTGACATATATAATCACCAAAGACCTACGGAATACCAAGAGAAGACTACTCAACATTCTGTCATAACGTACATGGGAAAAGGATCCCAGGAAGAACAGACATATGTATATGTGTAAAAGAACCACATCTTGCACACCTACAACAAGCCAAACATTGTAATCAAACTTGCTGTAATAAAAAAAATAAAAAATTAAATTAAAAACACGAACAAGAAGTAGTGAGGCAAACTTGAGGGGCTCTCTCCTGGCACATTCCATTTTAATTCCAATCTAGAACACGACTTCCATTGAGGCTCTGTTGCCCTAGTAACCAGATTTGGTAAGGGAGAACTGCTGTCACCTTGAGGCCGTTTCACACAACAGCAGCTTTTATCCCAGCGCTAATGATCAGTTGATATTCAAAATCATTGCAGGCCTGTAAATGACACCTGCCCTGAAAACAAATCCTGGGGTCACATAGCGACCAAAAAATTCAAAGGACGTCCATATTTCAAAACGACCGTTTCAAAAGGCATATTTTACGCACCTTAGTGTTCTGCTTCTTTTTCTTTCTTTCTTCTTTTGTTAAAAAACGCGAATGGAAAAAGGCATCCCTCAGAATGGGCAAAAATCGTTGCAAACCAATCAATGGACAAAGGTTTAATCTCCAATATATATAAACAGCTCATGCAGCTTAATATTAAAAAAACAAACAACCCAATACAAAAATGGGCAGAAGATCTAAAGAGACGTTTCTTCAAAGAAGACACAGAGATGGCCAAGACGCACATGAAAAGCTGCTCAACATCACTAATTATTAGAGAAATGCAAATCAAAACTACAATGAGGTATCACCTCACACCTGTTAGAATCGGCATCATCAGAAAATCTACAAACAACAAATTCTGGGGAGGGTGTGGACAAAAGGATCCCTCTTCCACTATTGGTGGGCATGTAAATTGATAAAGTCACTATGGGGAACAGTATGGAGTTTCCTTAAAAAACCTAGAAATAGAATTACCATATGATCCAGCAATCCCACTTCTGGGCATATACCCAGAGAAAACCATAAATCAAAAAGGCACGTTCACCACAATGTTCATTGCAGCACTATTTACAATAGCCAGGTAATGGAAGCAAGCTAAATGCCCACAGACAGAAGAATGGATAAAGATGTGGTACATATATAAAACGGAATATTACCCAGGCATAAAAAGGAATGAAACTGGGTCATTTGTAGAGACGTCGATGGATCTAGAGACTGTCATAGAGAATGAAGTAAGTCAGAAAGAGAAAAACAACTATTGTATATTAAGGCATATATGTGGAACCTAGAAAAATGGTACAGATGAACTGGTTTGCAGGGAAGAAATAGAGACACAGAGGTAGAGAACAAACGTATGGACACCAAGTGTGGGAAGCCATGGGGTGGTGGTGGTGGGATGAGTTGGGAGATTGGGATTGACCTGTATACATGTATATGCATAAAATACATAACTAATAATAACCTGCTGTATAAAAAATTAAATAAAATTAAATTTAAAAATTTAAAAATAAAACAGAAAAATGTTCTTCCCTTCACACAGATGTATTTATATGAATGAATTATTTCCATGCTTATATCTATAAATACATAAAACAGGAATAAAATCTAACTTGAACCAGAAAAGAAAAAAAAAAAAAACCTGAACCCACCAGTTATACAGAGGAAAACCCTATCAGGGCACTTGCTCCAGCAGTAAACAATTCTGAAATTGGTCAAGGTGGGGAATCACCTCCCATAGAGCCAGAAACACAACCAAATGCAAGGAGTGTCCTCACTGCAAAGCTGGGGGACCGTGCCAAAGCATTAGTGAGTAAACGTGAGCTGAGCCCCAGGCCAGATGCTGCTGAACTGTTCCCACCCTTCCCAGGTAAAACACCTGAATATGTAGAAGGGCTTGAAACCTAGACGAAGGGCCATGGTGCCACACCAGCGACAGCATGCAGGCCAACTTGGTGCTTGTAGGCCAGCCAGGATGGTCCTGGCCCCGGGCGCTCTTCTGGAAGTTTCCATTGCCCTGCCTGAGATACCCCTCTGGTCCCGGCCCCCACTGCTTTTTTCCTTCCTCACCTCTGTTCGGAGAGAAATTCCAGCGGAAGGTATGGGTGACACATCCTCTTCTTTACAGGTGGCAGCCTGGCAACTCCTGCAGAAAGTCCAGCAGAGCCCCACTCACACCGGGCCACCCACAAAGCCGTGGCCCCTCATTCCCTCCGACCAGCACAGCCCCGAGACTGCTGACAGGGCAGAGAATATGGAGTTGGGCACAGCTTCAGGGGATATTGCTGCCTGGAGCGCTGTTTATATTGACCTCAACCAGGCACACCTGGGGACGGCCGGCCGGCAGGGTCAGGCTGCCCAGGTCAGCTAATCCTCAACCCTCAGGGAATCACATTATTGACAATGGACCTCGCTAAGGCAGAATAGAAGCCAAGAGAAAAAAGGACACAATGCCATTTGCAGCACCGTAGATGAGGCTAAAGGTAATCACGTGACTTGTAGTAAGTCAGAAAGTGAAAGACACATATCGTGTCATATCACTTATAGGTGTTACCTAAAAACGGATACCAGGGCAGATATTTCCAGGGAGAAGGGCAATCACAGATTCATTAAACAAACTTATGGTTCACCAATGGAAAGGTGTGAGGATTGGTTTCATTACGATATTGGGGTTAACAGACATATACAAACACAGGTGACATATATAATCACCAAAGACCTACGGAATACCAAGAGAAGACTACTCAACATTCTGTCATAACGTACATGGGAAAAGGATCCCAGGAAGAACAGACATATGTATATGTGTAAAAGAACCACATCTTGCACACCTACAACAAGCCAAACATTGTAATCAAACTTGCTGTAATAAAAAAATAAAAAATTAAATTAAAAACACGAACAAGAAGTAGTGAGACAAACTTGAGGGGCTTTCTCCTGGCACATTCCATTCTAAATTCCAATCTAGAACACGACTTCCATTGAGGCTCTGTTGCCCTAGTAACCAGATTTGGTAAGGGAGAACTGCTGTCACCTTGAGGCCGTTTCACACAACAGCAGCTTTTATCCCAGCGCTAATGATCAGTTGATATTCAAAATCATTGCAGGCCTGTAAATGACACCTGCCCTGAAAACAAATCCTGGGGTCACATAGCGACCAAAAAATTCAAAGGACGTCCATATTTCAAAACGACCGTTTCAAAAGGCATATTTTACGCACCTTAGTGTTCTGCTTCTTTTTCTTTCTTTCTTCTTTTGTTAAAAAACGGGAATGGAAAAAGGCATCCCTCAGAATGGGCGAAAATCGTTGCAAACCAATCAATGGACAAAGGTTTAATCTCCAATATATATAAACAGCTCATGCAGCTTAATATTAAAAAAACAAACAACCCAATACAAAAATGGGCAGAAGATCTAAAGAGACGTTTCTTCAAAGAAGACACAGAGATGGCCAAGACGCACATGAAAAGCTGCTCAACATCACTAATTATTAGAGAAATGCAAATCAAAACTACAATGAGGTATCACCTCACACCTGTTAGAATCGGCATCATCAGAAAATCTACAAACAACAAATTCTGGGGAGGGTGTGGACAAAAGGATCCCTCTTCCACTATTGGTGGGCATGTAAATTGATAAAGTCACTATGGGGAACAGTATGGAGTTTCCTTAAAAAAACTAGAAATAGAATTACCATATGATCCAGCAATCCCACTTCTGGGCATATACCCAGAGAAAACCATAAATCAAAAAGGCACGTTCACCACAATGTTCATTGCAGCACTATTTACAATAGCCAGGTAATGGAAGCAAGCTAAATGCCCACAGACAGAAGAATGGATAAAGATGTGGTACATATATAAAACGGAATATTACCCAGCCATAAAAAGGAATGAAACTGGGTCATTTGTAGAGACGTCGATGGATCTAGAGACTGTCATAGAGAATGAAGTAAGTCAGAAAGAGAAAAACAAATATTGTATATTAAAGCATATATGTGGAACCTAGAAAAATGGTACAGATGAACTGGTTTGCAGGGAAGAAATAGAGACACAGAGGTAGAGAACAAACGTATGGACACCAAGTGTGGGAAGCCATGGGGTGGTGGTGGTGGGATGAGTTGGGAGATTGGAATTGACCTGTATACATGTATATGCATAAAATACATAACTAATAATAACCTGCTGTATAAAAAATTAAATAAAATTAAATTTAAAAATTTAAAAATAAAACAGAAAAATGTTCTTCCCTTCACACAGATGTATTTATATGAATGAATTATTTCCATGCTTATATCTATAAATACATAAAACAGGAATAAAATCTAACTTGAACCAGAAAAGAAAAAAAAAAAAACCTGAACCCACCAGTTATACAGAGGAAAACCCTATCAGGGCACTTGCTCCAGCAGTAAACAATTCTGAAATTGGCCAAGGTGGGGAATCACCTCCCATAAAGCCAGCAACCCAACCTAATGCAAGGAGTGTCCTCACTGCAAAGCTGGGGGACCGTGCCAAAGCATCAGTGAGTAAACGTGAGCTGAGCCCCAGGCCAGATGCTGCTGAACTGTTCCCACCCTTCCCAGGTAAAACACCTGAATATGTAGAAGGGCTTGAAACCTAGACGAAGGGCCATGGTGCCACACCAGCGACAGCATGCAGGCCAACTTGGTGCCTGCAGGCCAGCCAGGATGGTCCTGGCCCCGGGCGCTCTTCTGGAAGTTTCCATTGCCCTGCCTGAGATACCCCTCTGGTCCCGGCCCCCACTGCTTTTTTCCTTCCTCACCTCTGTTCGGAGAGAAATTCCAGCGGAAGGTATGGGTGACACATCCTCTTCTTTACAGGTGGCAGCCTGGCAACTCCTGCAGAAAGTCCAGCAGAGCCCCACTCACACCGGGCCACCCACAAAGCCGTGGCCCCTCATTCCCTCCGACCAGCACAGCCCCGAGACTGCTGACAGGGCAGAGAATATGGAGTTGGGCACAGCTTCAGGGGCTATTGCTGCCTGGAGCGCTGTTTATATTGACCTCAACCAGGCACACCTGGGGACGGCCGGCCGGCAGGGTCAGGCTGCCCAGGTCAGCTAATCCTCAACCCTCAGGGAATCACATTATTGACAATGGACCTCGCTAAGGCAGAATAGAAGCCAAGAGAAAAAAGGACACAATGCCATTTGCAGCACCGTAGATGAGGCTAAAGGTAATCACGTGACTTGTAGTAAGTCAGAAAGTGAAAGACACATATCGTGTCATATCACTTATAGGTGTTACCTAAAAACGGATACCAGGGCAGATATTTCCAGGGAGAAGGGCAATCACAGATTCATTAAACAAACTTATGGTTCACCAATGGAAAGGTGTGAGGATTGGTTTCATTACGATATTGGGGTTAACAGACATATACAAACACAGGTGACATATATAATCACCAAAGACCTACGGAATACCAAGAGAAGACTACTCAACATTCTGTCATAACGTACATGGGAAAAGGATCCCAGGAAGAACAGACATATGTATATGTGTAAAAGAACCACATCTTGCACACCTACAACAAGCCAAACATTGTAATCAAACTTGCTGTAATAAAAAAAATAAAAAATTAAATTAAAAACACGAAAAAGAAGTAGTGAGACAAACTTGAGGGGCTTTCTCCTGGCACATTCCATTCTAAATTCCAATATAGAACACGACTTCCATTGAGGCTCTGTTGCCCTAGTAACCAGATTTGGTAAGGGAGAACTGCTGTCACCTTGAGGCCATTTCACACAACAGCAGCTTTTATCCCAGCGCTAATGATCAGTTGATATTCAAAATCATTGCAGGCCTGTAAATGACACCTGCCCTGAAAACAAATCCTGGGGTCACATAGCGACCAAAAAATTCAAAGGACGTCCATATTTCAAAACGACCGTTTCAAAAGGCATATTTTACGCACCTTAGTGTTCTACTTCTTTTTCTTTCTTTCTTCTTTTGTTAAAAAACGGGAATGGAAAAAGGCATCCCTCAGAATGGGCGAAAATCGTTGCAAACCAATCAATGGACAAAGGTTTAATCTCCAATATATATAAACAGCTCATGCAGCTTAATATTAAAAAAACAAACAACCCAATACAAAAATGGGCTGAAGATCTAAAGAGACGTTTCTTCAAAGAAGACACAGAGATGGCCAAGGCGCACATGAAAAGCTGCTCAACATCACTAATTATTAGAGAAATGCAAATCAAAACTACAATGAGATATCACCTCACACCTGTTAGAATCGGCATCATCAGAAAATCTACAAACAACAAATTCTGGGGAGGGTGTGGACAAAAGGATCCCTCTTCCACTATTGGTGGGCATGTAAATTGATAAAGTCACTATGGGGAACAGTATGGAGTTTCCTTAAAAAAACTAGAAATAGAATTACCATATGATCCAGCAATCCCACTTCTGGGCATATACCCAGAGAAAACCATAAATCAAAAAGGCACGTTCACCACAATGTTCATTGCAGCACTATTTACAATAGCCAGGTAATGGAAGCAAGCTAAATGCCCACAGACAGAAGAATGGATAAAGATGTGGTACATATATAAAACGGAATATTACCCAGGCATAAAAAGGAATGAAACTGGGTCATTTGTAGAGACGTCGATGGATCTAGAGACTGTCATAGAGAATGAAGTAAGTCAGAAAGAGAAAAACAACTATTGTATATTAAGGCATATATGTGGAACCTAGAAAAATGGTACAGATGAACTGGTTTGCAGGGAAGAAATAGAGACACAGAGGTAGAGAACAAACGTATGGACACCAAGTGTGGGAAGCCATGGGGTGGTGGTGGTGGGATGAGTTGGGAGATTGGGATTGACCTGTATACATGTATATGCATAAAATACATAACTAATAATCACCTGCTGTATAAAAAATTAAATAAAATTAAATTTAAAAATTTAAAAATAAAACAGAAAAATGTTCTTCCCTTCACACTGATGTATTTATATGAATGAATTATTTCCATGCTTATATCTATAAATACATAAAACAGGAATAAAATCTAACTTGAACCAGAAAAGAAAAAAAAAAAAAACCTGAACCCACCAGTTATACAGAGGAAAACCCTATCAGGGCACTTGCTCCAGCAGTAAACAATTCTGAAATTGGTCAAGGTGGGGAATCACCTCCCATAGAGCCAGAAACACAACCAAATGCAAGGAGTGTCCTCACTGCAAAGCTGGGGGACCGTGCCAAAGCATTAGTGAGTAAACGTGAGCTGAGCCCCAGGCCAGATGCTGCTGAACTGTTCCCACCCTTCCCAGGTAAAACACCTGAATATGTAGAAGGGCTTGAAACCTAGACGAAGGGCCATGGTGCCACACCAGCGACAGCATGCAGGCCAACTTGGTGCTTGCAGGCCAGCCAGGATGGTCCTGGCCCCGGGCGCTCTTCTGGAAGTTTCCATTGCCCTGCCTGAGATACCCCTCTGGTCCCGGCACCCACTGCTTTTTTCCTTCCTCACCTCTGTTCGGAGAGAAATTCCAGTGGAAGGTATGGGTGACACATCCTCTTCTTTACAGGTGGCAGCCTGGCAACTCCTGCAGAAAGTCCAGCAGAGCCCCACTCACACCGGGCCACCCACAAAGCCGTGGCCCCTCATTCCCTCCGACCAGCACAGCCCCGAGACTGCTGACAGGGCAGAGAATATGGAGTTGGGCACAGCTTCAGGGGCTATTGCTGCCTGGAGCGCTGTTTATATTGACCTCAACCAGGCACACCTGGGGACGGCCGGCCGGCAGGGTCAGGCTGCCCAGGTCAGCTAATCCTCAACCCTCAGGGAATCACATTATTGACAATGGACCTCGCTAAGGCAGAATAGAAGCCAAGAGAAAAAAGGACACAATGCCATTTGCAGCACCGTAGATGAGGCTAAAGGTAATCACGTGACTTGTAGTAAGTCAGAAAGTGAAAGACACATATCGTGTCATATCACTTATAGGTGTTACCTAAAAACGGATACCAGGGCAGATATTTCCAGGGAGAAGGGCAATCACAGATTCATTAAACAAACTTATGGTTCACCAATGGAAAGGTGTGAGGATTGGTTTCATTACGATATTGGGGTTAACAGACATATACAAACACAGGTGACATATATAATCACCAAAGACCTACGGAATACCAAGAGAAGACTACTCAACATTCTGTCATAACGTACATGGGAAAAGGATCCCAGGAAGAACAGACATATGTATATGTGTAAAAGAACCACATCTTGCACACCTACAACAAGCCAAACATTGTAATCAAACTTGCTGTAATAAAAAAATAAAAAATTAAATTAAAAACACGAACAAGAAGTAGTGAGACAAACTTGAGGGGCTTTCTCCTGGCACATTCCATTCTAAATTCCAATATAGAACACGACTTCCATTGAGGCTCTGTTGCCCTAGTAACCAGATTTGGTAAGGGAGAACTGCTGTCACCTTGAGGCCGTTTCACACAACAGCAGCTTTTATCCCAGCGCTAATGATCAGTTGATATTCAAAATCATTGCAGGCCTGTAAATGACACCTGCCCTGAAAACAAATCCTGGGGTCACATAGCGACCAAAAAATTCAAAGGACGTCCATATTTCAAAACGACCGTTTCAAAAGGCATATTTTACGCACCTTAGTGTTCTGCTTCTTTTTCTTTCTTTCTTCTTTTGTTAAAAAACGGGAATGGAAAAAGGCATCCCTCAGAATGGGCGAAAATCGTTGCAAACCAATCAATGGACAAAGGTTTAATCTCCAATATATATAAACAGCTCATGCAGCTTAATATTAAAAAAACAAACAACCCAATACAAAAATGGGCAGAAGATCTAAAGAGACGTTTCTTCAAAGAAGACACAGAGATGGCCAAGACGCACATGAAAAGCTGCTCAACATCACTAATTATTAGAGAAATGCAAATCAAAACTACAATGAGGTATCACCTCACACCTGTTAGAATCGGCATCATCAGAAAATCTACAAACAACAAATTCTGGGGAGGGTGTGGACAAAAGGATCCCTCTTCCACTATTGGTGGGCATGTAAATTGATAAAGTCACTATGGGGAACAGTATGGAGTTTCCTTAAAAAAACTAGAAATAGAATTACCATATGATCCAGCAATCCCACTTCTGGGCATATACCCAGAGAAAACCATAAATCAAAAAGGCACGTTCACCACAATGTTCATTGCAGCACTATTTACAATAGCCAGGTAATGGAAGCAAGCTAAATGCCCACAGACAGAAGAATGGATAAAGATGTGGTACATATATAAAACGGAATATTACCCAGGCATAAAAAGGAATGAAACTGGGTCATTTGTAGAGACGTCGATGGATCTAGAGACTGTCATAGAGAATGAAGTAAGTCAGAAAGAGAAAAACAACTATTGTATATTAAGGCATATATGTGGAACCTAGAAAAATGGTACAGATGAACTGGTTTGCAGGGAAGAAATAGAGACACAGAGGTAGAGAACAAACGTATGGACACCAAGTGTGGGAAGCCATGGGGTGGTGGTGGTGGGATGAGTTGGGAGATTGGGATTGACCTGTATACATGTATATGCATAAAATACATAACTAATAATCACCTGCTGTATAAAAAATTAAATAAAATTAAATTTAAAAATTTAAAAATAAAACAGAAAAATGTTCTTCCCTTCACACTGATGTATTTATATGAATGAATTATTTCCATGCTTATATCTATAAATACATAAAACAGGAATAAAATCTAACTTGAACCAGAAAAGAAAAAAAAAAAAAACCTGAACCCACCAGTTATACAGAGGAAAACCCTATCAGGGCACTTGCTCCAGCAGTAAACAATTCTGAAATTGGTCAAGGTGGGGAATCACCTCCCATAGAGCCAGAAACACAACCAAATGCAAGGAGTGTCCTCACTGCAAAGCTGGGGGACCGTGCCAAAGCATTAGTGAGTAAACGTGAGCTGAGCCCCAGGCCAGATGCTGCTGAACTGTTCCCACCCTTCCCAGGTAAAACACCTGAATATGTAGAAGGGCTTGAAACCTAGACGAAGGGCCATGGTGCCACACCAGCGACAGCATGCAGGCCAACTTGGTGCTTGCAGGCCAGCCAGGATGGTCCTGGCCCCGGGCGCTCTTCTGGAAGTTTCCATTGCCCTGCCTGAGATACCCCTCTGGTCCCGGCACCCACTGCTTTTTTCCTTCCTCACCTCTGTTCGGAGAGAAATTCCAGCGGAAGGTATGGGTGACACATCCTCTTCTTTACAGGTGGCAGCCTGGCAACTCCTGCAGAAAGTCCAGCAGAGCCCCACTCACACCGGGCCACCCACAAAGCCGTGGCCCCTCATTCCCTCCGACCAGCACAGCCCCGAGACTGCTGACAGGGCAGAGAATATGGAGTTGGGCACAGCTTCAGGGGCTATTGCTGCCTGGAGCGCTGTTTATATTGACCTCAACCAGGCACACCTGGGGACGGCCGGCCGGCAGGGTCAGGCTGCCCAGGTCAGCTAATCCTCAACCCTCAGGGAATCACATTATTGACAATGGACCTCGCTAAGGCAGAATAGAAGCCAAGAGAAAAAAGGACACAATGCCATTTGCAGCACCGTAGATGAGGCTAAAGGTAATCACGTGACTTGTAGTAAGTCAGAAAGTGAAAGACACATATCGTGTCATATCACTTATAGGTGTTACCTAAAAACGGATACCAGGGCAGATACTTCCAGGGAGAAGGGCAATCACAGATTCATTAAACAAACTTATGGTTCACCAATGGAAAGGTGTGAGGATTGGTTTCATTACGATATTGGGGTTAACAGACATATACAAACACAGGTGACATATATAATCACCAAAGACCTACGGAATACCAAGAGAAGACTACTCAACATTCTGTCATAACGTACATGGGAAAAGGATCCCAGGAAGAACAGACATATGTATATGTGTAAAAGAACCACATCTTGCACACCTACAACAAGCCAAACATTGTAATCAAACTTGCTGTAATAAAAAAATAAAAAATTAAATTAAAAACACGAACAAGAAGTAGTGAGACAAACTTGAGGGGCTTTCTCCTGGCACATTCCATTCTAAATTCCAATATAGAACACGACTTCCATTGAGGCTCTGTTGCCCTAGTAACCAGATTTGGTAAGGGAGAACTGCTGTCACCTTGAGGCCGTTTCACACAACAGCAGCTTTTATCCCAGCGCTAATGATCAGTTGATATTCAAAATCATTGCAGGCCTGTAAATGACACCTGCCCTGAAAACAAATCCTGGGGTCACATAGCGACCAAAAAATTCAAAGGACGTCCATATTTCAAAACGACCGTTTCAAAAGGCATATTTTACGCACCTTAGTGTTCTGCTTCTTTTTCTTTCTTTCTTCTTTTGTTAAAAAACGGGAATGGAAAAAGGCATCCCTCAGAATGGGCGAAAATCGTTGCAAACCAATCAATGGACAAAGGTTTAATCTCCAATATATATAAACAGCTCATGCAGCTTAATATTAAAAAAACAAACAACCCAATACAAAAATGGGCAGAAGATCTAAAGAGACGTTTCTTCAAAGAAGACACAGAGATGGCCAAGACGCACATGAAAAGCTGCTCAACATCACTAATTATTAGAGAAATGCAAATCAAAACTACAATGAGGTATCACCTCACACCTGTTAGAATCGGCATCATCAGAAAATCTACAAACAACAAATTCTGGGGAGGGTGTGGACAAAAGGATCCCTCTTCCACTATTGGTGGGCATGTAAATTGATAAAGTCACTATGGGGAACAGTATGGAGTTTCCTTAAAAAAACTAGAAATAGAATTACCATATGATCCAGCAATCCCACTTCTGGGCATATACCCAGAGAAAACCATAAATCAAAAAGGCACGTTCACCACAATGTTCATTGCAGCACTATTTACAATAGCCAGGTAATGGAAGCAAGCTAAATGCCCACAGACAGAAGAATGGATAAAGATGTGGTACATATATAAAACGGAATATTACCCAGCCATAAAAAGGAATGAAACTGGGTCATTTGTAGAGACGTCGATGGATCTAGAGACTGTCATAGAGAATGAAGTAAGTCAGAAAGAGAAAAACAAATATTGTATATTAAAGCATATATGTGGAACCTAGAAAAATGGTACAGATGAACTGGTTTGCAGGGAAGAAATAGAGACACAGAGGTAGAGAACAAACGTATGGACACCAAGTGTGGGAAGCCATGGGGTGGTGGTGGTGGGATGAGTTGGGAGATTGGAATTGACCTGTATACATGTATATGCATAAAATACATAACTAATAATAACCTGCTGTATAAAAAATTAAATAAAATTAAATTTCAAAATTTAAAAATAAAACAGAAAAATGTTCTTCCCTTCACACAGATGTATTTATATGAATGAATTATTTCCATGCTTATATCTATAAATACATAAAACAGGAATAAAATCTAACTTGAACCAGAAAAGAAAAAAAAAAAAAACCTGAACCCACCAGTTATACAGAGGAAAACCCTATCAGGGCACTTGCTCCAGCAGTAAACAATTCTGAAATTGGCCAAGGTGGGGAATCACCTCCCATACAGCCAGCAACCCAACCTAATGCAAGGAGTGTCCTCACTGCAAAGCTGGGGGACCGTGCCAAAGCATCAGTGAGTAAACGTGAGCTGAGCCCCAGGCCAGATGCTGCTGAACTGTTCCCACCCTTCCCAGGTAAAACACCTGAATATGTAGAAGGGCTTGAAACCTAGACGAAGGGCCATGGTGCCACACCAGCGACAGCATGCAGGCCAACTTGGTGCCTGCAGGCCAGCCAGGATGGTCCTGGCCCCGGGCGCTCTTCTGGAAGTTTCCATTGCCCTGCCTGAGATACCCCTCTGGTCCCGGCCCCCACTGCTTTTTTCCTTCCTCACCTCTGTTCGGAGAGAAATTCCAGCGGAAGGTATGGGTGACACATCCTCTTCTTTACAGGTGGCAGCCTGGCAACTCCTGCAGAAAGTCCAGCAGAGCCCCACTCACACCAGGCCACCCACAAAGCCGTGGCCCCTCATTCCCTCCGACCAGCACAGCCCCGAGACTGCTGACAGGGCAGAGAATATGGAGTTGGTCACAGCTTCAGGGGCTATTGCTGCCTGGAGCGCTGTTTATATTGACCTCAACCAGGCACAACTGGGGACGGCCGGCCGGCAGGGTCAGGCTGCCCAGGTCAGCTAATCCTCAACCCTCAGGGAATCACATTATTGACAATGGACCTCGCTAAGGCAGAATAGAAGCCAAGAGAAAAAAGGACACAATGCCATTTGCAGCACCGTAGATGAGGCTAAAGGTAATCACGTGACTTGTAGTAAGTCAGAAAGTGAAAGACACATATCGTGTCATATCACTTATAGGTGTTACCTAAAAACGGATACCAGGGCAGATATTTCCAGGGAGAAGGGCAATCACAGATTCATTAAACAAACTTATGGTTCACCAATGGAAAGGTGTGAGGATTGGTTTCATTACG
This sequence comes from Mesoplodon densirostris, assembly GCF_025265405.1. Taxonomy (NCBI): domain Eukaryota; kingdom Metazoa; phylum Chordata; class Mammalia; order Artiodactyla; family Ziphiidae; genus Mesoplodon; species Mesoplodon densirostris. The sequence goes on from NC_082672.1 coordinate 72,846,081, forward strand.
ATATTGGGGTTAACAGACATATACAAACACAGGTGACATATATAATCACCAAAGACCTACGGAATACCAAGAGAAGACTACTCAACATTCTGTCATAACGTACATGGGAAAAGGATCCCAGGAAGAACAGACATATGTATATGTGTAAAAGAACCACATCTTGCACACCTACAACAAGCCAAACATTGTAATCAAACTTGCTGTAATAAAAAAAATAAAAAATTAAATTAAAAACACGAACAAGAAGTAGTGAGACAAACTTGAGGGGCTTTCTCCTGGCACATTCCATTCTAAATTCCAATATAGAACAGGACTTCCATTGAGGCTCTGTTGCCCTAGTAACCAGATTTGGTAAGGGAGAACTGCTGTCACCTTGAGGCCATTTCACACAAAAGCAGCTTTTATCCCAGCGCTAATGATCAGTTGATATTCAAAATCATTGCAGGCCTGTAAATGACACCTGCCCTGAAAACAAATCCTGGGGTCACATAGCGACCAAAAAATTCAAAGGACGTCCATATTTCAAAACGACCGTTCAAAAGGCATATTTTACGCACCTTAGTGTTCTGCTTCTTTTTCTTTCTTTCTTCTTTTGTTAAAAAACGGGAATGGAAAAAGGCATCCCTCAGAATGGGCGAAAATCGTTGCAAACCAATCAATGGACAAAGGTTTAATCTCCAATATATATAAACAGCTCATGCAGCTTAATATTAAAAAAACAAACAACCCAATACAAAAATGGGCTGAAGATCTAAAGAGACGTTTCTTCAAAGAAGACACAGAGATGGCCAAGGCGCACATGAAAAGCTGCTCAACATCACTAATTATTAGAGAAATGCAAATCAAAACTACAATGAGATATCACCTCACACCTGTTAGAATCGGCATCATCAGAAAATCTACAAACAACAAATTCTGGGGAGGGTGTGGACAAAAGGATCCCTCTTCCACTATTGGTGGGCATGTAAATTGATAAAGTCACTATGGGGAACAGTATGGAGTTTCCTTAAAAAAACTAGAAATAGAATTACCATATGATCCAGCAATCCCACTTCTGGGCATATACCCAGAGAAAACCATAAATCAAAAAGGCACGTTCACCACAATGTTCATTGCAGCACTTTTTACAATAGCCAGGTAATGGAAGCAAGGTAAATGCCCACAGACAGAAGAATGGATAAAGATGTGGTACATATATAAAACGGAATATTACTCAGCCATAAAAAGGAATGAAACTGGGTCTTTTGTAGAGACGTCGATGGATCTAGAGACTGTCATAGAGAATGAAGTAAGTCAGAAAGAGAAAAACAAATATTGTATATTAAGGCATATATGTGGAACCTAGAAAAATGGTACAGATGAACTGGTTTGCAGGGAAGAAATAGAGACACAGAGGTAGAGAACAAACGTATGGACACCAAGTGTGGGAAGCCATGGGGTGGTGGTGGTGGGATGAGTTGGGAGATTGGGATTGACCTGTATACATGTATATGCATAAAATACATAACTAATAATAACCTGCTGTATAAAAAATTAAATAAAATTAAATTTCAAAATTTAAAAATAAAACAGAAAAATGTTCTTCCCTTCACACAGATGTATTTATATGAATGAATTATTTCCATGCTTATATCTATAAATACATAAAACAGGAATAAAATCTAACTTGAACCAGAAAAGAAAAAAAAAAAAAAACCTGAACCCACCAGTTATACAGAGGAAAACCCTATCAGGGCACTTGCTCCAGCAGTAAACAATTCTGAAATTGGCCAAGGTGGGGAATCACCTCCCATACAGCCAGCAACCCAACCTAATGCAAGGAGTGTCCTCACTGCAAAGCTGGGGGACCGTGCCAAAGCATCAGTGAGTAAACGTGAGCTGAGCCCCAGGCCAGATGCTGCTGAACTGTTCCCACCCTTCCCAGGTAAAACACCTGAATATGTAGAAGGGCTTGAAACCTAGACGAAGGGCCATGGTGCCACACCAGCGACAGCATGCAGGCCAACTTGGTGCCTGCAGGCCAGCCAGGATGGTCCTGGCCCCGGGCGCTCTTCTGGAAGTTTCCATTGCCCTGCCTGAGATACCCCTCTGGTCCCGGCCCCCACTGCTTTTTTCCTTCCTCACATCTGTTCGGAGAGAAATTCCAGCGGAAGGTATGGGTGACACATCCTCTTCTTTACAGGTGGCAGCCTGGCAACTCCTGCAGAAAGTCCAGCAGAGCCCCACTCACACCAGGCCACCCACAAAGCCGTGGCCCCTCATTCCCTCCGACCAGCACAGCCCCGAGACTGCTGACAGGGCAGAGAATATGGAGTTGGTCACAGCTTCAGGGGCTATTGCTGCCTGGAGCGCTGTTTATATTGACCTCAACCAGGCACAACTGGGGACGGCCGGCCGGCAGGGTCAGGCTGCCCAGGTCAGCTAATCCTCAACCCTCAGGGAATCACATTATTGACAATGGACCTCGCTAAGGCAGAATAGAAGCCAAGAGAAAAAAGGACACAATGCCATTTGCAGCACCGTAGATGAGGCTAAAGGTAATCACGTGACTTGTAGTAAGTCAGAAAGTGAAAGACACATATCGTGTCATATCACTTATAGGTGTTACCTAAAAACGGATACCAGGGCAGATATTTCCAGGGAGAAGGGCAATCACAGATTCATTAAACAAACTTATGGTTCACCAATGGAAAGGTGTGAGGATTGGTTTCATTACGATATTGGGGTTAACAGACATATACAAACACAGGTGACATATATAATCACCAAAGACCTACGGAATACCAAGAGAAGACTACTCAACATTCTGTCATAACGTACATGGGAAAAGGATCCCAGGAAGAACAGACATATGTATATGTGTAAAAGAACCACATCTTGCACACCTACAACAAGCCAAACATTGTAATCAAACTTGCTGTAATAAAAAAAATAAAAAATTAAATTAAAAACACGAACAAGAAGTAGTGAGACAAACTTGAGGGGCTTTCTCCTGGCACATTCCATTCTAAATTCCAATATAGAACAGGACTTCCATTGAGGCTCTGTTGCCCTAGTAACCAGATTTGGTAAGGGAGAACTGCTGTCACCTTGAGGCCATTTCACACAAAAGCAGCTTTTATCCCAGCGCTAATGATCAGTTGATATTCAAAATCATTGCAGGCCTGTAAATGACACCTGCCCTGAAAACAAATCCTGGGGTCACATAGCGACCAAAAAATTCAAAGGACGTCCATATTTCAAAACGACCGTTCAAAAGGCATATTTTACGCACCTTAGTGTTCTGCTTCTTTTTCTTTCTTTCTTCTTTTGTTAAAAAACGGGAATGGAAAAAGGCATCCCTCAGAATGGGCGAAAATCGTTGCAAACCAATCAATGGACAAAGGTTTAATCTCCAATATATATAAACAGCTCATGCAGCTTAATATTAAAAAAACAAACAACCCAATACAAAAATGGGCTGAAGATCTAAAGAGACGTTTCTTCAAAGAAGACACAGAGATGGCCAAGGCGCACATGAAAAGCTGCTCAACATCACTAATTATTAGAGAAATGCAAATCAAAACTACAATGAGATATCACCTCACACCTGTTAGAATCGGCATCATCAGAAAATCTACAAACAACAAATTCTGGGGAGGGTGTGGACAAAAGGATCCCTCTTCCACTATTGGTGGGCATGTAAATTGATAAAGTCACTATGGGGAACAGTATGGAGTTTCCTTAAAAAAACTAGAAATAGAATTACCATATGATCCAGCAATCCCACTTCTGGGCATATACCCAGAGAAAACCATAAATCAAAAAGGCACGTTCACCACAATGTTCATTGCAGCACTTTTTACAATAGCCAGGTAATGGAAGCAAGGTAAATGCCCACAGACAGAAGAATGGATAAAGATGTGGTACATATATAAAACGGAATATTACTCAGCCATAAAAAGGAATGAAACTGGGTCTTTTGTAGAGACGTCGATGGATCTAGAGACTGTCATAGAGAATGAAGTAAGTCAGAAAGAGAAAAACAAATATTGTATATTAAGGCATATATGTGGAACCTAGAAAAATGGTACAGATGAACTGGTTTGCAGGGAAGAAATAGAGACACAGAGGTAGAGAACAAACGTATGGACACCAAGTGTGGGAAGCCATGGGGTGGTGGTGGTGGGATGAGTTGGGAGATTGGGATTGACCTGTATACATGTATATGCATAAAATACATAACTAATAATAACCTGCTGTATAAAAAATTAAATAAAATTAAATTTCAAAATTTAAAAATAAAACAGAAAAATGTTCTTCCCTTCACACAGATGTATTTATATGAATGAATTATTTCCATGCTTATATCTATAAATACATAAAACAGGAATAAAATCTAACTTGAACCAGAAAAGAAAAAAAAAAACCTGAACCCACCAGTTATACAGAGGAAAACCCTATCAGGGCACTTGCTCCAGCAGTAAACAATTCTGAAATTGGTCAAGGTGGGGAATCACCTCCCATACAGCCAGCAACCCAACCTAATGCAAGGAGTGTCCTCATTGCAAAGCTGGGGGAGCGTGCCGAGGCATCTGTGAGTAAACGTGAGCTGAGCCCCAGGCCAGCTGCTGCTGAACTGTTCCCACCCTTCCCAGGTAAAACACCTGAATATGTACAAGGGCTTGAAAGCCTAGACGAAGGGCCATGGTGACACACCAGCGACAGCACGCAGGCCAACTTGGTGCCTGCAGGCCAGCCAGGATGGTCCTGGCCCCGGGCGCTCTTCTGGAAGCTTTCCATTGCCCTGCCTGAGATACCCCTCCTGTCCCGGCCCCCACTGCATTTTTCTTTCCTCACCGCTGTTCGAGGAGAAATTCCAGCGGAAGGTATGGGTGACACATCCTCTTCCTTACAGGTGGCAGCCTGGCAACTCCTGCAGAAAGTCCAGCAGAGCCCCACTCACACCGGGCCACCCACAAAGCCGTGGCCCCTCACTCCCTCCCACCAGCACAGCCCCGAGACTGCTGACGGGGCAAAGGATATGGAGTAGGGCACAGCTTCAGGGGCTATTGCTGCCTGGAGCGCTGTTTATATTGACCTCATCCAGGCACACCTGGGGAGGGCCGGCCAGCAGGGTCAGGCTGCCCAGGTCAGCTAATCCTCAACCCTCAGGGAATCACATTATTGACAATGGACCTCGCTAAGGCAGAATAGAAGCCAAGTGAAAAAAGGACACAATGCCATTTGCAGCACCGTAGATGAGGCTAAAGGTAATCACGTGACTTGTAGTAAGTCAGAAAGTGAAAGACACATATCGTGTCATATCACTTATAGGTGTTACCTAAAAACGGATACCAGGGCAGATATTTCCAGGGAGAAGGGCAATCACAGATTCATTAAACAAACTTATGGTTCACCAATGGAAAGGTGTGAGGATTGGTTTCATTACGATATTGGGGTTAACAGACATATAGAAACACAGGTGACATATATAATCACCAAAGACCTACGGAATACCAAGAGAAGACTACTGAACATTCTGTCATAACGTACATGGGAAAAGGATCCCAGGAAGAACAGACATATGTATATGTGTAAAAGAACCACATCTTGCACACCTACAACAAGCCAAACATTGTAATCAAACTTGCTGTAATAAAAAAATAAAAAATTAAATTAAAAACACGAACAAGAAGTAGTGAGACAAACTTGAGGGGCTTTCTCCTGGCACATTCCATTCTAAATTCCAATCTAGAACACGACTTCCATTGAGGCTCTGTTGCCCTAGTAACCAGATTTGGTAAGGGAGAACTGCTGTCACCTTGAGGCCGTTTCACACAACAGCAGCTTTTATCCCAGCGCTAATGATCAGTTGATATTCAAAATCATTGCAGGCCTGTAAATGACACCTGCCCTGAAAACAAATCCTGGGGTCACATAGCGACCAAAAAATTCAAAGGACGTCCATATTTCAAAACGACCGTTTCAAAAGGCATATTTTACGCACCTTAGTGTTCTGCTTCTTTTTCTTTCTTTCTTCTTTTGTTAAAAAACGGGAATGGAAAAAGGCATCCCTCAGAATGGGCGAAAATCGTTGCAAACCAATCAATGGACAAAGGTTTAATCTCCAATATATATAAACAGCTCATGCAGCTTAATATTAAAAAAACAAACAACCCAATACAAAAATGGGCAGAAGATCTAAAGAGACGTTTCTTCAAAGAAGACACAGAGATGGCCAAGACGCACATGAAAAGCTGCTCAACATCACTAATTATTAGAGAAATGCAAATCAAAACTACAATGAGGTATCACCTCACACCTGTTAGAATCGGCATCATCAGAAAATCTACAAACAACAAATTCTGGGGAGGGTGTGGACAAAAGGATCCCTCTTCCACTATTGGTGGGCATGTAAATTGATAAAGTCACTATGGGGAACAGTATGGAGTTTCCTTAAAAAAACTAGAAATAGAATTACCATATGATCCAGCAATCCCACTTCTGGGCATATACCCAGAGAAAACCATAAATCAAAAAGGCACGTTCACCACAATGTTCATTGCAGCACTATTTACAATAGCCAGGTAATGGAAGCAAGCTAAATGCCCACAGACAGAAGAATGGATAAAGATGTGGTACATATATAAAACGGAATATTACCCAGCCATAAAAAGGAATGAAACTGGGTCATTTGTAGAGACGTCGATGGATCTAGAGACTGTCATAGAGAATGAAGTAAGTCAGAAAGAGAAAAACAAATATTGTATATTAAAGCATATATGTGGAACCTAGAAAAATGGTACAGATGAACTGGTTTGCAGGGAAGAAATAGAGACACAGAGGTAGAGAACAAACGTATGGACACCAAGTGTGGGAAGCCATGGGGTGGTGGTGGTGGGATGAGTTGGGAGATTGGAATTGACCTGTATACATGTATATGCATAAAATACATAACTAATAATAACCTGCTGTATAAAAAATTAAATAAAATTAAATTTAAAAATTTAAAAATAAAACAGAAAAATGTTCTTCCCTTCACACAGATGTATTTATATGAATGAATTATTTCCATGCTTATATCTATAAATACATAAAACAGGAATAAAATCTAACTTGAACCAGAAAAGAAAAAAAAAAAACCTGAACCCACCAGTTATACAGAGGAAAACCCTATCAGGGCACTTGCTCCAGCAGTAAACAATTCTGAAATTGGCCAAGGTGGGGAATCACCTCCCATACAGCCAGCAACCCAACCTAATGCAAGGAGTGTCCTCACTGCAAAGCTGGGGGACCGTGCCAAAGCATCAGTGAGTAAACGTGAGCTGAGCCCCAGGCCAGATGCTGCTGAACTGTTCCCACCCTTCCCAGGTAAAACACCTGAATATGTAGAAGGGCTTGAAACCTAGACGAAGGGCCATGGTGCCACACCAGCGACAGCATGCAGGCCAACTTGGTGCCTGCAGGCCAGCCAGGATGGTCCTGGCCCCGGGCGCTCTTCTGGAAGTTTCCATTGCCCTGCCTGAGATACCCCTCTGGTCCCGGCCCCCACTGCTTTTTTCCTTCCTCACCTCTGTTCGGAGAGAAATTCCAGCGGAAGGTATGGGTGACACATCCTCTTCTTTACAGGTGGCAGCCTGGCAACTCCTGCAGAAAGTCCAGCAGAGCCCCACTCACACCAGGCCACCCACAAAGCCGTGGCCCCTCATTCCCTCCGACCAGCACAGCCCCGAGACTGCTGACAGGGCAGAGAATATGGAGTTGGTCACAGCTTCAGGGGCTATTGCTGCCTGGAGCGCTGTTTATATTGACCTCAACCAGGCACACCTGGGGACGGCCGGCCGGCAGGGTCAGGCTGCCCAGGTCAGCTAATCCTCAACCCTCAGGGAATCACATTATTGACAATGGACCTCGCTAAGGCAGAATAGAAGCCAAGAGAAAAAAGGACACAATGCCATTTGCAGCACCGTAGATGAGGCTAAAGGTAATCACGTGACTTGTAGTAAGTCAGAAAGTGAAAGACACATATCGTGTCATATCACTTATAGGTGTTACCTAAAAACGGATACCAGGGCAGATATTTCCAGGGAGAAGGGCAATCACAGATTCATTAAACAAACTTATGGTTCACCAATGGAAAGGTGTGAGGATTGGTTTCATTACGATATTGGGGTTAACAGACATATACAAACACAGGTGACATATATAATCACCAAAGACCTACGGAATACCAAGAGAAGACTACTCAACATTCTGTCATAACGTACATGGGAAAAGGATCCCAGGAAGAACAGACATATGTATATGTGTAAAAGAACCACATCTTGCACACCTACAACAAGCCAAACATTGTAATCAAACTTGCTGTAATAAAAAAAATAAAAAATTAAATTAAAAACACGAACAAGAAGTAGTGAGACAAACTTGAGGGGCTTTCTCCTGGCACATTCCATTCTAAATTCCAATATAGAACAGGACTTCCATTGAGGCTCTGTTGCCCTAGTAACCAGATTTGGTAAGGGAGAACTGCTGTCACCTTGAGGCCATTTCACACAACAGCAGCTTTTATCCCAGCGCTAATGATCAGTTGATATTCAAAATCATTGCAGGCCTGTAAATGACACCTGCCCTGAAAACAAATCCTGGGGTCACATAGCGACCAAAAAATTCAAAGGACGTCCATATTTCAAAACGACCATTTCAAAAGGCATATTTTACGCACCTTAGTGTTCTGCTTCTTTTTCTTTCTTTCTTCTTTTGTTAAAAAACGGGAATGGAAAAAGGCATCCCTCAGAATGGGCGAAAATCGTTGCAAACCAATCAATGGACAAAGGTTTAATCTCCAATATATATAAACAGCTCATGCAGCTTAATATTAAAAAAACAAACAACCCAATACAAAAATGGGCTGAAGATCTAAAGAGACGTTTCTTCAAAGAAGACACAGAGATGGCCAAGGCGCACATGAAAAGCTGCTCAACATCACTAATTATTAGAGAAATGCAAATCAAAACTACAATGAGATATCACCTCACACCTGTTAGAATCGGCATCATCAGAAAATCTACAAACAACAAATTCTGGGGAGGGTGTGGACAAAAGGATCCCTCTTCCACTATTGGTGGGCATGTAAATTGATAAAGTCACTATGGGGAACAGTATGGAGTTTCTTTAAAAAAACTAGAAATAGAATTACCATATGATCCAGCAATCCCACTTCTGGGCATATACCCAGAGAAAACCATAAATCAAAAAGGCACGTTCACCACAATGTTCATTGCAGCACTATTTACAATAGCCAGGTAATGGAAGCAAGCTAAATGCCCACAGACAGACGAATGGATAAAGATGTGGTACATATATAAAACGGAATATTACTCAGCCATAAAAAGGAATGAAACTGGGTCATTTGTAGAGACGTCGATGGATCTAGAGACTGTCATAGAGAATGAAGTAAGTCAGAAAGAGAAAAACAAATATTGTATATTAAGGCATATATGTGGAACCTAGAAAAATGGTACAGATGAACTGGTTTGCAGGGAAGAAATAGAGACACAGAGGTAGAGAACAAACGTATGGACACCAAGTGTGGGAAGCCATGGGGTGGTGGTGGTGGGATGAGTTGGGAGATTGGGATTGACCTGTATACATGTATATGCATAAAATACATAACTAATAATAACCTGCTGTATAAAAAATTAAATAAAATTAAATTTCAAAATTTAAAAATAAAACAGAAAAAAGTTCTTCCCTTCACACAGATGTATTTATATGAATGAATTATTTCCATGCTTATATCTATAAATACATAAAACAGGAATAAAATCTAACTTGAACCAGAAAAGAAAAAAAAAAAACCTGAACCCACCAGTTATACAGAGGAAAACCCTATCAGGGCACTTGCTCCAGCAGTAAACAATTCTGAAATTGGTCAAGGTGGGGAATCACCTCCCATACAGCCAGCAACCCAACCTAATGCAAGGAGTGTCCTCATTGCAAAGCTGGGGGACCGTGCCGAGGCATCTGTGAGTAAACGTGAGCTGAGCCCCAGGCCAGCTGCTGCTGAACTGTTCTCACCCTTCCCAGGTAAAACACCTGAATATGTACAAGGGCTTGAAAGCCTAGACGAAGGGCCATGGTGACACAGCAGCGACAGCACGCAGGCCAACTTGGTGCCTGCAGGCCAGCCAGGATGGTCCTGGCCCCGGGCGCTCTTCTGGAAGCTTTCCATTGCCCTGCCTGAGATACCCCTCCTGTCCCGGCCCCCACTGCTTTTTTCTTTCCTCACCGCTGTTCGAGGAGAAATTCCAGCGGAAGGTATGGGTGACACATCCTCTTCCTTACAGGTGGCAGCCTGGCAACTCCTGCAGAAAGTCCAGCAGAGCCCCACTCACACCGGGCCACCCACAAAGCCGTGGCCCCTCACTCCCTCCCACCAGCACAGCCCCGAGACTGCTGACGGGGCAAAGGATATGGAGTAGGGCACAGCTTCAGGGGCTATTGCTGCCTGGAGCGCTGTTTATATTGACCTCAACCAGGCACACCTGGGGAGGGCCGGCCAGCAGGGTCAGGCTGCCCAGGTCAGCTAATCCTCAACCCTCAGGGAATCACATTATTGACAATGGACCTCGCTAAGGCAGAATAGAAGCCAAGTGAAAAAAGGACACAATGCCATTTGCAGCACTATAGATGAGGCTAAAGGTAATCACGTGACTTGTAGTAAGTCAGAAAGTGAAAGACACATATCGTATCATATCACTTATAGGTGTTACCTAAAAACGGATACCAGGGCAGATATTTCCACGGAGAAGGGCAATCACAGACTCATTAAACAAACTTATGGTTCACCAATGGAAAGGTGTGAGGATTGGTTTCATTACGATATTGGGGTTAACAGACATATACAAACACAGGTGACATATATAATCACCAAAGACCTACGGAATACCAAGAGAAGACTACTCAACATTCTGTCATAACGTACATGGGAAAAGGATCCCAGGAAGAACAGACATATGTATATGTGTAAAAGAACCACATCTTGCACACCTACAACAAGCAAACATTGTAATCAAACTTGCTGTAATAAAAAAAATAAAAACTTAAATTAAAAACACGAACAAGAAGTAGTGAGGCAAGCTTGACGGGCTCTCTCGTGGCACATTCCATTTTAATTCCAATCTAGAACACGACTTCCATTGAGGCTCTGTTGCCCTAGTAACCAGATTTGGTAAGGGAGAACTGCTGTCACCTTGAGGCCGTTTCACACAACAGCAGCTTTTATCCCAGCGCTAATGATCAGTTGATATTCAAAATCATTGCAGGCCTGTAAATGACACCTGCCCTGAAAACAAATCCTGGGGTCACATAGCGACCAAAATATTCAAAGGACGTCCATATTTCAAAACGACCGTTTCAAAAGGCATATTTTACGCACCTTAGTGTTCTGCTTCTTTTTCTTTCTTTCTTCTTTTGTTAAAAAACGGGAATGGAAAAAGGCATCCCTCAGAATGGGCGAAAATCGTTGCAAACCAATCAATGGACAAAGGTTTAATCTCCAATATATATAAACAGCTCATGCAGCTTAATATTAAAAAAACAAACAACCCAATACAAAAATGGGCTGAAGATCTAAAGAGACGTTTCTTCAAAGAAGACACAGAGATGGCCAAGACGCACATGAAAAGCTGCTCAACATCACTAATTATTAGAGAAATGCAAATCAAAACTACAATGAGATATCACCTCACACCTGTTAGAATCGGCATCATCAGAAAATCTACAAACAACAAATTCTGGGGAGGGTGTGGACAAAAGGATCCCTCTTCCACTATTGGTGGGCATGTAAATTGATAAAGGCACTATGGGGAACAGTATGGAGTTTCCTTAAAAAAACTAGAAATAGAATTACCATATGATCCAGCAATCCCACTTCTGGGCATATACCCAGAGAAAACCATAAATCAAAAAGGCACGTTCACCACAATGTTCATTGCAGCACTATTTACAATAGCCAGGTAATGGAAGCAAGCTAAATGCCCACAGACAGAAGAATGGATAAAGATGTGGTACATATATAAAACGGAATATTACCCAGGCATAAAAAGGAATGAAACTGGGTCATTTGTAGAGACGTCGATGGATCTAGAGACTGTCATAGAGAATGAAGTAAGTCAGAAAGAGAAAAACAACTATTGTATATTAAGGCATATATGTGGAACCTAGAAAAATGGTACAGATGAACTGGTTTGCAGGGAAGAAATAGAGACACAGAGGTAGAGAACAAACGTATGGACACCAAGTGTGGGAAGCCATGGGGTGGTGGTGGTGGGATGAGTTGGGAGATTGGGATTGACCTGTATACATGTATATGCATAAAATACATAACTAATAATAACCTGCTGTATAAAAAATTAAATAAAATTAAATTTAAAAATTTAAAAATAAAACAGAAAAATGTTCTTCCCTTCACACAGATGTATTTATATGAATGAATTATTTCCATGCTTATATCTATAAATACATAAAACAGGAATAAAATCTAACTTGAACCAGAAAAGAAAAAAAAAAAAAAACCTGAACCCACCAGTTATACAGAGGAAAACCCTATCAGGGCACTTGCTCCAGCAGTAAACAATTCTGAAATTGGTCAAGGTGGGGAATCACCTCCCATAGAGCCAGAAACACAACCAAATGCAAGGAGTGTCCTCACTGCAAAGCTGGGGGACCGTGCCAAAGCATTAGTGAGTAAACGTGAGCTGAGCCCCAGGCCAGATGCTGCTGAACTGTTCCCACCCTTCCCAGGTAAAACACCTGAATATGTAGAAGGGCTTGAAACCTAGACGAAGGGCCATGGTGCCACACCAGCGACAGCATGCAGGCCAACTTGGTGCTTGCAGGCCAGCCAGGATGGTCCTGGCCCCGGGCGCTCTTCTGGAAGTTTCCATTGCCCTGCCTGAGATACCCCTCTGGTCCCGGCCCCTACTGCTTTTTTCCTTCCTCACCTCTGTTCGGAGAGAAATTCCAGCGGAAGGTATGGGTGACACATCCTCTTCTTTACAGGTGGCAGCCTGGCAACTCCTGCAGAAAGTCCAGCAGAGCCCCACTCACACCGGGCCACCCACAAAGCCGTGGCCCCTCATTCCCTCCGACCAGCACAGCCCCGAGACTGCTGACAGGGCAGAGAATATGGAGTTGGGCACAGCTTCAGGGGCTATTGCTGCCTGGAGCGCTGTTTATATTGACCTCAACCAGGCACACCTGGGGAGGGCCGGCCGGCAGGGTCAGGCTGCCCAGGTCAGCTAATCCTCAACCCTCAGGGAATCACATTATTGACAATGGACCTCGCTAAGGCAGAATAGAAGCCAAGAGAAAAAAGGACACAATGCCATTTGCAGCACCGTAGATGAGGCTAAAGGTAATCACGTGACTTGTAGTAAGTCAGAAAGTGAAAGACACATATCGTGTCATATCACTTATAGGTGTTACCTAAAAACGGATACCAGGGCAGATATTTCCAGGGAGAAGGGCAATCACAGATTCATTAAACAAACTTATGGTTCACCAATGGAAAGGTGTGAGGATTGGTTTCATTACGATATTGGGGTTAACAGACATATACAAACACAGGTGACATATATAATCACCAAAGACCTACGGAATACCAAGAGAAGACTACTCAACATTCTGTCATAACGTACATGGGAAAAGGATCCCAGGAAGAACAGACATATGTATATGTGTAAAAGAACCACATCTTGCACACCTACAACAAGCCAAACATTGTAATCAAACTTGCTGTAATAAAAAAATAAAAAATTAAATTAAAAACACGAACAAGAAGTAGTGAGACAAACTTGAGGGGCTTTCTCCTGGCACATTCCATTCTAAATTCCAATATAGAACACGACTTCCATTGAGGCTCTGTTGCCCTAGTAACCAGATTTGGTAAGGGAGAACTGCTGTCACCTTGAGGCCGTTTCACACAACAGCAGCTTTTATCCCAGCGCTAATGATCAGTTGATATTCAAAATCATTGCAGGCCTGTAAATGACACCTGCCCTGAAAACAAATCCTGGGGTCACATAGCGACCAAAAAATTCAAAGGACGTCCATATTTCAAAACGACCGTTTCAAAAGGCATATTTTATGCACCTTAGTGTTCTGCTTCTTTTTCTTTCTTTCTTCTTTTGTTAAAAAACGGGAATGGAAAAAGGCATCCCTCAGAATGGGCGAAAATCGTTGCAAACCAATCAATGGACAAAGGTTTAATCTCCAATATATATAAACAGCTCATGCAGCTTAATATTAAAAAAACAAACAACCCAATACAAAAATGGGCAGAAGATCTAAAGAGACGTTTCTTCAAAGAAGACACAGAGATGGCCAAGACGCACATGAAAAGCTGCTCAACATCACTAATTATTAGAGAAATGCAAATCAAAACTACAATGAGGTATCACCTCACACCTGTTAGAATCGGCATCATCAGAAAATCTACAAACAACAAATTCTGGGGAGGGTGTGGACAAAAGGATCCCTCTTCCACTATTGGTGGGCATGTAAATTGATAAAGTCACTATGGGGAACAGTATGGAGTTTCCTTAAAAAAACTAGAAATAGAATTACCATATGATCCAGCAATCCCACTTCTGGGCATATACCCAGAGAAAACCATAAATCAAAAAGGCACGTTCACCACAATGTTCATTGCAGCACTATTTACAATAGCCAGGTAATGGAAGCAAGCTAAATGCCCACAGACAGAAGAATGGATAAAGATGTGGTACATATATAAAACGGAATATTACCCAGCCATAAAAAGGAATGAAACTGGGTCATTTGTAGAGACGTCGATGGATCTAGAGACTGTCATAGAGAATGAAGTAAGTCAGAAAGAGAAAAACAAATATTGTATATTAAAGCATATATGTGGAACCTAGAAAAATGGTACAGATGAACTGGTTTGCAGGGAAGAAATAGAGACACAGAGGTAGAGAACAAACGTATGGACACCAAGTGTGGGAAGCCATGGGGTGGTGGTGGTGGGATGAGTTGGGAGATTGGAATTGACCTGTATACATGTATATGCATAAAATACATAACTAATAATAACCTGCTGTATAAAAAATTAAATAAAATTAAATTTAAAAATTTAAAAATAAAACAGAAAAATGTTCTTCCCTTCACACAGATGTATTTATATGAATGAATTATTTCCATGCTTATATCTATAAATACATAAAACAGGAATAAAATCTAACTTGAACCAGAAAAGAAAAAAAAAAACCTGAACCCACCAGTTATACAGAGGAAAACCCTATCAGGGCACTTGCTCCAGCAGTAAACAATTCTGAAATTGGCCAAGGTGGGGAATCACCTCCCATACAGCCAGCAACCCAACCTAATGCAAGGAGTGTCCTCACTGCAAAGCTGGGGGACCGTGCCAAAGCATCAGTGAGTAAACGTGAGCTGAGCCCCAGGCCAGATGCTGCTGAACTGTTCCCACCCTTCCCAGGTAAAACACCTGAATATGTAGAAGGGCTTGAAACCTAGACGAAGGGCCATGGTGCCACACCAGCGACAGCATGCAGGCCAACTTGGTGCCTGCAGGCCAGCCAGGATGGTCCTGGCCCCGGGCGCTCTTCTGGAAGTTTCCATTGCCCTGCCTGAGATACCCCTCTGGTCCCGGCCCCCACTGCTTTTTTCCTTCCTCACCTCTGTTCGGAGAGAAATTCCAGCGGAAGGTATGGGTGACACATCCTCTTCTTTACAGGTGGCAGCCTGGCAACTCCTGCAGAAAGTCCAGCAGAGCCCCACTCACACCAGGCCACCCACAAAGCCGTGGCCCCTCATTCCCTCCGACCAGCACAGCCCCGAGACTGCTGACAGGGCAGAGAATATGGAGTTGGGCACAGCTTCAGGGGCTATTGCTGCCTGGAGCGCTGTTTATATTGACCTCAACCAGGCACACCTGGGGACGGCCGGCCGGCAGGGTCAGGCTGCCCAGGTCAGCTAATCCTCAACCCTCAGGGAATCACATTATTGACAATGGACCTCGCTAAGGCAGAATAGAAGCCAAGAGAAAAAAGGACACAATGCCATTTGCAGCACCGTAGATGAGGCTAAAGGTAATCACGTGACTTGTAGTAAGTCAGAAAGTGAAAGACACATATCGTGTCATATCACTTATAGGTGTTACCTAAAAACGGATACCAGGGCAGATATTTCCAGGGAGAAGGGCAATCACAGATTCATTAAACAAACTTATGGTTCACCAATGGAAAGGTGTGAGGATTGGTTTCATTACGATATTGGGGTTAACAGACATATACAAACACAGGTGACATATATAATCACCAAAGACCTACGGAATACCAAGAGAAGACTACTCAACATTCTGTCATAACGTACATGGGAAAAGGATCCCAGGAAGAACAGACATATGTATATGTGTAAAAGAACCACATCTTGCACACCTACAACAAGCCAAACATTGTAATCAAACTTGCTGTAATAAAAAAAATAAAAAATTAAATTAAAAACACGAACAAGAAGTAGTGAGACAAACTTGAGGGGCTTTCTCCTGGCACGTTCCATTCTAAATTCCAATATAGAACAGGACTTCCATTGAGGCTCTGTTGCCCTAGTAACCAGATTTGGTAAGGGAGAACTGCTGTCACCTTGAGGCCATTTCACACAACAGCAGCTTTTATCCCAGCGCTAATGATCAGTTGATATTCAAAATCATTGCAGGCCTGTAAATGACACCTGCCCTGAAAACAAATCCTGGGGTCACATAGCGACCAAAAAATTCAAAGGACGTCCATATTTCAAAACGACCGTTTCAAAAGGCATATTTTACGCACCTTAGTGTTCTGCTTCTTTTTCTTTCTTTCTTCTTTTGTTAAAAAACGGGAATGGAAAAAGGCATCCCTCAGAATGGGCGAAAATCGTTGCAAACCAATCAATGGACAAAGGTTTAATCTCCAATATATATAAACAGCTCATGCAGCTTAATATTAAAAAAACAAACAACCCAATACAAAAATGGGCTGAAGATCTAAAGAGACGTTTCTTCAAAGAAGACACAGAGATGGCCAAGGCGCACATGAAAAGCTGCTCAACATCACTAATTATTAGAGAAATGCAAATCAAAACTACAATGAGATATCACCTCACACCTGTTAGAATCGGCATCATCAGAAAATCTACAAACAACAAATTCTGGGGAGGGTGTGGACAAAAGGATCCCTCTTCCACTATTGGTGGGCATGTAAATTGATAAAGTCACTATGGGGAACAGTATGGAGTTTCCTTAAAAAAACTAGAAATAGAATTACCATATGATCCAGCAATCCCACTTCTGGGCATATACCCAGAGAAAGCCATAAATCAAAAAGGCACGTTCACCACAATGTTCATTGCAGCACTATTTACAATAGCCAGGTAATGGAAGCAAGCTAAATGCCCACAGACAGAAGAATGGATAAAGATGTGGTACATATATAAAACGGAATATTACCCAGGCATAAAAAGGAATGAAACTGGGTCATTTGTAGAGACGTCGATGGATCTAGAGACTGTCATAGAGAATGAAGTAAGTCAGAAAGAGAAAAACAACTATTGTATATTAAGGCATATATGTGGAACCTAGAAAAATGGTACAGATGAACTGGTTTGCAGGGAAGAAATAGAGACACAGAGGTAGAGAACAAACGTATGGACACCAAGTGTGGGAAGCCATGGGGTGGTGGTAGTGGGATGAGTTGGGAGATTGGGATTGACCTGTATACATGTATATGCATAAAATACATAACTAATAATAACCTGCTGTATAAAAAATTAAATAAAATTAAATTTAAAAATTTAAAAATAAAACAGAAAAATGTTCTTCCCTTCACACAGATGTATTTATATGAATGAATTATTTCCATGCTTATATCTATAAATACATAAAACAGGAATAAAATCTAACTTGAACCAGAAAAGAAAAAAAAAAAAAACCTGAACCCACCAGTTATACAGAGGAAAACCCTATCAGGGCACTTGCTCCAGCAGTAAACAATTCTGAAATTGGCCAAGGTGGGGAATCACCTCCCATACAGCCAGCAACCCAACCTAATGCAAGGAGTGTCCTCACTGCAAAGCTGGGGGACCGTGCCAAAGCATCAGTGAGTAAACGTGAGCTGAGCCCCAGGCCAGATGCTGCTGAACTGTTCCCACCCTTCCCAGGTAAAACACCTGAATATGTAGAAGGGCTTGAAACCTAGACGAAGGGCCATGGTGCCACACCAGCGACAGCATGCAGGCCAACTTGGTGCCTGCAGGCCAGCCAGGATGGTCCTGGCCCCGGGCGCTCTTCTGGAAGTTTCCATTGCCCTGCCTGAGATACCCCTCTGGTCCCGGCCCCCACTGCTTTTTTCCTTCCTCACCTCTGTTCGGAGAGAAATTCCAGCGGAAGGTATGGGTGACACATCCTCTTCTTTACAGGTGGCAGCCTGGCAACTCCTGCAGAAAGTCCAGCAGAGCCCCACTCACACCAGGCCACCCACAAAGCCGTGGCCCCTCATTCCCTCCGACCAGCACAGCCCCGAGACTGCTGACAGGGCAGAGAATATGGAGTTGGTCACAGCTTCAGGGGCTATTGCTGCCTGGAGCGCTGTTTATATTGACCTCAACCAGGCACACCTGGGGACGGCCGGCCGGCAGGGTCAGGCTGCCCAGGTCAGCTAATCCTCAACCCTCAGGGAATCACATTATTGACAATGGACCTCGCTAAGGCAGAATAGAAGCCAAGAGAAAAAAGGACACAATGCCATTTGCAGCACCGTAGATGAGGCTAAAGGTAATCACGTGACTTGTAGTAAGTCAGAAAGTGAAAGACACATATCGTGTCATATCACTTATAGGTGTTACCTAAAAACGGATACCAGGGCAGATATTTCCAGGGAGAAGGGCAATCACAGATTCATTAAACAAACTTATGGTTCACCAATGGAAAGGTGTGAGGATTGGTTTCATTACGATATTGGGGTTAACAGACATATACAAACACAGGTGACATATATAATCACCAAAGACCTACGGAATACCAAGAGAAGACTACTCAACATTCTGTCATAACGTACATGGGAAAAGGATCCCAGGAAGAACAGACATATGTATATGTGTAAAAGAACCACATCTTGCACACCTACAACAAGCCAAACATTGTAATCAAACTTGCTGTAATAAAAAAAATAAAAAATTAAATTAAAAACACGAACAAGAAGTAGTGAGACAAACTTGAGGGGCTTTCTCCTGGCACATTCCATTCTAAATTCCAATATAGAACAGGACTTCCATTGAGGCTCTGTTGCCCTAGTAACCAGATTTGGTAAGGGAGAACTGCTGTCACCTTGAGGCCATTTCACACAACAGCAGCTTTTATCCCAGCGCTAATGATCAGTTGATATTCAAAATCATTGCAGGCCTGTAAATGACACCTGCCCTGAAAACAAATCCTGGGGTCACATAGCGACCAAAAAATTCAAAGGACGTCCATATTTCAAAACGACCGTTTCAAAAGGCATATTTTACGCACCTTAGTGTTCTGCTTCTTTTTCTTTCTTTCTTCTTTTGTTAAAAAACGGGAATGGAAAAAGGCATCCCTCAGAATGGGCGAAAATCGTTGCAAACCAATCAATGGACAAAGGTTTAATCTCCAATATATATAAACAGCTCATGCAGCTTAATATTAAAAAAACAAACAACCCAATACAAAAATGGGCTGAAGATCTAAAGAGACGTTTCTTCAAAGAAGACACAGAGATGGCCAAGGCGCACATGAAAAGCTGCTCAACATCACTAATTATTAGAGAAATGCAAATCAAAACTACAATGAGGTATCACCTCACACCTGTTAGAATCGGCATCATCAGAAAATCTACAAACAACAAATTCTGGGGAGGGTGTGGACAAAAGGATCCCTCTTCCACTATTGGTGGGCATGTAAATTGATAAAGTCACTATGGGGAAGAGTATGGAGTTTCCTTAAAAAAACTAGAAATAGAATTACCATATGATCCAGCAATCCCACTTCTGGGCATATACCCAGAGAAAACCATAAATCAAAAAGGCACGTTCACCACAATATTCATTGCAGCACTATTTACAATAGCCAGGTAATGGAAGCAAGCTAAATGCCCACAGACAGAAGAATGGATAAAGATGTGGTACATATATAAAACGGAATATTACTCAGCCATAAAAAGGAATGAAACTGGGTCTTTTGTAGAGACGTCGATGGATCTAGAGACTGTCATAGAGAATGAAGTAAGTCAGAAAGAGAAAAACAAATATTGTATATTAAAGCATATATGTGGAACCTAGAAAAATGGTACAGATGAACTGGTTTGCAGGGAAGAAATAGAGACACAGAGGTAGAGAACAAACGTATGGACACCAAGTGTGGGAAGCCATGGGGTGGTGGTGGTGGGATGAGTTGGGAGATTGGAATTGACCTGTATACATTTATATGCATAAAATACATAACTAATAATAACCTGCTGTATAAAAAATTAAATAAAATTAAATTTAAAAATTTAAAAATAAAACAGAAAAATGTTCTTCCCTTCACACAGATGTATTTACATGAATGAATTATTTCCATGCTTATATCTATAAATACATAAAACAGGAATAAAATCTAACTTGAACCAGAAAAGAAAAAAAAAAAAACCTGAACCCACCAGTTATACAGAGGAAAACCCTATCAGGGCACTTGCTCCAGCAGTAAACAATTCTGAAATTGGCCAAGGTGGGGAATCACCTCCCATACAGCCAGCAACCCAACCTAATGCAAGGAGTGTCCTCACTGCAAAGCTGGGGGACCGTGCCAAAGCATCAGTGAGTAAACGTGAGCTGAGCCCCAGGCCAGATGCTGCTGAACTGTTCCCACCCTTCCCAGGTAAAACACCTGAATATGTAGAAGGGCTTGAAACCTAGACGAAGGGTCATGGTGCCACACCAGCGACAGCATGCAGGCCAACTTGGTGCCTGCAGGCCAGCCAGGATGGTCCTGGCCCCGGGCGCTCTTCTGGAAGTTTCCATTGCCCTGCCTGAGATACCCCTCTGGTCCCGGCCCCCACTGCTTTTTTCCTTCCTCACCTCTGTTCGGAGAGAAATTCCAGCGGAAGGTATGGGTGACACATCCTCTTCTTTACAGGTGGCAGCCTGGCAACTCCTGCAGAAAGTCCAGCAGAGCCCCACTCACACCAGGCCACCCACAAAGCCGTGGCCCCTCATTCCCTCCGACCAGCACAGCCCCGAGACTGCTGACAGGGCAGAGAATATGGAGTTGGTCACAGCTTCAGGGGCTATTGCTGCCTGGAGCGCTGTTTATATTGACCTCAACCAGGCACACCTGGGGACGGCCGGCCGGCAGGGTCAGGCTGCCCAGGTCAGCTAATCCTCAACCCTCAGGGAATCACATTATTGACAATGGACCTCGCTAAGGCAGAATAGAAGCCAAGAGAAAAAAGGACACAATGCCATTTGCAGCACCGTAGATGAGGCTAAAGGTGATCACGTGACTTGTAGTAAGTCAGAAAGTGAAAGACACATATCGTGTCATATCACTTATAGGTGTTACCTAAAAACGGATACCAGGGCAGATATTTCCAGGGAGAAGGGCAATCACAGATTCATTAAACAAACTTATGGTTCACCAATGGAAAGGTGTGAGGATTGGTTTCATTACGATATTGGGGTTAACAGACATATACAAACACAGGTGACATATATAATCACCAAAGACCTACGGAATACCAAGAGAAGACTACTCAACATTCTGTCATAACGTACATGGGAAAAGGATCCCAGGAAGAACAGACATATGTATATGTGTAAAAGAACCACATCTTGCACACCTACAACAAGCCAAACATTGTAATCAAACTTGCTGTAATAAAAAAAATAAAAAATTAAATTAAAAACACGAACAAGAAGTAGTGAGACAAACTTGAGGGGCTTTCTCCTGGCACATTCCATTCTAAATTCCAATATAGAACAGGACTTCCATTGAGGCTCTGTTGCCCTAGTAACCAGATTTGGTAAGGGAGAACTGCTGTCACCTTGAGGCCATTTCACACAACAGCAGCTTTTATCCCAGCGCTAATGATCAGTTGATATTCAAAATCATTGCAGGCCTGTAAATGACACCTGCCCTGAAAACAAATCCTGGGGTCACATAGCGACCAAAAAATTCAAAGGACGTCCATATTTCAAAACGACCGTTTCAAAAGGCATATTTTACGCACCTTAGTGTTCTGCTTCTTTTTCTTTCTTTCTTCTTTTGTTAAAAAACGGGAATGGAAAAAGGCATCCCTCAGAATGGGCGAAAATCGTTGCAAACCAATCAATGGACAAAGGTTTAATCTCCAATATATATAAACAGCTCATGCAGCTTAATATTAAAAAAACAAACAACCCAATACAAAAATGGGCTGAAGATCTAAAGAGACGTTTCTTCAAAGAAGACACAGAGATGGCCAAGGCGCACATGAAAAGCTGCTCAACATCACTAATTATTAGAGAAATGCAAATCAAAACTACAATGAGGTATCACCTCACACCTGTTAGAATCGGCATCATCAGAAAATCTACAAACAACAAATTCTGGGGAGGGTGTGGACAAAAGGATCCCTCTTCCACTATTGGTGGGCATGTAAATTGATAAAGTCACTATGGGGAAGAGTATGGAGTTTCCTTAAAAAAACTAGAAATAGAATTACCATATGATCCAGCAATCCCACTTCTGGGCATATACCCAGAGAAAACCATAAATCAAAAAGGCACGTTCACCACAATATTCATTGCAGCACTATTTACAATAGCCAGGTAATGGAAGCAAGCTAAATGCCCACAGACAGAAGAATGGATAAAGATGTGGTACATATATAAAACGGAATATTACTCAGCCATAAAAAGGAATGAAACTGGGTCTTTTGTAGAGACGTCGATGGATCTAGAGACTGTCATAGAGAATGAAGTAAGTCAGAAAGAGAAAAACAAATATTGTATATTAAAGCATATATGTGGAACCTAGAAAAATGGTACAGATGAACTGGTTTGCAGGGAAGAAATAGAGACACAGAGGTAGAGAACAAACGTATGGACACCAAGTGTGGGAAGCCATGGGGTGGTGGTGGTGGGATGAGTTGGGAGATTGGAATTGACCTGTATACATTTATATGCATAAAATACATAACTAATAATAACCTGCTGTATAAAAAATTAAATAAAATTAAATTTAAAAATTTAAAAATAAAACAGAAAAATGTTCTTCCCTTCACACAGATGTATTTACATGAATGAATTATTTCCATGCTTATATCTATAAATACATAAAACAGGAATAAAATCTAACTTGAACCAGAAAAGAAAAAAAAAAAAACCTGAACCCACCAGTTATACAGAGGAAAACCCTATCAGGGCACTTGCTCCAGCAGTAAACAATTCTGAAATTGGCCAAGGTGGGGAATCACCTCCCATACAGCCAGCAACCCAACCTAATGCAAGGAGTGTCCTCACTGCAAAGCTGGGGGACCGTGCCAAAGCATCAGTGAGTAAACGTGAGCTGAGCCCCAGGCCAGATGCTGCTGAACTGTTCCCACCCTTCCCAGGTAAAACACCTGAATATGTAGAAGGGCTTGAAACCTAGACGAAGGGTCATGGTGCCACACCAGCGACAGCATGCAGGCCAACTTGGTGCCTGCAGGCCAGCCAGGATGGTCCTGGCCCCGGGCGCTCTTCTGGAAGTTTCCATTGCCCTGCCTGAGATACCCCTCTGGTCCCGGCCCCCACTGCTTTTTTCCTTCCTCACCTCTGTTCGGAGAGAAATTCCAGCGGAAGGTATGGGTGACACATCCTCTTCTTTACAGGTGGCAGCCTGGCAACTCCTGCAGAAAGTCCAGCAGAGCCCCACTCACACCAGGCCACCCACAAAGCCGTGGCCCCTCATTCCCTCCGACCAGCACAGCCCCGAGACTGCTGACAGGGCAGAGAATATGGAGTTGGTCACAGCTTCAGGGGCTATTGCTGCCTGGAGCGCTGTTTATATTGACCTCAACCAGGCACACCTGGGGACGGCCGGCCGGCAGGGTCAGGCTGCCCAGGTCAGCTAATCCTCAACCCTCAGGGAATCACATTATTGACAATGGACCTCGCTAAGGCAGAATAGAAGCCAAGAGAAAAAAGGACACAATGCCATTTGCAGCACCGTAGATGAGGCTAAAGGTG
Source organism: Mesoplodon densirostris (assembly GCF_025265405.1). Taxonomy (NCBI): domain Eukaryota; kingdom Metazoa; phylum Chordata; class Mammalia; order Artiodactyla; family Ziphiidae; genus Mesoplodon; species Mesoplodon densirostris. Next base: position 72,870,345 of record NC_082672.1, read on the forward strand.
ATCACGTGACTTGTAGTAAGTCAGAAAGTGAAAGACACATATCGTGTCATATCACTTATAGGTGTTACCTAAAAACGGATACCAGGGCAGATATTTCCAGGGAGAAGGGCAATCACAGATTCATTAAACAAACTTATGGTTCACCAATGGAAAGGTGTGAGGATTGGTTTCATTACGATATTGGGGTTAACAGACATATACAAACACAGGTGACATATATAATCACCAAAGACCTACGGAATACCAAGAGAAGACTACTCAACATTCTGTCATAACGTACATGGGAAAAGGATCCCAGGAAGAACAGACATATGTATATGTGTAAAAGAACCACATCTTGCACACCTACAACAAGCCAAACATTGTAATCAAACTTGCTGTAATAAAAAAAATAAAAAATTAAATTAAAAACACGAACAAGAAGTAGTGAGACAAACTTGAGGGGCTTTCTCCTGGCACATTCCATTCTAAATTCCAATATAGAACAGGACTTCCATTGAGGCTCTGTTGCCCTAGTAACCAGATTTGGTAAGGGAGAACTGCTGTCACCTTGAGGCCATTTCACACAACAGCAGCTTTTATCCCAGCGCTAATGATCAGTTGATATTCAAAATCATTGCAGGCCTGTAAATGACACCTGCCCTGAAAACAAATCCTGGGGTCACATAGCGACCAAAAAATTCAAAGGACGTCCATATTTCAAAACGACCGTTTCAAAAGGCATATTTTACGCACCTTAGTGTTCTGCTTCTTTTTCTTTCTTTCTTCTTTTGTTAAAAAACGGGAATGGAAAAAGGCATCCCTCAGAATGGGCGAAAATCGTTGCAAACCAATCAATGGACAAAGGTTTAATCTCCAATATATATAAACAGCTCATGCAGCTTAATATTAAAAAAACAAACAACCCAATACAAAAATGGGCTGAAGATCTAAAGAGACGTTTCTTCAAAGAAGACACAGAGATGGCCAAGGCGCACATGAAAAGCTGCTCAACATCACTAATTATTAGAGAAATGCAAATCAAAACTACAATGAGGTATCACCTCACACCTGTTAGAATCGGCATCATCAGAAAATCTACAAACAACAAATTCTGGGGAGGGTGTGGACAAAAGGATCCCTCTTCCACTATTGGTGGGCATGTAAATTGATAAAGTCACTATGGGGAAGAGTATGGAGTTTCCTTAAAAAAACTAGAAATAGAATTACCATATGATCCAGCAATCCCACTTCTGGGCATATACCCAGAGAAAACCATAAATCAAAAAGGCACGTTCACCACAATATTCATTGCAGCACTATTTACAATAGCCAGGTAATGGAAGCAAGCTAAATGCCCACAGACAGAAGAATGGATAAAGATGTGGTACATATATAAAACGGAATATTACTCAGCCATAAAAAGGAATGAAACTGGGTCTTTTGTAGAGACGTCGATGGATCTAGAGACTGTCATAGAGAATGAAGTAAGTCAGAAAGAGAAAAACAAATATTGTATATTAAAGCATATATGTGGAACCTAGAAAAATGGTACAGATGAACTGGTTTGCAGGGAAGAAATAGAGACACAGAGGTAGAGAACAAACGTATGGACACCAAGTGTGGGAAGCCATGGGGTGGTGGTGGTGGGATGAGTTGGGAGATTGGAATTGACCTGTATACATTTATATGCATAAAATACATAACTAATAATAACCTGCTGTATAAAAAATTAAATAAAATTAAATTTAAAAATTTAAAAATAAAACAGAAAAATGTTCTTCCCTTCACACAGATGTATTTACATGAATGAATTATTTCCATGCTTATATCTATAAATACATAAAACAGGAATAAAATCTAACTTGAACCAGAAAAGAAAAAAAAAAAAACCTGAACCCACCAGTTATACAGAGGAAAACCCTATCAGGGCACTTGCTCCAGCAGTAAACAATTCTGAAATTGGCCAAGGTGGGGAATCACCTCCCATACAGCCAGCAACCCAACCTAATGCAAGGAGTGTCCTCACTGCAAAGCTGGGGGACCGTGCCAAAGCATCAGTGAGTAAACGTGAGCTGAGCCCCAGGCCAGATGCTGCTGAACTGTTCCCACCCTTCCCAGGTAAAACACCTGAATATGTAGAAGGGCTTGAAACCTAGACGAAGGGTCATGGTGCCACACCAGCGACAGCATGCAGGCCAACTTGGTGCCTGCAGGCCAGCCAGGATGGTCCTGGCCCCGGGCGCTCTTCTGGAAGTTTCCATTGCCCTGCCTGAGATACCCCTCTGGTCCCGGCCCCCACTGCTTTTTTCCTTCCTCACCTCTGTTCGGAGAGAAATTCCAGCGGAAGGTATGGGTGACACATCCTCTTCTTTACAGGTGGCAGCCTGGCAACTCCTGCAGAAAGTCCAGCAGAGCCCCACTCACACCAGGCCACCCACAAAGCCGTGGCCCCTCATTCCCTCCGACCAGCACAGCCCCGAGACTGCTGACAGGGCAGAGAATATGGAGTTGGGCACAGCTTCAGGGGCTATTGCTGCCTGGAGCGCTGTTTATATTGACCTCAACCAGGCACACCTGGGGACGGCCGGCCGGCAGGGTCAGGCTGCCCAGGTCAGCTAATCCTCAACCCTCAGGGAATCACATTATTGACAATGGACCTCGCTAAGGCAGAATAGAAGCCAAGAGAAAAAAGGACACAATGCCATTTGCAGCACCGTAGATGAGGCTAAAGGTGATCACGTGACTTGTAGTAAGTCAGAAAGTGAAAGACACATATCGTGTCATATCACTTATAGGTGTTACCTAAAAACGGATACCAGGGCAGATATTTCCAGGGAGAAGGGCAATCACAGATTCATTAAACAAACTTATGGTTCACCAATGGAAAGGTGTGAGGATTGGTTTCATTACGATATTGGGGTTAACAGACATATACAAACACAGGTGACATATATAATCACCAAAGACCTACGGAATACCAAGAGAAGACTACTCAACATTCTGTCATAACGTACATGGGAAAAGGATCCCAGGAAGAACAGACATATGTATATGTGTAAAAGAACCACATCTTGCACACCTACAACAAGCCAAACATTGTAATCAAACTTGCTGTAATAAAAAAAATAAAAAATTAAATTAAAAACACGAACAAGAAGTAGTGAGACAAACTTGAGGGGCTTTCTCCTGGCACATTCCATTCTAAATTCCAATATAGAACAGGACTTCCATTGAGGCTCTGTTGCCCTAGTAACCAGATTTGGTAAGGGAGAACTGCTGTCACCTTGAGGCCATTTCACACAACAGCAGCTTTTATCCCAGCGCTAATGATCAGTTGATATTCAAAATCATTGCAGGCCTGTAAATGACACCTGCCCTGAAAACAAATCCTGGGGTCACATAGCGACCAAAAAATTCAAAGGACGTCCATATTTCAAAACGACCGTTTCAAAAGGCATATTTTACGCACCTTAGTGTTCTGCTTCTTTTTCTTTCTTTCTTCTTTTGTTAAAAAACGGGAATGGAAAAAGGCATCCCTCAGAATGGGCGAAAATCGTTGCAAACCAATCAATGGACAAAGGTTTAATCTCCAATATATATAAACAGCTCATGCAGCTTAATATTAAAAAAACAAACAACCCAATACAAAAATGGGCTGAAGATCTAAAGAGACGTTTCTTCAAAGAAGACACAGAGATGGCCAAGGCGCACATGAAAAGCTGCTCAACATCACTAATTATTAGAGAAATGCAAATCAAAACTACAATGAGGTATCACCTCACACCTGTTAGAATCGGCATCATCAGAAAATCTACAAACAACAAATTCTGGGGAGGGTGTGGACAAAAGGATCCCTCTTCCACTATTGGTGGGCATGTAAATTGATAAAGTCACTATGGGGAAGAGTATGGAGTTTCCTTAAAAAAACTAGAAATAGAATTACCATATGATCCAGCAATCCCACTTCTGGGCATATACCCAGAGAAAACCATAAATCAAAAAGGCACGTTCACCACAATATTCATTGCAGCACTATTTACAATAGCCAGGTAATGGAAGCAAGCTAAATGCCCACAGACAGAAGAATGGATAAAGATGTGGTACATATATAAAACGGAATATTACACAGCCATAAAAAGGAATGAAACTGGGTCTTTTGTAGAGACGTCGATGGATCTAGAGACTGTCATAGAGAATGAAGTAAGTCAGAAAGAGAAAAACAAATATTGTATATTAAGGCATATATGTGGAACCTAGAAAAATGGTACAGATGAACTGGTTTGCAGGGAAGAAATAGAGACACAGATGTAGAGAACAAACGTATGGACACCAAGTGTGGGAAGCCATGGGGTGGTGGTGGTGGGATGAGTTGGGAGATTGGGATTGACCTGTATACATGTATATGCATAAAATACATAACTAATAATAACCTGCTGTATAAAAAATTAAATAAAATTAAATTTAAAAATTTAAAAATAAAACAGAAAAATGTTCTTCCCTTCACACAGATGTATTTATATGAATGAATTATTTCCATGCTTATATCTATAAATACATAAAACAGGAATAAAATCTAACTTGAACCAGAAAAGAAAAAAAAAAAAACCTGAACCCACCAGTTATACAGAGGAAAACCCTATCAGGGCACTTGCTCCAGCAGCAAACAATTCTGAAATTGGCCAAGGTGGGGAATCACCTCCCATACAGCCAGCAACCCAACCTAATGCAAGGAGTGTCCTCACTGCAAAGCTGGGGGACCGTGCCAAAGCATCAGTGAGTAAACGTGAGCTGAGCCCCAGGCCAGATGCTGCTGAACTGTTCCCACCCTTCCCAGGTAAAACACCTGAATATGTAGAAGGGCTTGAAACCTAGACGAAGGGTCATGGTGCCACACCAGCGACAGCATGCAGGCCAACTTGGTGCCTGCAGGCCAGCCAGGATGGTCCTGGCCCCGGGCGCTCTTCTGGAAGTTTCCATTGCCCTGCCTGAGATACCCCTCTGGTCCCGGCCCCCACTGCTTTTTTCCTTCCTCACCTCTGTTCGGAGAGAAATTCCAGCGGAAGGTATGGGTGACACATCCTCTTCTTTACAGGTGGCAGCCTGGCAACTCCTGCAGAAAGTCCAGCAGAGCCCCACTCACACCAGGCCACCCACAAAGCCGTGGCCCCTCATTCCCTCCGACCAGCACAGCCCCGAGACTGCTGACAGGGCAGAGAATATGGAGTTGGTCACAGCTTCAGGGGCTATTGCTGCCTGGAGCGCTGTTTATATTGACCTCAACCAGGCACACCTGGGGACGGCCGGCCGGCAGGGTCAGGCTGCCCAGGTCAGCTAATCCTCAACCCTCAGGGAATCACATTATTGACAATGGACCTCGCTAAGGCAGAATAGAAGCCAAGAGAAAAAAGGACACAATGCCATTTGCAGCACCGTAGATGAGGCTAAAGGTGATCACGTGACTTGTAGTAAGTCAGAAAGTGAAAGACACATATCGTGTCATATCACTTATAGGTGTTACCTAAAAACGGATACCAGGGCAGATATTTCCAGGGAGAAGGGCAATCACAGATTCATTAAACAAACTTATGGTTCACCAATGGAAAGGTGTGAGGATTGGTTTCATTACGATATTGGGGTTAACAGACATATACAAACACAGGTGACATATATAATCACCAAAGACCTACGGAATACCAAGAGAAGACTACTCAACATTCTGTCATAACGTACATGGGAAAAGGATCCCAGGAAGAACAGACATATGTATATGTGTAAAAGAACCACATCTTGCACACCTACAACAAGCCAAACATTGTAATCAAACTTGCTGTAATAAAAAAAATAAAAAATTAAATTAAAAACACGAACAAGAAGTAGTGAGACAAACTTGAGGGGCTTTCTCCTGGCACATTCCATTCTAAATTCCAATATAGAACAGGACTTCCATTGAGGCTCTGTTGCCCTAGTAACCAGATTTGGTAAGGGAGAACTGCTGTCACCTTGAGGCCATTTCACACAACAGCAGCTTTTATCCCAGCGCTAATGATCAGTTGATATTCAAAATCATTGCAGGCCTGTAAATGACACCTGCCCTGAAAACAAATCCTGGGGTCACATAGCGACCAAAAAATTCAAAGGACGTCCATATTTCAAAACGACCGTTTCAAAAGGCATATTTTACGCACCTTAGTGTTCTGCTTCTTTTTCTTTCTTTCTTCTTTTGTTAAAAAACGGGAATGGAAAAAGGCATCCCTCAGAATGGGCGAAAATCGTTGCAAACCAATCAATGGACAAAGGTTTAATCTCCAATATATATAAACAGCTCATGCAGCTTAATATTAAAAAAACAAACAACCCAATACAAAAATGGGCTGAAGATCTAAAGAGACGTTTCTTCAAAGAAGACACAGAGATGGCCAAGGCGCACATGAAAAGCTGCTCAACATCACTAATTATTAGAGAAATGCAAATCAAAACTACAATGAGATATCACCTCACACCTGTTAGAATCGGCATCATCAGAAAATCTACAAACAACAAATTCTGGGGAGGGTGTGGACAAAAGGATCCCTCTTCCACTATTGGTGGGCATGTAAATTGATAAAGTCACTATGGGGAACAGTATGGAGTTTCTTTAAAAAAACTAGAAATAGAATTACCATATGATCCAGCAATCCCACTTCTGGGCATATACCCAGAGAAAACCATAAATCAAAAAGGCACGTTCACCACAATATTCATTGCAGCACTATTTACAATAGCCAGGTAATGGAAGCAAGCTAAATGCCCACAGACAGAAGAATGGATAAAGATGTGGTACATATATAAAACGGAATATTACTCAGCCATAAAAAGGAATGAAACTGGGTCATTTGTAGAGACGTCGATGGATCTAGAGACTGTCATAGAGAATGAAGTAAGTCAGAAAGAGAAAAACAACTATTGTATATTAAGGCATATATGTGGAACCTAGAAAAATGGTACAGATGAACTGGTTTGCAGGGAAGAAATAGAGACACAGAGGTAGAGAACAAACGTATGGACACCAAGTGTGGGAAGCCATGGGGTGGTGGTGGTGGGATGAGTTGGGAGATTGGGATTGACCTGTATACATGTATATGCATAAAATACATAACTAATAATAACCTGCTGTATAAAAAATTAAATAAAATTAAATTTCAAAATTTAAAAATAAAACAGAAAAAAGTTCTTCCCTTCACACAGATGTATTTATATGAATGAATTATTTCCATGCTTATATCTATAAATACATAAAACAGGAATAAAATCTAACTTGAACCAGAAAAGAAAAAAAAAAACCTGAACCCACCAGTTATACAGAGGAAAACCCTATCAGGGCACTTGCTCCAGCAGTAAACAATTCTGAAATTGGTCAAGGTGGGGAATCACCTCCCATACAGCCAGCAACCCAACCTAATGCAAGGAGTGTCCTCATTGCAAAGCTGGGGGAGCGTGCCGAGGCATCTGTGAGTAAACGTGAGCTGAGCCCCAGGCCAGCTGCTGCTGAACTGTTCCCACCCTTCCCAGGTAAAACACCTGAATATGTACAAGGGCTTGAAAGCCTAGACGAAGGGCCATGGTGACACACCAGCGACAGCACGCAGGCCAACTTGGTGCCTGCAGGCCAGCCAGGATGGTCCTGGCCCCGGGCGCTCTTCTGGAAGCTTTCCATTGCCCTGCCTGAGATACCCCTCCTGTCCCGGCCCCCACTGCTTTTTTCTTTCCTCACCGCTGTTCGAGGAGAAATTCCAGCGGAAGGTATGGGTGACACATCCTCTTCCTTACAGGTGGCAGCCTGGCAACTCCTGCAGAAAGTCCAGCAGAGCCCCACTCACACCGGGCCACCCACAAAGCCGTGGCCCCTCACTCCCTCCCACCAGCACAGCCCCGAGACTGCTGACGGGGCAAAGGATATGGAGTAGGGCACAGCTTCAGGGGCTATTGCTGCCTTGAGCGCTGTTTATATTGACCTCAACCAGGCACACCTGGGGAGGGCCGGCCAGGAGGGTCAGGCTGCCCAGGTCAGCTAATCTTCAACCCTCAGGGAATCACATTATTGACAATGGACCTCGCTAAGGCAGAATAGAAGCCAAGTGAAAAAAGGACACAATGCCATTTGCAGCACTATAGATGAGGCTAAAGGTAATCACGTGACTTGTAGTAAGTCAGAAAGTGAAAGACACATATCGTATCATATCACTTATAGGTGTTACCTAAAAACGGATACCACGGCAGATATTTCCAGGGAGAAGGGCAATCACAGACTCATTAAACAAACTTATGGTTCACCAATGGAAAGGTGTGAGGATTGGTTTCATTACGATATTGGGGTTAACAGACATATACAAACACAGGTGACATATATAATCACCAAAGACCTACGGAATACCAAGAGAAGACTACTCAACATTCTGTCATAACGTACATGGGAAAAGGATCCCAGGAAGAACAGACATATGTATATGTGTAAAAGAACCACATCTTGCACACCTACAACAAGCAAACATTGTAATCAAACTTGCTGTAATAAAAAAAATAAAAAATTAAATTAAAAACACGAACAAGAAGTAGTGAGGCAAACTTGACGGGCTCTCTCGTGGCACATTCCATTTTAATTCCAATCTAGAACACGACTTCCATTGAGGCTCTGTTGCCCTAGTAACCAGATTTGGTAAGGGAGAACTGCTGTCACCTTGAGGCCGTTTCACACAACAGCAGCTTTTATCCCAGCGCTAATGATCAGTTGATATTCAAAATCATTGCAGGCCTGTAAATGACACCTGCCCTGAAAACAAATCCTGGGGTCACATAGCGACCAAAATATTCAAAGGACGTCCATATTTCAAAACGACCGTTTCAAAAGGCATATTTTACGCACCTTAGTGTTCTGCTTCTTTTTCTTTCTTTCTTCTTTTGTTAAAAAACGGGAATGGAAAAAGGCATCCCTCAGAATGGGCGAAAATCGTTGCAAACCAATCAATGGACAAAGGTTTAATCTCCAATATATATAAACAGCTCATGCAGCTTAATATTAAAAAAACAAACAACCCAATACAAAAATGGGCAGAAGATCTAAAGAGACGTTTCTTCAAAGAAGACACAGAGATGGCCAAGACGCACATGAAAAGCTGCTCAACATCACTAATTATTAGAGAAATGCAAATCAAAACTACAATGAGGTATCACCTCACACCTGTTAGAATCGGCATCATCAGAAAATCTACAAACAACAAATTCTGGGGAGGGTGTGGACAAAAGGATCCCTCTTCCACTATTGGTGGGCATGTAAATTGATAAAGTCACTATGGGGAACAGTATGGAGTTTCCTTAAAAAAACTAGAAATAGAATTACCATATGATCCAGCAATCCCACTTCTGGGCATATACCCAGAGAAAACCATAAATCAAAAAGGCACGTTCACCACAATGTTCATTGCAGCACTATTTACAATAGCCAGGTAATGGAAGCAAGCTAAATGCCCACAGACAGAAGAATGGATAAAGATGTGGTACATATATAAAACGGAATATTACTCAGCCATAAAAAGGAATGAAACTGGGTCATTTGTAGAGACGTCGATGGATCTAGAGACTGTCATAGAGAATGAAGTAAGTCAGAAAGAGAAAAACAACTATTGTATATTAAGGCATATATGTGGAACCTAGAAAAATGGTACAGATGAACTGGTTTGCAGGGAAGAAATAGAGACACAGAGGTAGAGAACAAACGTATGGACACCAAGTGTGGGAAGCCATGGGGTGGTGGTGGTGGGATGAGTTGGGAGATTGGGATTGACCTGTATACATGTATATGCATAAAATACATAACTAATAATAACCTGCTGTATAAAAAATTAAATAAAATTAAATTTCAAAATTTAAAAATAAAACAGAAAAAAGTTCTTCCCTTCACACAGATGTATTTATATGAATGAATTATTTCCATGCTTATATCTATAAATACATAAAACAGGAAAAAAATCTAACTTGAACCAGAAAAGAAAAAAAAAAAACCTTAACCCACCAGTTATACAGAGGAAAACCCTATCAGGGCACTTGCTCCAGCAGTAAACAATTCTGAAATTGGTCAAGGTGGGGAATCACCTCCTATAGAGCCAGCAACCCAACCTAATGCAAGGAGTGTCCTCATTGCAAAGCTGGGGGACCGTGCCGAGGCATCTGTGAGTAAACGTGAGCTGAGCCCCAGGCCAGCTGCTGCTGAACTGTTCCCACCCTTCCCAGGTAAAACACCTGAATATGTACAAGGGCTTGAAAGCCTAGACGAAGGGCCATGGTGACTCACCAGCGACAGCACGCAGGCCAACTTGGTGCCTGCAGGCCAGACAGGATGGTCCTGGCCCCGGGCGCTCTTCTGGAAGCTTTCCATTGCCCTGCCTGTGATACCCCTCCGGTCCCGGCCCCCACTGCTTTTTTCCTTCCTCACCTCTGTTCGGAGAGAAATTCCAGCGGAAGGTATGGGTGACACATCCTCTTCTTTACAGGTGGCAGCCTGGCAACTCCTGCAGAAAGTCCAGCAGAGCCCCACTCACACCGGGCCACCCACAAAGCCGTGGCCCCTCACTCCCTCCCACCAGCACAGCCCCGAGACTGCTGACGGGGCAGAGAATATGGAGTCGTGCACAGCTTCAGGGGCTATTGCTGCCTGGAGCGCTGTTTATATTGACCTCAACCAGGCACACCTGGGGACGGCCGGCCGGCAGGGTCAGGCTGCCCAGGTCAGCTAATCCTCAACCCTCAGGGAATCACATTATTGACAATGGACCTCGCTAAGGCAGAATAGAAGCCAAGAGAAAAAAGGACACAATGCCATTTGCAGCACCGTAGATGAGGCTAAAGGTAATCACGTGACTTGTAGTAAGTCAGAAAGTGAAAGACACATATCGTGTCATATCACTTATAGGTGTTACCTAAAAACGGATACCAGGGCAGATATTTCCAGGGAGAAGGGCAATCACAGATTCATTAAACAAACTTATGGTTCACCAATGGAAAGGTGTGAGGATTGGTTTCATTACGATATTGGGGTTAACAGACATATACAAACACAGGTGACATATATAATCACCAAAGACCTACGGAATACCAAGAGAAGACTACTCAACATTCTGTCATAACGTACATGGGAAAAGGATCCCAGGAAGAACAGACATATGTATATGTGTAAAAGAACCACATCTTGCACACCTACAACAAGCCAAACATTGTAATCAAACTTGCTGTAATAAAAAAAATAAAAAATTAAATTAAAAACACGAACAAGAAGTAGTGAGACAAACTTGAGGGGCTTTCTCCTGGCACATTCCATTCTAAATTCCAATATAGAACAGGACTTCCATTGAGGCTCTGTTGCCCTAGTAACCAGATTTGGTAAGGGAGAACTGCTGTCACCTTGAGGCCATTTCACACAACAGCAGCTTTTATCCCAGCGCTAATGATCAGTTGATATTCAAAATCATTGCAGGCCTGTAAATGACACCTGCCCTGAAAACAAATCCTGGGGTCACATAGCGACCAAAAAATTCAAAGGACATCCATATTTCAAAACGACCGTTTCAAAAGGCATATTTTACGCACCTTAGTGTTCTGCTTCTTTTTCTTTCTTTCTTCTTTTGTTAAAAAACGGGAATGGAAAAAGGCATCCCTCAGAATGGGCGAAAATCGTTGCAAACCAATCAATGGACAAAGGTTTAATCTCCAATATATATAAACAGCTCATGCAGCTTAATATTAAAAAAACAAACAACCCAATACAAAAATGGGCTGAAGATCTAAAGAGACGTTTCTTCAAAGAAGACACAGAGATGGCCAAGGCGCACATGAAAAGCTGCTCAACATCACTAATTATTAGAGAAATGCAAATCAAAACTACAATGAGATATCACCTCACACCTGTTAGAATCGGCATCATCAGAAAATCTACAAACAACAAATTCTGGGGAGGGTGTGGACAAAAGGATCCCTCTTCCACTATTGGTGGGCATGTAAATTGATAAAGTCACTATGGGGAACAGTATGGAGTTTCCTTAAAAAAACTAGAAATAGAATTACCATATGATCCAGCAATCCCACTTCTGGGCATATACCCAGAGAAAACCATAAATCAAAAAGGCACGTTCACCACAATGTTCATTGCAGCACTATTTACAATAGCCAGGTAATGGAAGCAAGCTAAATGCCCACAGACAGAAGAATGGATAAAGATGTGGTACATATATAAAACGGAATATTACCCAGCCATAAAAAGGAATGAAACTGGGTCATTTGTAGAGACGTCGATGGATCTAGAGACTGTCATAGAGAATGAAGTAAGTCAGAAAGAGAAAAACAAATATTGTATATTAAAGCATATATGTGGAACCTAGAAAAATGGTACAGATGAACTGGTTTGCAGGGAAGAAATAGAGACACAGAGGTAGAGAACAAACGTATGGACACCAAGTGTGGGAAGCCATGGGGTGGTGGTGGTGGGATGAGTTGGGAGATTGGAATTGACCTGTATACATGTATATGCATAAAATACATAACTAATAATAACCTGCTGTATAAAAAATTAAATAAAATTAAATTTAAAAATTTAAAAATAAAACAGAAAAATGTTCTTCCCTTCACACAGATGTATTTATATGAATGAATTATTTCCATGCTTATATCTATAAATACATAAAACAGGAATAAAATCTAACTTGAACCAGAAAAGAAAAAAAAAAAAAACCTGAACCCACCAGTTATACAGAGGAAAACCCTATCAGGGCACTTGCTCCAGCAGTAAACAATTCTGAAATTGGCCAAGGTGGGGAATCACCTCCCATACAGCCAGCAACCCAACCTAATGCAAGGAGTGTCCTCACTGCAAAGCTGGGGGACCGTGCCAAAGCATCAGTGAGTAAACGTGAGCTGAGCCCCAGGCCAGATGCTGCTGAACTGTTCCCACCCTTCCCAGGTAAAACACCTGAATATGTACAAGAGCTTGAAACCTAGACGAAGGGCCATGGTGCCACACCAGCGACAGCATGCAGGCCAACTTGGTGCCTGCAGGCCAGCCAGGATGGTCCTGGCCCCGGGCGCTCTTCTGGAAGTTTCAATTGCCCTGCCTGAGATACCCCTCTGGTCCCGGCCCCCACTGCTTTTTTCCTTCCTCACCTCTGTTCGGAGAGAAATTCCAGCGGAAGGTATGGGTGACACATCCTCTTCTTTACAGGTGGCAGCCTGGCAACTCCTGCAGAAAGTCCAGCAGAGCCCCACTCACACCAGGCCACCCACAAAGCCGTGGCCCCTCATTCCCTCCGACCAGCACAGCCCCGAGACTGCTGACAGGGCAGAGAATATGGAGTTGGGCACAGCTTCAGGGGCTATTGCTGCCTGGAGCGCTGTTTATATTGACCTCAACCAGGCACACCTGGGGACGGCCGGCCGGCAGGGTCAGGCTGCCCCGGTCAGCTAATCCTCAACCCTCAGGGAATCACATTATTGACAATGGACCTCGCTAAGGCAGAATAGAAGCCAAGAGAAAAAAGGACACAATGCCATTTGCAGCACCGTAGATGAGGCTAAAGGTAATCACGTGACTTGTAGTAAGTCAGAAAGTGAAAGACACATATCGTGTCATATCACTTATAGGTGTTACCTAAAAACGGATACCAGGGCAGATATTTCCAGGGAGAAGGGCAATCACAGATTCATTAAACAAACTTATGGTTCACCAATGGAAAGGTGTGAGGATTGGTTTCATTACGATATTGGGGTTAACAGACATATACAAACACAGGTGACATATATAATCACCAAAGACCTACGGAATACCAAGAGAAGACTACTCAACATTCTGTCATAACGTACATGGGAAAAGGATCCCAGGAAGAACAGACATATGTATATGTGTAAAAGAACCACATCTTGCACACCTACAACAAGCCAAACATTGTAATCAAACTTGCTGTAATAAAAAAAATAAAAAATTAAATTAAAAACACGAACAAGAAGTAGTGAGACAAACTTGAGGGGCTTTCTCCTGGCACATTCCATTCTAAATTCCAATATAGAACAGGACTTCCATTGAGGCTCTGTTGCCCTAGTAACCAGATTTGGTAAGGGAGAACTGCTGTCACCTTGAGGCCGTTTCACACAACAGCAGCTTTTATCCCAGCGCTAATGATCAGTTGATATTCAAAATCATTGCAGGCCTGTAAATGACACCTGCCCTGAAAACAAATCCTGGGGTCACATAGCGACCAAAAAATTCAAAGGACGTCCATATTTCAAAACGACCGTTTCAAAAGGCATATTTTATGCACCTTAGTGTTCTGCTTCTTTTTCTTTCTTTCTTCTTTTGTTAAAAAACGGGAATGGAAAAAGGCATCCCTCAGAATGGGCGAAAATCATTGCAAACCAATCAATGGACAAAGGTTTAATCTCCAATATATATAAACAGCTCATGCAGCTTAATATTAAAAAAACAAACAACCCAATACAAAAATGGGCAGAAGATCTAAAGAGACGTTTCTTCAAAGAAGACACAGAGATGGCCAAGACGCACATGAAAAGCTGCTCAACATCACTAATTATTAGAGAAATGCAAATCAAAACTACAATGAGGTATCACCTCACACCTGTTAGAATCGGCATCATCAGAAAATCTACAAACAACAAATTCTGGGGAGGGTGTGGACAAAAGGATCCCTCTTCCACTATTGGTGGGCATGTAAATTGATAAAGTCACTATGGGGAACAGTATGGAGTTTCCTTAAAAAAACTAGAAATAGAATTACCATATGATCCAGCAATCCCACTTCTGGGCATATACCCAGAGAAAACCATAAATCAAAAAGGCACGTTCACCACAATGTTCATTGCAGCACTATTTACAATAGCCAGGTAATGGAAGCAAGCTAAATGCCCACAGACAGAAGAATGGATAAAGATGTGGTACATATATAAAACGGAATATTACCCAGCCATAAAAAGGAATGAAACTGGGTCATTTGTAGAGACGTCGATGGATCTAGAGACTGTCATAGAGAATGAAGTAAGTCAGAAAGAGAAAAACAAATATTGTATATTAAAGCATATATGTGGAACCTAGAAAAATGGTACAGATGAACTGGTTTGCAGGGAAGAAATAGAGACACAGAGGTAGAGAACAAACGTATGGACACCAAGTGTGGGAAGCCATGGGGTGGTGGTGGTGGGATGAGTTGGGAGATTGGAATTGACCTGTATACATGTATATGCATAAAATACATAACTAATAATAACCTGCTGTATAAAAAATTAAATAAAATTAAATTTAAAAATTTAAAAATAAAACAGAAAAATGTTCTTCCCTTCACACAGATGTATTTATATGAATGAATTATTTCCATGCTTATATCTATAAATACATAAAACAGGAATAAAATCTAACTTGAACCAGAAAAGAAAAAAAAAAAAAACCTGAACCCACCAGTTATACAGAGGAAAACCCTATCAGGGCACTTGCTCCAGCAGTAAACAATTCTGAAATTGGCCAAGGTGGGGAATCACCTCCCATACAGCCAGCAACCCAACCTAATGCAAGGAGTGTCCTCACTGCAAAGCTGGGGGACCGTGCCAAAGCATCAGTGAGTAAACGTGAGCTGAGCCCCAGGCCAGATGCTGCTGAACTGTTCCCACCCTTCCCAGGTAAAACACCTGAATATGTAGAAGGGCTTGAAACCTAGACGAAGGGCCATGGTGCCACACCAGCGACAGCATGCAGGCCAACTTGGTGCCTGCAGGCCAGCCAGGATGGTCCTGGCCCCGGGCGCTCTTCTGGAAGTTTCCATTGCCCTGCCTGAGATACCCCTCTGGTCCCGGCCCCCACTGCTTTTTTCCTTCCTCACCTCTGTTCGGAGAGAAATTCCAGCGGAAGGTATGGGTGACACATCCTCTTCTTTACAGGTGGCAGCCTGGCAACTCCTGCAGAAAGTCCAGCAGAGCCCCACTCACACCAGGCCACCCACAAAGCCGTGGCCCCTCATTCCCTCCGACCAGCACAGCCCCGAGACTGCTGACAGGGCAGAGAATATGGAGTTGGTCACAGCTTCAGGGGCTATTGCTGCCTGGAGCGCTGTTTATATTGACCTCAACCAGGCACACCTGGGGACGGCCGGCCGGCAGGGTCAGGCTGCCCAGGTCAGCTAATCCTCAACCCTCAGGGAATCACATTATTGACAATGGACCTCGCTAAGGCAGAATAGAAGCCAAGAGAAAAAAGGACACAATGCCATTTGCAGCACCGTAGATGAGGCTAAAGGTAATCACGTGACTTGTAGTAAGTCAGAAAGTGAAAGACACATATCGTGTCATATCACTTATAGGTGTTACCTAAAAACGGATACCAGGGCAGATATTTCCAGGGAGAAGGGCAATCACAGATTCATTAAACAAACTTATGGTTCACCAATGGAAAGGTGTGAGGATTGGTTTCATTACGATATTGGGGTTAACAGACATATACAAACACAGGTGACATATATAATCACCAAAGACCTACGGAATACCAAGAGAAGACTACTCAACATTCTGTCATAACGTACATGGGAAAAGGATCCCAGGAAGAACAGACATATGTATATGTGTAAAAGAACCACATCTTGCACACCTACAACAAGCCAAACATTGTAATCAAACTTGCTGTAATAAAAAAAATAAAAAATTAAATTAAAAACACGAACAAGAAGTAGTGAGACAAACTTGAGGGGCTTTCTCCTGGCACATTCCATTCTAAATTCCAATATAGAACAGGACTTCCATTGAGGCTCTGTTGCCCTAGTAACCAGATTTGGTAAGGGAGAACTGCTGTCACCTTGAGGCCGTTTCACACAACAGCAGCTTTTATCCCAGCGCTAATGATCAGTTGATATTCAAAATCATTGCAGGCCTGTAAATGACACCTGCCCTGAAAACAAATCCTGGGGTCACATAGCGACCAAAAAATTCAAAGGACGTCCATATTTCAAAACGACCGTTTCAAAAGGCATATTTTATGCACCTTAGTGTTCTGCTTCTTTTTCTTTCTTTCTTCTTTTGTTAAAAAACGGGAATGGAAAAAGGCATCCCTCAGAATGGGCGAAAATCATTGCAAACCAATCAATGGACAAAGGTTTAATCTCCAATATATATAAACAGCTCATGCAGCTTAATATTAAAAAAACAAACAACCCAATACAAAAATGGGCAGAAGATCTAAAGAGACGTTTCTTCAAAGAAGACACAGAGATGGCCAAGACGCACATGAAAAGCTGCTCAACATCACTAATTATTAGAGAAATGCAAATCAAAACTACAATGAGGTATCACCTCACACCTGTTAGAATCGGCATCATCAGAAAATCTACAAACAACAAATTCTGGGGAGGGTGTGGACAAAAGGATCCCTCTTCCACTATTGGTGGGCATGTAAATTGATAAAGTCACTATGGGGAACAGTATGGAGTTTCCTTAAAAAAACTAGAAATAGAATTACCATATGATCCAGCAATCCCACTTCTGGGCATATACCCAGAGAAAACCATAAATCAAAAAGGCACGTTCACCACAATGTTCATTGCAGCACTATTTACAATAGCCAGGTAATGGAAGCAAGCTAAATGCCCACAGACAGAAGAATGGATAAAGATGTGGTACATATATAAAACGGAATATTACCCAGCCATAAAAAGGAATGAAACTGGGTCATTTGTAGAGACGTCGATGGATCTAGAGACTGTCATAGAGAATGAAGTAAGTCAGAAAGAGAAAAACAAATATTGTATATTAAAGCATATATGTGGAACCTAGAAAAATGGTACAGATGAACTGGTTTGCAGGGAAGAAATAGAGACACAGAGGTAGAGAACAAACGTATGGACACCAAGTGTGGGAAGCCATGGGGTGGTGGTGGTGGGATGAGTTGGGAGATTGGAATTGACCTGTATACATGTATATGCATAAAATACATAACTAATAATAACCTGCTGTATAAAAAATTAAATAAAATAAAATTTAAAAATTTAAAAATAAAACAGAAAAATGTTCTTCCCTTCACACAGATGTATTTATATGAATGAATTATTTCCATGCTTATATCTATAAATACATAAAACAGGAATAAAATCTAACTTGAACCAGAAAAGAAAAAAAAAAAAAACCTGAACCCACCAGTTATACAGAGGAAAACCCTATCAGGGCACTTGCTCCAGCAGTAAACAATTCTGAAATTGGCCAAGGTGGGGAATCACCTCCCATACAGCCAGCAACCCAACCTAATGCAAGGAGTGTCCTCACTGCAAAGCTGGGGGACCGTGCCAAAGCATCAGTGAGTAAACGTGAGCTGAGCCCCAGGCCAGATGCTGCTGAACTGTTCCCACCCTTCCCAGGTAAAACACCTGAATATGTAGAAGGGCTTGAAACCTAGACGAAGGGCCATGGTGCCACACCAGCGACAGCATGCAGGCCAACTTGGTGCCTGCAGGCCAGCCAGGATGGTCCTGGCCCCGGGCGCTCTTCTGGAAGTTTCCATTGCCCTGCCTGAGATACCCCTCTGGTCCCGGCCCCCACTGCTTTTTTCCTTCCTCACCTCTGTTCGGAGAGAAATTCCAGCGGAAGGTATGGGTGACACATCCTCTTCTTTACAGGTGGCAGCCTGGCAACTCCTGCAGAAAGTCCAGCAGAGCCCCACTCACACCAGGCCACCCACAAAGCCGTGGCCCCTCATTCCCTCCGACCAGCACAGCCCCGAGACTGCTGACAGGGCAGAGAATATGGAGTTGGTCACAGCTTCAGGGGCTATTGCTGCCTGGAGCGCTGTTTATATTGACCTCAACCAGGCACACCTGGGGACGGCCGGCCGGCAGGGTCAGGCTGCCCAGGTCAGCTAATCCTCAACCCTCAGGGAATCACATTATTGACAATGGACCTCGCTAAGGCAGAATAGAAGCCAAGAGAAAAAAGGACACAATGCCATTTGCAGCACCGTAGATGAGGCTAAAGGTAATCACGTGACTTGTAGTAAGTCAGAAAGTGAAAGACACATATCGTGTCATATCACTTATAGGTGTTACCTAAAAACGGATACCAGGGCAGATATTTCCAGGGAGAAGGGCAATCACAGATTCATTAAACAAACTTATGGTTCACCAATGGAAAGGTGTGAGGATTGGTTTCATTACGATATTGGGGTTAACAGACATATACAAACACAGGTGACATATATAATCACCAAAGACCTACGGAATACCAAGAGAAGACTACTCAACATTCTGTCATAACGTACATGGGAAAAGGATCCCAGGAAGAACAGACATATGTATATGTGTAAAAGAACCACATCTTGCACACCTACAACAAGCCAAACATTGTAATCAAACTTGCTGTAATAAAAAAAATAAAAAATTAAATTAAAAACACGAACAAGAAGTAGTGAGACAAACTTGAGGGGCTTTCTCCTGGCACATTCCATTCTAAATTCCAATATAGAACAGGACTTCCATTGAGGCTCTGTTGCCCTAGTAACCAGATTTGGTAAGGGAGAACTGCTGTCACCTTGAGGCCATTTCACACAACAGCAGCTTTTATCCCAGCGCTAATGATCAGTTGATATTCAAAATCATTGCAGGCCTGTAAATGACACCTGCCCTGAAAACAAATCCTGGGGTCACATAGCGACCAAAAAATTCAAAGGACGTCCATATTTCAAAACGACCGTTTCAAAAGGCATATTTTACGCACCTTAGTGTTCTGCTTCTTTTTCTTTCTTTCTTCTTTTGTTAAAAAACGGGAATGGAAAAAGGCATCCCTCAGAATGGGCGAAAATCGTTGCAAACCAATCAATGGACAAAGGTTTAATCTCCAATATATATAAACAGCTCATGCAGCTTAATATTAAAAAAACAAACAACCAATACAAAAATGGGCTGAAGATCTAAAGAGACGTTTCTTCAAAGAAGACACAGAGATGGCCAAGGCGCACATGAAAAGCTGCTCAACATCACTAATTATTAGAGAAATGCAAATCAAAACTACAATGAGATATCACCTCACACCTGTTAGAATCGGCATCATCAGAAAATCTACAAACAACAAATTTTGGGGAGGGTGTGGACAAAAGGATCCCTCTTCCACTATTGGTGGGCATGTAAATTGATAAAGTCACTATGGGGAACAGTATGGAGTTTCCTTAAAAAAACTAGAAATAGAATTACCATATGATCCAGCAATCCCACTTCTGGGCATATACCCAGAGAAAACCATAAATCAAAAAGGCACGTTCACCACAATGTTCATTGCAGCACTATTTACAATAGCCAGGTAATGGAAGCAAGCTAAATGCCCACAGACAGAAGAATGGATAAAGATGTGGTACATATATAAAACGGAATATTACTCAGCCATAAAAAGGAATGAAACTGGGTCTTTTGTAGAGACGTCGATGGATCTAGAGACTGTCATAGAGAATGAAGTAAGTCAGAAA
Organism: Mesoplodon densirostris; assembly: GCF_025265405.1. Taxonomy (NCBI): domain Eukaryota; kingdom Metazoa; phylum Chordata; class Mammalia; order Artiodactyla; family Ziphiidae; genus Mesoplodon; species Mesoplodon densirostris. The sequence continues at coordinate 72,890,836 of NC_082672.1, forward strand.
GAGAAAAACAAATATTGTATATTAAGGCATATATGTGGAACCTAGAAAAATGGTACAGATGAAGTGGTTTGCAGGGAAGAAATAGAGACACAGAGGTAGAGAACAAACGTATGGACACCAAGTGTGGGAAGCCATGGGGTGGTGGTGGTGGGATGAGTTGGGAGATTGGGATTGACCTGTATACATGTATATGCATAAAATACATAACTAATAATAACCTGCTGTATAAAAAATTAAATAAAATTAAATTTCAAAATTTAAAAATAAAACAGAAAAAAGTTCTTCCCTTCACACAGATGTATTTATATGAATGAATTATTTCCATGCTTATATCTATAAATACATAAAACAGGAATAAAATCTAACTTGAACCAGAAAAGAAAAAAAAAAAACCTGAACCCACCAGTTATACAGAGGAAAACCCTATCAGGGCACTTGCTCCAGCAGTAAACAATTCTGAAATTGGTCAAGGTGGGGAATCACCTCCCATACAGCCAGCAACCCAACCTAATGCAAGGAGTGTCCTCATTGCAAAGCTGGGGGAGCGTGCCGAGGCATCTGTGAGTAAACGTGAGCTGAGCCCCAGGCCAGCTGCTGCTGAACTGTTCCCACCCTTCCCAGGTAAAACACCTGAATATGTACAAGGGCTTGAAAGCCTAGACGAAGGGCCATGGTGACACACCAGCGACAGCACGCAGGCCAACTTGGTGCCTGCAGGCCAGCCAGGATGGTCCTGGCCCCGGGCGCTCTTCTGGAAGCTTTCCATTGCCCTGCCTGAGATACCCCTCCTGTCCCGGCCCCCACTGCTTTTTTCTTTCCTCACCGCTGTTCGAGGAGAAATTCCAGCGGAAGGTATGGGTGACACATCCTCTTCCTTACAGGTGGCAGCCTGGCAACTCCTGCAGAAAGTCCAGCAGAGCCCCACTCACACCGGGCCACCCACAAAGCCGTGGCCCCTCACTCCCTCCCACCAGCACAGCCCCGAGACTGCTGACGGGGCAAAGGATATGGAGTAGGGCACAGCTTCAGGGGCTATTGCTGCCTGGAGCGCTGTTTATATTGACCTCAACCAGGCACACCTGGGGAGGGCCGGCCAGCAGGGTCAGGCTGCCCAGGTCAGCTAATCCTCAACCCTCAGGGAATCACATTATTGACAATGGACCTCGCTAAGGCAGAATAGAAGCCAAGTGAAAAAAGGACACAATGCCATTTGCAGCACCGTAGATGAGGCTAAAGGTAATCACGTGACTTGTAGTAAGTCAGAAAGTGAAAGACACATATCGTGTCATATCACTTATAGGTGTTACCTAAAAACGGATACCAGGGCAGATATTTCCAGGGAGAAGGGCAATCACAGATTCATTAAACAAACTTATGGTTCACCAATGGAAAGGTGTGAGGATTGGTTTCATTACGATATTGGGGTTAACAGACATATAGAAACACAGGTGACATATATAATCACCAAAGACCTACGGAATACCAAGAGAAGACTACTCAACATTCTGTCATAACGTACATGGGAAAAGGATCCCAGGAAGAACAGACATATGTATATGTGTAAAAGAACCACATCTTGCACACCTACAACAAGCCAAACATTGTAATCAAACTTGCTGTAATAAAAAAATAAAAAATTAAATTAAAAACACGAACAAGAAGTAGTGAGACAAACTTGAGGGGCTTTCTCCTGGCACATTCCATTCTAAATTCCAATATAGAACACGACTTCCATTGAGGCTCTGTTGCCCTAGTAACCAGATTTGGTAAGGGAGAACTGCTGTCACCTTGAGGCCGTTTCACACAACAGCAGCTTTTATTCCAGCGCTAATGATCAGTTGATATTCAAAATCATTGCAGGCCTGTAAATGACACCTGCCCTGAAAACAAATCCTGGGGTCACATAGCGACCAAAAAATTCAAAGGACGTCCATATTTCAAAACGACCGTTTCAAAAGGCATATTTTACGCACCTTAGTGTTCTGCTTCTTTTTCTTTCTTTCTTCTTTTGTTAAAAAACGGGAATGGAAAAAGGCATCCCTCAGAATGGGCGAAAATCGTTGCAAACCAATCAATGGACAAAGGTTTAATCTCCAATATATATAAACAGCTCATGCAGCTTAATATTAAAAAAACAAACAACCCAATACAAAAATGGGCAGAAGATCTAAAGAGACGTTTCTTCAAAGAAGACACAGAGATGGCCAAGACGCACATGAAAAGCTGCTCAACATCACTAATTATTAGAGAAATGCAAATCAAAACTACAATGAGATATCACCTCACACCTGTTAGAATCGGCATCATCAGAAAATCTACAAACAACAAATTCTGGGGAGGGTGTGGACAAAAGGATCCCTCTTTCACTATTGGTGGGCATGTAAATTGATAAAGTCACTATGGGGAACAGTATGGAGTTTCCTTAAAAAAACTAGAAATAGAATTACCATATGATCCAGCAATCCCACTTCTGGGCATATACCCAGAGAAAACCATAAATCAAAAAGGCACGTTCACCACAATGTTCATTGCAGCACTATTTACAATAGCCAGGTAATGGAAGCAAGCTAAATGCCCACAGACAGAAGAATGGATAAAGATGTGGTACATATATAAAACGGAATATTACCCAGCCATAAAAAGGAATGAAACTGGGTCATTTGTAGAGACGTCGATGGATCTAGAGACTGTCATAGAGAATGAAGTAAGTCAGAAAGAGAAAAACAAATATTGTATATTAAAGCATATATGTGGAACCTAGAAAAATGGTACAGATGAACTGGTTTGCAGGGAAGAAATAGAGACACAGAGGTAGAGAACAAACGTATGGACACCAAGTGTGGGAAGCCATGGGGTGGTGGTGGTGGGATGAGTTGGGAGATTGGAATTGACCTGTATACATGTATATGCATAAAATACATAACTAATAATAACCTGCTGTATAAAAAATTAAATAAAATTAAATTTAAAAATTTAAAAATAAAACAGAAAAATGTTCTTCCCTTCACACAGATGTATTTATATGAATGAATTATTTCCATGCTTATATCTATAAATACATAAAACAGGAATAAAATCTAACTTGAACCAGAAAAGAAAAAAAAAAAAACCTGAACCCACCAGTTATACAGAGGAAAACCCTATCAGGACACTTGCTCCAGCAGTAAACAATTCTGAAATTGGCCAAGTTGGGGAATCACCTCCCATACAGCCAGCAACCCAACCTAATGCAAGGAGTGTCCTCACTGCAAAGCTGGGGGACCGTGCCAAAGCATCAGTGAGTAAACGTGAGCTGAGCCCCAGGCCAGATGCTGCTGAACTGTTCCCACCCTTCCCAGGTAAAACACCTGAATATGTAGAAGGGCTTGAAACCTAGACGAAGGGCCATGGTGCCACACCAGCGACAGCATGCAGGCCAACTTGGTGCCTGCAGGCCAGCCAGGATGGTCCTGGCCCCGGGCGCTCTTCTGGAAGTTTCCATTGCCCTGCCTGAGATACCCCTCTGGTCCCGGCCCCCACTGCTTTTTTCCTTCCTCACCTCTGTTCGGAGAGAAATTCCAGCGGAAGGTATGGGTGACACATCCTCTTCTTTACAGGTGGCAGCCTGGCAACTCCTGCAGAAAGTCCAGCAGAGCCCCACTCACACCAGGCCACCCACAAAGCCGTGGCCCCTCATTCCCTCCGACCAGCACAGCCCCGAGACTGCTGACAGGGCAGAGAATATGGAGTTGGTCACAGCTTCAGGGGCTATTGCTGCCTGGAGCGCTGTTTATATTGACCTCAACCAGGCACACCTGGGGACGGCCGGCCGGCAGGGTCAGGCTGCCCAGGTCAGCTAATCCTCAACCCTCAGGGAATCACATTATTGACAATGGACCTCGCTAAGGCAGAATAGAAGCCAAGAGAAAAAAGGACACAATGCCATTTGCAGCACCGTAGATGAGGCTAAAGGTAATCACGTGACTTGTAGTAAGTCAGAAAGTGAAAGACACATATCGTGTCATATCACTTATAGGTGTTACCTAAAAACGGATACCAGGGCAGATATTTCCAGGGAGAAGGGCAATCACAGATTCATTAAACAAACTTATGGTTCACCAATGGAAAGGTGTGAGGATTGGTTTCATTACGATATTGGGGTTAACAGACATATACAAACACAGGTGACATATATAATCACCAAAGACCTACGGAATACCAAGAGAAGACTACTCAACATTCTGTCATAACGTACATGGGAAAAGGATCCCAGGAAGAACAGACATATGTATATGTGTAAAAGAACCACATCTTGCACACCTACAACAAGCCAAACATTGTAATCAAACTTGCTGTAATAAAAAAAATAAAAAATTAAATTAAAAACACGAACAAGAAGTAGTGAGACAAACTTGAGGGGCTTTCTCCTGGCACATTCCATTCTAAATTCCAATATAGAACAGGACTTCCATTGAGGCTCTGTTGCCCTAGTAACCAGATTTGGTAAGGGAGAACTGCTGTCACCTTGAGGCCATTTCACACAACAGCAGCTTTTATCCCAGCGCTAATGATCAGTTGATATTCAAAATCATTGCAGGCCTGTAAATGACACCTGCCCTGAAAACAAATCCTGGGGTCACATAGCGACCAAAAAATTCAAAGGACGTCCATATTTCAAAACGACCGTTTCAAAAGGCATATTTTACGCACCTTAGTGTTCTGCTTCTTTTTCTTTCTTTCTTCTTTTGTTAAAAAACGGGAATGGAAAAAGGCATCCCTCAGAATGGGCGAAAATCGTTGCAAACCAATCAATGGACAAAGGTTTAATCTCCAATATATATAAACAGCTCATGCAGCTTAATATTAAAAAAACAAACAACCCAATACAAAAATGGGCTGAAGATCTAAAGAGACGTTTCTTCAAAGAAGACACAGAGATGGCCAAGGCGCACATGAAAAGCTGCTCAACATCACTAATTATTAGAGAAATGCAAATCAAAACTACAATGAGATATCACCTCACACCTGTTAGAATCGGCATCATCAGAAAATCTACAAACAACAAATTCTGGGGAGGGTGTGGACAAAAGGATCCCTCTTCCACTATTGGTGGGCATGTAAATTGATAAAGTCACTATGGGGAACAGTATGGAGTTTCTTTAAAAAAACTAGAAATAGAATTACCATATGATCCAGCAATCCCACTTCTGGGCATATACCCAGAGAAAACCATAAATCAAAAAGGCACGTTCACCACAATATTCATTGCAGCACTATTTACAATAGCCAGGTAATGGAAGCAAGCTAAATGCCCACAGACAGAAGAATGGATAAAGATGTGGTACATATATAAAACGGAATATTACTCAGCCATAAAAAGGAATGAAACTGGGTCATTTGTAGAGACGTCGATGGATCTAGAGACTGTCATAGAGAATGAAGTAAGTCAGAAAGAGAAAAACAACTATTGTATATTAAGGCATATATGTGGAACCTAGAAAAATGGTACAGATGAACTGGTTTGCAGGGAAGAAATAGAGACACAGAGGTAGAGAACAAACGTATGGACACCAAGTGTGGGAAGCCATGGGGTGGTGGTGGTGGGATGAGTTGGGAGATTGGGATTGACCTGTATACATGTATATGCATAAAATACATAACTAATAATAACCTGCTGTATAAAAAATTAAATAAAATTAAATTTCAAAATTTAAAAATAAAACAGAAAAAAGTTCTTCCCTTCACACAGATGTATTTATATGAATGAATTATTTCCATGCTTATATCTATAAATACATAAAACAGGAATAAAATCTAACTTGAACCAGAAAAGAAAAAAAAAAACCTGAACCCACCAGTTATACAGAGGAAAACCCTATCAGGGCACTTGCTCCAGCAGTAAACAATTCTGAAATTGGTCAAGGTGGGGAATCACCTCCCATACAGCCAGCAACCCAACCTAATGCAAGGAGTGTCCTCATTGCAAAGCTGGGGGAGCGTGCCGAGGCATCTGTGAGTAAACGTGAGCTGAGCCCCAGGCCAGCTGCTGCTGAACTGTTCCCACCCTTCCCAGGTAAAACACCTGAATATGTACAAGGGCTTGAAAGCCTAGACGAAGGGCCATGGTGACACACCAGCGACAGCACGCAGGCCAACTTGGTGCCTGCAGGCCAGCCAGGATGGTCCTGGCCCCGGGCGCTCTTCTGGAAGCTTTCCATTGCCCTGCCTGAGATACCCCTCCTGTCCCGGCCCCCACTGCTTTTTTCTTTCCTCACCGCTGTTCGAGGAGAAATTCCAGCGGAAGGTATGGGTGACACATCCTCTTCCTTACAGGTGGCAGCCTGGCAACTCCTGCAGAAAGTCCAGCAGAGCCCCACTCACACCGGGCCACCCACAAAGCCGTGGCCCCTCACTCCCTCCCACCAGCACAGCCCCGAGACTGCTGACGGGGCAAAGGATATGGAGTAGGGCACAGCTTCAGGGGCTATTGCTGCCTTGAGCGCTGTTTATATTGACCTCAACCAGGCACACCTGGGGAGGGCCGGCCAGGAGGGTCAGGCTGCCCAGGTCAGCTAATCTTCAACCCTCAGGGAATCACATTATTGACAATGGACCTCGCTAAGGCAGAATAGAAGCCAAGTGAAAAAAGGACACAATGCCATTTGCAGCACTATAGATGAGGCTAAAGGTAATCACGTGACTTGTAGTAAGTCAGAAAGTGAAAGACACATATCGTATCATATCACTTATAGGTGTTACCTAAAAACGGATACCACGGCAGATATTTCCAGGGAGAAGGGCAATCACAGACTCATTAAACAAACTTATGGTTCACCAATGGAAAGGTGTGAGGATTGGTTTCATTACGATATTGGGGTTAACAGACATATACAAACACAGGTGACATATATAATCACCAAAGACCTACGGAATACCAAGAGAAGACTACTCAACATTCTGTCATAACGTACATGGGAAAAGGATCCCAGGAAGAACAGACATATGTATATGTGTAAAAGAACCACATCTTGCACACCTACAACAAGCAAACATTGTAATCAAACTTGCTGTAATAAAAAAAATAAAAAATTAAATTAAAAACACGAACAAGAAGTAGTGAGGCAAACTTGACGGGCTCTCTCGTGGCACATTCCATTTTAATTCCAATCTAGAACACGACTTCCATTGAGGCTCTGTTGCCCTAGTAACCAGATTTGGTAAGGGAGAACTGCTGTCACCTTGAGGCCGTTTCACACAACAGCAGCTTTTATCCCAGCGCTAATGATCAGTTGATATTCAAAATCATTGCAGGCCTGTAAATGACACCTGCCCTGAAAACAAATCCTGGGGTCACATAGCGACCAAAATATTCAAAGGACGTCCATATTTCAAAACGACCGTTTCAAAAGGCATATTTTACGCACCTTAGTGTTCTGCTTCTTTTTCTTTCTTTCTTCTTTTGTTAAAAAACGGGAATGGAAAAAGGCATCCCTCAGAATGGGCGAAAATCGTTGCAAACCAATCAATGGACAAAGGTTTAATCTCCAATATATATAAACAGCTCATGCAGCTTAATATTAAAAAAACAAACAACCCAATACAAAAATGGGCAGAAGATCTAAAGACACGTTTCTTCAAAGAAGACACAGAGATGGCCAAGACGCACATGAAAAGCTGCTCAACATCACTAATTATTAGAGAAATGCAAATCAAAACTACAATGAGGTATCACCTCACACCTGTTAGAATCGGCATCATCAGAAAATCTACAAACAACAAATTCTGGGGAGGGTGTGGACAAAAGGATCCCTCTTCCACTATTGGTGGGCATGTAAATTGATAAAGTCACTATGGGGAACAGTATGGAGTTTCCTTAAAAAAACTAGAAATAGAATTACCATATGATCCAGCAATCCCACTTCTGGGCATATACCCAGAGAAAACCATAAATCAAAAAGGCACGTTCACCACAATGTTCATTGCAGCACTATTTACAATAGCCAGGTAATGGAAGCAAGCTAAATGCCCACAGACAGAAGAATGGATAAAGATGTGGTACATATATAAAACGGAATATTACTCAGCCATAAAAAGGAATGAAACTGGGTCATTTGTAGAGACGTCGATGGATCTAGAGACTGTCATAGAGAATGAAGTAAGTCAGAAAGAGAAAAACAACTATTGTATATTAAGGCATATATGTGGAACCTAGAAAAATGGTACAGATGAACTGGTTTGCAGGGAAGAAATAGAGACACAGAGGTAGAGAACAAACGTATGGACACCAAGTGTGGGAAGCCATGGGGTGGTGGTGGTGGGATGAGTTGGGAGATTGGGATTGACCTGTATACATGTATATGCATAAAATACATAACTAATAATAACCTGCTGTATAAAAAATTAAATAAAATTAAATTTCAAAATTTAAAAATAAAACAGAAAAAAGTTCTTCCCTTCACACAGATGTATTTATATGAATGAATTATTTCCATGCTTATATCTATAAATACATAAAACAGGAAAAAAATCTAACTTGAACCAGAAAAGAAAAAAAAAAAACCTGAACCCACCAGTTATACAGAGGAAAACCCTATCAGGGCACTTGCTCCAGCAGTAAACAATTCTGAAATTGGTCAAGGTGGGGAATCACCTCCTATAGAGCCAGCAACCCAACCTAATGCAAGGAGTGTCCTCATTGCAAAGCTGGGGGACCGTGCCGAGGCATCTGTGAGTAAACGTGAGCTGAGCCCCAGGCCAGCTGCTGCTGAACTGTTCCCACCCTTCCCAGGTAAAACACCTGAATATGTACAAGGGCTTGAAAGCCTAGACGAAGGGCCATGGTGACTCACCAGCGACAGCACGCAGGCCAACTTGGTGCCTGCAGGCCAGACAGGATGGTCCTGGCCCCGGGCGCTCTTCTGGAAGCTTTCCATTGCCCTGCCTGTGATACCCCTCCGGTCCCGGCCCCCACTGCTTTTTTCCTTCCTCACCTCTGTTCGGAGAGAAATTCCAGCGGAAGGTATGGGTGACACATCCTCTTCTTTACAGGTGGCAGCCTGGCAACTCCTGCAGAAAGTCCAGCAGAGCCCCACTCACACCGGGCCACCCACAAAGCCGTGGCCCCTCACTCCCTCCCACCAGCACAGCCCCGAGACTGCTGACGGGGCAGAGAATATGGAGTCGTGCACAGCTTCAGGGGCTATTGCTGCCTGGAGCGCTGTTTATATTGACCTCAACCAGGCACACCTGGGGACGGCCGGCCGGCAGGGTCAGGCTGCCCAGGTCAGCTAATCCTCAACCCTCAGGGAATCACATTATTGACAATGGACCTCGCTAAGGCAGAATAGAAGCCAAGAGAAAAAAGGACACAATGCCATTTGCAGCACCGTAGATGAGGCTAAAGGTAATCACGTGACTTGTAGTAAGTCAGAAAGTGAAAGACACATATCGTGTCATATCACTTATAGGTGTTACCTAAAAACGGATACCAGGGCAGATATTTCCAGGGAGAAGGGCAATCACAGATTCATTAAACAAACTTATGGTTCACCAATGGAAAGGTGTGAGGATTGGTTTCATTACGATATTGGGGTTAACAGACATATACAAACACAGGTGACATATATAATCACCAAAGACCTACGGAATACCAAGAGAAGACTACTCAACATTCTGTCATAACGTACATGGGAAAAGGATCCCAGGAAGAACAGACATATGTATATGTGTAAAAGAACCACATCTTGCACACCTACAACAAGCCAAACATTGTAATCAAACTTGCTGTAATAAAAAAAATAAAAAATTAAATTAAAAACACGAACAAGAAGTAGTGAGACAAACTTGAGGGGCTTTCTCCTGGCACATTCCATTCTAAATTCCAATATAGAACAGGACTTCCATTGAGGATCTGTTGCCCTAGTAACCAGATTTGGTAAGGGAGAACTGCTGTCACCTTGAGGCCATTTCACACAACAGCAGCTTTTATCCCAGCGCTAATGATCAGTTGATATTCAAAATCATTGCAGGCCTGTAAATGACACCTGCCCTGAAAACAAATCCTGGGGTCACATAGCGACCAAAAAATTCAAAGGACATCCATATTTCAAAACGACCGTTTCAAAAGGCATATTTTACGCACCTTAGTGTTCTGCTTCTTTTTCTTTCTTTCTTCTTTTGTTAAAAAACGGGAATGGAAAAAGGCATCCCTCAGAATGGGCGAAAATCGTTGCAAACCAATCAATGGACAAAGGTTTAATCTCCAATATATATAAACAGCTCATGCAGCTTAATATTAAAAAAACAAACAACCCAATACAAAAATGGGCTGAAGATCTAAAGAGACGTTTCTTCAAAGAAGACACAGAGATGGCCAAGGCGCACATGAAAAGCTGCTCAACATCACTAATTATTAGAGAAATGCAAATCAAAACTACAATGAGATATCACCTCACACCTGTTAGAATCGGCATCATCAAAAAATCTACAAACAACAAATTCTGGGGAGGGTGTGGACAAAAGGATCCCTCTTCCACTATTGGTGGGCATGTAAATTGATAAAGTCACTATGGGGAACAGTATGGAGTTTCCTTAAAAAAACTAGAAATAGAATTACCATATGATCCAGCAATCCCACTTCTGGGCATATACCCAGAGAAAACCATAAATCAAAAAGGCACGTTCACCACAATGTTCATTGCAGCACTATTTACAATAGCCAGGTAATGGAAGCAAGCTAAATGCCCACAGACAGAAGAATGGATAAAGATGTGGTACATATATAAAACGGAATATTACCCAGCCATAAAAAGGAATGAAACTGGGTCATTTGTAGAGACGTCGATGGATCTAGAGACTGTCATAGAGAATGAAGTAAGTCAGAAAGAGAAAAACAAATATTGTATATTAAAGCATATATGTGGAACCTAGAAAAATGGTACAGATGAACTGGTTTGCAGGGAAGAAATAGAGACACAGAGGTAGAGAACAAACGTATGGACACCAAGTGTGGGAAGCCATGGGGTGGTGGTGGTGGGATGAGTTGGGAGATTGGAATTGACCTGTATACATGTATATGCATAAAATACATAACTAATAATAACCTGCTGTATAAAAAATTAAATAAAATAAAATTTAAAAATTTAAAAATAAAACAGAAAAATGTTCTTCCCTTCACACAGATGTATTTATATGAATGAATTATTTCCATGCTTATATCTATAAATACATAAAACAGGAATAAAATCTAACTTGAACCAGAAAAGAAAAAAAAAAAAAACCTGAACCCACCAGTTATACAGAGGAAAACCCTATCAGGGCACTTGCTCCAGCAGTAAACAATTCTGAAATTGGCCAAGGTGGGGAATCACCTCCCATACAGCCAGCAACCCAACCTAATGCAAGGAGTGTCCTCACTGCAAAGCTGGGGGACCGTGCCAAAGCATCAGTGAGTAAACGTGAGCTGAGCCCCAGGCCAGATGCTGCTGAACTGTTCCCACCCTTCCCAGGTAAAACACCTGAATATGTACAAGAGCTTGAAACCTAGACGAAGGGCCATGGTGCCACACCAGCGACAGCATGCAGGCCAACTTGGTGCCTGCAGGCCAGCCAGGATGGTCCTGGCCCCGGGCGCTCTTCTGGAAGTTTCAATTGCCCTGCCTGAGATACCCCTCTGGTCCCGGCCCCCACTGCTTTTTTCCTTCCTCACCTCTGTTCGGAGAGAAATTCCAGCGGAAGGTATGGGTGACACATCCTCTTCTTTACAGGTGGCAGCCTGGCAACTCCTGCAGAAAGTCCAGCAGAGCCCCACTCACACCAGGCCACCCACAAAGCCGTGGCCCCTCATTCCCTCCGACCAGCACAGCCCCGAGACTGCTGACAGGGCAGAGAATATGGAGTTGGGCACAGCTTCAGGGGCTATTGCTGCCTGGAGCGCTGTTTATATTGACCTCAACCAGGCACACCTGGGGACGGCCGGCCGGCAGGGTCAGGCTGCCCCGGTCAGCTAATCCTCAACCCTCAGGGAATCACATTATTGACAATGGACCTCGCTAAGGCAGAATAGAAGCCAAGAGAAAAAAGGACACAATGCCATTTGCAGCACCGTAGATGAGGCTAAAGGTAATCACGTGACTTGTAGTAAGTCAGAAAGTGAAAGACACATATCGTGTCATATCACTTATAGGTGTTACCTAAAAACGGATACCAGGGCAGATATTTCCAGGGAGAAGGGCAATCACAGATTCATTAAACAAACTTATGGTTCACCAATGGAAAGGTGTGAGGATTGGTTTCATTACGATATTGGGGTTAACAGACATATACAAACACAGGTGACATATATAATCACCAAAGACCTACGGAATACCAAGAGAAGACTACTCAACATTCTGTCATAACGTACATGGGAAAAGGATCCCAGGAAGAACAGACATATGTATATGTGTAAAAGAACCACATCTTGCACACCTACAACAAGCCAAACATTGTAATCAAACTTGCTGTAATAAAAAAAATAAAAAATTAAATTAAAAACACGAACAAGAAGTAGTGAGACAAACTTGAGGGGCTTTCTCCTGGCACATTCCATTCTAAATTCCAATATAGAACACGACTTCCATTGAGGCTCTGTTGCCCTAGTAACCAGATTTGGTAAGGGAGAACTGCTGTCACCTTGAGGCCGTTTCACACAACAGCAGCTTTTATCCCAGCGCTAATGATCAGTTGATATTCAAAATCATTGCAGGCCTGTAAATGACACCTGCCCTGAAAACAAATCCTGGGGTCACATAGCGACCAAAAAATTCAAAGGACGTCCATATTTCAAAACGACCGTTTCAAAAGGCATATTTTATGCACCTTAGTGTTCTGCTTCTTTTTCTTTCTTTCTTCTTTTGTTAAAAAACGGGAATGGAAAAAGGCATCCCTCAGAATGGGCGAAAATCGTTGCAAACCAATCAATGGACAAAGGTTTAATCTCCAATATATATAAACAGCTCATGCAGCTTAATATTAAAAAAACAAACAACCCAATACAAAAATGGGCAGAAGATCTAAAGAGACGTTTCTTCAAAGAAGACACAGAGATGGCCAAGACGCACATGAAAAGCTGCTCAACATCACTAATTATTAGAGAAATGCAAATCAAAACTACAATGAGGTATCACCTCACACCTGTTAGAATCGGCATCATCAGAAAATCTACAAACAACAAATTCTGGGGAGGGTGTGGACAAAAGGATCCCTCTTCCACTATTGGTGGGCATGTAAATTGATAAAGTCACTATGGGGAACAGTATGGAGTTTCCTTAAAAAAACTAGAAATAGAATTACCATATGATCCAGCAATCCCACTTCTGGGCATATACCCAGAGAAAACCATAAATCAAAAAGGCACGTTCACCACAATGTTCATTGCAGCACTATTTACAATAGCCAGGTAATGGAAGCAAGCTAAATGCCCACAGACAGAAGAATGGATAAAGATGTGGTACATATATAAAACGGAATATTACCCAGCCATAAAAAGGAATGAAACTGGGTCATTTGTAGAGACGTCGATGGATCTAGAGACTGTCATAGAGAATGAAGTAAGTCAGAAAGAGAAAAACAAATATTGTATATTAAAGCATATATGTGGAACCTAGAAAAATGGTACAGATGAACTGGTTTGCAGGGAAGAAATAGAGACACAGAGGTAGAGAACAAACGTATGGACACCAAGTGTGGGAAGCCATGGGGTGGTGGTGGTGGGATGAGTTGGGAGATTGGAATTGACCTGTATACATGTATATGCATAAAATACATAACTAATAATAACCTGCTGTATAAAAAATTAAATAAAATTAAATTTAAAAATTTAAAAATAAAACAGAAAAATGTTCTTCCCTTCACACAGATGTATTTATATGAATGAATTATTTCCATGCTTATATCTATAAATACATAAAACAGGAATAAAATCTAACTTGAACCAGAAAAGAAAAAAAAAAAAACCTGAACCCACCAGTTATACAGAGGAAAACCCTATCAGGGCACTTGCTCCAGCAGTAAACAATTCTGAAATTGGCCAAGGTGGGGAATCACCTCCCATACAGCCAGCAACCCAACCTAATGCAAGGAGTGTCCTCACTGCAAAGCTGGGGGACCGTGCCAAAGCATCAGTGAGTAAACGTGAGCTGAGCCCCAGGCCAGATGCTGCTGAACTGTTCCCACCCTTCCCAGGTAAAACACCTGAATATGTAGAAGGGCTTGAAACCTAGACGAAGGGCCATGGTGCCACACCAGCGACAGCATGCAGGCCAACTTGGTGCCTGCAGGCCAGCCAGGATGGTCCTGGCCCCGGGCGCTCTTCTGGAAGTTTCCATTGCCCTGCCTGAGATACCCCTCTGGTCCCGGCCCCCACTGCTTTTTTCCTTCCTCACCTCTGTTCGGAGAGAAATTCCAGCGGAAGGTATGGGTGACACATCCTCTTCTTTACAGGTGGCAGCCTGGCAACTCCTGCAGAAAGTCCAGCAGAGCCCCACTCACACCAGGCCACCCACAAAGCCGTGGCCCCTCATTCCCTCCGACCAGCACAGCCCCGAGACTGCTGACAGGGCAGAGAATATGGAGTTGGTCACAGCTTCAGGGGCTATTGCTGCCTGGAGCGCTGTTTATATTGACCTCAACCAGGCACACCTGGGGACGGCCGGCCGGCAGGGTCAGGCTGCCCAGGTCAGCTAATCCTCAACCCTCAGGGAATCACATTATTGACAATGGACCTCGCTAAGGCAGAATAGAAGCCAAGAGAAAAAAGGACACAATGCCATTTGCAGCACCGTAGATGAGGCTAAAGGTAATCACGTGACTTGTAGTAAGTCAGAAAGTGAAAGACACATATCGTGTCATATCACTTATAGGTGTTACCTAAAAACGGATACCAGGGCAGATATTTCCAGGGAGAAGGGCAATCACAGATTCATTAAACAAACTTATGGTTCACCAATGGAAAGGTGTGAGGATTGGTTTCATTACGATATTGGGGTTAACAGACATATACAAACACAGGTGACATATATAATCACCAAAGACCTACGGAATACCAAGAGAAGACTACTCAACATTCTGTCATAACGTACATGGGAAAAGGATCCCAGGAAGAACAGACATATGTATATGTGTAAAAGAACCACATCTTGCACACCTACAACAAGCCAAACATTGTAATCAAACTTGCTGTAATAAAAAAAATAAAAAATTAAATTAAAAACACGAACAAGAAGTAGTGAGACAAACTTGAGGGGCTTTCTCCTGGCACATTCCATTCTAAATTCCAATATAGAACAGGACTTCCATTGAGGCTCTGTTGCCCTAGTAACCAGATTTGGTAAGGGAGAACTGCTGTCACCTTGAGGCCATTTCACACAACAGCAGCTTTTATCCCAGCGCTAATGATCAGTTGATATTCAAAATCATTGCAGGCCTGTAAATGACACCTGCCCTGAAAACAAATCCTGGGGTCACATAGCGACCAAAAAATTCAAAGGACGTCCATATTTCAAAACGACCGTTTCAAAAGGCATATTTTACGCACCTTAGTGTTCTGCTTCTTTTTCTTTCTTTCTTCTTTTGTTAAAAAACGGGAATGGAAAAAGGCATCCCTCAGAATGGGCGAAAATCGTTGCAAACCAATCAATGGACAAAGGTTTAATCTCCAATATATATAAACAGCTCATGCAGCTTAATATTAAAAAAACAAACAACCAATACAAAAATGGGCTGAAGATCTAAAGAGACGTTTCTTCAAAGAAGACACAGAGATGGCCAAGGCGCACATGAAAAGCTGCTCAACATCACTAATTATTAGAGAAATGCAAATCAAAACTACAATGAGATATCACCTCACACCTGTTAGAATCGGCATCATCAGAAAATCTACAAACAACAAATTTTGGGGAGGGTGTGGACAAAAGGATCCCTCTTCCACTATTGGTGGGCATGTAAATTGATAAAGTCACTATGGGGAACAGTATGGAGTTTCCTTAAAAAAACTAGAAATAGAATTACCATATGATCCAGCAATCCCACTTCTGGGCATATACCCAGAGAAAACCATAAATCAAAAAGGCACGTTCACCACAATGTTCATTGCAGCACTATTTACAATAGCCAGGTAATGGAAGCAAGCTAAATGCCCACAGACAGAAGAATGGATAAAGATGTGGTACATATATAAAACGGAATATTACTCAGCCATAAAAAGGAATGAAACTGGGTCTTTTGTAGAGACGTCGATGGATCTAGAGACTGTCATAGAGAATGAAGTAAGTCAGAAAGAGAAAAACAAATATTGTATATTAAGGCATATATGTGGAACCTAGAAAAATGGTACAGATGAAGTGGTTTGCAGGGAAGAAATAGAGACACAGAGGTAGAGAACAAACGTATGGACACCAAGTGTGGGAAGCCATGGGGTGGTGGTGGTGGGATGAGTTGGGAGATTGGGATTGACCTGTATACATGTATATGCATAAAATACATAACTAATAATAACCTGCTGTATAAAAAATTAAATAAAATTAAATTTCAAAATTTAAAAATAAAACAGAAAAAAGTTCTTCCCTTCACACAGATGTATTTATATGAATGAATTATTTCCATGCTTATATCTATAAATACATAAAACAGGAATAAAATCTAACTTGAACCAGAAAAGAAAAAAAAAAAACCTGAACCCACCAGTTATACAGAGGAAAACCCTATCAGGGCACTTGCTCCAGCAGTAAACAATTCTGAAATTGGTCAAGGTGGGGAATCACCTCCCATACAGCCAGCAACCCAACCTAATGCAAGGAGTGTCCTCATTGCAAAGCTGGGGGAGCGTGCCGAGGCATCTGTGAGTAAACGTGAGCTGAGCCCCAGGCCAGCTGCTGCTGAACTGTTCCCACCCTTCCCAGGTAAAACACCTGAATATGTACAAGGGCTTGAAAGCCTAGACGAAGGGCCATGGTGACACACCAGCGACAGCACGCAGGCCAACTTGGTGCCTGCAGGCCAGCCAGGATGGTCCTGGCCCCGGGCGCTCTTCTGGAAGCTTTCCATTGCCCTGCCTGAGATACCCCTCCTGTCCCGGCCCCCACTGCTTTTTTCTTTCCTCACCGCTGTTCGAGGAGAAATTCCAGCGGAAGGTATGGGTGACACATCCTCTTCCTTACAGGTGGCAGCCTGGCAACTCCTGCAGAAAGTCCAGCAGAGCCCCACTCACACCGGGCCACCCACAAAGCCGTGGCCCCTCACTCCCTCCCACCAGCACAGCCCCGAGACTGCTGACGGGGCAAAGGATATGGAGTAGGGCACAGCTTCAGGGGCTATTGCTGCCTGGAGCGCTGTTTATATTGACCTCAACCAGGCACACCTGGGGAGGGCCGGCCAGCAGGGTCAGGCTGCCCAGGTCAGCTAATCCTCAACCCTCAGGGAATCACATTATTGACAATGGACCTCGCTAAGGCAGAATAGAAGCCAAGTGAAAAAAGGACACAATGCCATTTGCAGCACCGTAGATGAGGCTAAAGGTAATCACGTGACTTGTAGTAAGTCAGAAAGTGAAAGACACATATCGTGTCATATCACTTATAGGTGTTACCTAAAAACGGATACCAGGGCAGATATTTCCAGGGAGAAGGGCAATCACAGATTCATTAAACAAACTTATGGTTCACCAATGGAAAGGTGTGAGGATTGGTTTCATTACGATATTGGGGTTAACAGACATATAGAAACACAGGTGACATATATAATCACCAAAGACCTACGGAATACCAAGAGAAGACTACTCAACATTCTGTCATAACGTACATGGGAAAAGGATCCCAGGAAGAACAGACATATGTATATGTGTAAAAGAACCACATCTTGCACACCTACAACAAGCCAAACATTGTAATCAAACTTGCTGTAATAAAAAAATAAAAAATTAAATTAAAAACACGAACAAGAAGTAGTGAGACAAACTTGAGGGGCTTTCTCCTGGCACATTCCATTCTAAATTCCAATATAGAACACGACTTCCATTGAGGCTCTGTTGCCCTAGTAACCAGATTTGGTAAGGGAGAACTGCTGTCACCTTGAGGCCGTTTCACACAACAGCAGCTTTTATTCCAGCGCTAATGATCAGTTGATATTCAAAATCATTGCAGGCCTGTAAATGACACCTGCCCTGAAAACAAATCCTGGGGTCACATAGCGACCAAAAAATTCAAAGGACGTCCATATTTCAAAACGACCGTTTCAAAAGGCATATTTTACGCACCTTAGTGTTCTGCTTCTTTTTCTTTCTTTCTTCTTTTGTTAAAAAACGGGAATGGAAAAAGGCATCCCTCAGAATGGGCGAAAATCGTTGCAAACCAATCAATGGACAAAGGTTTAATCTCCAATATATATAAACAGCTCATGCAGCTTAATATTAAAAAAACAAACAACCCAATACAAAAATGGGCAGAAGATCTAAAGAGACGTTTCTTCAAAGAAGACACAGAGATGGCCAAGACGCACATGAAAAGCTGCTCAACATCACTAATTATTAGAGAAATGCAAATCAAAACTACAATGAGATATCACCTCACACCTGTTAGAATCGGCATCATCAGAAAATCTACAAACAACAAATTCTGGGGAGGGTGTGGACAAAAGGATCCCTCTTTCACTATTGGTGGGCATGTAAATTGATAAAGTCACTATGGGGAACAGTATGGAGTTTCCTTAAAAAAACTAGAAATAGAATTACCATATGATCCAGCAATCCCACTTCTGGGCATATACCCAGAGAAAACCATAAATCAAAAAGGCACGTTCACCACAATGTTCATTGCAGCACTATTTACAATAGCCAGGTAATGGAAGCAAGCTAAATGCCCACAGACAGAAGAATGGATAAAGATGTGGTACATATATAAAACGGAATATTACCCAGCCATAAAAAGGAATGAAACTGGGTCATTTGTAGAGACGTCGATGGATCTAGAGACTGTCATAGAGAATGAAGTAAGTCAGAAAGAGAAAAACAAATATTGTATATTAAAGCATATATGTGGAACCTAGAAAAATGGTACAGATGAACTGGTTTGCAGGGAAGAAATAGAGACACAGAGGTAGAGAACAAACGTATGGACACCAAGTGTGGGAAGCCATGGGGTGGTGGTGGTGGGATGAGTTGGGAGATTGGAATTGACCTGTATACATGTATATGCATAAAATACATAACTAATAATAACCTGCTGTATAAAAAATTAAATAAAATTAAATTTAAAAATTTAAAAATAAAACAGAAAAATGTTCTTCCCTTCACACAGATGTATTTATATGAATGAATTATTTCCATGCTTATATCTATAAATACATAAAACAGGAATAAAATCTAACTTGAACCAGAAAAGAAAAAAAAAAAACCTGAACCCACCAGTTATACAGAGGAAAACCCTATCAGGACACTTGCTCCAGCAGTAAACAATTCTGAAATTGGCCAAGGTGGGGAATCACCTCCCATACAGCCAGCAACCCAACCTAATGCAAGGAGTGTCCTCACTGCAAAGCTGGGGGACCGTGCCAAAGCATCAGTGAGTAAACGTGAGCTGAGCCCCAGGCCAGATGCTGCTGAACTGTTCCCACCCTTCCCAGGTAAAACACCTGAATATGTACAAGAGCTTGAAACCTAGACGAAGGGCCATGGTGCCACACCAGCGACAGCATGCAGGCCAACTTGGTGCCTGCAGGCCAGCCAGGATGGTCCTGGCCCCGGGCGCTCTTCTGGAAGTTTCAATTGCCCTGCCTGAGATACCCCTCTGGTCCCGGCCCCCACTGCTTTTTTCCTTCCTCACCTCTGTTCGGAGAGAAATTCCAGCGGAAGGTATGGGTGACACATCCTCTTCTTTACAGGTGGCAGCCTGGCAACTCCTGCAGAAAGTCCAGCAGAGCCCCACTCACACCAGGCCACCCACAAAGCCGTGGCCCCTCATTCCCTCCGACCAGCACAGCCCCGAGACTGCTGACAGGGCAGAGAATATGGAGTTGGGCACAGCTTCAGGGGCTATTGCTGCCTGGAGCGCTGTTTATATTGACCTCAACCAGGCACACCTGGGGACGGCCGGCCGGCAGGGTCAGGCTGCCCCGGTCAGCTAATCCTCAACCCTCAGGGAATCACATTATTGACAATGGACCTCGCTAAGGCAGAATAGAAGCCAAGAGAAAAAAGGACACAATGCCATTTGCAGCACCGTAGATGAGGCTAAAGGTAATCACGTGACTTGTAGTAAGTCAGAAAGTGAAAGACACATATCGTGTCATATCACTTATAGGTGTTACCTAAAAACGGATACCAGGGCAGATATTTCCAGGGAGAAGGGCAATCACAGATTCATTAAACAAACTTATGGTTCACCAATGGAAAGGTGTGAGGATTGGTTTCATTACGATATTGGGGTTAACAGACATATACAAACACAGGTGACATATATAATCACCAAAGACCTACGGAATACCAAGAGAAGACTACTCAACATTCTGTCATAACGTACATGGGAAAAGGATCCCAGGAAGAACAGACATATGTATATGTGTAAAAGAACCACATCTTGCACACCTACAACAAGCCAAACATTGTAATCAAACTTGCTGTAATAAAAAAAATAAAAAATTAAATTAAAAACACGAACAAGAAGTAGTGAGACAAACTTGAGGGGCTTTCTCCTGGCACATTCCATTCTAAATTCCAATATAGAACAGGACTTCCATTGAGGCTCTGTTGCCCTAGTAACCAGATTTGGTAAGGGAGAACTGCTGTCACCTTGAGGCCATTTCACACAACAGCAGCTTTTATCCCAGCGCTAATGATCAGTTGATATTCAAAATCATTGCAGGCCTGTAAATGACACCTGCCCTGAAAACAAATCCTGGGGTCACATAGCGACCAAAAAATTCAAAGGACGTCCATATTTCAAAACGACCGTTTCAAAAGGCATATTTTACGCACCTTAGTGTTCTGCTTCTTTTTCTTTCTTTCTTCTTTTGTTAAAAAACGGGAATGGAAAAAGGCATCCCTCAGAATGGGCGAAAATCGTTGCAAACCAATCAATGGACAAAGGTTTAATCTCCAATATATATAAACAGCTCATGCAGCTTAATATTAAAAAAACAAACAACCCAATACAAAAATGGGCAGAAGATCTAAAGAGACGTTTCTTCAAAGAAGACACAGAGATGGCCAAGACGCACATGAAAAGCTGCTCAACATCACTAATTATTAGAGAAATGCAAATCAAAACTACAATGAGGTATCACCTCACACCTGTTAGAATCGGCATCATCAGAAAATCTACAAACAACAAATTCTGGGGAGGGTGTGGACAAAAGGATCCCTCTTCCACTATTGGTGGGCATGTAAATTGATAAAGTCACTATGGGGAACAGTATGGAGTTTCCTTAAAAAAACTAGAAATAGAATTACCATATGATCCAGCAATCCCACTTCTGGGCATATACCCAGAGAAAACCATAAATCAAAAAGGCACGTTCACCACAATGTTCATTGCAGCACTATTTACAATAGCCAGGTAATGGAAGCAAGCTAAATGCCCACAGACAGAAGAATGGATAAAGATGTGGTACATATATAAAACGGAATATTACCCAGCCATAAAAAGGAATGAAACTGGGTCATTTGTAGAGACGTCGATGGATCTAGAGACTGTCATAGAGAATGAAGTAAGTCAGAAAGAGAAAAACAAATATTGTATATTAAAGCATATATGTGGAACCTAGAAAAATGGTACAGATGAACTGGTTTGCAGGGAAGAAATAGAGACACAGAGGTAGAGAACAAACGTATGGACACCAAGTGTGGGAAGCCATGGGGTGGTGGTGGTGGGATGAGTTGGGAGATTGGAATTGACCTGTATACATGTATATGCATAAAATACATAACTAATAATAACCTGCTGTATAAAAAATTAAATAAAATTAAATTTAAAAATTTAAAAATAAAACAGAAAAATGTTCTTCCCTTCACACAGATGTATTTATATGAATGAATTATTTCCATGCTTATATCTATAAATACATAAAACAGGAATAAAATCTAACTTGAACCAGAAAAGAAAAAAAAAAAAACCTGAACCCACCAGTTATACAGAGGAAAACCCTATCAGGGCACTTGCTCCAGCAGTAAACAATTCTGAAATTGGCCAAGGTGGGGAATCACCTCCCATACAGCCAGCAACCCAACCTAATGCAAGGAGTGTCCTCACTGCAAAGCTGGGGGACCGTGCCAAAGCATCAGTGAGTAAACGTGAGCTGAGCCCCAGGCCAGATGCTGCTGAACTGTTCCCACCCTTCCCAGGTAAAACACCTGAATATGTAGAAGGGCTTGAAACCTAGACGAAGGGCCATGGTGCCACACCAGCGACAGCATGCAGGCCAACTTGGTGCCTGCAGGCCAGCCAGGATGGTCCTGGCCCCGGGCGCTCTTCTGGAAGTTTCCATTGCCCTGCCTGAGATACCCCTCTGGTCCCGGCCCCCACTGCTTTTTTCCTTCCTCACCTCTGTTCGGAGAGAAATTCCAGCGGAAGGTATGGGTGACACATCCTCTTCTTTACAGGTGGCAGCCTGGCAACTCCTGCAGAAAGTCCAGCAGAGCCCCACTCACACCAGGCCACCCACAAAGCCGTGGCCCCTCATTCCCTCCGACCAGCACAGCCCCGAGACTGCTGACAGGGCAGAGAATATGGAGTTGGTCACAGCTTCAGGGGCTATTGCTGCCTGGAGCGCTGTTTATATTGACCTCAACCAGGCACACCTGGGGACGGCCGGCCGGCAGGGTCAGGCTGCCCAGGTCAGCTAATCCTCAACCCTCAGGGAATCACATTATTGACAATGGACCTCGCTAAGGCAGAATAGAAGCCAAGAGAAAAAAGGACACAATGCCATTTGCAGCACCGTAGATGAGGCTAAAGGTAATCACGTGACTTGTAGTAAGTCAGAAAGTGAAAGACACATATCGTGTCATATCACTTATAGGTGTTACCTAAAAACGGATACCAGGGCAGATATTTCCAGGGAGAAGGGCAATCACAGATTCATTAAACAAACTTATGGTTCACCAATGGAAAGGTGTGAGGATTGGTTTCATTACGATATTGGGGTTAACAGACATATACAAACACAGGTGACATATATAATCACCAAAGACCTACGGAATACCAAGAGAAGACTACTCAACATTCTGTCATAACGTACATGGGAAAAGGATCCCAGGAAGAACAGACATATGTATATGTGTAAAAGAACCACATCTTGCACACCTACAACAAGCCAAACATTGTAATCAAACTTGCTGTAATAAAAAAAATAAAAAATTAAATTAAAAACACGAACAAGAAGTAGTGAGACAAACTTGAGGGGCTTTCTCCTGGCACATTCCATTCTAAATTCCAATATAGAACAGGACTTCCATTGAGGCTCTGTTGCCCTAGTAACCAGATTTGGTAAGGGAGAACTGCTGTCACCTTGAGGCCATTTCACACAACAGCAGCTTTTATCCCAGCGCTAATGATCAGTTGATATTCAAAATCATTGCAGGCCTGTAAATGACACCTGCCCTGAAAACAAATCCTGGGGTCACATAGCGACCAAAAAATTCAAAGGACGTCCATATTTCAAAACGACCGTTTCAAAAGGCATATTTTACGCACCTTAGTGTTCTGCTTCTTTTTCTTTCTTTCTTCTTTTGTTAAAAAACGGGAATGGAAAAAGGCATCCCTCAGAATGGGCGAAAATCGTTGCAAACCAATCAATGGACAAAGGTTTAATCTCCAATATATATAAACAGCTCATGCAGCTTAATATTAAAAAAACAAACAACCAATACAAAAATGGGCTGAAGATCTAAAGAGACGTTTCTTCAAAGAAGACACAGAGATGGCCAAGGCGCACATGAAAAGCTGCTCAACATCACTAATTATTAGAGAAATGCAAATCAAAACTACAATGAGATATCACCTCACACCTGTTAGAATCGGCATCATCAGAAAATCTACAAACAACAAATTTTGGGGAGGGTGTGGACAAAAGGATCCCTCTTCCACTATTGGTGGGCATGTAAATTGATAAAGTCACTATGGGGAACAGTATGGAGTTTCCTTAAAAAAACTAGAAATAGAATTACCATATGATCCAGCAATCCCACTTCTGGGCATATACCCAGAGAAAACCATAAATCAAAAAGGCACGTTCACCACAATGTTCATTGCAGCACTATTTACAATAGCCAGGTAATGGAAGCAAGCTAAATGCCCACAGACAGAAGAATGGATAAAGATGTGGTACATATATAAAACGGAATATTACTCAGCCATAAAAAGGAATGAAACTGGGTCTTTTGTAGAGACGTCGATGGATCTAGAGACTGTCATAGAGAATGAAGTAAGTCAGAAAGAGAAAAACAAATATTGTATATTAAGGCATATATGTGGAACCTAGAAAAATGGTACAGATGAAGTGGTTTGCAGGGAAGAAATAGAGACACAGAGGTAGAGAACAAACGTATGGACACCAAGTGTGGGAAGCCATGGGGTGGTGGTGGTGGGATGAGTTGGGAGATTGGGATTGACCTGTATACATGTATATGCATAAAATACATAACTAATAATAACCTGCTGTATAAAAAATTAAATAAAATTAAATTTCAAAATTTAAAAATAAAACAGAAAAAAGTTCTTCCCTTCACACAGATGTATTTATATGAATGAATTATTTCCATGCTTATATCTATAAATACATAAAACAGGAATAAAATCTAACTTGAACCAGAAAAGAAAAAAAAAAAACCTGAACCCACCAGTTATACAGAGGAAAACCCTATCAGGGCACTTGCTCCAGCAGTAAACAATTCTGAAATTGGTCAAGGTGGGGAATCACCTCCCATACAGCCAGCAACCCAACCTAATGCAAGGAGTGTCCTCATTGCAAAGCTGGGGGAGCGTGCCGAGGCATCTGTGAGTAAACGTGAGCTGAGCCCCAGGCCAGCTGCTGCTGAACTGTTCCCACCCTTCCCAGGTAAAACACCTGAATATGTACAAGGGCTTGAAAGCCTAGACGAAGGGCCATGGTGACACACCAGCGACAGCACGCAGGCCAACTTGGTGCCTGCAGGCCAGCCAGGATGGTCCTGGCCCCGGGCGCTCTTCTGGAAGCTTTCCATTGCCCTGCCTGAGATACCCCTCCTGTCCCGGCCCCCACTGCTTTTTTCTTTCCTCACCGCTGTTCGAGGAGAAATTCCAGCGGAAGGTATGGGTGACACATCCTCTTCCTTACAGGTGGCAGCCTGGCAACTCCTGCAGAAAGTCCAGCAGAGCCCCACTCACACCGGGCCACCCACAAAGCCGTGGCCCCTCACTCCCTCCCACCAGCACAGCCCCGAGACTGCTGACGGGGCAAAGGATATGGAGTAGGGCACAGCTTCAGGGGCTATTGCTGCCTGGAGCGCTGTTTATATTGACCTCAACCAGGCACACCTGGGGAGGGCCGGCCAGCAGGGTCAGGCTGCCCAGGTCAGCTAATCCTCAACCCTCAGGGAATCACATTATTGACAATGGACCTCGCTAAGGCAGAATAGAAGCCAAGTGAAAAAAGGACACAATGCCATTTGCAGCACCGTAGATGAGGCTAAAGGTAATCACGTGACTTGTAGTAAGTCAGAAAGTGAAAGACACATATCGTGTCATATCACTTATAGGTGTTACCTAAAAACGGATACCAGGGCAGATATTTCCAGGGAGAAGGGCAATCACAGATTCATTAAACAAACTTATGGTTCACCAATGGAAAGGTGTGAGGATTGGTTTCATTACGATATTGGGGTTAACAGACATATAGAAACACAGGTGACATATATAATCACCAAAGACCTACGGAATACCAAGAGAAGACTACTCAACATTCTGTCATAACGTACATGGGAAAAGGATCCCAGGAAGAACAGACATATGTATATGTGTAAAAGAACCACATCTTGCACACCTACAACAAGCCAAACATTGTAATCAAACTTGCTGTAATAAAAAAATAAAAAATTAAATTAAAAACACGAACAAGAAGTAGTGAGACAAACTTGAGGGGCTTTCTCCTGGCACATTCCATTCTAAATTCCAATATAGAACACGACTTCCATTGAGGCTCTGTTGCCCTAGTAACCAGATTTGGTAAGGGAGAACTGCTGTCACCTTGAGGCCGTTTCACACAACAGCAGCTTTTATTCCAGCGCTAATGATCAGTTGATATTCAAAATCATTGCAGGCCTGTAAATGACACCTGCCCTGAAAACAAATCCTGGGGTCACATAGCGACCAAAAAATTCAAAGGACGTCCATATTTCAAAACGACCGTTTCAAAAGGCATATTTTACGCACCTTAGTGTTCTGCTTCTTTTTCTTTCTTTCTTCTTTTGTTAAAAAACGGGAATGGAAAAAGGCATCCCTCAGAATGGGCGAAAATCGTTGCAAACCAATCAATGGACAAAGGTTTAATCTCCAATATATATAAACAGCTCATGCAGCTTAATATTAAAAAAACAAACAACCCAATACAAAAATGGGCAGAAGATCTAAAGAGACGTTTCTTCAAAGAAGACACAGAGATGGCCAAGACGCACATGAAAAGCTGCTCAACATCACTAATTATTAGAGAAATGCAAATCAAAACTACAATGAGATATCACCTCACACCTGTTAGAATCGGCATCATCAGAAAATCTACAAACAACAAATTCTGGGGAGGGTGTGGACAAAAGGATCCCTCTTTCACTATTGGTGGGCATGTAAATTGATAAAGTCACTATGGGGAACAGTATGGAGTTTCCTTAAAAAAACTAGAAATAGAATTACCATATGATCCAGCAATCCCACTTCTGGGCATATACCCAGAGAAAACCATAAATCAAAAAGGCACGTTCACCACAATGTTCATTGCAGCACTATTTACAATAGCCAGGTAATGGAAGCAAGCTAAATGCCCACAGACAGAAGAATGGATAAAGATGTGGTACATATATAAAACGGAATATTACCCAGCCATAAAAAGGAATGAAACTGGGTCATTTGTAGAGACGTCGATGGATCTAGAGACTGTCATAGAGAATGAAGTAAGTCAGAAAGAGAAAAACAAATATTGTATATTAAAGCATATATGTGGAACCTAGAAAAATGGTACAGATGAACTGGTTTGCAGGGAAGAAATAGAGACACAGAGGTAGAGAACAAACGTATGGACACCAAGTGTGGGAAGCCATGGGGTGGTGGTGGTGGGATGAGTTGGGAGATTGGAATTGACCTGTATACATGTATATGCATAAAATACATAACTAATAATAACCTGCTGTATAAAAAATTAAATAAAATTAAATTTAAAAATTTAAAAATAAAACAGAAAAATGTTCTTCCCTTCACACAGATGTATTTATATGAATGAATTATTTCCATGCTTATATCTATAAATACATAAAACAGGAATAAAATCTAACTTGAACCAGAAAAGAAAAAAAAAAAACCTGAACCCACCAGTTATACAGAGGAAAACCCTATCAGGACACTTGCTCCAGCAGTAAACAATTCTGAAATTGGCCAAGGTGGGGAATCACCTCCCATACAGCCAGCAACCCAACCTAATGCAAGGAGTGTCCTCACTGCAAAGCTGGGGGACCGTGCCAAAGCATCAGTGAGTAAACGTGAGCTGAGCCCCAGGCCAGATGCTGCTGAACTGTTCCCACCCTTCCCAGGTAAAACACCTGAATATGTAGAAGGGCTTGAAACCTAGACGAAGGGCCATGGTGCCACACCAGCGACAGCATGCAGGCCAACTTGGTGCCTGCAGGCCAGCCAGGATGGTCCTGGCCCCGGGCGCTCTTCTGGAAGTTTCCATTGCCCTGCCTGAGATACCCCTCTGGTCCCGGCCCCCACTGCTTTTTTCCTTCCTCACCTCTGTTCGGAGAGAAATTCCAGCGGAAGGTATGGGTGACACATCCTCTTCTTTACAGGTGGCAGCCTGGCAACTCCTGCAGAAAGTCCAGCAGAGCCCCACTCACACCAGGCCACCCACAAAGCCGTGGCCCCTCATTCCCTCCGACCAGCACAGCCCCGAGACTGCTGACAGGGCAGAGAATATGGAGTTGGTCACAGCTTCAGGGGCTATTGCTGCCTGGAGCGCTGTTTATATTGACCTCAACCAGGCACACCTGGGGACGGCCGGCCGGCAGGGTCAGGCTGCCCAGGTCAGCTAATCCTCAACCCTCAGGGAATCACATTATTGACAATGGACCTCGCTAAGGCAGAATAGAAGCCAAGAGAAAAAAGGACACAATGCCATTTGCAGCACCGTAGATGAGGCTAAAGGTAATCACGTGACTTGTAGTAAGTCAGAAAGTGAAAGACACATATCGTGTCATATCACTTATAGGTGTTACCTAAAAACGGATACCAGGGCAGATATTTCCAGGGAGAAGGGCAATCACAGATTCATTAAACAAACTTATGGTTCACCAATGGAAAGGTGTGAGGATTGGTTTCATTACGATATTGGGGTTAACAGACATATACAAACACAGGTGACATATATAATCACCAAAGACCTACGGAATACCAAGAGAAGACTACTCAACATTCTGTCATAACGTACATGGGAAAAGGATCCCAGGAAGAACAGACATATGTATATGTGTAAAAGAACCACATCTTGCACACCTACAACAAGCCAAACATTGTAATCAAACTTGCTGTAATAAAAAAAATAAAAAATTAAATTAAAAACACGAACAAGAAGTAGTGAGACAAACTTGAGGGGCTTTCTCCTGGCACATTCCATTCTAAATTCCAATATAGAACACGACTTCCATTGAGGCTCTGTTGCCCTAGTAACCAGATTTGGTAAGGGAGAACTGCTGTCACCTTGAGGCCATTTCACACAACAGCAGCTTTTATCCCAGCGCTAATGATCAGTTGATATTCAAAATCATTGCAGGCCTGTAAATGACACCTGCCCTGAAAACAAATCCTGGGGTCACATAGCGACCAAAAAATTCAAAGGACGTCCATATTTCAAAACGACCGTTTCAAAAGGCATATTTTACGCACCTTAGTGTTCTGCTTCTTTTTCTTTCTTTCTTCTTTTGTTAAAAAACGGGAATGGAAAAAGGCATCCCTCAGAATGGGCGAAAATCGTTGCAAACCAATCAATGGACAAAGGTTTAATCTCCAATATATATAAACAGCTCATGCAGCTTAATATTAAAAAAACAAACAACCCAATACAAAAATGGGCTGAAGATCTAAAGAGACGTTTCTTCAAAGAAGACACAGAGATGGCCAAGGCGCACATGAAAAGCTGCTCAACATCACTAATTATTAGAGAAATGCAAATCAAAACTACAATGAGATATCACCTCACACCTGTTAGAATCGGCATCATCAGAAAATCTACAAACAACAAATTCTGGGGAGGGTGTGGACAAAAGGATCCCTCTTCCACTATTGGTGGGCATGTAAATTGATAAAGTCACTATGGGGAACAGTATGGAGTTTCTTTAAAAAAACTAGAAATAGAATTACCATATGATCCAGCAATCCCACTTCTGGGCATATACCCAGAGAAAACCATAAATCAAAAAGGCACGTTCACCACAATGTTCATTGCAGCACTATTTACAATAGCCAGGTAATGGAAGCAAGCTAAATGCCCACAGACAGAAGAATGGATAAAGATGTGGTATATATATAAAACGGAATATTACTCAGCCATAAAAAGGAATGAAACTGGGTCTTTTGTAGAGACGTCGATGGATCTAGAGACTGTCATAGAGAATGAAGTAAGTCAGAAAGAGAAAAACAAATATTGTATATTAAGGCATATATGTGGAACCTAGAAAAATGGTACAGATGAACTGGTTTGCAGGGAAGAAATAGAGACACAGAGGTAGAGAACAAACGTATGGACACCAAGTGTGGGAAGCCATGGGGTGGTGGTGGTGGGATGAGTTGGGAGATTGGGATTGACCTGTATACATGTATATGCATAAAATACATAACTAATAATAACCTGCTGTATAAAAAATTAAATAAAATTAAATTTCAAAATTTAAAAATAAAACAGAAAAAAGTTCTTCCCTTCACACAGATGTATTTATATGAATGAATTATTTCCATGCTTATATCTATAAATACATAAAACAGGAATAAAATCTAACTTGAACCAGAAAAGAAAAAAAAAAAACCTGAACCCACCAGTTATACAGAGGAAAACCCTATCAGGGCACTTGCTCCAGCAGTAAACAATTCTGAAATTGGTCAAGGTGGGGAATCACCTCCCATACAGCCAGCAACCCAACCTAATGCAAGGAGTGTCCTCATTGCAAAGCTGGGGGAGCGTGCCGAGGCATCTGTGAGTAA
This sequence comes from Mesoplodon densirostris, assembly GCF_025265405.1. Taxonomy (NCBI): domain Eukaryota; kingdom Metazoa; phylum Chordata; class Mammalia; order Artiodactyla; family Ziphiidae; genus Mesoplodon; species Mesoplodon densirostris. The sequence goes on from NC_082672.1 coordinate 72,921,276, forward strand.
ACGTGAGCTGAGCCCCAGGCCAGCTGCTGCTGAACTGTTCCCACCCTTCCCAGGTAAAACACCTGAATATGTACAAGGGCTTGAAAGCCTAGACGAAGGGCCATGGTGACACACCAGCGACAGCACGCAGGCCAACTTGGTGCCTGCAGGCCAGCCAGGATGGTCCTGGCCCCGGGCGCTCTTCTGGAAGCTTTCCATTGCCCTGCCTGAGATACCCCTCCTGTCCCGGCCCCCACTGCTTTTTTCTTTCCTCACCGCTGTTCGAGGAGAAATTACAGCGGAAGGTATGGGTGACACATCCTCTTCCTTACAGGTGGCAGCCTGGCAACTCCTGCAGAAAGTCCAGCAGAGCCCCACTCACACCGGGCCACCCACAAAGCCGTGGCCCCTCACTCCCTCCCACCAGCACAGCCCCGAGACTGCTGACGGGGCAAAAGATATGGAGTAGGGCACAGCTTCAGGGGCTATTGCTGCCTGGAGCGCTGTTTATATTGACCTCAACCAGGCACACCTGGGGAGGGCCGGCCAGCAGGGTCAGGCTGCCCAGGTCAGCTAATCCTCAACCCTCAGGGAATCACATTATTGACAATGGACCTCGCTAAGGCAGAATAGAAGCCAAGTGAAAAAAGGACACAATGCCATTTGCAGCACTATAGATGAGGCTAAAGGTAATCACGTGACTTGTAGTAAGTCAGAAAGTGAAAGACACATATCGTATCATATCACTTATAGGTGTTACCTAAAAACGGATACCAGGGCAGATATTTCCACGGAGAAGGGCAATCACAGACTCATTAAACAAACTTATGGTTCACCAATGGAAAGGTGTGAGGATTGGTTTCATTACGATATTGGGGTTAACAGACATATACAAACACAGGTGACATATATAATCACCAAAGACCTACGGAATACCAAGAGAAGACTACTCAACATTCTGTCATAACGTACATGGGAAAAGGATCCCAGGAAGAACAGACATATGTATATGTGTAAAAGAACCACATCTTGCACACCTACAACAAGCAAACATTGTAATCAAACTTGCTGTAATAAAAAAAATAAAAAATTAAATTAAGAACACGAACAAGAAGTAGTGAGGCAAACTTGACGGGCTCTCTCGTGGCACATTCCATTTTAATTCCAATCTAGAACACGACTTCCATTGAGGCTCTGTTGCCCTAGTAACCAGATTTGGTAAGGGAGAACTGCTGTCACCTTGAGGCCGTTTCACACAACAGCAGCTTTTATCCCAGCGCTAATGATCAGTTGATATTCAAAATCATTGCAGGCCTGTAAATGACACCTGCCCTGAAAACAAATCCTGGGGTCACATAGCGACCAAAAAATTCAAAGGACGTCCATATTTCAAAACGACCGTTTCAAAAGGCATATTTTACGCACATTAGTGTTCTGCTTCTTTTTCTTTCTTTCTTCTTTTGTTAAAAAACGCGAATGGAAAAAGGCATCCCTCAGAATGGGCGAAAATCGTTGCAAACCAATCAATGGACAAAGGTTTAATCTCCAATATATATAAACAGCTCATGCAGCTTAATATTAAAAAAACAAACAACCCAATACAAAAATGGGCAGAAGATCTAAAGAGACGTTTCTTCAAAGAAGACACAGAGATGGCCAAGACGCACATGAAAAGCTGCTCAACATCACTAATTATTAGAGAAATGCAAATCAAAACTACAATGAGGTATCACCTCACACCTGTTAGAATCGGCATCATCAGAAAATCTACAAACAACAAATTCTGGGGAGGGTGTGGACAAAAGGATCCCTCTTCCACTATTGGTGGGCATGTAAATTGATAAAGTCACTATGGGGAACAGTATGGAGTTTCCTTAAAAAAGCTAAAATAGAATTACCATATGATCCAGCAATCCCACTTCTGGGCATATACCCAGAGAAAACCATAAATCAAAAAGGCACGTTCACCACAATGTTCATTGCAGCACTTTTTACAATAGCCAGGTAATGGAAGCAAGCTAAATGCCCACAGACAGAAGAATGGATAAAGATGTGGTACATATATAAAACGGAATATTACTCAGCCATAAAAAGGAATGAAACTGGGTCATTTGTAGAGACGTCGATGGATCTAGAGACTGTCATAGAGAATGAAGTAAGTCAGAAAGAGAAAAACAACTATTGTATATTAAGGCATATATGTGGAACCTAGAAAAATGGTACAGATGAACTGGTTTGCAGGGAAGAAATAGAGACACAGAGGTAGAGAACAAACGTATGGACACCAAGTGTGGGAAGCCATGGGGTGGTGGTGGTGGGATGAGTTGGGAGATTGGGATTGACCTGTATACATGTATATGCATAAAATACATAACTAATAATAACCTGCTGTATAAAAAATTAAATAAAATTAAATTTCAAAATTTAAAAATAAAACAGAAAAAAGTTCTTCCCTTCACACAGATGTATTTATATGAATGAATTATTTCCATGCTTATATCTATAAATACATAAAACAGGAATAAAATCTAACTTGAACCAGAAAAGAAAAAAAAAAAACCTGAACCCACCAGTTATACAGAGGAAAACCCTATCAGGGCACTTGCTCCAGCAGTAAACAATTCTGAAATTGGTCAAGGTGGGGAATCACCTCCTATAGAGCCAGCAACCAAACCTAATGCAAGGAGCGTCCTCATTGCAAAGCTGGGGGACCGTGCCGAGGCATCTGTGAGTAAACGTGAGCTGAGCCCCAGGCCAGCTGCTGCTGAACTGTTCCCACCCTTCCCAGGTAAAACACCTGAATATGTACAAGGGCTTGAAAGCCTAGACGAAGGGCCATGGTGACACACCAGCGACAGCACGCAGGCCAACTTGGTGCCTGCAGGCCAGCCAGGATGGTCCTGGCCCCGGGCGCTCTTCTGGAAGCTTTCCATTGCCCTGCCTGAGATACCCCTCCGGTCCCGGCCCCCACTGCTTTTTTCCTTCCTCACATCTGTTCGGAGAGAAATTCCAGCGGAAGGTATGGGTGACACATCCTCTTCTTTACAGGTGGCAGCCTGGCAACTCCTGCAGAAAGTCCAGCAGAGCCCCACTCACACCGGGCCACCCACAAAGCCGTGGCCCCTCACTCCCTCCCACCAGCACAGCCCCGAGACTGCTGACGGGGCAGAGAATATGGAGTCGGGCACAGCTTCAGGGGCTATTGCTGCCTGGAGCGCTGTTTATATTGACCTCAACCAGGCACACCTGGGGAGGGCCGGCCGGCAGGGTCAGGCTGCCCAGGTCAGCTAATCCTCAACCCTCAGGGAATCACATTATTGACAATGGACCTCGCTAAGGCAGAATAGAAGCCAAGAGAAAAAAGGATACAATGCCATTTGCAGCACCGTAGATGAGGCTAAAGGTAATCACGTGACTTGTAGTAAGTCAGAAAGTGAAAGACACATATCGTGTCATATCACTTATAGGTGTTACCTAAAAACGGATACCAGGGCAGATATTTCCAGGGAGAAGGGCAATCACAGATTCATTAAACAAACTTATGGTTCACCAATGGAAAGGTGTGAGGATTGGTTTCATTACGATATTGGGGTTAACAGACATATACAAACACAGGTGACATATATAATCACCAAAGACCTACGGAATACCAAGAGAAGACTACTCAACATTCTGTCATAACGTACATGGGAAAAGGATCCCAGGAAGAACAGACATATGTATATGTGTAAAAGAACCACATCTTGCACACCTACAACAAGCCAAACATTGTAATCAAACTTGCTGTAATAAAAAAAAATAAAAAATTAAATTAAAAACACGAACAAGAAGTAGTGAGGCAAACTTGAGGGGCTTTCTCCTGGCACATTCCATTCTAAATTCCAATCTAGAACACGACTTCCATTGAGGCTCTGTTGCCCTAGTAACCAGATTTGGTAAGGGAGAACTGATGCCACCTTGAAGCCGTTTCACAAACAGCAGCTTTTATCCCAGCGCTAATGATCAGTTGATATTCAAAATCATTGCAGGCCTGTAAATAACACCTGCCCTGAAAACAAATCCTGGGGTCACATAGCGACCAAAAAATTCAAAGGACGTCCATATTTCAAAACGACCGTTTCAAAAGGCATATTATACGCACATTAGTGTTCTGTTTCTTTTTCTTTCTTTCTTCTTTTGCTAAAAAACGGGAATGGAAAAAGGCATCCCACAGAATGGGCAAAAATCGTTGCAAACCAATCAATGGACAAAGGTTTAATCTCCAATATATATAAACAGCTCATGCAGCTTAATATTAAAAAAACAAACAACCCAATACAAAAATGGGCAGAAGATCTAAAGAGACGTTTCTTCAAAGAAGACACAGAGATGGTCAAGACGCACATGAAAAGCTGCTCAACATCACTAATTATTAGAGAAATGCAAATCAAAACTACAATGAGGTATCACCTCACACCTGTTAGAATCGGCATCATCAGAAAATCTACAAACAACAAATTCTGGGGAGGGTGTGGACAAAAGGATCCCTCTTCCACTATTGGTGGGCATGTAAATTGATAAAGTCACTATGGGGAACAGTATGGAGTTTCCTTAAAAAAGCTAAAATAGAATTACCATATGATCCAGCAATCCCACTTCTGGGCATATACCCAGAGAAAACCATAAATCAAAAAGGCACGTTCACCACAATGTTCATTGCAGCACTTTTTACAATAGCCAGGTAATGGAAGCAAGCTAAATGCCCACAGACAGAAGAATGGATAAAGATGTGGTACATATATAAAACGGAATATTACTCAGCCATAAAAAGGAATGAAACTGGGTCATTTGTAGAGACGTCGATGGATCTAGAGACTGTCATAGAGAATGAAGTAAGTCAGAAAGAGAAAAACAACTATTGTATATTAAGGCATATATGTGGAACCTAGAAAAATGGTACAGATGAACTGGTTTGCAGGGAAGAAATAGAGACACAGAGGTAGAGAACAAACGTATGGACACCAAGTGTGGGAAGCCATGGGGTGGTGGTGGTGGGATGAGTTGGGAGATTGGGATTGACCTGTATACATGTATATGCATAAAATACATAACTAATAATAACCTGCTGTATAAAAAATTAAATAAAATTAAATTTCAAAATTTAAAAATAAAACAGAAAAATGTTCTTCCCTTCACACAGATGTATTTATATGAATGAATTATTTCCATGCTTATATCTATAAATACATAAAACAGGAATAAAATCTAACTTGAACCAGTAAAGAAAAAAAAAAAACCTGAACCCACCAGTTATACAGAGGAAAAGCCTATCAGGGCACTTGCTCCAGCAGTAAACAATTCTGAAATTGTCCAAGGTGGGGAATCACCTCCCATACAGCCAGCAACCCAACCTAATGCAAGGAGTGTCCTCATTGCAATGCTGGGGGACCGTGCCGAGGCATCTGTGAGTAAACGTGAGCTGAGCCCCAGGCCAGCTGCTGCTGAACTGTTCCCACCCTTCCCAGGTAAAACACCTGAATATGTACAAGGGCTTGAAAGCCTAGAGGAAGGGCCGTGGAGCCACACCAGCCACAGCACGCAGGCCAACTTGGTGCCTGCAGGCCAGCCAGGATGGTCCTGGCCCCGGGCGCTCTTCTGGAAGCTTTCCATTGCCCTGCCTGAGATACCCCTCCGGTCCCGGCCCCCACTGCTTTTTTCCTTCCTCACCTCTGTTCGGAGAGAAATTCCAGTGGAAGGTATGGGTGACACATCCTCTTCTTTACAGGTGGCAGCCTGACAACTCCTGCAGAAAGTCCAGCAGAGCCCCACTCACACCGGGCCACCCACAAAGCTGTGGCCCCTCACTCCCTCCCACCAGCACAGCCCCGAGACTGCTGACGGGGCAGAGAATATGGAGTCGGGCACAGCTTCAGGGGCTATTGCTGCCTGGAGCGCTGTTTATATTGACCTCAACCAGGCACACCTGGGGACGGCCGGCCGGCAGGGTCAGGCTGCCCAGGTCAGCTAATCCTCAACCCTCAGGGAATCACATTATTGACAATGGACCTCGCTAAGGCAGAATAGAAGCCAAGAGAAAAAAGGACACAATGCCATTTGCAGCACCGTAGATGAGGCTAAAGGTAATCACGTGACTTGTAGTAAGTCAGAAAGTGAAAGACACATATCGTGTCATATCACTTATAGGTGTTACCTAAAAACGGATACCAGGGCAGATATTTCCATGGAGAAGGGCAATCACAGATTCATTAAACAAACTTATGGTTCACCAATGGAAAGGTGTGAGGATTGGTTTCATTACGATATTGGGGTTAACAGACATATACGAACACAGGTGACATATATAATCACCAAAGACCTACGGAATACCAAGAGAAGACTACTCAACATTCTGTCATAACATACATGGAAAAGGATCCCAGGAAGAACAGCCATATGTATATGTGTAAAAGAACCACATCTTGCACACCTACAACATGCCAAACATTGTAATCAAACTTGCTGTAATAAAAAAAATAAAAAATTAAATTAAAAACACGAACAAGAAGTAGTGAGGCAACCTTGAGGGGCTCTCTCCTGGCACATTCCATTTTAATTCCAATCAAGAACACGACTTCCATTGAGGCTCTGTTGCCCTAGTAAGCACATTTGGTAAGGGAGAACTGCTGCCACCTTGAGGCCGTTTCACACAACAGCAGCTTTTATCCCAGCGCTAATGATCAGTTGATATTCAAAATCATTGCAGGCCTGTAAATGACACCTGCCCTGAAAACAAATCCTGGGGTCACATAGCGACCAAAAAATTCAAAGGACGTCCATATTTCAAAACGACCGTTTCAAAAGGCATATTTTACGCACCTTACTCTTCTGCTTCTTTTTCTTTCTTTCTTCTTTTGTTAAAAAAACGGGAATGGAAAAAGGCATCCCTCAGAATGGGCGAAAATCGTTGCAAACCAATCAATGGACAAAGGATTAATCTCCAATATATATAAACAGCTAATGCAGCTTAATATTAAAAAAAACAAACAACCCAATACAAAAATGGGCTGAAGATCTAAAGAGACGTTTCTTCAAAGAAGACACAGAGATGGCCAAGATGCACATGAAAATCTGCTCAACATCGCTTATTATTATAGAAATGCAAATCAAAACTACAATGAGGTATCACCTCACACCTGTTAGAATCGGCATCATCAGAAAATCTACAAACAACAAATTCTGGGGAGGGTGTGGACAAAAGGATCCCTCTTCCACTATTGGAGGGCATGTAAACTGATAAAGTCACTATGGGGAACAGTATGGAGTTTCCTTAAAAAAACTAGAAATAGAATTACCATATGATCCAGCAATCCCACTTCTGGGCATATACCCAGAGAAAACCATAAATCAAAAAGGCACGTTCACCACAATGTTCATGGCAGCACTATTTACAATAGCCAGGTAATGGAAGCATCCTAAATGCCCACAGACAAAAGAATGGATAAAGATGTGGTACATATATAAAATGGAATATTACACAGCCATTAAAAGGAATGAAACTGGGTCATTTGTAGAGATGTCGATGGATCTAGAGACTGTCATAGAGAATGAAGTAAGTCAGAAAGAGAAAAACAAATATTGTATATTAAGGCATATACGTGGAACCTAGAAAAATGGTACAGATGAACTGGTTTGCAGGGAAGAAATAGAGACAGAGGTAGAGAACAAATATATGGACACCAAGTGTGGGAAGCCATGGAGTGGTGGTGGTGGGATTAGTTCGGAGATTGGGATTGACCTGTATTCATGTATATGCATAAAATACATAACTAATAATAACCTGCTGTATAAAAAAATAAATTAAATTAAATTTCAAAATTTTAAAACATAAAATTTAAAAATAAAACAGAAAAAAGTTCTTCCCTTCACACAGATGTATTTATATGAATGAATTCTTTCCATGCTTATATCTAGAAATACATAAAAGAGGAATAAAATCTAACGAACCATAAAAGAAAAAAAAACCTGAACCCACCAGTTTGACAGAGGAAATCCCTATCAGGGAACTTGCTCCAGCGGTAAACAATTCTGAAATTGGTCAGAGGTGGGGAATCATCTCCCATACAGCGAGCAACACACCCCCCACGCAAGGAGCGTCCTCATTGCAAAGCTGGGGGACCGTGCCGAGGCATCTGTGAGTAAACGTGAGCTGATCCCCAGGCCAGCTGCTGCTGAACTGTTCCCACCCTTCCCAGGTAAAACACCTGAATATGTACAAGGGCTTGAAAGCCTAGAGGAAGGGCCGTGGAGCCACACCAGCCACAGCACGCAGGCCAACTTGGTGCCTGCAGGCCAGCCAGGATGGTCCTGGCCCCGGGCGCTCTTCTGGAAGCTTTCCATTGCCCTGCCTGAGATACCCCTCCGGTCCCGGCCCCCACTGCTTTTTTCCTTCCTCACCTCTGTTCGGAGAGAAATTCCAGTGGAAGGTATGGGTGACACATCCTCTTCTTTACAGGTGGCAGCCTGGCAACTCCTGCAGAAAGTCCAGCAGAGCCCCACTCACACCGGGCCACCCACAAAGCCGTGGCCCCTCACTCCCTCCCACCAGCACAGCCCCGAGACTGCTGACGGGGCAGAGAATATGGAGTCGGGCACAGCTTCAGGGGCTATTGCTGCCTGGAGCGCTGTTTATATTGACCTCAACCAGGCACACCTGGGGAGGGCCGGCCGGCAGGGTCAGGCTGCCCAGGTCAGCTAATCCTCAACCCTCAGGGAATCACATTATTGACAATGGACCTCGCTAAGGCAGAATAGAAGCCAAGAGAAAAAAGGACACAATGCCATTTGCAGCACCGTAGATGAGGCTAAAGGTAATCACGTGACTTGTAGTAAGTCAGAAAGTGAAAGACACATATCGTGTCATATCACTTATAGGTGTTACCTAAAAACGGATACCAGGGCAGATATTTCCATGGAGAAGGGCAATCACAGATTCATTAAACAAACTTATGGTTCACCAATGGAAAGGTGTGAGGATTGGTTTCATTACGATATTGGGGTTAACAGACATATACGAACACAGGTGACATATATAATCACCAAAGACCTACGGAATACCAAGAGAAGACTACTCAACATTCTGTCATAACGTACATGGAAAAGGATCCCAGGAAGAACAGCCATATGTATATGTGTAAAAGAACCACATCTTGCACACCTACAACATGCCAAACATTGTAATCAAACTTGCTGTAATAAAAAAAATAAAAAATTAAATTAAAAACACGAACAAGAAGTAGTGAGGCAACCTTGAGGGGCTCTCTCCTGGCACATTCCATTTTAATTCCAATCAAGAACACGACTTCCATTGAGGCTCTGTTGCCCTAGTAAGCACATTTGGTAAGGGAGAACTGCTGCCACCTTGAGGCCGTTTCACACAACAGCAGCTTTTATCCCAGCGCTAATGATCAGTTGATATTCAAAATCATTGCAGGCCTGTAAATGACACCTGCCCTGAAAATAAATCCTGGGGTCACATAGCGACCAAAAAATTCAAAGGACGTCCATATTTCAAAACGACCGTTTCAAAAGGCATATTTTACGCACCTTAGTGTTCTGCTTCTTTTTCTTTCTTTCTTCTTTTGTTAAAAAACGGGAATGGAAAAAGGCATCCCTCAGAATGGGCGAAAATCGTTGCAAACCAATTAATGGACAAAGGCTTAATCTCCAGTATATATAAACAGCTCATGCAGCTTAATATTAAAAAAACAAACAACCCAATACAAAAATGGGCTGAAGATCTAAAGAGACGTTTCTTCAAAGAAGACACAGAGATGGCCATGACGCACATGAAAAGCTGCTCAACATCACTAATTATTAGAGAAATGCAAATCAAAACTACAATGAGGTATCACCTCACACCTGTTAGAATCGGCATCATCAGAAAATCTACAAACAACAAATTCTGGGGAGGGTGTGGACAAAAGGATCCCTCTTCCACTATTGGTGGGCATGTAAATTGATAAAGTCACTATGGGGAACAGTATGGAGTTTCCTTAAAAAAACTAGAAATAGAATTACCATATGATCCAGCAATCCCACTTCTGGGCATATACCCAGAGAAAACCATAAATCAAAAAGGCACGTTCACCACAATGTTCATTGCAGCACTATTTACAATAGCCAGGTAATGGAAGCAAGCTAAATGCCCACAGACAGAAGAATGGATAAAGATGTGGTACATATATAAAACGGAATATTACTCAGCCATAAAAAGGAATGAAACTGGGTCATTTGTAGAGACGTCGATGGATCTAGAGACTGTCATAGAGAATGAAGTAAGTCAGAAAGAGAAAAACAACTATTGTATATTAAGGCATATATGTGGAACCTAGAAAAATGGTACAGATGAACTGGTTTGCAGGGAAGAAATAGAGACACAGAGGTAGAGAACAAACGTATGGACACCAAGTGTGGGAAGCCATGGGGTGGTGGTGGTGGGATGAGTTGGGAGATTGGGATTGACCTGTATACATGTATATGCATAAAATACATAACTAATAATCACCTGCTGTATAAAAAATTAAATAAAATTAAATTTAAAAATTTAAAAATAAAACAGAAAAAATTTCTTCCCTTCACACAGATGTATTTATATGAATGAATTATTTCCATGCTTATATCTAGAAATACATAAAAGAGGAATAAAATCTAACGAACAATAAAAGAAAAAAAACCTGAACCCACCAGTTTGACAGAGGAAATCCCTATCAGGGGACTTGCTCCAGCGGTAAACAATTCTGAAATTGGTCAGAGGTGGGGAATCATCTCCCATACAGCGAGCAACACACCCCCCACGCAAGGAGCGTCCTCATTGCAAAGCTGGGGGACCGTTCTGAGGCATCTGTGAGTAAACGTGAGCTGAGCCCCAGGCCAGCTGCTGCTGAACTGTTCCCACCCTTCCCAGGTAAAACACCTGAATATGTACAAGGGCTTGAAAGCCTAGAGGAAGGGCCGTGGAGCCACACCAGCCACAGCACGCAGGGCAACTTGGTGCCTGCAGGCCAGCCAGGATGGTCCTGGCCCCGGGCGCTCTTCTGGAAGCTTTCCATTGCCCTGCCTGAGATACCCCTCCGGTCCCGGCCCCCACTGCTTTTTTCCTTCCTCACCTCTGTTCGGAGAGAAATTCCAGCGGAAGGTATGGGTGACACATCCTCTTCTTTACAGGTGGCAGCCTGGCAACTCCTGCAGAAAGTCCAGCAGAGCCCCACTCACACCGGGCCACCCACAAAGCCGTGGCCCCTCACTCCCTCCCACCAGCACAGCCCCGAGACTGCTGACGGGGCAGAGAATATGGAGTCGGGCACAGCTTCAGGGGCTATTGCTGCCTGGAGCGCTGTTTATATTGACCTCAACCAGGCACACCTGGGGAGGGCCGGCCGGCAGGGTCAGGCTGCCCAGGTCAGCTAATCCTCAACCCTCAGGGAATCACATTATTGACAATGGACCTCGCTAAGGCAGAATAGAAGCCAAGAGAAAAAAGGACACAATGCCATTTGCAGCACCGTAGATGAGGCTAAAGGTAATCACGTGACTTGTAGTAAGTCAGAAAGTGAAAGACACATATCGTGTCATATCACTTATAGGTGTTACCTAAAAACGGATACCAGGGCAGATATTTCCAGGGAGAAGGGCAATCACAGATTCATTAAACAAACTTATGGTTCACCAATGGAAAGGTGTGAGGATTGGTTTCATTACGATATTGGGGTTAACAGACATATACGAACACAGGTGACATATATAATCACCAAAGACCTACGGAATACCAAGAGAAGACTACTCAACATTCTGTCATAACGTACATGGGAAAAGGATCCCAGGAAGAACAGACATATGTATATGTGTAAAAGAACCACATCTTGCACACCTACAACAAGCCAAACATTGTAATCAAACTTGCTGTAATAAAAAAAATAAAAAAATATTTAAAAACACGAACAAGCAGTAGTGAGACAAACTTGAGGGGCTTTCTCCTGGCACATTCCATTCTAAATTCCAATCTAGAACACGACTTCCATTGAGGCTCTGTTGCCCTAGTAAGCAGATTTGGTAAGGGAGAACTGCTGCCACCTTGAGGCCGTTTCACACAACAGCAGCTTTTATCCCAGCGCTAATGATCAGTTGATATTCAAAATCATTGCAGGCCTGTAAATGACACCTGCCCTGAAAACAAATCCTGGGGTCACATAGCAACCAAAAAATTCAAAGGACGTCCATATTTCAAAACGACCGTTTCAAAAGGCATATTTTACGCACCTTACTCTTCTGCTTCTTTTTCTTTCTTTCTTCTTTTGTTAAAAAAACGGGAATGGAAAAAGGCATCCCTCAGAATGGGCGAAAATCGTTGCAAACGAATCAATGGACAAAGGGTTAATCTCCAATATATATAAACAGCTCATGCAGCTTAATATTAAAAAAAACAAACAACCCAATACAAAAATGGGCAGAAGATCTAAAGAGACGTTTCTTCAAAGAAGACACAGAGATGGCCAAGACGCACATGAAAATCTGCTCAACATCGCTTATTATTAGAGAAAAGCAAATCAAAACTACAATGAGGTATCACCTCACACCTGTTAGAATCGGCATCCTCAGAAAATCTACAAACAACAAATTCTGGGGAGGGTGTGGACAAAAGGATCCCTCTTCCACTATTGGAGGGCATGTAAATTGATAAAGTCACTATGGGGAACAGTATGGAGTTTCCTTAAAAAAACTAGAAATAGAATTACCATATGATCCAGCAATCCCACTTCTGGGCATATACCCAGAGAAAACCATAAATCAAAAAGGCACGTTCTCCACAATGTTCATGGCAGCACTATTTACAATAGCCAGGTAATGGAAGCAACCTAAATGCCCACAGACAGAAGAATGGATAAAGATGTGGTACATATATAAAACGGAATATTACTCAGCCATAAAAAGGAATGAAACTGGGTCATTTGTAGAGACGTCGATGGATCTAGAGACTGTCATAGAGAATGAAGTAAGTCAGAAAGAGAAAAACAAATATTGTATATTAAGGCATATATGTGGAACCTAGAAAAATGGTACAGATGAACTGGTTTGCAGGGAAGAAATAGAGACACAGAGGTAGAGAACAAACGTATGGACACCAAGTGTGGGAAGCCATGGGGTTGTGGTGGTGGGATGAGTTCGGAGATTGGGATTGACCTGTATACATGTATATGCATAAAATACATAACTAATAATAGCCTGCTCTATAAAAAAATAAATTAAATTAAATTTCAAAATTTTAAAACATAAAATTTAAAAATAAAACAGAAAAAAGTTCTTCCCTTCACACAGATGTATTTATATGAATGAATCCTTTCCATGCTTATATCTAGAAATACATAAAAGAGGAATAAAATCTAACGAACCATAAAAGAAAAAAAAACCTGAACCCACCAGTTTGACAGAGGAAATCCCTATCAGGGAACTTGCTCCAGCGGTAAACAATTCTGAAATTGGTCAGAGGTGGGGAATCATCTCCCATACAGCGAGCAACACACCCCCACGCAAGGAGCGTCCTCATTGCAAAGCTGGGGGACCGTGCCGAGGCATCTGTGAGTAAACGTGAGCTGAGCCCCAGGCCAGCTGCTGCTGAACTGTTCCCACCCTTCCCAGGTAAAACACCTGAATATGTACAAGGGCTTGAAAGCCTAGAGGAAGGGCCGTGGAGCCACACCAGCCACAGCACGCAGGCCAACTTGGTGCCTGCAGGCCAGCCAGGATGGTCCTGGCCCCGGACGCTCTTCTGGAAGCTTTCCATTGCCCTGCCTGAGATACCCCTCCTGTCCCGGCCCCAACTGCTTTTTTCCTTCCTCACCTCTGTTCGGAGAGAAATTCCAGCGGAAGGTATGGGTGACACATCCTCTTCTTTACAGGTGGCAGCCTGGCAACTCCTGCAGAAAGTCCAGCAGAGCCCCACTCACACCGGGCCACCCGCAAAGCCATGGCCCCTCATTCCCTCTCACCAGCACAGCCCCGAGACTGCTGATGGGGCAGAGAATATGGAATCGGGCACAGCTTCAGGCGCTATTGCTGCCTGGAGCGCTGTTTATATTGACCTCAACCAGGCACACCTGGGGAGGGCCGGCCGACAGGGTCAGGCTGCCCAGGTCAGCTAATCCTCAACCCTCAGGGAATCACATTATTGACAATGGACCTCGCTAAGGCAGAATAGAAGCCAAGAGAAAAAAGGACACAATGCCATTTGCAGCACCGTAGATGAGGCTAAAGGTAATCACGTGACTTGTAGTAAGTCAGAAAGTGAAAGACACATATCGTGTCATATCACTTATAGGTGTTACCTAAAAACGGATACCAGGGCAGATATTTCCAGGGAGAAGGGCAATCACAGATTCATTAAACAAACTTATGGTTCACCAATGGAAAGGTGTGAGGATTGGTTTCATTACGATATTGGGGTTAACAGACATAAACAAACACAGGTGACATATACAATCACCAAAGACCTACGGAATACCAAGAGAAGACTACTCAACATTCTGTCATAACGTACATGGGAAAAGGATCCCAGGAAGAACAGACATATGTATATGTGTAAAAGAACCACATCTTGCACACCTACAACAAGCCAAACATTGTAATCAAACTTGCTGTAATAAAAAAAATAAAAAATTAAATTAAAAACACGAACAAGAAGTAGTGAGGCAAACTTGAGGGGCTTTCTCCTGGCACATTCCATTCTAAATTCCAATCTAGAACACGACTTCCATTGAGGCTCTGTTGCCCTAGTAACCAGATTTGGTAAGGGAGAACTGCTGCCACCTTGAAGCCGTTTCACACAACAGCAGCTTTTATCCCAGCGCTAATGATCAGTTGATATTCAAAATCATTGCAGGCCTGTAAATGACCCCTGCCCTGAAAACAAATCCTGGGGTCACATAGCGACCAAAAAATTCAAAGGACGTCCATATTTCAAAACGACCGTTTCAAAAGGCATATTTTACGCACATTAGTGTTCTGTTTCTTTTTCTTTCTTTCTTCTTTTGTTAAAAAACGGGAATGGAAAAAGGCATCCCTCAGAATGGGCAAAAATCGTTGCAAACCAATCAATGGACAAAGGTTTAATCTCCAATATATATAAACAGCTCATGCAGCTTAATATTAAAAAAACAAACAACCCAATACAAAAATGGGCAGAAGATCTAAAGAGACGTTTCTTCAAAGAAGACACAGAGATGGCCAAGACGCACATGAAAAGCTGCTCAACATCACTAATTATTAGAGAAATGCAAATCAAAACTACAATGAGGTATCACCTCACACCTGTTAGAATCGGCATCATCAGAAAATCTACAAACAACCAATTCTGGGGAGGGTGTGGACAAAAGGATCCCTCTTCCACTATTGGTGGGCATGTAAATTGATAAAGTCACTATGGGGAACAGTATGGAGTTTCCTTAAAAAAACTAGAAATAGAATTACCATATGATCCAGCAATCCCACTTCTGGGCATATACCCAGAGAAAACCACAAATCAAAAAGGCACGTTCACCACAATGTTCATTGCAGCACTGTTTACAATAGCCAGGTAATGGAAGCAAGCTAAATGCCCACAGACAGAAGAATGGATAAAGATGTGGTACATATATAAAACGGAATATTACTCAGCCATAAAAAGGAATGAAACTGGGTCATTTGTAGAGACGTCGATGGATCTAGAGACTGTCATAGAGAATGAAGTAAGTCAGAAAGAGAAAAACAAATATTGTATATTAAGGCATATATGTGGAACCTAGAAAAATGGTACAGATGAACTGGTTTGCAGGGAAGAAATAGAGACACAGAGGTAGAGAACAAACGTATGGACACCAAGTGTGGGAAGCCATGGGGTGGTGGTGGTAGGATGAGTTGGGAGATTGGGATTGACCTGTATACATGTATATGCATAAAATACATAACTAATAATAACCTGCTGTATAAAAAATTAAATAAAATTAAATTTCAAAATTTAAAAATAAAACAGAAAAAAGTTCTTCCCTTCACACAGATGTATTTATATGAATGAATTATTTCCATGCTTATGTCTATAAATACATAAAACAGGAATAAAATCTAACTTGAACCAGAAAAGAAAAAAAAAAACCTGAACCCACCAGTTATACAGAGGAAAACCCTATCAGGGCACTTGCTCAAGCAGTAAACAATTCTGAAATTGGTCAAGGTGGGGAATCACCTCCCATAGAGTCAGCAACCCAACCTAATGCAAGGAGTGTCCTCATTGCAAAGCTGGGGGACCGTGCCGAGGTATCTGTGAGTAAACGTGAGATGAGCCCCAGGCCAGCTGCTGCTGAACTGTTCCCACCCTTCCCAGGTAAAACACCTGAATATATACAAGGGCTTGAAAGCCTAGACGAAGGGCCATGGTGACACACCAGCGACAGCACGCAGGCCAACTTGGTGCCTGCAGGCCAGCCAGGATGGTCCTGGCCCCGGGCGCTCTTCTGGAAGCTTTCCATTGCCCTGCCTGAGATACCCCTCCTGTCCCGGCCCCCACTGCTTTTTTCTTTCCTCACCGCTGTTCGGAGAGAAATTCCAGCGGAAGGTATGGGTGACACATCCTCTTCCTTACAGGTGGCAGCCTGGCAACTCCTGCAGAAAGTCCAGCAGAGCCCCACTCACACCGGGCCACCCACAAAGCCGTGGCCCCTCACTCCCTCCCACCAGCACAGCCCCGAGACTGCTGACGGGGCAAAGGATATGGAGTAGGGCACAGCTTCAGGTGCTATTGCTGCCTGGAGCGCTGTTTATATTGACCTCAACCAGGCACACCTGGGGACGGCCGGCCAGCAGGGTCAGGCTGCCCAGGTCAGCTAATCCTCAACCCTCAGGGAATCACATTATTGACAATGGACCTCGCTAAGGCAGAATAGAAGCCAAGAGAAAAAAGGACACAATGCCATTTGCAGCACCGTAGATGAGGCTAAAGGTAATCACGTGACTTGTAGTAAGTCAGAAAGTGAAAGACACATATCGTGTCATATCACTTATAGGTGTTACCTAAAAACGGATACCAGGGCAGATATTTCCAGGGAGAAGGGCAATCACAGATTCATTAAACAAACTTATGGTTCACCAATGGAAAGGTGTGAGGATTGGTTTCATTACGATATTGGGGTTAACAGACATAAACAAACACAGGTGACATATATAATCACCAAAGACCTACGGAATACCAAGAGAAGACTACTCAACATTCTGTCATAACGTACATGGGAAAAGGATCCCAGGAAGAACAGACATATGTATATGTGTAAAAGAACCACATCTTGCACACCTACAACAAGCCAAACATTGTAATCAAACTTGCTGTAATAAAAAAAATAAAAAATTAAATTAAAAACACGAACAAGAAGTAGTGAGACAAACTTGAGGGGCTTTCTCCTGGCACATTCCATTCTAAATTCCAATATAGAACACGACTTCCATTGAGGCTCTGTTGCCCTAGTAACCAGATTTGGTAAGGGAGAACTGCTGTCACCTTGAGGCCGTTTCACACAACAGCAGCTTTTATCCCAGTGCTAATGATCAGTTGATATTCAAAATCATTGCAGGCCTGTAAATGACACCTGCCCTGAAAACAAATCCTGGGGTCACATAGCGACCAAAAAATTCAAAGGACGTCCATATTTCAAAACGACCGTTTCAAAAGGCATATTTTACGCACCTTACTCTTCTGCTTCTTTTTCTTTCTTTCTTCTTTTGTTAAAAAACGGGAATGGAAAAAGGCATCCCTCAGAGTGGGCGAAAATCGTTGCAAACCAATCAATGGACAAAGGTTTAATCTCCAATATATATAAACAGCTCATGCAGCTTAATATTAAAAAAACAAACAACCCAATACAAAAATGGGCAGAAGATCTAAAGAGACGTTTCTTCAAAGAAGACACAGAGATGGCCAAGACGCACATGAAAAGCTGCTCAACATCACTAATTATTAGAGAAATGCAAATCAAAACTACAATGAGGTATCACCTCACACCTGTTAGAATCGGCATCATCAGAAAATCTACAAACAACAAATTCTGGGGAGGGTGTGGACAAAAGGATCCCTCTTCCACTATTGGTGGGCATGTAAATTGATAAAGTCACTATGGGGAACAGTATGGAGTTTCCTTAAAAAAACTAGAAATAGAATTACCATATGATCCAGCAATCCCACTTCTGGGCATATACCCAGAGAAAACCATAAATCAAAAAGGCACGTGCACCACAATGTTCATGGCAGCACTATTTACAATAGCCAGGTAATGGAAGCAACCTAAATGCCCACAGACAGAAGAATGGATAAAGATGTGGTACATATATAAAACGGAATATTACCCAGCCATAAAAAGGAATGAAACTGGGTCATTTGTAGAGACGTCGATGGATCTAGAGACTGTCATAGAGAATGAAGTAAGTCAGAAAGAGAAAAACAACTATTGTATATTAAAGCATATATGTGGAACCTAGAAAAATGGTACAGATGAACTGGTTTGCAGGGAAGAAATAGAGACACAGAGGTAGAGAACAAACGTATGGACACCAAGTGTGGGAAGCCATGGGGTGGTGGTGGTGGGATGAGTTGGGAGATTGGGATTGACCTGTATACATGTATATGCATAAAATACATAACTAATAATAACCTGCTGTATAAAAAATTAAATTTCAAAATTTAAAAATAAAACAGAAAAAAGTTCTTCCCTTCACACAGATGTATTTATATGAATGAATTCTTTCCATGCTTATATCTAGAAATACATAAAAGAGGAATAAATTCTAACGAACCATAAAAGAAAAAAAAACCTGAACCCACCAGTTTGGCAGAGGAAATCCCTATCAGGGCACTTGCTCCAGCGGTAAACAATTCTGAAATTGGTCAGAGGTGGGGAATCATCTCCCATACAGCGAGCAACACACCCCCCACGCAAGGAGCGTCCTCATTGCAAAGCTGGGGGACCGTGCCGAGGCATCTGTGAGTAAACGGGAGCTGAGCCCCAGGCCAGCTGCTGCTGAACTGTTCCCATCCTTCCCAGGTAAAACACCTGAATATGTACAAGGGCTTGAAAGCCTAGAGGAAGGGCCGTGGAGCCACACTAGCCACAGCACGCATGCCAAATTGGTGCCTGCAGGCCAGCCAGGATGGTCCTGGCCCCGGGCGCTCTTCTGGAAGCTTTCCATTGCCCTGCCTGAGATACCCCTCCTGTCCCGGCCCCAACTGCTTTTTTCCTTCCTCACCTCTGTTCGGAGAGAAATTCCAGCGGAAGGTATGGGTGACACATCCTCTTCTTTACAGGTGGCAGCCTGCCAACTCCTGCAGAAAGTCCAGCAGAGCCCCACTCACACCGGGCCACCCACAAAGCCGTGGCCCCTCACTCCCTCCCACCAGCACAGCCCCGAGACTGCTGACGGGGCAGAGAATATGGAGTCGGGCACAGCTTCAGGGGCTATTGCTGCCTGGAGCGCTGTTTATATTGACCTCAACCAGGCACACCTGGGGACGGCCGGCCGGCAGGGTCAGGCTGCCCAGGTCAGCTAATCCTCAACCCTCAGGGAATCACATTATTGACAATGGACCTCGCTAAGGCAGAATAGAAGCCAAGAGGAAAAAGGACACAATGCCATTTGCAGCACCGTAGATGAGGCTAAAGGTAATCACGTGACTTGTAGTAAGTCAGAAAGTGAAAGACACATATCGTGTCATATCACTTATAGGTGTTACCTAAAAACGGATACCAGGGCAGATATTTCCACGGAGAAGGGCAATCACAGATTCATTAAACAAACTTATGGTTCACCAATGGAAAGGTGTGAGGATTGGTTTCATTACGATATTGGGGTTAACAGACATATACAAACACAGGTGACATATATAATCACCAAAGACCTACGGAATACCAAGAGAAGACTACTCAACATTCTGTCATAACGTACATGGAAAATGATCCCAGGAAGAACAGACATATGTATATGTGTAAAAGAACCACATCTTGCACACCTACAACATGCCAAACATTGTAATCAAACTTGCTGTAATAAAAAAAATAAAAAATTAAATTAAAAACACGAACAAGAAGTAGTGAGACAAACTTGAGGGGCTTTCTCCTGGAACATTCTATTCTAAATTCCAATCTAGAACACGACTTCCATTGAGGCTCTGTTGCCCTAGTAACCAGATTTGGCAAGGGAGAACTGCTTCCACCTTGAGGCCGTTTCACACAACAGCAGCTTTTATCCCAGCGCTAATGATCAGTTGATATTCAAAATCATTGCAGGCCTGTAAATGACACCTGCCCTGAAAACAAATCCTGGGGTCACATAGCGACCAAAAAATTCAAAGGACGTCCATATTTCAAAACGACCGTTTCAAAAGGCATATTTTACGCACCTTAGTGTTCTGCTTCTTTTTCTTTCTTTCTTCTTTTGTTAAAAAACGGGAATGGAAAAAGGCATCCCTCAGAATGGGCGAAAATCGTTGCAAACCAATCAATGGACAAAGGTTTAATCTCCAATATATATAAACAGCTCATGCAGCTTAATATTAAAAAAACAAACAACCCAATACAAAAATGGGCAGAAGATCTAAAGAGACGTTTCTTCAAAGAAGACACAGAGATGGCCAAGACGCACATGAAAAGCTGCTCAACATCACTAATTATTAGAGAAATGCAAATCAAAACTACAATGAGGTATCACCTCACACCTGTTAGAATCGGCATCATCAGAAAATCTACAAACAACAAATTCTGGGGAGGGTGTGGACAAAAGGATCCCTCTTCCACTATTGGTGGGCATGTAAATTGATAAAGTCACTATGGGGAACAGTATGGAGTTTCCTTAAAAAAACTAGAAATAGAATTACCATATGATCCAGCAATCCCACTTCTGGGCATATACCAAGAGAAAACCATAAATCAAAAAGGCACGTTCACCACAATGTTCATTGTAGCACTGTTTACAATAGCCAGGTAATGGAAGCAAGCTAAATGCCCACAGACAGAAGAATGGATAAAGATGTGGTACATATATAAAACGGAATATTACTCAGCCATAAAAAGGAATGAAACTGGGTCATTTGTAGAGACGTCGATGGATCTAGAGACTGTCATAGAGAATGAAGTAAGTCAGAAAGAGAAAAACAACTATTGTATATTAAGGCATATATGTGGAACCTAGAAAAATGGTACAGATGAACTGGTTTGCAGGGAAGAAATAGAGACACAGAGGTAGAGAACAAACGTATGGACACCAAGTGTGGGAAGCCATGGGGTGGTGGTGGTGGGATGAGTTGGGAGATTGGGATTGACCTGTATACATGTATATGCATAAAATACATAACTAATAATAACCTGCTATATAAAAAATTAAAAAAAAATTAAATTTCAAAATTTAAAAATAAAAGAGAAAAATGTTCTTCCCTTCACACAGATGTATTTATATGAATGAATTATTTCCATGCTTATATCTATAAATACATAAAACAGGAATAAAATCTAACTTGAACCAGAAAAGAAAAAAAAAACCTGAACCCACCAGTTATACAGAGGAAAACCCTATCAGGGCACTTGCTCCAGCAGTAAACAATTCTGAAATTGGTCAAGGTGGGGAATCACCTCCCATACAGCGAGCAACCCAACCCAATGCAAGGAGTGTCCTCATTGAAAAGCTGGGGGACCGTGCCGAGGCATCAGTGAGTAAACGTGAGCTGAGCCCCAGGCCAGCTGCTGCTGAACTGTTCCCACCCTTCCCAGGTAAAACACCTGAATATGTACAAGGGCTTGAAAGCCTAGAGGAAGGGCCATGGTGCCACACCAGCGACAGAACGCAGGCCAACTTGGTGCCTGCAGGCCAGCCAGGATGGTCCTGGCCCCGGGCGCTCTTCTGGAAGCTTTCCATTGCCCTGCCTGAGATACCCCTCCTGTCCCGGCCCCCACTGCTTTTTTCTTTCCTCACCGCTGTTCGGAGAGAAATTCCAGCGGAAGGTATGGGTGACACATCCTCTTCCTTACAGGTGGCAGCCTGGCAACTCCTGCAGAAAGTCCAGCAGAGCCCCACTCACACCGGGCCACCCACAAAGCCGTGGCCTCTCACTCCCTCCCACCAGCACAGCCCCGAGACTGCTGACGGGGCAAAGGATATGGAGTCGGGCACAGCTTCAGGGGCTATTGCTGCCTGGAGCGCTGTTTATATTGACCTCAACCAGGCACACCTGGGGAGGGCCGGCCAGCAGGGTCAGGCTGCCCAGGTCAGCTAATCCTCAACCCTCAGGGAATCACATTATTGACAATGGACCTCGCTAAGGCAGAATAGAAGCCAAGTGAAAAAATGACACAATGCCATTTGCAGCACCGTAGATGAGGCTAAAGGTAATCACGTGACTTGTAGTAAGTCAGAAAGTGAAAGACACATATCGTATCATATCACTTATAGGTGTTACCTAAAAACGGATACCAGGGCAGATATTTCCACGGAGAAGGGCAATCACAGATTCATTAAACAAACTTATGGTTCACCAATGGAAAGGTGTGAGGATTGGTTTCATTACGAAATTGGGGTTAACAGACATATACAAACACAGGTGACATATATAATCACCAAAGACCTACGGAATACCAAGAGAAGACTACTCAACATTCTGTCATAACGTACATGGGAAAAGGATCCCAGGAAGAACAGACATATGTATATGTGTAAAAGAACCACATCTTGCACACCTACAACAAGCCAAACATTGTAATCAAACTTGCTGTAATAAAAAAAATAAAAAATTAAATTAAAAACACGAACAAGAAGTAGTGAGGCAAACTTGAGGGGCTCTCTCCTGGCACATTCCATTTTAATTCCAATCTAGAACACGACTTCCATTGAGGCTCTGTTGCCCTAGTAACCAGATTTGGTAAGGGAGAACTGCTGTCACCTTGAGGCCGTTTCACACAACAGCAGCTTTTATCCCAGCGCTAATGATCAGTTGATATTCAAAATCATTGCAGGCCTGTAAATGACACCTGCCCTGAAAACAAATCCTGGGGTCACATAGCGACCAAAAAATTCAAAGGACGTGCATATTTCAAAACGACCGTTTCAAAAGGCATATTTTACGCACCTTAGTGTTCTGCTTCTTTTTCTTTCTTTCTTCTTTTGTTAAAAAACGCGAATGGAAAAAGGCATCCCTCAGAATGGGCAAAAATCGTTGCAAACCAATCAATGGACAAAGGTTTAATCTCCAATATATATAAACAGCTCATGCAGCTTAATATTAAAAAAACAAACAACCCAATACAAAAATGGGCAGAAGATCTAAAGAGACGTTTCTTCAAAGAAGACACAGAGATGGCCAAGACGCACATGAAAAGCTGCTCAACATCACTAATTATTAGAGAAATGCAAATCAAAACTACAATGAGGTATCACCTCACACCTGTTAGAATCGGCATCATCAGAAAATCTACAAACAACAAATTCTGGGGAGGGTGTGGACAAAAGGATCCCTCTTCCACTATTGGTGGGCATGTAAATTGATAAAGTCACTATGGGGAACAGTATGGAGTTTCCTTAAAAAAACTAGAAATAGAATTACCATATGATCCAGCAATCCCACTTCTGGGCATATACCCAGAGAAAACCATAAATCAAAAAGGCACGTTCACCACAATGTTCATTGCAGCACTATTTACAATAGCCAGGTAATGGAAGCAAGCTAAATGCCCACAGACAGAAGAATGGATAAAGATTTGGTACATATATAAAACGGAATATTACCCAGCCATAAAAAGGAATGAAACTGGGTCATTTGTAGAGACGTTGATGGATCTAGAGACTGTCATAGAGAATGAAGTAAGTCAGAAAGAGAAAAACAACTATTGTATATTAAGGCATATATGTGGAACCTAGAAAAATGGTACAGATGAACTGGTTTGCAGGGAAGAAATAGAGACACAGAGGTAGAGAACAAACGTATGGACACCAAGTGTGGGAAGCCATGGGGTGGTGGTGGTGGGATGAGTTGGGAGATTGGGATTGACCTGTATACATGTATATGCATAAAATACATAACTAATAATAACCTGCTGTATAAAAAATTAAATAAAATTAAATTTAAAAATTTAAAAATAAAACAGAAAAATGTTCTTCCCTTCACACAGATGTATTTATATGAATGAATTATTTCCATGCTTATATCTATAAATACATAAAACAGGAATAAAATCTAACTTGAACCAGAAAAGGAAAAAAAAAAACCTGAACCCACCAGTTATACAGAGGAAAACCCTATCAGGGCACTTGCTCCAGCAGTAAACAATTCTGAAATTGGTCAAGGTGGGGAATCACCTCCCATAGAGCCAGAAACACAACCAAATGCAAGGAGTGTCCTCACTGCAAAGCTGGGGGACCGTGCCAAAGCATTAGTGAGTAAACGTGAGCTGAGCCCCAGGCCAGATGCTGCTGAACTGTTCCCACCCTTCCCAGGTAAAACACCTGAATATGTAGAAGGGCTTGAAACCTAGACGAAGGGCCATGGTGCCACACCAGCGACAGCATGCAGGCCAACTTGGTGCTTGCAGGCCAGCCAGGATGGTCCTGGCCCCGGGCGCTCTTCTGGAAGTTTCCATTGCCCTGCCTGAGATACCCCTCTGGTCCCGGCCCCCACTGCTTTTTTCCTTCCTCACCTCTGTTCGGAGAGAAATTCCAGCGGAAGGTATGGGTGACACATCCTCTTCTTTACAGGTGGCAGCCTGGCAACTCCTGCAGAAAGTCCAGCAGAGCCCCACTCACACCGGGCCACCCACAAAGCCGTAGCCCCTCATTCCCTCCGACCAGCACAGCCCCGAGACTGCTGACAGGGCAGAGAATATGGAGTTGGGCACAGCTTCAGGGGCTATTGCTGCCTGGAGCGCTGTTTATATTGACCTCAACCAGGCACACCTGGGGAGGGCCGGCCGGCAGGGTCAGGCTGCCCAGGTCAGCTAATCCTCAACCCTCAGGGAATCACATTATTGACAATGGACCTCGCTAAGGCAGAATAGAAGCCAAGAGAAAAAAGGACACAATGCCATTTGCAGCACCGTAGATGAGGCTAAAGGTAATCACGTGACTTGTAGTAAGTCAGAAAGTGAAAGACACATATCGTATCATATCACATATAGGTGTTACCTAAAAACGGATACCAGGGCAGATATTTCCACGGAGAAGGGCAATCACAGATTCATTAAACAAACTTATGGTTCACCAATGGAAAGGTGTGAGGATTGGTTTCATTACGATATTGGGGTTAACAGACATATACAAACACAGGTGACATATATAATCACCAAAGACCTACGGAATACCAAGAGAAGACTACTCAACATTCTGTCATAACGTACATGGGAAAAGGATCCCAGGAAGAACAGACATATGTATATGTGTAAAAGAACCACATCTTGCACACCTACAACAAGCCAAACATTGTAATCAAACTTGCTGTAATAAAAAAAATAAAAAATTAAATTAAAAACACGAACAAGAAGTAGTGAGACAAACTTGAGGGGCTTTCTCCTGGCACATTCCATTCTAAATTCCAATATAGAACACGACTTCCATTGAGGCTCTGTTGCCCTACTAACCAGATTTGGTAAGGGAGAACTGCTGTCACCTTGAGGCCGTTTCACACAACAGCAGCTTTTATCCCAGTGCTAATGATCAGTTGATATTCAAAATCATTGCAGGCCTGTAAATGACACCTGCCCTGAAAACAAATCCTGGGGTCACATAGCGACCAAAAAATTCAAAGGACGTCCATATTTCAAAACGACCGTTTCAAAAGGCATATTTTACGCACCTTAGTGTTCTGCTTCTTTTTCTTTCTTTCTTCTTTTGTTAAAAAACGGGAATGGAAAAAGGCATCCCTCAGAATGGGCGAAAATCGTTGCAAACCAATCAATGGACAAAGGTTTAATCTCCAATATATATAAACAGCTCATGCAGCTTAATATTAAAAAAACAAACAACCCAATACAAAAATGGGCAGAAGATCTAAAGAGACGTTTCTTCAAAGAAGACACAGAGATGGCCAAGACGCACATGAAAAGCTGCTCAACATCACTAATTATTAGAGAAATGCAAATCAAAACTACAATGAGGTATCACCTCACACCTGTTAGAATCGGCATCATCAGAAAATCTACAAACAACAAATTCTGGGGAGGGTGTGGACAAAAGGATCCCTCTTCCACTATTGGTGGGCATGTAAATTGATAAAGTCACTATGGGGAACAGTATGGAGTTTCCTTAAAAAAACTAGAAATAGAATTACCATATGATCCAGCAATCCCACTTCTGGGCATATACCCAGAGAAAACCATAAATCAAAAAGGCACGTTCACCACAATGTTCATGGCAGCACTATTTACAATAGCCAGGTAATGGAAGCAAGCTAAATGCCCACAGACAGAAGAATGGATAAAGATGTGGTACATATATAAAACGGAATATTACCCAGCCATAAAAAGGAATGAAACTGGGTCATTTGTAGAGACGTCGATGGATCTAGAGACTGTCATAGAGAATGAAGTAAGTCAGAAAGAGAAAAACAACTATTGTATATTAAAGCATATATGTGGAACCTAGAAAAATGGTACAGATGAACTGGTTTGCAGGGAAGAAATAGAGACACAGAGGTAGAGAACAAACGTATGGACACCAAGTGTGGGAAGCCATGGGGTGGTGGTGGTGGGATGAGTTGGGAGATTGGGATTGACCTGTATACATGTATATGCATAAAATACATAACTAATAATAACCTGCTGTATAAAAAATTAAAAAAAATTAAATTTCAAAATTTAAAAATAAAACAGAAAAAAGTTCTTCCCTTCACACAGATGTATTTATATGAATGAATTCTTTCCATGCTTATATCTAGAAATACATAAAAGAGGAATAAATTCTAACGAACCATAAAAGAAAAAAAAACCTGAACCCACCAGTTTGGCAGAGGAAATCCCTATCAGGGCACTTGCTCCAGCGGTAAACAATTCTGAAATTGGTCAGAGGTGGGGAATCATCTCCCATACAGCGAGCAACACACCCCCCACGCAAGGAGCGTCCTCATTGCAAAGCTGGGGGACCGTGCCGAGGCATCTGTGAGTAAACGGGAGCTGAGCCCCAGGCCAGCTGCTGCTGAACTGTTCCCATCCTTCCCAGGTAAAACACCTGAATATGTACAAGGGCTTGAAAGCCTAGAGGAAGGGCCGTGGAGCCACACTAGCCACAGCACGCATGCCAAATTGGTGCCTGCAGGCCAGCCAGGATGGTCCTGGCCCCGGGAGCTCTTCTGGAAGCTTTCCATTGCCCTGCCTGAGATACCCCTCCTGTCCCGGCCCCAACTGCTTTTTTCCTTCCTCACCTCTGTTCGGAGAGAAATTCCAGCGGAAGGTATGGGTGACACATCCTCTTCTTTACAGGTGGCAGCCTGCCAACTCCTGCAGAAAGTCCAGCAGAGCCCCACTCACACCGGGCCACCCACAAAGCCGTGGCCCCTCACTCCCTCCCACCAGCACAGCCCCGAGACTGCTGACGGGGCAGAGAATATGGAGTCGGGCACAGCTTCAGGGGCTATTGCTGCCTGGAGCGCTGTTTATATTGACCTCAACCAGGCACACCTGGGGAGGGCCGGCCGGCAGGGTCAGGCTGCCCAGGTCAGCTAATCCTCAACCCTCAGGGAATCACATTATTGACAATGGACCTCGCTAAGGCAGAATAGAAGCCAAGAGGAAAAAGGACACAATGCCATTTGCAGCACCGTAGATGAGGCTAAAGGTAATCACGTGACTTGTAGTAAGTCAGAAAGTGAAAGACACATATCGTGTCATATCACTTATAGGTGTTACCTAAAAACGGATACCAGGGCAGATATTTCCACGTGGAAGGGCAATCACAGATTCATTAAACAAACTTATGGTTCACCAATGGAAAGGTGTGAGGATTGGTTTCATTACGATATTGGGGTTAACAGACATATACAAACACAGGTTACATATATAATCACCAAAGACCTACGGAATACCAAGAGAAGACTACTCAACATTCTGTCATAACGTACATGGAAAATGATCCCAGGAAGAACAGACATATGTATATGTGTAAAAGAACCACATCTTGCACACCTACAACATGCCAAACATTGTAATCAAACTTGCTGTAATAAAAAAAATAAAAAATTAAATTAAAAACACGAACAAGAAGTAGTGAGACAAACTTGAGGGGCTTTCTCCTGGCACATTCTATTCTAAATTCCAATCTAGAACACGACTTCCATTGAGGCTCTGTTGCCCTAGTAACCAGATTTGGCAAGGGAGAACTGCTTCCACCTTGAGGCCGTTTCACACAACAGCAGGTTTTATCCCAGCGCTAATGATCAGTTGATATTCAAAATCATTGCAGGCCTGTAAATGACACCTGCCCTGAAAACAAATCCTGGGGTCACATAGCGACCAAAAAATTCAAAGGACGTCCATATTTCAAAACGACCGTTTCAAAAGGCATATTTTACGCACCTTAGTGTTCTGCTTCTTTTTCTTTCTTTCTTCTTTTGTTAAAAAATGGGAATGGAAAAAGGCATCCCTCAGAATGGGCGAAAATCGTTGCAAACCAATCAATGGACAAAGGTTTAATCTCCAATATATATAAACAGCTCATGCAGCTTAATATTAAAAAAACAAACAACCCAATACAAAAATGGGCAGAAGATCTAAAGAGACGTTTCTTCAAAGAAGACACAGAGATGGCCAAGACGCACATGAAAATCTGCTCAACATTGCTTATTATTAGAGAAAAGCAAATCAAAACTACAATGAGGTATCACCTCACACCTGTTAGAATCGGCATCATCAGAAAATCTACAAACAACAAATTCTGGGGAGGGTGTGGACAAAAGGATCCCTCTTCCACTATTGGAGGGCATGTAAATTGATAAAGTCACTATGGGGAACAGTATGGAGTTTCCTTAAAAAAACTAGAAATAGAATTACCATATGATCCAGCAATCCCACTTCTGGGCATATACCCAGAGAAAACCATAAATCAAAAAGGCACGTTCTCCACAATGTTCATGGCAGCACTATTTACAATAGCCAGGTAATGGAAGCAACCTAAATGCCCACAGACAGAAGAATGGATAAAGATGTGGTACATATATAAAATGGAATATTACACAGCCATTAAAAGGAATGAAACTGGGTCATTTGTAGAGATGTCGATGGATCTAGAGACTGTCATAGAGAATGAAGTAAGTCAGAAAGAGAAAAACAAATATTGTATATTAAGGCATATATGTGGAACCTAGAAAAATGGTACAGATGAACTGGTTTGCTGGGAAGAAATAGAGACAGAGGTAGAGAACAAATATATGGACACCAGGTGTGGGAAGCCATGGGGTGGTGGTGGTGGGATGAGTTGGGAGATTGGGATTGACCTGTATACATGTATATGCATAAAATACATAACTAATAATAACCTGCTGTATAAAAAATTAAATAAAATTAAATTTAAAAATTTAAAAATAAAACAGAAAAATGTTCTTCCCTTCACACAGATGTATTTATATGAATGAATTATTTCCATGCTTATATCTATAAATACATAAAACAGGAATAAAATCTAACTTGAACCAGAAAAGAAAAAAAAAAAAAACCTGAACCCACCAGTTATACAGAGGAAAACCCTATCAGGGCACTTGCTCCAGCAGTAAACAATTCTGAAATTGGTCAAGGTGGGGAATCACCTCCCATAGAGCCAGAAACACAACCCAATGCAAGGAGTGTCCTCACTGCAAAGCTGGGGGACCGTGCCAAATCATTAGTGAGTAAACGTGAGCTGAGCCCCAGGCCAGATGCTGCTGAACGGTTCCCACCCTTCCCAGGTAAAACACCTGAATATGTACAAGGGCTTGAAACCTAGACGAAGGGCCATGGTGCCACACCAGCGACAGCATGCAGGCCAACTTGGTGCCTGCAGGCCAGCCAGGATGGTCCTGGCCCCGGGCGCTCTTCTGGAAGTTTCCATTGCCCTGCCTGAGATACCCCTCTGGTCCCGGCCCCCACTGCTTTTTTCCTTCCTCACCTCTGTTCGGAGAGAAATTCCAGCGGAAGGTATGGGTGACACATCCTCTTCTTTACAGGTGGCAGCCTGGCAACTCCTGCAGAAAGTCCATCAGAGCCCCACTCACACCGGGCCACCCACAAAGCCGTGGCCCCTCATTCCCTCCGACCAGCACAGCCCCGAGACTGCTGACGGGGCAGAGAATATGGAGTTGGGCACAGCTTCAGGGGCTATTGCTGCCTGGAGCGCTGTTTATATTGACCTCAACCAGGCACACCTGGGGAAGGCCGGCCGGCAGGGTCAGGCTGCCCAGGTCAGCTAATCCTCAACCCTCAGGGAATCACATTATTGACAATGGACCTCGCTAAGGCAGAATAGAAGCCAAGAGAAAAAAGGACACAATGCCATTTGCAGCACCGTAGATGAGGCTAAAGGTAATCACGTGACTTGTAGTAAGTCAGAAAGTGAAAGACACATATCGTGTCATATCACTTATAGGTGTTACCTAAAAACGGATACCAGGGCAGATATTTCCAGGGAGAAGGCCAATCACAGATTCATTAAACAAACTTATGGTTCACCAATGGAAAGGTGTGAGGATTGGTTTCATTAAGATATTGGGAGGGCCTCCCTGGTGGCGCAAGTGGTTGAGAGTCCGCCTGCCGATGCAGGGGATACGGGTTCGTGCCCCGGTCTGGGAGGATCCCATATGCCGCGGAGCGGCTGGGCCCGTGAGCCATGGCCGCTGAGCCTGCGCGTCCGGAGCCTGCGCGTCCGGAGCCTGTGCTCCGCAACGGGGGAGGCCACAACAGTGAGAGGCCCGCATACCGCAAAAAAAAAAAAAAAAAAAAAAAAAAAAGATATTGGGGTTAACAGACATATACAAACACAGGTGACATATATAATCACCAAAGACCTACGGAATACCAAGAGAAGACTACTCAACATTCTGTCATAACGTACATGGGAAAAGGATCCCAAGAAGAACAGACATATGTATATGTGTAAAAGAACCACATCTTGCACACCTACAACAAGCCAAACATTGTAATCAAACTTGCTGTAATAAAAAAAATAAAAAATTAAATTAAAAACACGAACAAGAAGTAGTGAGACAAACTTGAGGGGCTTTCTCCTGGCACATTCCATTCTAAATTCCAATATAGAACACGACTTCCATTGAGGCTCTGTTGCCCTAGTAACCAGATTTGGTAAGGGAGAACTGCTGTCACCTTGAGGCCGTTTCACACAACAGCAGCTTTTATCCCAGCGCTAATGATCAGTTGATATTCAAAATCATTGCAGGCCTGTAAATGACACCTGCCCTGAAAACAAATCCTGGGGTCACATAGCGACCAAAAAATTCAAAGGACGTCCATATTTCAAAACGACCGTTTCAAAAGGCATATTTTACGCACCTTAGTGTTCTGCTTCTTTTTCTTTCTTTCTTCTTTTGTTAAAAAACGGGAATGGAAAAAGGCATCCCTCAGAATGGGCGAAAATCGTTGCAAACCAATCAATGGACAAAGGTTTAATCTCCAATATATATAAACAGCTCATGCAGCTTAATATTAAAAAAACAAACAACCCAATACAAAAATGGGCAGAAGATCTAAAGAGACGTTTCTTCAAAGAAGACACAGAGATGGCCAAGACGCACATGAAAAGCTGCTCAACATCACTAATTATTAGAGAAATGCAAATCAAAACTACAATGAGGTATCACCTCACACCTGTTAGAATCGGCATCATCAGAAAATCTACAAACAACCAATTCTGGGGAGGGTGTGGACAAAAGGATCCCTCTTCCACTATTGGTGGGCATGTAAATTGATAAAGTCACTATGGGGAACAGTATGGAGTTTCCTTAAAAAAACTAGAAATAGAATTACCATATGATCCAGCAATCCCACTTCTGGGCATATACCCAGAGAAAACCATAAATCAAAAAGGCACGTTCACCACAATGTTCATGGCAGCACTATTTACAATAGCCAGGTAATGGAAGCAAGCTAAATGCCCACAGACAGAAGAATGGATAAAGATGTGGTACATATATAAAACGGAATATTACCCAGCCATAAAAAGGAATGAAACTGGGTCATTTGTAGAGACGTCGATGGATCTAGAGACTGTCATAGAGAATGAAGTAAGTCAGAAAGAGAAAAACAACTATTGTATATTAAAGCATATATGTGGAACCTAGAAAAATGGTACAGATGAACTGGTTTGCAGGGAAGAAATAGAGACACAGAGGTAGAGAACAAACGTATGGACACCAAGTGTGGGAAGACATGGGGTGGTGGTGGTGGGATGAGTTGGGAGATTGGGATTGACCTGTATACATGTATATGCATAAAATACATAACTAATAATAACCTGCTGTATAAAAAATTAAATTTCAAAATTTAAAAATAAAACAGAAAAAAGTTCTTCCCTTCACACAGATGTATTTATATGAATGAATTCTTTCCATGTTTATATCTAGAAATACATAAAAGAGGAATAAATTCTAACGAACCATAAAAGAAAAAAAAACCTGAACCCACCAGTTTGGCAGAGGAAATCCCTATCAGGGCACTTGCTCCAGCGGTAAACAATTCTGAAATTGGTCAGAGGTGGGGAATCATCTCCCATACAGCGAGCAACACACCCCCCACGCAAGGAGCGTCCTCATTGCAAAGCTGGGGGACCGTGCCGAGGCATCTGTGAGTAAACGGGAGCTGAGCCCCAGGCCAGCTGCTGCTGAACTGTTCCCATCCTTCCCAGGTAAAACACCTGAATATGTACAAGGGCTTGAAAGCCTAGAGGAAGGGCCGTGGAGCCACACTAGCCACAGCACGCATGCCAAATTGGTGCCTGCAGGCCAGCCAGGATGGTCCTGGCCCCGGGCGCTCTTCTGGAAGCTTTCCATTGCCCTGCCTGAGATACCCCTCCTGTCCCGGCCCCAACTGCTTTTTTCCTTCCTCACCTCTGTTCGGAGAGAAATTCCAGCGGAAGGTATGGGTGACACATCCTCTTCTTTACAGGTGGCAGCCTGCCAACTCCTGCAGAAAGTCCAGCAGAGCCCCAATCACACCGGGCCACCCACAAAGCCGTGGCCCCTCCCTCCCTCCCACCAGCACAGCCCCGAGACTGCTGACGGGGCAGAGAATATGGAGTCGGGCACAGCTTCAGGGGCTATTGCTGCCTGGAGCGCTGTTTATATTGACCTCAACCAGGCACACCTGGGGAGGGCCGGCCGGCAGGGTCAGGCTGCCCAGGTCAGCTAATCCTCAACCCTCAGGGAATCACATTATTGACAATGGACCTCGCTAAGGCAGAATAGAAGCCAAGAGGAAAAAGGACACAATGCCATTTGCAGCACCGTAGATGAGGCTAAAGGTAATCACGTGACTTGTAGTAAGTCAGAAAGTGAAAGACACATATCGTATCATATCACTTATAGGTGTTACCTAAAAACGGATACCAGGGCAGATATTTCCACGGAGAAGGGCAATCACAGATTCATTAAACAAACTTATGGTTCACCAATGGAAAGGTGTGAGGATTGGTTTCATTACGATATTGGGGTTAACAGACATATACAAACACAGGTGACATATATAATCACCAAAGACCTACGGAATACCAAGAGAAGACTACTCAACATTCTGTCATAACGTACATGGTAAATGATCCCAGGAAGAACAGACATATGTATATGTGTAAAAGAACCACATCTTACACACCTACAACATGCCAAACATTGTAATCAAACTTGCTGTAATAAAAAAAATAAAAAATTAAATTAAAAACACGAACAAGAAGTAGTGAGACAAACTTGAGGGGCTTTCTCCTGGCACATTCTATTCTAAATTCCAATCTAGAACACGACTTCCATTGAGGCTCTGTTGCCCTAGTAACCAGATTTGGCAAGGGAGAACTGCTTCCACCTTGAGGCCGTTTCACACAACAGCAGCTTTTATCCCAGCGCTAATGATCAGTTGATATTCAAAATCATTGCAGGCCTGTAAATGACACCTGCCCTGAAAACAAATCCTGGGGTCACATAGCGACCAAAAAATTCAAAGGACGTCCATATTTCAAAACGACCGTTTCAAAAGGCATATTTTACGCACCTTAGTGTTCTGCTTCTTTTTCTTTCTTTCTTCTTTTGTTAAAAAACGGGAATGGAAAAAGGCATCCCTCAGAATGGGCGAAAATCGTTGCAAACCAATCAATGGACAAAGGTTTAATCTCCAATATATATAAACAGCTCATGCAGCTTAATATTAAAAAAACAAACAACCCAATACAAAAATGGGCAGAAGATCTAAAGAGACGTTTCTTCAAAGAAGACACAGAGATGGCCAAGACGCACATGAAAAGCTGCTCAACATCACTAATTATTAGAGAAATGCAAATCAAAACTACAATGAGGTATCACCTCACACCTGTTAGAATCGGCATCATCAGAAAATCTACAAACAACAAATTCTGGGGAGGGTGTGGACAAAAGGATCCCTCTTCCACTATTGGTGGGCATGTAAATTGATAAAGTCACTATGGGGAACAGTATGGAGTTTCCTTAAAAAAACTAGAAATAGAATTACCATATGATCCAGCAATCCCACTTCTGGGCATATACCCAGAGAAAACCATAAATCAAAAAGGCACGTTCACCACAATGTTCATTGCAGCACTATTTACAATAGTCAGGTAATGGAAGCAAGCTAAATGCCCACAGACAGAAGAATGGATAAAGATGTGGTACATATATAAAACGGAATATTACTCAGCCATAAAAAGGAATGAAACTGGGTCATTTGTAGAGACGTCGATGGATCTAGAGACTGTCATAGAGAATGAAGTAAGTCAGAAAGAGAAAAACAACTATTGTATATTAAGGCATATATGTGGAACCTAGAAAAATGGTACAGATGAACTGGTTTGCAGGGAACAAATAGAGACACAGAGGTAGAGAACAAACGTATGGACACCAAGTGTGGGAAGCCATGGGGTGGTGGTGGTGGGATAAGTTGGGAGATTGGGATTGACCTGTATACATGTATATGCATAAAATACATAACTAATAATAACCTGCTATATAAAAAATTAAAAAAAAATTAAATTTCAAAATTTAAAATAAAAGAGAAAAATGTTCTTCCCTTCACACAGATGTATTTATATGAATGAATTATTTCCATGCTTATATCTATAAATACATAAAACAGGAATAAAATCTAACTTGAACCAGAAAAGAAAAAAAAAACCTGAACCCACCAGTTATACAGAGGAAAACCCTATCAGGGCACTTGCTCCAGCAGTAAACAATTCTGAAATTGGTCAAGGTGGGGAATCACCTCCCATACAGCGAGCAACCCAACCCAATGCAAGGAGTGTCCTCATTGCAAAGCTGGGGGACCGTGCCGAGGCATCAGTGAGTAAACGTGAGCTGAGCCCCAGGCCAGCTGCTGCTGAACTGTTCCCACCCTTCCCAGGTAAAACACCTGAATATGTACAAGGGCTTGAAAGCCTAGAGGAAGGGCCATGGTGCCACACCAGCGACAGAACGCAGGCCAACTTGGTGCCTGCAGGCCAGCCAGGATGGTCCTGGCCCCGGGCGCTCTTCTGGAAGCTTTCCATTGCCCTGCCTGAGATACCCCTCCTGTCCCGGCCCCCACTGCTTTTTTCTTTCCTCACCGCTGTTTGGAGAGAAATTCCAGCGGAAGGTATGGGTGACACATCCTCTTCCTTACAGGTGGCAGCCTGGCAACTCCTGCAGAAAGTCCAGCAGAGCCCCACTCACACCGGGCCACCCACAAAGCCGTGGCCTCTCACTCCCTCCCACCAGCACAGCCCCGAGACTGCTGACGGGGCAAAGGATATGGAGTCAGGCACAGTTTCAGGGGCTATTGCTGCCTGGAGCGCTGTTTATATTGACCTCAACCAGGCACACCTGGGTAGGGCCGGCCAGCAGGGTCAGGCTGCCCAGGTCAGCTAATCCTCAACCCTCAGGGAATCACATTATTGACAATGGACCTCGCTAAGGCAGAATAGAAGCCAAGTGAAAAAATGACACAATGCCATTTGCAGCACCGTAGATGAGGCTAAAGGTAATCACGTGACTTGTAGTAAGTCAGAAAGTGAAAGACACATATCGTATCATATCACTTATAGGTGTTACCTAAAAACGGATACCAGGGCAGATATTTCCACGGAGAAGGGCAATCACAGATTCATTAAACAAACTTATGGTTCACCAATGGAAAGGTGTGAGGATTGGTTTCATTACGAAATTGGGGTTAACAGACATATACAAACACAGGTGACATATATAATCACCAAAGACCTACGGAATACCAAGAGAAGACTACTCAACATTCTGTCATAACGTACATGGGAAAAGGATCCCAGGAAGAACAGACATATGTATATGTGTAAAAGAACCACATCTTGCACACCTACAACAAGCCAAACATTGTAATCAAACTTGCTGTAATAAAAAAAATAAAAAATTAAATTAAAAACACGAACAAGAAGTAGTGAGGCAAACTTGAGGGGCTCTCTCCTGGCACATTCCATTTTAATTCCAATCTAGAACACGACTTCCATTGAGGCTCTGTTGCCCTAGTAACCAGATTTGGTAAGGGAGAACTGCTGTCACCTTGAGGCCGTTTCACACAACAGCCGCTTTTATCCCAGCGCTAATGATCAGTTGATATTCAAAATCATTGCAGGCCTGTAAATGACACCTGCCCTGAAAACAAATCCTGGGGTCACATAGCGACCAAAAAATTCAAAGGACGTCCATATTTCAAAACGACCGTTTCAAAAGGCATATTTTACGCACCTTAGTGTTCTGCTTCTTTTTCTTTCTTTCTTCTTTTGTTAAAAAACGCGAATGGAAAAAGGCATCCCTCAGAATGGGCAAAAATCGTTGCAAACCAATCAATGGACAAAGGTTTAATCTCCAATATATATAAACAGCTCATGCAGCTTAATATTAAAAAAACAAACAACCCAATACAAAAATGGGCAGAAGATCTAAAGAGACGTTTCTTCAAAGAAGACACAGAGATGGCCAAGACGCACATGAAAAGCTGCTCAACATCACTAATTATTAGAGAAATGCAAATCAAAACTACAATGAGGTATCACCTCACACCTGTTAGAATCGGCATCATCAGAAAATCTACAAACAACAAATTCTGGGGAGGGTGTGGACAAAAGGATCCCTCTTCCACTATTGGTGGGCATGTAAATTGATAAAGTCACTATGGGGAACAGTATGGAGTTTCCTTAAAAAAACTAGAAATAGAATTACCATATGATCCAGCAATCCCACTTCTGGGCATATACCCAGAGAAAACCATAAATCAAAAAGGCACGTTCACCACAATGTTCATTGCAGCACTATTTACAATAGCCAGGTAATGGAAGCAAGCTAAATGCCCACAGACAGAAGAATGGATAAAGATGTGGTACATATATAAAACGGAATATTACCCAGCCATAAAAAGGAATGAAACTGGGTCATTTGTAGAGACGTTGATAGATCTAGAGACTGTCATAGAGAATGAAGTAAGTCAGAAAGAGAAAAACAACTATTGTATATTAAGGCATATATGTGGAACCTAGAAAAATGGTACAGATGAACTGGTTTGCAGGGAAGAAATAGAGACACAGAGGTAGAGAACAAACGTATGGACACCAAGTGTGGGAAGCCATGGGGTGGTGGTGGTGGGATGAGTTGGGAGATTGGGATTGACCTGTATACATGTATATGCATAAAATACATAACTAATAATAACCTGCTGTATAAAAAATTAAATAAAATTAAATTTAAAAATTTAAAAATAAAACAGAAAAATGTTCTTCCCTTCACACAGATGTATTTATATGAATGAATTATTTCCATGCTTATATCTATAAATACATAAAACAGGAATAAAATCTAACTTGAACCAGAAAAGAAAAAAAAAAAAAAACCTGAACCCACCAGTTATACAGAGGAAAACCCTATCAGGGCACTTGCTCCAGCAGTAAACAATTCTGAAATTGGTCAAGGTGGGGAATCACCTCCCATAGAGCCAGAAACACAACCAAATGCAAGGAGTGTCCTCACTGCAAAGCTGGGGGACCGTGCCAAAGCATTAGTGAGTAAACGTGAGCTGAGCCCCAGGCCAGATGCTGCTGAACTGTTCCCACCCTTCCCAGGTAAAACACCTGAATATGTAGAAGGGCTTGAAACCTAGACGAAGGGCCATGGTGCCACACCAGCGACAGCATGCAGGCCAACTTGGTGCTTGCAGGCCAGCCAGGATGGTCCTGGCCCCGGGCGCTCTTCTGGAAGTTTCCATTGCCCTGCCTGAGATACCCCTCTGGTCCCGGCCCCCACTGCTTTTTTCCTTCCTCACCTCTGTTCGGAGAGAAATTCCAGCGGAAGGTATGGGTGACACATCCTCTTCTTTACAGGTGGCAGCCTGGCAACTCCTGCAGAAAGTCCAGCAGAGCCCCACTCACACCGGGCCACCCACAAAGCCGTGGCCCCTCATTCCCTCCGACCAGCACAGCCCCGAGACTGCTGACAGGGCAGAGAATATGGAGTTGGGCACAGCTTCAGGGGCTATTGCTGCCTGGAGCGCTGTTTATATTGACCTCAACCAGGCACACCTGGGGAGGGCCGGCCGGCAGGGTCAGGCTGCCCAGGTCAGCTAATCCTCAACCCTCAGGGAATCACATTATTGACAATGGACCTCGCTAAGGCAGAATAGAAGCCAAGAGAAAAAAGGACACAATGCCATTTGCAGCACCGTAGATGAGGCTAAAGGTAATCACGTGACTTGTAGTAAGTCAGAAAGTGAAAGACACATATCGTATCATATCACATATAGGTGTTACCTAAAAACGGATACCAGGGCAGATATTTCCACGGAGAAGGGCAATCACAGATTCATTAAACAAACTTATGGTTCACCAATGGAAAGGTGTGAGGATTGGTTTCATTACGATATTGGGGTTAACAGACATATACAAACACAGGTGACATATATAATCACCAAAGACCTACGGAATACCAAGAGAAGACTACTCAACATTCTGTCATAACGTACATGGGAAAAGGATCCCAGGAAGAACAGACATATGTATATGTGTAAAAGAACCACATCTTGCACACCTACAACAAGCCAAACATTGTAATCAAACTTGCTGTAATAAAAAAAATAAAAAATTAAATTAAAAACACGAACAAGAAGTAGTGAGACAAACTTGAGGGGCTTTCTCCTGGCACATTCCATTCTAAATTCCAATATAGAACACGACTTCCATTGAGGCTCTGTTGCCCTAGTAACCAGATTTGGTAAGGGAGAACTGCTGTCACCTTGAGGCCGTTTCACACAACAGCAGCTTTTATCCCAGTGCTAATGATCAGTTGATATTCAAAATCATTGCAGGCCTGTAAATGACACCTGCCCTGAAAACAAATCCTGGGGTCACATAGCGACCAAAAAATTCAAAGGACGTCCATATTTCAAAACGACCGTTTCAAAAGGCATATTTTACGCACCTTAGTGTTCTGCTTCTTTTTCTTTCTTTCTTCTTTTGTTAAAAAACGGGAATGGAAAAAGGCATCCCTCAGAATGGGCGAAAATCGTTGCAAACCAATCAATGGACAAAGGTTTAATCTCCAATATATATAAACAGCTCATGCAGCTTAATATTAAAAAAACAAACAACCCAATACAAAAATGGGCAGAAGATCTAAAGAGACGTTTCTTCAAAGAAGACACAGAGATGGCCAAGACGCACATGAAAAGCTGCTCAACATCACTAATTATTAGAGAAATGCAAATCAAAACTACAATGAGGTATCACCTCACACCTGTTAGAATCGGCATCATCAGAAAATCTACAAACAACA
Organism: Mesoplodon densirostris; assembly: GCF_025265405.1. NCBI lineage: Eukaryota > Metazoa > Chordata > Mammalia > Artiodactyla > Ziphiidae > Mesoplodon > Mesoplodon densirostris. Next base: position 72,961,291 of record NC_082672.1, read on the forward strand.
AATTCTGGGGAGGGTGTGGACAAAAGGATCCCTCTTCCACTATTGGTGGGCATGTAAATTGATAAAGTCACTATGGGGAACAGTATGGAGTTTCCTTAAAAAAACTAGAAATAGAATTACCATATGATCCAGCAATCCCACTTCTGGGCATATACCCAGAGAAAACCATAAATCAAAAAGGCACGTTCACCACAATGTTCATGGCAGCACTATTTACAATAGCCAGGTAATGGAAGCAAGCTAAATGCCCACAGACAGAAGAATGGATAAAGATGTGGTACATATATAAAACGGAATATTACCCAGCCATAAAAAGGAATGAAACTGGGTCATTTGTAGAGACGTCGATGGATCTAGAGACTGTCATAGAGAATGAAGTAAGTCAGAAAGAGAAAAACAACTATTGTATATTAAAGCATATATGTGGAACCTAGAAAAATGGTACAGATGAACTGGTTTGCAGGGAAGAAATAGAGACACAGAGGTAGAGAACAAACGTATGGACACCAAGTGTGGGAAGCCATGGGGTGGTGGTGGTGGGATGAGTTGGGAGATTGGGATTGACCTGTATACATGTATATGCATAAAATACATAACTAATAATAACCTGCTGTATAAAAAATTAAAAAAAATTAAATTTCAAAATTTAAAAATAAAACAGAAAAAAGTTCTTCCCTTCACACAGATGTATTTATATGAATGAATTCTTTCCATGCTTATATCTAGAAATACATAAAAGAGGAATAAATTCTAACGAACCATAAAAGAAAAAAAAAACCTGAACCCACCAGTTTGGCAGAGGAAATCCCTATCAGGGCACTTGCTCCAGCGGTAAACAATTCTGAAATTGGTCAGAGGTGGGGAATCATCTCCCATACAGCGAGCAACACACCCCCCACGCAAGGAGCGTCCTCATTGCAAAGCTGGGGGACCGTGCCGAGGCATCTGTGAGTAAACGGGAGCTGAGCCCCAGGCCAGCTGCTGCTGAACTGTTCCCATCCTTCCCAGGTAAAACACCTGAATATGTACAAGGGCTTGAAAGCCTAGAGGAAGGGCCGTGGAGCCACACTAGCCACAGCACGCATGCCAAATTGGTGCCTGCAGGCCAGCCAGGATGGTCCTGGCCCCGGGCGCTCTTCTGGAAGCTTTCCATTGCCCTGCCTGAGATACCCCTCCTGTCCCGGCCCCAACTGCTTTTTTCCTTCCTCACCTCTGTTCGGAGAGAAATTCCAGCGGAAGGTATGGGTGACACATCCTCTTCTTTACAGGTGGCAGCCTGCCAACTCCTGCAGAAAGTCCAGCAGAGCCCCACTCACACCGGGCCACCCACAAAGCCGTGGCCCCTCACTCCCTCCCACCAGCACAGCCCCGAGACTGCTGACGGGGCAGAGAATATGGAGTCGGGCACAGCTTCAGGGGCTATTGCTGCCTGGAGCGCTGTTTATATTGACCCCAACCAGGCACACCTGGGGAGGGCCGGCCGGCAGGGTCAGGCTGCCCAGGTCAGCTAATCCTCAACCCTCAGGGAATCACATTATTGACAATGGACCTCGCTAAGGCAGAATAGAAGCCAAGAGGAAAAAGGACACAATGCCATTTGCAGCACCGTAGATGAGGCTAAAGGTAATCACGTGACTTGTAGTAAGTCAGAAAGTGAAAGACACATATCGTGTCATATCACTTATAGGTGTTACCTAAAAACGGATACCAGGGCAGATATTTCCACGGAGAAGGGCAATCACAGATTCATTAAACAAACTTATGGTTCACCAATGGAAAGGTGTGAGGATTGGTTTCATTACGATATTGGGGTTAACAGACATATACAAACACAGGTGACATATATAATCACCAAAGACCTACGGAATACCAAGAGAAGACTACTCAACATTCTGTCATAACGTACATGGAAAATGATCCCAGGAAGAACAGACATATGTATATGTGTAAAAGAACCACATCTTGCACACCTACAACATGCCAAACATTGTAATCAAACTTGCTGTAATAAAAAAAATAAAAAATTAAATTAAAAACACGAACAAGAAGTAGTGAGACAAACTTGAGGGGCTTTCTCCTGGCACATTCTATTCTAAATTCCAATCTAGAACACGACTTCCATTGAGGCTCTGTTGCCCTAGTAACCAGATTTGGCAAGGGAGAACTGCTTCCACCTTGAGGCCGTTTCACACAACAGCAGCTTTTATCCCAGCGCTAATGATCAGTTGATATTCAAAATCATTGCAGGCCTGTAAATGACACCTGCCCTGAAAACAAATCCTGGGGTCACATAGCGACCAAAAAATTCAAAGGACGTCCATATTTCAAAACGACCGTTTCAAAAGGCATATTTTACGCACCTTAGTGTTCTGCTTCTTTTTCTTTCTTTCTTCTTTTGTTAAAAAATGGGAATGGAAAAAGGCATCCCTCAGAATGGGCGAAAATCGTTGCAAACCAATCAATGGACAAAGGTTTAATCTCCAATATATATAAACAGCTCATGCAGCTTAATATTAAAAAAACAAACAACCCAATACAAAAATGGGCAGAAGATCTAAAGAGACGTTTCTTCAAAGAAGACACAGAGATGGCCAAGACGCACATGAAAAGCTGCTCAACATTGCTTATTATTAGAGAAAAGCAAATCAAAACTACAATGAGGTATCACCTCACACCTGTTAGAATCGGCATCATCAGAAAATCTACAAACAACAAATTCTGGGGAGGGTGTGGACAAAAGGATCCCTCTTCCACTATTGGAGGGCATGTAAATTGATAAAGTCACTATGGGGAACAGTATGGAGTTTCCTTAAAAAAACTAGAAATAGAATTACCATATGATCCAGCAATCCCACTTCTGGGCATATACCCAGAGAAAACCATAAATCAAAAAGGCACGTTCTCCACAATGTTCATGGCAGCACTATTTACAATAGCCAGGTAATGGAAGCAACCTAAATGCCCACAGACAGAAGAATGGATAAAGATGTGGTACATATATAAAATGGAATATTACACAGCCATTAAAAGGAATGAAACTGGGTCATTTGTAGAGATGTCGATGGATCTAGAGACTGTCATAGAGAATGAAGTAAGTCAGAAAGAGAAAAACAAATATTGTATATTAAGGCATATATGTGGAACCTAGAAAAATGGTACAGATGAACTGGTTTGCTGGGAAGAAATAGAGACAGAGGTAGAGAACAAATATATGGACACCAGGTGTGGGAAGCCATGGGGTGGTGGTGGTGGGATGAGTTGGGAGATTGGGATTGACCTGTATACATGTATATGCATAAAATACATAACTAATAATAACCTGCTGTATAAAAAATTAAATTTCAAAATTTAAAAATAAAACAGAAAAAAGTTCTTCCCTTCACACAGATGTATTTATATGAATGAATTCTTTCCATGTTTATATCTAGAAATACATAAAAGAGGAATAAATTCTAACGAACCATAAAAGAAAAAAAAACCTGAACCCACCAGTTTGGCAGAGGAAATCCCTATCAGGGCACTTGCTCCAGCGGTAAACAATTCTGAAATTGGTCAGAGGTGGGGAATCATCTCCCATACAGCGAGCAACACACCCCCCACGCAAGGAGCGTCCTCATTGCAAAGCTGGGGGACCGTGCCGAGGCATCTGTGAGTAAACGGGAGCTGAGCCCCAGGCCAGCTGCTGCTGAACTGTTCCCATCCTTCCCAGGTAAAACACCTGAATATGTACAAGGGCTTGAAAGCCTAGAGGAAGGGCCGTGGAGCCACACTAGCCACAGCACGCATGCCAAATTGGTGCCTGCAGGCCAGCCAGGATGGTCCTGGCCCCGGGCGCTCTTCTGGAAGCTTTCCATTGCCCTGCCTGAGATACCCCTCCTGTCCCGGCCCCAACTGCTTTTTTCCTTCCTCACCTCTGTTCGGAGAGAAATTCCAGCGGAAGGTATGGGTGACACATCCTCTTCTTTACAGGTGGCAGCCTGCCAACTCCTGCAGAAAGTCCAGCAGAGCCCCAATCACACCGGGCCACCCACAAAGCCGTGGCCCCTCCCTCCCTCCCACCAGCACAGCCCCGAGACTGCTGACGGGGCAGAGAATATGGAGTCGGGCACAGCTTCAGGGGCTATTGCTGCCTGGAGCGCTGTTTATATTGACCTCAACCAGGCACACCTGGGGAGGGCCGGCCGGCAGGGTCAGGCTGCCCAGGTCAGCTAATCCTCAACCCTCAGGGAATCACATTATTGACAATGGACCTCGCTAAGGCAGAATAGAAGCCAAGAGGAAAAAGGACACAATGCCATTTGCAGCACCGTAGATGAGGCTAAAGGTAATCACGTGACTTGTAGTAAGTCAGAAAGTGAAAGACACATATCGTATCATATCACTTATAGGTGTTACCTAAAAACGGATACCAGGGCAGATATTTCCACGGAGAAGGGCAATCACAGATTCATTAAACAAACTTATGGTTCACCAATGGAAAGGTGTGAGGATTGGTTTCATTACGATATTGGGGTTAACAGACATATACAAACACAGGTGACATATATAATCACCAAAGACCTACGGAATACCAAGAGAAGACTACTCAACATTCTGTCATAACGTACATGGTAAATGATCCCAGGAAGAACAGACATATGTATATGTGTAAAAGAACCACATCTTACACACCTACAACATGCCAAACATTGTAATCAAACTTGCTGTAATAAAAAAAATAAAAAATTAAATTAAAAACACGAACAAGAAGTAGTGAGACAAACTTGAGGGGCTTTCTCCTGGCACATTCTATTCTAAATTCCAATCTAGAACACGACTTCCATTGAGGCTCTGTTGCCCTAGTAACCAGATTTGGCAAGGGAGAACTGCTTCCACCTTGAGGCCGTTTCACACAACAGCAGCTTTTATCCCAGCGCTAATGATCAGTTGATATTCAAAATCATTGCAGGCCTGTAAATGACACCTGCCCTGAAAACAAATCCTGGGGTCACATAGCGACCAAAAAATTCAAAGGACGTCCATATTTCAAAACGACCGTTTCAAAAGGCATATTTTACGCACCTTAGTGTTCTGCTTCTTTTTCTTTCTTTCTTCTTTTGTTAAAAAACGGGAATGGAAAAAGGCATCCCTCAGAATGGGCGAAAATCGTTGCAAACCAATCAATGGACAAAGGTTTAATCTCCAATATATATAAACAGCTCATGCAGCTTAATATTAAAAAAACAAACAACCCAATACAAAAATGGGCAGAAGATCTAAAGAGACGTTTCTTCAAAGAAGACACAGAGATGGCCAAGACGCACATGAAAAGCTGCTCAACATCACTAATTATTAGAGAAATGCAAATCAAAACTACAATGAGGTATCACCTCACACCTGTTAGAATCGGCATCATCAGAAAATCTACAAACAACAAATTCTGGGGAGGGTGTGGACAAAAGGATCCCTCTTCCACTATTGGTGGGCATGTAAATTGATAAAGTCACTATGGGGAACAGTATGGAGTTTCCTTAAAAAAACTAGAAATAGAATTACCATATGATCCAGCAATCCCACTTCTGGGCATATACCCAGAGAAAACCATAAATCAAAAAGGCACGTTCACCACAATGTTCATTGCAGCACTATTTACAATAGTCAGGTAATGGAAGCAAGCTAAATGCCCACAGACAGAAGAATGGATAAAGATGTGGTACATATATAAAACGGAATATTACTCAGCCATAAAAAGGAATGAAACTGGGTCATTTGTAGAGACGTCGATGGATCTAGAGACTGTCATAGAGAATGAAGTAAGTCAGAAAGAGAAAAACAACTATTGTATATTAAGGCATATATGTGGAACCTAGAAAAATGGTACAGATGAACTGGTTTGCAGGGAACAAATAGAGACACAGAGGTAGAGAACAAACGTATGGACACCAAGTGTGGGAAGCCATGGGGTGGTGGTGGTGGGATGAGTTGGGAGATTGGGATTGACCTGTATACATGTATATGCATAAAATACATAACTAATAATAACCTGCTATATAAAAAATTAAAAAAAAATTAAATTTCAAAATTTAAAATAAAAGAGAAAAATGTTCTTCCCTTCACACAGATGTATTTATATGAATGAATTATTTCCATGCTTATATCTATAAATACATAAAACAGGAATAAAATCTAACTTGAACCAGAAAAGAAAAAAAAAACCTGAACCCACCAGTTATACAGAGGAAAACCCTATCAGGGCACTTGCTCCAGCAGTAAACAATTCTGAAATTGGTCAAGGTGGGGAATCACCTCCCATACAGCGAGCAACCCAACCCAATGCAAGGAGTGTCCTCATTGCAAAGCTGGGGGACCGTGCCGAGGCATCAGTGAGTAAACGTGAGCTGAGCCCCAGGCCAGCTGCTGCTGAACTGTTCCCACCCTTCCCAGGTAAAACACCTGAATATGTACAAGGGCTTGAAAGCCTAGAGGAAGGGCCATGGTGCCACACCAGCGACAGAACGCAGGCCAACTTGGTGCCTGCAGGCCAGCCAGGATGGTCCTGGCCCCGGGCGCTCTTCTGGAAGCTTTCCATTGCCCTGCCTGAGATACCCCTCCTGTCCCGGCCCCCACTGCTTTTTTCTTTCCTCACCGCTGTTCGGAGAGAAATTCCAGCGGAAGGTATGGGTGACACATCCTCTTCCTTACAGGTGGCAGCCTGGCAACTCCTGCAGAAAGTCCAGCAGAGCCCCACTCACACCGGGCCACCCACAAAGCCGTGGCCTCTCACTCCCTCCCACCAGCACAGCCCCGAGACTGCTGACGGGGCAAAGGATATGGAGTCGGGCACAGTTTCAGGGGCTATTGCTGCCTGGAGCGCTGTTTATATTGACCTCAACCAGGCAAACCTGGGTAGGGCCGGCCAGCAGGGTCAGGCTGCCCAGGTCAGCTAATCCTCAACCCTCAGGGAATCACATTATTGACAATGGACCTCGCTAAGGCAGAATAGAAGCCAAGTGAAAAAATGACACAATGCCATTTGCAGCACCGTAGATGAGGCTAAAGGTAATCACGTGACTTGTAGTAAGTCAGAAAGTGAAAGACACATATCGTATCATATCACTTATAGGTGTTACCTAAAAACGGATACCAGGGCAGATATTTCCACGGAGAAGGGCAATCACAGACTCATTAAACAAACTTATGGTTCACCAATGGAAAGGTGTGAGGATTGGTTTCATTATGATATTGGGGTTAACAGACATATACAAACACAGGTGACATATATAATCACCAAAGACCTACGGAATACCAAGAGAAGACTACTCAACATTCTGTCATAACGTACATGGGAAAAGGATCCCAGGAAGAACAGACATATGTATATGTGTAAAAGAACCACATCTTGCACACCTACAACAAGCAAACATTGTAATCAAACTTGCTGTAATAAAAAAAATAAAAAATTAAATTAAAAACACGAACAAGAAGTAGTGAGGCAAACTTGATGGGCTCTCTCCTGGCACATTCCATTTTAATTCCAATCTAGAACACGACTTCCATTGAGGCTCTGTTGCCCTAGTAACCAGATTTGGTAAGGGAGAACTGCTGTCACCTTGAGGCCGTTTCACACAACAGCAGCTTTTATCCCAGCGCTAATGATCAGTTGATATTCAAAATCATTGCAGGCCTGTAAATGACACCTGCCCTGAAAACAAATCCTGGGGTCACATAGCGACCAAAAAATTCAAAGGACGTCCATATTTCAAAACGACCGTTTCAAAAGGCATATTTTACGCACCTTAGTGTTCTGCTTCTTTTTCTTTCTTTCTTCTTTTGTTAAAAAACGGGAATGGAAAAAGGCATCCCTCAGAATGGGCGAAAATCGTTGCAAACCAATCAATGGACAAAGGTTTAATCTCCAATATATATAAACAGCTCATGCAGCTTAATATTAAAAAAACAAACAACCCAATACAAAAATGGGCAGAAGATCTAAAGAGACGTTTCTTCAAAGAAGACACAGAGATGGCCAAGACGCACATGAAAAGCTGCTCAACATCACTAATTATTAGAGAAATGCAAATCAAAACTACAATGAGGTATCACCTCACACCTGTTAGAATCGGCATCATCAGAAAATCTACAAACAACAAATTCTGGGGAGGGTGTGGACAAAAGGATCCCTCTTCCACTATTGGTGGGCATGTAAATTGATAAAGTCACTATGGGGAACAGTATGGAGTTTCCTTAAAAAAACTAGAAATAGAATTACCATATGATCCAGCAATCCCACTTCTGGGCATATACCCAGAGAAAACCATAAATCAAAAAGGCACGTTCACCACAATGTTCATTGCAGCACTATTTACAATAGCCAGGTAATGGAAGCAAGCTAAATGCCCACAGACAGAAGAATGGATAAAGATGTGGTACATATATAAAACGGAATATTACTCAGCCATAAAAAGGAATGAAACTGGGTCATTTGTAGAGACGTCGATGGATCTAGAGACTGTCATAGAGAATGAAGTAAGTCAGAAAGAGAAAAACAACTATTGTATATTAAGGCATATATGTGGAACCTAGAAAAATGGTACAGATGAACTGGTTTGCAGGGAAGAAATAGAGACACAGAGGTAGAGAACAAACGTATGGACACCAAGTGTGGGAAGCCATGGGGTGGTGGTGGTGGGATGAGTTGGGAGATTGGGATTGACCTGTATACATGTATATGCATAAAATACATAACTAATAATAACCTGCTGTATAAAAAATTAAATAAAATTAAATTTCAAAATTTAAAAATAAAACAGAAAAAAGTTCTTCCCTTCACACAGATGTATTTATATGAATGAATTATTTCCATGCTTATATCTATAAATACATAAAACAGGAATAAAATCTAACTTGAACCAGAAAAGAAAAAAAAAAAACCTGAACCCACCAGTTATACAGAGGAAAACCCTATCAGGGCACTTGCTCCAGCAGTAAACAATTCTGAAATTGGTCAAGGTGGGGAATCACCTCCTATAGAGCCAGCAACCCAACCTAATGCAAGGAGTGTCCTCATTGCAAAGCTGGGGGACCGTGCCGAGGCATCTGTGAGTAAACGTGAGCTGAGCCCCAGGCCAGCTGCTGCTGAACTGTTCCCACCCTTCCCAGGTAAAACACCTGAATATGTACAAGGGCTTGAAAGCCTAGACGAAGGGCCATGGTGACACACCAGCGACAGCACGCAGGCCAACTTGGTGCCTGCAGGCCAGCCAGGATGGTCCTGGCCCCGGGCGCTCTTCTGGAAGCTTTCCATTGCCCTGCCTGAGATACCCCTCCGGTCCCGGCCCCCACTGCTTTTTTCCTTCCTCACCTCTGTTCGGAGAGAAATTCCAGCGGAAGGTATGGGTGACACATCCTCTTCTTTACAGGTGGCAGCCTGGCAACTCCTGCAGAAAGTCCAGCAGAGCCCCACTCACACCGGGCCACCCACAAAGCCGTGGCCCCTCACTCCCTCCCACCAGCACAGCCCCGAGACTGCTGACGGGGCAGAGAATATGGAGTCGGGCACAGCTTCAGGCGCTATTGCTGCCTGGAGCGCTGTTTATATTGACCTCAACCAGGCACACCTGGGGAGGGCCAGCCGGCAGGGTCAGGCTGCCCAGGTCAGCTAATCCTCAACCCTCAGGGAATCACATTATTGACAATGGACCTCGCTAAGGCAGAATAGAAGCCAAGAGAAAAAAGGACACAATGCCATTTGCAGCACCGTAGATGAGGCTAAATGTAATCACGTGACTTGTAGTAAGTCAGAAAGTGAAAGACACATATCGTGTCATATCACTTATAGGTGTTACCTAAAAACGGATACCAGGGCAGATATTTCCAGGGAGAAGGGCAATCACAGATTCATTAAACAAACTTATGGTTCACCAATGGAAAGGTGTGAGGATTGGTTTCATTACGATATTGGGGTTAACAGACATAAACAAACACAGGTGACATATATAATCACCAAAGTCCTACGGAATACCAAGAGAAGACTACTCAACATTCTGTCATAACGTACATGGGAAAAGGATCCCAGGAAGAACAGACATATGTATATGTGTAAAAGAACCACATCTTGCACACCTACAACAAGCCAAACATTGTAATCAAACTTGCTGTAATAAAAAAAATAAAAAATTAAATTAAAAACACGAACAAGAAGTAGTGAGGCAAACTTGAGGGGCTTTCTCCTGGCACATTCCATTCTAAATTCCAATCTAGAACACGACTTCCATTGAGGCTCTGTTGCCCTAGTAACCAGATTTGGTAAGGGAGAACTGCTGCCACCATGAAGCCGTTTCACACAACAGCAGCTTTTATCCCAGCGCTAAAGATCAGTTGATATTCAAAATCATTGCAGGCCTGTAAATGACACCTGCCCTGAAAACAAATCCTGGGGTCACATAGCGACCAAAAAATTCAAAGGACGTCCATATTTCAAAACGACCGTTTCAAAAGGCATATTTTACGCACATTAGTGTTCTGTTTCTTTTTCTTTCTTTCTTCTTTTGTTAAAAAACGGGAATGGAAAAAGGCATCCCTCAGAATGGGCAAAAATCGTTGCAAACCAATCAATGCACAAAGGTTTAATCTCCAATATATATAAACAGCTCATGCAGCTTAATATTAAAAAAACAAACAACCCAATACAAAAATGGGCAGAAGATCTAAAGAGACGTTTCTTCAAAGAAGACACAGAGATGGCCAAGACGCACATGAAAAGTTGCTCAACATCACTAATTATTAGAGAAATGCAAATCAAAACTACAATGAGGTATCACCTCACACCTGTTAGAATCGGCATCATCAGAAAATCTACAAACAACAAATTCTGGGGAGGGTGTGGACAAAAGGATCCCTCTTCCACTATTGGTGGGCATGTAAATTGATAAAGTCACTATGGGGAACAGTATGGAGTTTCCTTAAAAAAACTAGAAATAGAATTACCATATGATCCAGCAATCCCACTTCTGGGCATATACCCAGAGAAAACCATAAATCAAAAAGGCACGTTCACCACAATGTTCATTGCAGCACTGTTTACAATAGCCAGGTAATGGAAGCAAGCTAAATGCCCACAGACAGAAGAATGGATAAAGATGTGGTACATATATAAAACGGAATATTACTCAGCCATAAAAAGGAATGAAACTGGGTCATTTGTAGAGACGTCGATGGATCTAGAGACTGTCATAGAGAATGAAGTAAGTCAGAAAGAGAAAAACAAATATTGTATATTAAGGCATATATGTGGAACCTAGAAAAATGGTACAGATGAACTGGTTTGCAGGGAAGAAATAGAGACACAGAGGTAGAGAACAAACGTATGGACACCAAGTGTGGGAAGCCATGGGGTTGTGGTGGTGGGATGAGTTCGGAGATTGGGATTGACCTGTATACATGTATATGCATAAAATACATAACTAATAATAGCCTGCTCTATAAAAAAATAAATTAAATTAAATTTCAAAATTTTAAAACATAAAATTTAAAAATAAAACAGAAAAAAGTTCTTCCCTTCACACAGATGTATTTATATGAATGAATCCTTTCCATGCTTATATCTAGAAATACATTAAAGAGGAATAAAATCTAACGAACCATAAAAGAAAAAAAAACCTGAACCCACCAGTTTGACAGAGGAAATCCCTATCAGGGAACTTGCTCCAGCGGTAAACAATTCTGAAATTGGTCAGAGGTGGGGAATCATCTCCCATACAGCGAGCAACACACCCCCACGCAAGGAGCGTCCTCATTGCAAAGCTGGGGGACCGTGCCGAGGCATCTGTGAGTAAACGTGAGCTGAGCCCCAGGCCAGCTGCTGCTGAACTGTTCCAACCCTTCCCAGGTAAAACACCTGAATATGTACAAGGGCTTGAAAGCCTAGAGGAAGGGCCGTGGAGCCACACCAGCAACAGCACGCAGGCCAACTTGGTGCCTGCAGGCCAGCCAGGATGGTCCTGGCCCCGGACGCTCTTCTGGAAGCTTTCCATTGCCCTGCCTGAGATACCCCTCCTGTCCCGGCCCCCACTGCTTTTTTCCTTCCTCACCTCTGTTCGGAGAGAAATTCCAGCGGAAGGTATGGGTGACACATCCTCTTCTTTACAGGTGGCAGCCTGGCAACTCCTGCAGAAAGTCCAGCAGAGCCCCACTCACACCGGGCCACCCACAAAGCCGTGGCCCCTCACTCCCTCCCACCAGCACAGCCCCGAGACTGCTGACGGGGCAGAGAATATGGAGTCGGGCACAGCTTCAGGGGCTATTGCTGCCTGGAGTGCTGTTTATATTGACCTCAACCAGGCACACCTGGGGAGGGCCGGCCGGCAGGGTCAGGCTGCCCAGGTCAGCTAATCCTCAACCCTCAGGGAATCACATTATTGACAATGGACCTCGCTAAGGCAGAATAGAAGCCAAGAGGAAAAAGGACACAATGCCATTTGCAGCCCTGTAGATGAGGCTAAAGGTAATCACGTGACTTGTAGTAAGTCAGAAAGTGAAAGACACATATCGTATCATATCACTTATAGGTGTTACCTAAAAACGGATACCAGGGCAGATATTTCCACGGAGAAGGGCAATCACAGATTCATTAAACAAACTTATGGTTCACCAATGGAAAGGTGTGAGGATTGGTTTCATTACGATATTGGGGTTAACAGACATATACAAACACAGGTGACATATATAATCACCAAAGACCTACGGAATACCAAGAGAAGACTACTCAACATTCTGTCATAACGTACATGGAAAAGGATCCCAGGAAGAACAGACATATGTATATGTGTAAAAGAACCACATCTTGCACACCTACAACATGCCAAACATTGTAATCAAACTTGCTGTAATAAAAAAAATAAAAAATTAAATTAAAAACACGAACAAGAAGTAGTGAGACAAACTTGAGGGGCTTTCTCCTGGCACATTCCATTCTAAATTCCAATCTAGAACACGACTTCCATTGAGGCTCTGTTGCCCTAGTAACCAGATTTGGCAAGGGAGAACTGCTTCCACCTTGAGGCCGTTTCACACAACAGCAGCTTTTATCCCCGCGCTAATGATCAGTTGATATTCAAAATCATTGCAGGCCTGTAAATGACACCTGCCCTGAAAACAAATCCTGGGGTCACATAGCGACCAAAAAATTCAAAGGACGTCCATATTTCAAAACGACCGTTTCAAAAGGCATATTTTACGCACCTTAGTGTTCTGCTTCTTTTTCTTTCTTTCTTCTTTTGTTAAAAAACGCGAATGGAAAAAGGCATCCCTCAGAATGGGCGAAAATCGTTGCAAACCAATCAATGGACAAAGGTTTAATCTCCAATATATATAAACAGCTCATGCAGCTTAATATTAAAAAAACAAACAACCCAATACAAAAATGGGCAGAAGATCTAAAGAGACGTTTCTTCAAAGAAGACACAGAGATGGCCAAGACGCACATGAAAAGCTGCTCAACATCACTAATTATTAGAGAAATGCAAATCAAAACTACAATGAGGTATCACCTCACACCTGTTAGAATCGGCATCATCAGAAAATCTACAAACAACCAATTCTGGGGAGGGTGTGGACAAAAGGATCCCTCTTCCACTATTGGTGGGCATGTATATTGATAAAGTCACTATGGGGAACAGTATGGAGTTTCCTTAAAAAAACTAGAAATAGAATTACCATATGATCCAGCAATCCCACTTCTGGGCATATACCCAGAGAAAACCATAAATCAAAAAGGCACGTTCACCACAATGTTCATTGCAGCACTATTTACAATAGCCAGGTAATGGAAGCAAGCTAAATGCCCACAGACAGAAGAATGGATAAAGATGTGGTACATATATAAAACGGAATATTACTCAGCCATAAAAAGGAATGAAACTGGGTCATTTGTAGAGACGTCGATGGATCTAGAGACTGTCATAGAGAATGAAGTAAGTCAGAAAGAGAAAAACAACTATTGTATATTAAGGCATATATGTGGAACCTAGAAAAATGGTACAGATGAACTGGTTTGCAGGGAAGAAATAGAGACACAGAGGTAGAGAACAAACGTATGGACACCAAGTGTGGGAAGCCATGGGGTGGTGGTGGTGGGATGAGTTGGGAGATTGGGATTGACCTGTATACATGTATATGCATAAAATACATAACTAATAATAACCTGCTGTATAAAAAATTAAATAAAATTAAATTTCAAAATTTAAAAATAAAACAGAAAAAAGTTCTTCCCTTCACACAGATGTATTTATATGAATGAATTATTTCCATGCTTATTTCTATAAATACATAAAACAGGAATAAAATCTAACTTGAACCAGAAAAGAAAAAAAAAAAACCTGAACCCACCAGTTATACAGAGGAAAACCCTATCAGGGCACTTGCTCCAGCAGTAAACAATTCTGAAATTGGTCAAGGTGGGGAATCACCTCCTATAGAGCCAGCAACCCAACCTAATGCAAGGAGTGTCCTCATTGCAAAGCTGGGGGACCGTGCCGAGGCATCTGTGAGTAAACGTGAGCTGAGCCCCAGGCCAGCTGCTGCTGAACTGTTCCCACCCTTCCCAGGTAAAACACCTGAATATGTACAAGGGCTTGAAAGCCTAGACGAAGGGCCATGGTGACACACCAGCGACAGCACGCAGGCCAACTTGGTGTCTGCAGGCCAGCCAGGATGGTCCTGGCCCCGGGCGCTCTTCTGGAAGCTTTCCATTGCCCTGCCTGAGATACCCCTCCGGTCCCGGCCCCCACTGCTTTTTTCCTTCCTCACCTCTGTTCGGAGAGAAATTCCAGCGGAAGGTATGGGTGACACATCCTCTTCTTTACAGGTGGCAGCCTGGCAACTCCTGCAGAAAGTCCAGCAGAGCCCCACTCACACCGGGCCACCCACAAAGCCGTGGCCCCTCATTCCCTCCCACCAGCACAGCCCCGAGACTGCTGACGGGGCAGAGAATATGGAGTCGGGCACAGCTTCAGGCGCTATTGCTGCCTGGAGCGCTGTTTATATTGACCTCAACCAGGCACACCTGGGGAGGGCCAGCCGGCAGGGTCAGGCTGCCCAGGTCAGCTAATCCTCAACCCTCAGGGAATCACATTATTGACAATGGACCTCGCTAAGGCAGAATAGAAGCCAAGAGAAAAAAGGACACAATGCCATTTGCAGCACCGTAGATGAGGCTAAATGTAATCACGTGACTTGTAGTAAGTCAGAAAGTGAAAGACACATATCGTGTCATATCACTTATAGGTGTTACCTAAAAACGGATACCAGGGCAGATATTTCCAGGGAGAAGGGCAATCACAGATTCATTAAACAAACTTATGGTTCACCAATGGAAAGGTGTGAGGATTGGTTTCATTACGATATTGGGGTTAACAGACATAAACAAACACAGGTGACATATATAATCACCAAAGTCCTACGGAATACCAAGAGAAGACTACTCAACATTCTGTCATAACGTACATGGGAAAAGGATCCCAGGAAGAACAGACATATGTATATGTGTAAAAGAACCACATCTTGCACACCTACAACAAGCCAAACATTGTAATCAAACTTGCTGTAATAAAAAAAATAAAAAATTAAATTAAAAACACGAACAAGAAGTAGTGAGGCAAACATGAGGGGCTTTCTCCTGGCACATTCCATTCTAAATTCCAATCTAGAACACGACTTCCATTGAGGCTCTGTTGCCCTAGTAACCAGATTTGGTAAGGGAGAACTGCTGCCACCATGAAGCCGTTTCACACAACAGCAGCTTTTATCCCAGCGCTAATGATCAGTTGATATTCAAAATCATTGCAGGCCTGTAAATGACACCTGCCCTGAAAACAAATCCTGGGGTCACATAGCGACCAAAAAATTCAAAGGACGTCCATATTTCAAAACGACCGTTTCAAAAGGCATATTTTACGCACATTAGTGTTCTGTTTCTTTTTCTTTCTTTCTTCTTTTGTTAAAAAACGGGAATGGAAAAAGGCATCCCTCAGAATGGGCAAAAATCGTTGCAAACCAATCAATGCACAAAGGTTTAATCTCCAATATATATAAACAGCTCATGCAGCTTAATATTAAAAAAACAAACAACCCAATACAAAAATGGGCAGAAGATCTAAAGAGACGTTTCTTCAAAGAAGACACAGAGATGGCCAAGACGCACATGAAAAGTTGCTCAACATCACTAACTATTAGAGAAATGCAAATCAAAACTACAATGAGGTATCACCTCACACCTGTTAGAATCGGCATCATCAGAAAATCTACAAACAACAAATTCTGGGGAGGGTGTGGACAAAAGGATCCCTCTTCCACTATTGGTGGGCATGTAAATTGATAAAGTCACTATGGGGAACAGTATGGAGTTTCCTTAAAAAAACTAGAAATAGAATTACCATATGATCCAGCAATCCCACTTCTGGGCATATACCCAGAGAAAACCATAAATCAAAAAGGCACGTTCACCACAATGTTCATTGCAGCACTGTTTACAATAGCCAGGTAATGGAAGCAAGCTAAATGCCCACAGACAGAAGAATGGATAAAGATGTGGTACATATATAAAACGGAATATTACTCAGCCATAAAAAGGAATGAAACTGGGTCATTTGTAGAGACGTCGATGGATCTAGAGACTGTCATAGAGAATGAAGTAAGTCAGAAAGAGAAAAACAAATATTGTATATTAAGGCATATATGTGGAACCTAGAAAAATGGTACAGATGAACTGGTTTGCAGGGAAGAAATAGAGACACAGAGGTAGAGAACAAACGTATGGACACCAAGTGTGGGAAGCCATGGGGTTGTGGTGGTGGGATGAGTTCGGAGATTGGGATTGACCTGTATACATGTATATGCATAAAATACATAACTAATAATAGCCTGCTCTATAAAAAAATAAATTAAATTAAATTTCAAAATTTTAAAACATAAAATTTAAAAATAAAACAGAAAAAAGTTCTTCCCTTCACACAGATGTATTTATATGAATGAATCCTTTCCATGCTTATATCTAGAAATACATAAAAGAGGAATAAAATCTAACGAACCATAAAAGAAAAAAAAACCTGAACCCACCAGTTTGACAGAGGAAATCCCTATCAGGGCACTTGCTCCAGCGGTAAACAATTCTGAAATTGGTCAGAGGTGGGGAATCATCTCCCATACAGCGAGCAACACACCCCCACGCAAGGAGCGTCCTCATTGCAAAGCTGGGGGACCGTGCCGAGGCATCTGTGAGTAAACGTGAGCTGAGCCCCAGGCCAGCTGCTGCTGAACTGTTCCCACCCTTCCCAGGTAAAACACCTGAATATGTACAAGGGCTTGAAAGCCTAGAGGAAGGGCCGTGGAGCCACACCAGCAACAGCACGCAGGCCAACTTGGTGCCTGCAGGCCAGCCAGGATGGTCCTGGCCCCGGACGCTCTTCTGGAAGCTTTCCATTGCCCTGCCTGAGATACCCCTCCTGTCCCGGCCCCAACTGCTTTTTTCCTTCCTCACCTCTGTTCGGAGAGAAATTCCAGCGGAAGGTATGGGTGACACATCCTCTTCTTTACAGGTGGCAGCCTGGCAACTCCTGCAGAAAGTCCAGCAGAGACCCACTCACACCGGGCCACCCACAAAGCCGTGGCCCCTCACTCCCTCCCACCAGCACAGCCCCGAGACTGCTGACGGGGCAGAGAATATGGAGTCGGGCACAGCTTCAGGGGCTATTGCTGCCTGGAGTGCTGTTTATATTGACCTCAACCAGGCACACCTGGGGAGGGCCTGCCGGCAGGGTCAGGCTGCCCAGGTCAGCTAATCCTCAACCCTCAGGGAATCACATTATTGACAATGGACCTCGCTAAGGCAGAATAGAAGCCAAGAGGAAAAAGGACACAATGCCATTTGCAGCCCTGTAGATGAGGCTAAAGGTAATCACGTGACTTGTAGTAAGTCAGAAAGTGAAAGACACATATCGTATCATATCACTTATAGGTGTTACCTAAAAACGGATACCAGGGCAGATATTTCCACGGAGAAGGACAATCACAGATTCATTAAACAAACTTATGGTTCACCAATGGAAAGGTGTGAGGATTGGTTTCATTACGATATTGGGGTTAACAGACATATACAAACACAGGTGACATATATAATCACCAAAGACCTACGGAATACCAAGAGAAGACTACTCAACATTCTGTCATAACGTACATGGAAAAGGATCCCAGGAAGAACAGACATATGTATATGTGTAAAAGAACCACATCTTGCACACCTACAACATGCCAAACATTGTAATCAAACTTGCTGTAATAAAAAAAATAAAAAATTAAATTAAAAACACGAACAAGAAGTAGTGAGACAAACTTGAGGGGCTTTCTCCTGGCACATTCCATTCTAAATTCCAATCTAGAACACGACTTCCATTGAGGCTCTGTTGCCCTAGTAACCAGATTTGGCAAGGGAGAACTGCTTCCACCTTGAGGCCGTTTCACACAACAGCAGCTTTTATCCCCGCGCTAATGATCAGTTGATATTCAAAATCATTGCAGGCCTGTAAATGACACCTGCCCTGAAAACAAATCCTGGGGTCACATAGCGACCAAAAAATTCAAAGGACGTCCATATTTCAAAACGACCGTTTCAAAAGGCATATTTTATGCACCTTAGTGTTCTGCTTCTTTTTCTTTCTTTCTTCTTTTGTTAAAAAACGGGAATGGAAAAAGGCATCCCTCAGAATGGGTGAAAATCGTTGCAAACCAATCAATGGACAAAGGTTTAATCTCCAATATATATAAACAGCTCATGTAGCTTAATATTAAAAAAACAAACAACCCAATACAAAAATGGGCAGAAGATCTAAAGAGACGTTTCTTCAAAGAAGACACAGAGATGGCCAAGACGCACATGAAAAGCTGCTCAACATCACTAATTATTAGAGAAATGCAAATCAAAACTACAATGAGGTATCACCTCACACCTGTTAGAATCGGCATCATCAGAAAATCTACAAACAACCAATTCTGGGGAGGGTGTGGACAAAAGGATCCCTCTTCCACTATTGGTGGGCATGTATATTGATAAAGTCACTATGGGGAACAGTATGGAGTTTCCTTAAAAAAATTAGAAATAGAATTACCATATGATCCAGCAATCCCACTTCTGGGCATATACCCAGAGAAAACCATAAATCAAAAAGGCACATTCACCACAATGTTCATTGCAGCACTATTTACAATAGCCAGGTAATGGAAGCAAGCTAAATGCCCACAGACAGAAGAATGGATAAAGATGTGGTACATATATAAAACGGAATATTACTCAGCCATAAAAAGGAATGAAACTGGGTCATTTGTAGAGACGTCGATGGATCTAGAGACTGTCATAGAGAATGAAGTAAGTCAGAAAGAGAAAAACAACTATTGTATATTAAGGCATATATGTGGAACCTAGAAAAATGGTACAGATGAACTGGTTTGCAGGGAAGAAATAGAGACACAGAGGTAGAGAACAAACGTATGGACACCAAGTGTGGGAAGCCATGGGGTGGTGGTGGTGGGATGAGTTGGGAGATTGGGATTGACCTGTATACATGTATATGCATGAAATACATAACTAATAATAACCTGCTGTATAAAAAATTAAATAAAATTAAATTTAAAAATTTAAAAATAAAACAGAAAAAAGTTCTTCCCTTCACACAGATGTATTTATATGAATGAATTATTTCCATGCTTATATCTATAAATACATAAAACAGGAATAAAATCTAACTTGAACCAGAAAAGAAAAAAAAAAACCTGAACCCACCAGTTATACAGAGGAAAACCCTATCAGGGCACTTGCTCAAGCAGTAAACAATTCTGAAATTGGTCAAGGTGGGGAATCACCTCCCATAGAGTCAGCAACCCAACCTAATGCAAGGAGTGTCCTCATTGCAAAGCTGGGGGACCGTGCCGAGGTATCTGTGAGTAAACGTGAGATGAGCCCCAGGCCAGCTGCTGCTGAACTGTTCCCACCCTTCCCAGGTAAAACACCTGAATATGTACAAGGGCTTGAAAGCCTAGACGAAGGGCCATGGTGACACACCAGCGACAGCACGCAGGCCAACTTGGTGCCTGCAGGCCAGCCAGGATGGTCCTGGCCCCGGGCGCTCTTCTGGAAGCTTTCCATTGCCCTGCCTGAGATACCCCTCCTGTCCCGGCCCCCACTGCTTTTTTCTTTCCTCACCGCTGTTCGGAGAGAAATTCCAGCGGAAGGTATGGGTGACACATCCTCTTCCTTACAGGTGGCAGCCTGGCAACTCCTGCAGAAAGTCCAGCAGAGCCCCACTCACACCGGGCCACCCACAAAGCCGTGGCCCCTCACTCCCTCCCACCAGCACAGCCCCGAGACTGCTGACGGGGCAAAGGATATGGAGTAGGGCACAGCTTCAGGTGCTATTGCTGCCTGGAGCGCTGTTTATATTGACCTCAACCAGGCACACCTGGGGACGGCCGGCCAGCAGGGTCAGGCTGCCCAGGTCAGCTAATCCTCAACCCTCAGGGAATCACATTATTGACAATGGACCTCGCTAAGGCAGAATAGAAGCCAAGAGAAAAAAGGACACAATGCCATTTGCAGCACCGTAGATGAGGCTAAAGGTAATCACGTGACTTGTAGTAAGTCAGAAAGTGAAAGACACATATCGTGTCATATCACTTATAGGTGTTACCTAAAAACGGATACCAGGGCAGATATTTCCAGGGAGAAGGGCAATCACAGATTCATTAAACAAACTTATGGTTCACCAATGGAAAGGTGTGAGGATTGGTTTCATTACGATATTGGGGTTAACAGACATAAACAAACACAGGTGACATATATAATCACCAAAGACCTACGGAATACCAAGAGAAGACTACTCAACATTCTGTCATAACGTACATGGGAAAAGGATCCCAGGAAGAACAGACATATTTATATGTGTAAAAGAACCACATCTTGCACACCTACAACAAGCCAAACATTGTAATCAAACTTGCTGTAATAAAAAAAATAAAAAATTAAATTAAAAACACGAACAAGAAGTAGTGAGGCAAACTTGAGGGGCTTTCTCCTGGCACATTCCATTCTAAATTCCAATCTAGAACACGACTTCCATTGAGGCTCTGTTGCCCTAGTAACCAGATTTGGTAAGGGAGAACTGCTGCCACCTTGAAGTCGTTTCACACAACAGCAGCTTTTATCCCAGCGCTAATGATCAGTTGATATTCAAAATCATTGCAGGCCTGTAAATGACACCTGCCCTGAAAACAAATCCTGGGGTCACATAGCGACCAAAAAATTCAAAGGACGTCCATATTTCAAAACGACCGTTTCAAAAGGCATATTTTACGCACATTAGTGTTCTGTTTCTTTTTCTTTCTTTCTTCTTTTGTTAAAAAACGGGAATGGAAAAAGGCATTCCTCAGAATGGGCAAAAATCGTTGCAAACCAATCAATGGACAAAGGTTTAATCTCCAATATATATAAACAGCTCATGCAGCTTAATATTAAAAAAACAAACAACCCAATACAAAAATGGGCAGAAGATCTAAAGAGACGTTTCTTCAAAGAAGACACAGAGATGGCCAAGACGCACATGAAAAGCTGCTCAACATCACTAATTATTAGAGAAATGCAAATCAAAACTACAATGAGGTATCACCTCACACCTGTTAGAATCGGCATCATCAGAAAATCTACAAACAACAAATTCTGGGGAGGGTGTGGACAAAAGGATCCCTCTTCCACTATTGGTGGGCATGTAAATTGATAAAGTCACTATGGGGAACAGTATGGAGTTTCCTTAAAAAAAATAGAAAAAGAATTACCATATGATCCAGCAATCCCACTTCTGGGCATATACCCAGAGAAAACCATAAATCAAAAAGGCACGTTCACCACAATGTTCACTGCAGCACTATTTACAATAGCCAGGTAATGGAAGCAAGCTAAATGCCCACAGACAGAAGAATGGATAAAGATGTGGTACATATATAAAACGGAATATTACTCAGCCATAAAAAGGAATGAAACTGGGTCATTTGTAGAGACGTCGATGGATCTAGAGACTGTCATAGAGAATGAAGTAAGTCAGAAAGAGAAAAACAAATATTGTATATTAAGGCATATATGTGGAACCTAGAAAAATGGTACAGATGAACTGGTTTGCAGGGAAGAAATAGAGACACAGAGGTAGAGAACAAACGTATGGACACCAAGTGTGGGAAGCCATGGGGTGGTGGTGGTGGGATGAGTTGGGAGATTGGGATTGACCTGTATACATGTATATGCATAAAATACATAACTAATAATAACCTGCTGTATAAAAAATTAAATAAAATTAAATTTCAAAATTTAAAAATAAAACAGAAAAAAGTTCTTCCCTTCACACAGATGTATTTATATGAATGAATTATTTCCATGCTTATATCTATAAATACATAAAACAGGAATAAAATCTAACTTGAACCAGAAAAGAAAAAAAAAAAACCTGAACCCACCAGTTATACAGAGGAAAACCCTATCAGGGCACTTGCTCCAGCAGTAAACAATTCTGAAATTGGTCAAGGTGGGGAATCACCTCCTATAGAGCCAGCAACCCAACCTAATGCAAGGAGTGTCCTCATTGCAAAGCTGGGGGACCGTGCCGAGGCATCTGTGAGTAAACGTGAGCTGAGCCCCAGGCCAGCTGCTGCTGAATTGTTCCCACCCTTCCCAGGTAAAACACCTGAATATGTACAAGGGCTTGAAAGCCTAGACGAAGGGCCATGGTGACACACCAGCGACAGCACGCAGGCCAACTTGGTGCCTGCAGGCCAGCCAGGATGGTCCTGGCCCCGGACGCTCTTCTGGAAGCTTTCCATTGCCCTGCCTGAGATACCCCTCCAGTCCCGGCCCCCACTGCTTTTTTCCTTCCTCACCTCTGTTCGGAGAGAAATTCCAGCGGAAGGTATGGGTGACACATCCTCTTCCTTACAGGTGGCAGCCTGGCAACTCCTGCAGAAAGTCCAGCAGAGCCCCACTCACACCGGGCCACCCGCAAAGCCATGGCCCCTCATTCCCTATCACCAGCACAGCCCCGAGACTGCTGATGGGGCAGAGAATATGGAATCGGGCACAGCTTCAGGGGCTATTGCTGCCTGGAGCGCTGTTTATATTGACCTCAACCAGGCACACCTGGGGAGGGCCGGCCGGCAGGGTCAGGCTGCCCAGGTCAGCTAATCCTCAACCCTCAGGGAATCACATTATTGACAATGGACCTCGCTAAGGCAGAATAGAAGCCAAGAGAAAAAAGGACACAATGCCATTTGCAGCACCGTAGATGAGGCTAAAGGTAATCACGTGACTTGTAGTAAGTCAGAAAGTGAAAGACACATATCGTGTCATATCACTTATAGGTGTTACCTAAAAACGGATACCAGGGCAGATATTTCCAGGGAGAAGGGCAATCACAGATTCATTAAACAAACTTATGGTTCACCAATGGAAAGGTGTGAGGATTGGTTTCATTACGATATTGGGGTTAACAGACATAAACAAACACAGGTGACATATACAATCACCAAAGACCTACGGAATACCAAGAGAAGACTACTCAACATTCTGTCATAACGTACATGGGAAAAGGATCCCAGGAAGAACAGACATATGTATATGTGTAAAAGAACCACATCTTGCACACCTACAACAAGCCAAACATTGTAATCAAACTTGCTGTAATAAAAAAAATAAAAAATTAAATTAAAAACACGAACAAGAAGTAGTGAGGCAAACTTGAGGGGCTTTCTCCTGGCACATTCCATTCTAAATTCCAATCTAGAACACGACTTCCACTGAGGCTCTGTTGCCCTAGTAACCAGATTTGGTAAGGGAGAACTGCTGCCACCTTGAAGCCGTTTCACACAACAGCAGCTTTTATCCCAGCGCTAATGATCAGTTGATATTCAAAATCATTGCAGGCCTGTAAATGACACCTGCCCTGAAAACAAATCCTGGGGTCACATAGCGACCAAAAAATTCAAAGGACGTCCATATTTCAAAACGACCGTTTCAAAAGGCATATTTTACGCACATTAGTGTTCTGTTTCTTTTTCTTTCTTTCTTCTTTTGTTAAAAAACGGGAATGGAAAAAGGCATCCCTCAGAATGGGCAAAAATCGTTGCAAACCAATCAATGGACAAAGGTTTAATCTCCAATATATATAAACAGCTCATGCAGCTTAATATTAAAAAAACAAACAACCCAATACAAAAATGGGCAGAAGATCTAAAGAGACGTTTCTTCAAAGAAGACACAGAGATGGCCAAGACGCACATGAAAAGCTGCTCAACATCACTAATTATTAGAGAAATGCAAATCAAAACTACAATGAGGTATCACCTCACACCTGTTAGAATCGGCATCATCAGAAAATCTACAAACAACCAATTCTGGGGAGGGTGTGGACAAAAGGATCCCTCTTCCACTATTGGTGGGCATGTAAATTGATAAAGTCACTATGGGGAACAGTATGGAGTTTCCTTAAAAAAACTAGAAATAGAATTACCATATGATCCAGCAATCCCACTTCTGGGCATATACCCAGAGAAAACCATAAATCAAAAAGGCACGTTCACCACAATGTTCATTGCAGCACTGTTTACAATAGCCAGGTAATGGAAGCAAGCTAAATGCCCACAGACAGAAGAATGGATAAAGATGTGGTACATATATAAAACGGAATATTACTCAGCCATAAAAAGGAATGAAACTGGGTCATTTGTAGAGATGTCGATGGATCTAGAGACTGTCATAGAGAATGAAGTAAGTCAGAAAGAGAAAAACAAATATTGTATATTAAGGCATATATGTGGAACCTAGAAAAATGGTACAGATGAACTGGTTTGCAGGGAAGAAATAGAGACAGAGAGGTAGAGAACAAACGTATGGACACCAAGTGTGGGAAGCCATGGGGTGGTGGTGGTGGGATGAGTTGGGAGATTGGGATTGACCTGTATACATGTATATGCATAAAATACATAACTAATAATAACCTGCTGTATAAAAAATTAAATAAAATTAAATTTCAAAATTTAAAAATAAAACAGAAAAAAGTTCTTCCCTTCACACAGATGTATTTATATGAATGAATTATTTCCATGCTTATATCTATAAATACATAAAACAGGAATAAATCTAACTTGAACCAGAAAAGAAAAAAAAAAACCTGAACCCACCAGTTATACAGAGGAAAACCCTATCAGGGCACTTGCTCAAGCAGTAAACAATTCTGAAATTGGTCAAGGTGGGGAATCACCTCCCATAGAGTCAGCAACCCAACCTAATGCAAGGAGTGTCCTCATTGCAAAGCTGGGGGACCCTGCCGAGGTATCTGTGAGTAAACGTGAGATGAGCCCCAGGCCAGCTGCTGCTGAACTGTTCCCACCCTTCCCAGGTAAAACACCTGAATATGTACAAGGGCTTGAAAGCCTAGACGAAGGGCCATGGTGACACACCAGCGACAGCACGCAGGCCAACTTGGTGCCTGCAGGCCAGCCAGGATGGTCCTGGCCCCGGGCGCTCTTCTGGAAGCTTTCCATTGCCCTGCCTGAGATACCCCTCCTGTCCCGGCCCCCACTGCTTTTTTCTTTCCTCACCGCTGTTCGGAGAGAAATTCCAGCGGAAGGTATGGGTGACACATCCTCTTCCTTACAGGTGGCAGCCTGGCAACTCCTGCAGAAAGTCCAGCAGAGCCCCACTCACACCGGGCCACCCACAAAGCCGTGGCCCCTCACTCCCTCCCACCAGCACAGCCCCGAGACTGCTGACGGGGCAAAGGATATGGAGTAGGGCACAGCTTCAGGTGCTATTGCTGCCTGGAGCGCTGTTTATATTGACCTCAACCAGGCACACCTGGGGACGGCCGGCCAGCAGGGTCAGGCTGCCCAGGTCAGCTAATCCTCAACCCTCAGGGAATCACATTATTGACAATGGACCTCGCTAAGGCAGAATAGAAGCCAAGTGAAAAAAGGACACAATGCCATTTGCAGCACTGTAGATGAGGCTAAAGGTAATCACGTGACTTGTAGTAAGTCAGAAAGTGAAAGACACATATCGTATCATATCACTTATAGGTGTTACCTAAAAACGGATACCAGGGCAGATATTTCCACGGAGAAGGGCAATCACAGATTCATTAAACAAACTTATGGTTCACCAATGGAAAGGTGTGAGGATTGGTTTCATTACGATATTGGGGTTAACAGACATATACAAACACAGGTGACATATATAATCACCAAAGACCTACGGAATACCAAGAGAAGACTACTCAACATTCTGTCATAACGTACATGGGAAAAGGATCCCAGGAAGAACAGACATATGTATATGTGTAAAAGAACCACATCTTGCACACCTACAACAAGCCAAACATTGTAATCAAACTTGCTGTAATAAAAAAAATAAAAAATTAAATTAAAAACACGAACAAGAAGTAGTGAGGCAAACTTGAGGGGCTCTCTCCTGGCACATTCCATTTTAATTCCAATCAAGAACACGACTTCCATTGAGGCTCTGTTGCCCTAGTAACCAGATTTGGTAAGGGAGAACTGCTGTCACCTTGAGGCCGTTTCACACAACAGCAGCTTTTATCCCAGCGCTAATGATCAGTTGATATTCAAAATCATTGCAGGCCTGTAAATGACACCTGCCCTGAAAACAAATCCTGGGGTCACATAGCGACCAAAAAATTCAAAGGACGTCCATATTTCAAAACGACCGTTTCAAAAGGCATATTTTACGCACATTAGTGTTCTGCTTCTTTTTCTTTCTTTCTTCTTTTGTTAAAAAACGCGAATGGAAAAAGGCATCCCTCAGAATGGGCGAAAATCGTTGCAAACCAATCAATGGACAAAGGTTTAATCTCCAATATATATAAACAGCTCATGCAGCTTAATATTAAAAAAACAAACAACCCAATACAAAAATGGGCAGAAGATCTAAAGAGACGTTTCTTCAAAGAAGACACAGAGATGGCCAAGACGCACATGAAAAGCTGCTCAACATCACTAATTATTAGAGAAATGCAAATCAAAACTACAATGAGGTATCACCTCACACCTGTTAGAATCGGCATCATCAGAAAATCTACAAACAACCAATTCTGGGGAGGGTGTGGACAAAAGGATCCCTCTTCCACTATTGGTGGGCATGTAAATTGATAAAGTCACTATGGGGAACAGTATGGAGTTTCCTTAAAAAAACTAGAAATAGAATTACCATATGATCCAGCAATCCCACTTCTGGGCATATACCCAGAGAAAACCATAAATCAAAAAGGCACGTTCACCACAATGTTCATTGCAGCACTATTTACAATAGCCAGGTAATGGAAGCAAGCTAAATGCCCACAGACAGAAGAATGGATAAAGATGTGGTACATATATAAAACGGAATATTACTCAGCCATAAAAAGGAATGAAACTGGGTCATTTGTAGAGACGTCGATGGATCTAGAGACTGTCATAGAGAATGAAGTAAGTCAGAAAGAGAAAAACAAATATTGTATATTAAGGCATATATGTGGAACCTAGAAAAATGGTACAGATGAACTGGTTTGCAGGGAAGAAATAGAGACACAGAGGTAGAGAACAAACGTATGGACACCAAGTGTGGGAAGCCATGGGGTGGTGGTGGTGGGATGAGTTGGGAGATTGGGATTGACCTGTATACATGTATATGCATAAAATACATAACTAATAATAACCTGCTGTATAAAAAATTAAATAAAATTAAATTTCAAAATTTAAAAATAAAACAGAAAAAAGTTCTTCCCTTCACACAGATGTATTTATATGAATGAATTATTTCCATGCTTATATCTATAAATACATAAAACAGGAATAAAATCTAACTTGAACCAGAAAAGAAAAAAAAAAACCTGAACCCACCAGTTATACAGAGGAAAACCCTATCAGGGCACTTGCTCAAGCAGTAAACAATTCTGAAATTGGTCAAGGTGGGGAATCACCTCCCATAGAGTCAGCAACCCAACCTAATGCAAGGAGTGTCCTCATTGCAAAGCTGGGGGACCCTGCCGAGGTATCTGTGAGTAAACGTGAGATGAGCCCCAGGCCAGCTGCTGCTGAACTGTTCCCACCCTTCCCAGGTAAAACACCTGAATATGTACAAGGGCTTGAAAGCCTAGACGAAGGGCCATGGTGACACACCAGCGACAGCACGCAGGCCAACTTGGTGCCTGCAGGCCAGCCAGGATGGTCCTGGCCCCGGGCGCTCTTCTGGAAGCTTTCCATTGCCCTGCCTGAGATACCCCTCCTGTCCCGGCCCCCACTGCTTTTTTCTTTCCTCACCGCTGTTCGGAGAGAAATTCCAGCGGAAGGTATGGGTGACACATCCTCTTCCTTACAGGTGGCAGCCTGGCAACTCCTGCAGAAAGTCCAGCAGAGCCCCACTCACACCGGGCCACCCACAAAGCCGTGGCGCCTCACTCCCTCCCACCAGCACAGCCCCGAGACTGCTGACGGGGCAAAGGATATGGAGTAGGGCACAGCTTCAGGTGCTATTGCTGCCTGGAGCGCTGTTTATATTGACCTCAACCAGGCACACCTGGGGACGGCCGGCCAGCAGGGTCAGGCTGCCCAGGTCAGCTAATCCTCAACCCTCAGGGAATCACATTATTGACAATGGACCTCGCTAAGGCAGAATAGAAGCCAAGAGAAAAAAGGACACAATGCCATTTGCAGCACCGTAGATGAGGCTAAAGGTAATCACGTGACTTGTAGTAAGTCAGAAAGTGAAAGACACATATCGTGTCATATCACTTATAGGTGTTACCTAAAAACGGATACCAGGGCAGATATTTCCAGGGAGAAGGGCAATCACAGATTCATTAAACAAACTTATGGTTCACCAATGGAAAGGTGTGAGGATTGGTTTCATTACGATATTGGGGTTAACAGACATAAACAAACACAGGTGACATATACAATCACCAAAGACCTACGGAATACCAAGAGAAGACTACTCAACATTCTGTCATAACGTACATGGGAAAAGGATCCCAGGAAGAACAGACATATGTATATGTGTAAAAGAACCACATCTTGCACACCTACAACAAGCCAAACATTGTAATCAAACTTGCTGTAATAAAAAAAATAAAAAATTAAATTAAAAACACGAACAAGAAGTAGTGAGGCAAACTTGAGGGGCTTTCTCCTGGCACATTCCATTCTAAATTCCAATCTAGAACACGACTTCCATTGAGGCTCTGTTGCCTTAGTAACCAGATTTGGTAAGGGAGAACTGCTGCCACCTTGAAGCCGTTTCACACAACAGCAGCTTTTATCCCAGCGCTAATGATCAGTTGATATTCAAAATCATTGCAGGCCTGTAAATGACACCTGCCCTGAAAACAAATCCTGGGGTCACATAGCGACCAAAAAATTCAAAGGACGTCCATATTTCAAAACGACCGTTTCAAAAGGCATATTTTACGCACATTAGTGTTCTGTTTCTTTTTCTTTCTTTCTTCTTTTGTTAAAAAACGGGAATGGAAAAAGGCATCCCTCAGAATGGGCAAAAATCGTTGCAAACCAATCAATGGACAAAGGTTTAATCTCCAATATATACAAACAGCTCATGCAGCTTAATATTAAAAAAACAAACAACCCAATACAAAAATGGGCAGAAGATCTAAAGAGACGTTTCTTCAAAGAAGACACAGAGATGGCCAAGACGCACATGAAAAGTTGCTCAACATCACTAATTATTAGAGAAATGCAAATCAAAACTACAATGAGGTATCACCTCACACCTGTTAGAATCGGCATCATCAGAAAATCTACAAACAACCAATTCTGGGGAGGGTGTGGACAAAAGGATCCCTCTTCCACTATTGGTGGGCATGTAAATTGATAAAGTCACTATGGGGAACAGTATGGAGTTTCCTTAAAAAAACTAGAAATAGAATTACCATATGATCCAGCAATCCCACTTCTGGGCATATACCCAGAGAAAACCATAAATCAAAAAGGCACGTTCACCACAATGTTCATTGCAGCACTGTTTACAATAGCCAGGTAATGGAAGCAAGCTAAATGCCCACAGACAGAAGAATGGATAAAGATGTGGTACATATATAAAACGGAATATTACTCAGCCATAAAAAGGAATGAAACTGGGTCATTTGTAGAGACGTCGATGGATCTAGAGACTGTCATAGAGAATGAAGTAAGTCAGAAAGAGAAAAACAAATATTGTATATTAAGGCATATATGTGGAACCTAGAAAAATGGTACAGATGAACTGGTTTGCAGGGAAGAAATAGAGACACAGAGGTAGAGAACAAACGTAAGGACACCAAGTGTGGGAAGCCATGGGGTGGTGGTGGTGGAATGAGTTGGGAGATTGGGATTGACCTGTATACATGTATATGCATAAAATACATAACTAATAATAACCTGCTGTATAAAAAATTAAATAAAATTAAATTTCAAAATTTAAAAATAAAACAGAAAAATGTTCTTCCCTTCACACAGATGTATTTATATGAATGAATTATTTCCATGCTTATATCTATAAATACATAAAACAGGAATAAAATCTAACTTGAACCAGAAAAGAAAAAAAAAACCTGAACCCACCAGTTATACAGAGGAAAACCCTATCAGGGCACTTGCTCCAGCAGTAAACAATTCTGAAATTGGTCAAGGTGGGGAATCACCTCCCATAGAGCCAGAAACACAACCCAATGCAAGGAGTGTCCTCACTGCAAAGCTGGGGGACCGTGCCAAGGCATCAGTGAGTAAACGTGAGCTGAGCCCCAGGCCAGATGCTGCTGAACTGTTCCCACCCTTCCCAGGTAAAACACCTGAATATGTACAAGGGCTTGAAACCTAGACGAAGGGCCATGGTGCCACACCAGCGACAGCATGCAGGCCAACTTGGTGCCTGCAGGCCAGCCAGGATGGTCCTGGCCCTGGGAGCTCTTCTGGAAGTTTCCATTGCCCTGCCTGAGATACCCCTCTGGTCCCGGCCCCCACTGCTTTTTTCCTTCCTCACCTCTGTTCGGAGAGAAATTCCAGCGGAAGGTATGGGTGACACATCCTCTTCTTTACAGGTGGCAGCCTGGCAACTCCTGCAGAAAGTCCAGCAGAGCCCCACTCACACCGGGCCACCCACAAAGCCGTGGCCCCTCATTCCCTCCGACCAGCACAGCCCCGAGACTGCTGACAGGGCAGAGAATATGGAGTTGGGCACAGCTTCAGGGGCTATTGCTGCCTGGAGCGCTGTTTATATTGACCTCAACCAGGCACACCTGGGGACGGCCGGCCAGCAGGGTCAGGCTGCCCAGGTCAGCTAATCCTCAACCCTCAGGGAATCACATTATTGACAATGGACCTCGCTAAGGCAGAATAGAAGCCAAGAGAAAAAAGGACACAATGCCATTTGCAGCACCGTAGATGAGGCTAAAGGTAATCACGTGACTTGTAGTAAGTCAGAAAGTGAAAGACACATATCGTGTCATATCACTTATAGGTGTTACCTAAAAACGGATACCAGGGCAGATATTTCCACGGAGAAGGGCAATCACAGATTCATTAAACAAACTTATGGTTCACCAATGGAAAGGTGTGAGGATTGGTTTCATTACGATATTGGGGTTAACAGACATATACAAACACAGGTGACATATATAATCACCAAAGACCTACGGAATACCAAGAGAAGACTACTCAACATTCTGTCATAACGTACATGGGAAAAGGATCCCAGGAAGAACAGACATATGTATATGTGTAAAAGAACCACATCTTGCACACCTACAACAAGCCAAACATTGTAATCAAACTTGCTGTAATAAAAAAAAAATTAAATTAAAAACACGAACAAGAAGTAGTGAGGCAAACTTGAGGGGCTCTCTCCTGGCACATTCCATTTTAATTCCAATCTAGAACACGTCTTCCATTGAGGCTCTGTTGCCCTAGTAACCAGATTTGGTAAGGGAGAACTGCTGTCACCTTGAGGCCGTTTCACACAACAGCAGCTTTTATCCCAGCGCTAATGATCAGTTGATATTCAAAATCATTGCAGGCCTGTAAATGACACCTGCCCTGAAAACAAATCCTGGGGTCACATAGCGACCAAAAAATTCAAAGGACGTCCATATTTCAAAACGACCGTTTCAAAAGGCATATTTTACGCACATTAGTGTTCTGCTTCTTTTTCTTTCTTTCTTCTTTTGTTAAAAAACGCGAATGGAAAAAGGCATCCCTCAGAATGGGCGAAAATCGTTGCAAACCAATCAATGGACAAAGGTTTAATCTCCAATATATATAAACAGCTCATGCAGCTTAATATTAAAAAAACAAACAACCCAATACAAAAATGGGCAGAAGATCTAAAGAGACGTTTCTTCAAAGAAGACACAGAGATGGCCAAGATGCACATGAAAAGCTGCTCAGCATCACTAATTATTAGAGAAATGCAAATCAAAACTACAATGAGGTATCACCTCACACCTGTTAGAATCGGCATCATCAGAAAATCTACAAACAACAAATTCTGGGGAGGGTGTGGACAAAAGGATCCCTCTTCCACTATTGGTGGGCATGTAAATTGATAAAGTCACTATGGGGAACAGTATGGAGTTTCCTTAAAAAAACTAGAAATAGAATTACCATATGATCCAGCAATCCCACTTCTGGGCATATACCCAGAGAAAACCATAAATCAAAAAGGCACGTTCACCACAATGTTCATTGCAGCACTATTTACAATAGCCAGGTAATGGAAGCAAGCTAAATGCCCACAGACAGAAGAATGGATAAAGATGTGGTACATATATAAAACGGAATATTACTCAGCCATAAAAAGGAATGAAACTCGGTCATTTGTAGAGACGTCGATGGATCTAGAGACTGTCATAGAGAATGAAGTAAGTCAGAAAGAGAAAAACAAATATTGTATATTAAGGCATATATGTGGAACCTAGAAAAATGGTACAGATGAACTGGTTTGCAGGGAAGAAATAGAGACACAGAGGTAGAGAACAAACGTATGGACACCAAGTGTGGGAAGCCATGGGGTGGTGGTGGTGGGATGAGTTGGGAGATTGGGATTGACCTGTATACATGTATATGCATAAAATACATAACTAATAATAACCTGCTGTATAAAAAATTAAATAAAATTAAATTTCAAAATTTAAAAATAAAACAGAAAAATGTTCTTCCCTTCACACAGATGTATTTATATGAATGAATTATTTCCATGCTTATATCTATAAATACATAAAACAGGAATAAAATCTAACTTGAACCAGAAAAGAAAAAAAAAAACCTGAACCCACCAGTTATACAGAGGAAAACCCTATCAGGGCACTTGCTCCAGCAGTAAACAATTCTGAAATTGGTCAAGGTGGGGAATCACCTCCCATACAGCCAGCAACCCAACCTAATGCAAGGAGTGTCCTCATTGCAAAGCTGGGGGAGCGTGCCGAGGCATCTGTGAGTAAACGTGAGCTGAGCCCCAGGCCAGCTGCTGCTGAACTGTTCCCACCCTTCCCAGGTAAAACACCTGAATATGTACAAGGGCTTGAAACCCTAGAGGAAGGGCCATGGTGCCACACCAGCGACAGCACGCAGGCCAACTTGGTGCCTGCAGGCCAGCCAGGATGGTCCTGGCCCCGGGCGCTCTTCTGGAAGCTTTACATTGCCCTGCCTGAGATACCCCTCCGGTCCCGGCCCCCACTGCTTTTTTCCTTCCTCACCTCTGTTCGGAGAGAAATTCCAGCGGAAGGTATGGGTGACACATCCCCTTCTTTACAGGTGGCAGTCTGGCAACTCCTGCAGAAAGTCCAGCAGAGCCCCACTCACACCGGGCCACCCACAAAGCCGTGGCCCCTCACTCCCTCCCACCAGCACAGCCCCGAGACTGCTGACGGGGCAGAGAATATGGAGTCGGGCACAGCTTCAGGGGCTATTGCTGCCTGGAGCGCTGTTTATATTGATCTCAACCAGGCACACCTGGGGAGGGCCGGCCGGCAGGGTCAGGCTGCCCAGGTCAGCTAATCCTCAACCCTCAGGGAATCACATTATTGACAATGGACCTCGCTAAGGCAGAATAGAAGCCAAGTGAAAAAAGGACACAATGCCATTTGCAGCACCGTAGATGAGGCTAAAGGTAATCACGTGACTTGTAGTAAGTCAGAAAGTGAAAGACACATATCGTATCATATCACTTATAGGTGTTACCTAAAAACGGATACCAGGGCAGATATTTCCACGGAGAAGGGCAATCACAGATTCATTAAACAAACTTATGGTTCACCAATGGAAAGGTGTGAGGATTGGTTTCATTACGATATTGGGGTTAACAGACATATACAAACACAGGTGACATATATAATCACCAAAGACCTACGGAATACCAAGAGAAGACTACTCAACATTCTGTCATAACGTACATGGGAAAAGGATCCCAGGAAGAACAGACATATGTATATGTGTAAAAGAACCACATCTTGCACACCTACAACAAGCCAAACATTGTAATCAAACTTGCTGTAATAAAAAAAAAATTAAATTAAAAACACGAACAAGAAGTAGTGAGGCAAACTTGAGGGGCTCTCTCCTGGCACATTCCATTTTAATTCCAATCTAGAACACGTCTTCCATTGAGGCTCTGTTGCCCTAGTAACCAGATTTGGTAAGGGAGAACTGCTGTCACCTTGAGGCCGTTTCACACAACAGCAGCTTTTATCCCAGCGCTAATGATCAGTTGATATTCAAAATCATTGCAGGCCTGTAAATGACACCTGCCCTGAAAACAAATCCTGGGGTCACATAGCGACCAAAAAATTCAAAGGACGTCCATATTTCAAAACGACCGTTTCAAAAGGCATATTTTACGCACATTAGTGTTCTGCTTCTTTTTCTTTCTTTCTTCTTTTGTTAAAAAACGCGAATGGAAAAAGGCATCCCTCAGAATGGGCGAAAATCGTTGCAAACCAATCAATGGACAAAGGTTTAATCTCCAATATATATAAACAGCTCATGCAGCTTAATATTAAAAAAACAAACAACCCAATACAAAAATGGGCAGAAGATCTAAAGAGACGTTTCTTCAAAGAAGACACAGAGATGGCCAAGATGCACATGAAAAGCTGCTCAACATCACTAATTATTAGAGAAATGCAAATCAAAACTACAATGAGGTATCACCTCACACCTGTTAGAATCGGCATCATCAGAAAATCTACAAACAACAAATTCTGGGGAGGGTGTGGACAAAAGGATCCCTCTTCCACTATTGGTGGGCATGTAAATTGATAAAGTCACTATGGGGAACAGTATGGAGTTTCCTTAAAAAAACTAGAAATAGAATTACCATATGATCCAGCAATCCCACTTCTGGGCATATACCCAGAGAAAACCATAAATCAAAAAGGCACGTTCACCACAATGTTCATTGCAGCACTATTTACAATAGCCAGGTAATGGAAGCAAGCTAAATGCCCACAGACAGAAGAATGGATAAAGATGTGGTACATATATAAAACGGAATATTACTCAGCCATAAAAAGGAATGAAACTGGGTCATTTGTAGAGACGTCGATGGATCTAGAGACTGTCATAGAGAATGAAGTAAGTCAGAAAGAGAAAAACAACTATTGTATATTAAGGCATATATGTGGAACCTAGAAAAATGGTACAGATGAACTGGTTTGCAGGGAAGAAATAGAGACACAGAGGTAGAGAACAAACGTATGGACACCAAGTGTGGGAAGCCATGGGGTGGTGGTGGTGGGATGTGTTGGGAGATTGGGATTGACCTGTATACATGTATATGCATAAAATACATAACTAATAATAACCTGCTGTATAAAAAATTAAATAAAATTAAATTTCAAAATTTAAAAATAAAACAGAAAAATGTTCTTCCCTTCACACAGATGTATTTATATGAATGAATTATTTCCATGCTTATATCTATAAATACATAAAACAGGAATAAAATCTAACTTGAACCAGAAAAGAAAAAAAAAAACCTGAACCCACCAGTTATACAGAGGAAAACCCTATCAGGGCACTTGCTCCAGCAGTAAACAATTCTGAAATTGGTCAAGGTGGGGAATCACCTCCCATACAGCCAGCAACCCAACCTAATGCAAGGAGTGTCCTCATTGCAAAGCTGGGGGACCGTGCCGAGGCATCTGTGAGTAAACGTGAGCTGAGCCCCAGGCCAGCTGCTGCTGAACTGTTCCCACCCTTCCCAGGTAAAACACCTGAATATGTACAAGGGCTTGAAAGCCTAGAGGAAGGGCCATGGTGCCACACCAGCGACAGCACGCAGGCCAACTTGGTGCCTGCAGGCCAGCCAGGATGGTCCTGGCCCCGGGCGCTCTTCTGGAAGCTTTCCATTGCCCTGCCTGAGATACCCCTCCGGTCCCGGCCCCCACTGCTTTTTTCCTTCCTCACCTCTGTTCGGAGAGAAATTCCAGCGGAAGGTATGGGTGACACATCCCCTTCTTTACAGGTGGCAGTCTGGCAACTCCTGCAGAAAGTCCAGCAGAGCCCCGCTCACACCGGGCCACCCACAAAGCCGTGGCCCCTCACTCCCTCCCACCAGCACAGCCCCGAGACTGCTGACGGGGCAGAGAATATGGAGTCGGGCACAGCTTCAGGGGCTATTGCTGCCTGGAGCGCTGTTTATATTGACCTCAACCAGGCACACCTGGGGACGGCCGGCCGGCAGGGTCAGGCTGCCCAGGTCAGCTAATCCTCAACCCTCAGGGAATCACATTATTGACAATGGACCTCGCTAAGGCAGAATAGAAGCCAAGAGAAAAAAGGACACAATGCCATTTGCAGCACCGTAGATGAGGCTAAAGGTAATCACGTGACTTGTAGTAAGTCAGAAAGTGAAAGACACATATCGTGTCATATCACTTATAGGTGTTACCTAAAAACGGATACCAGGGCAGATATTTCCAGGGAGAAGGGCAATCACAGATTCATTAAACAAACTTATGGTTCACCAATGGAAAGGTGTGAGGATTGGTTTCATTACGATATTGGGGTTAACAGACATATACAAACACAGGTGACATATATAATCACCAAAGACCTACGGAATACCAAGAGAAGACTACTCAACATTCTGTCATAACGTACATGGGAAAAGGATCCCAGGAAGAACAGACATATGTATATGTGTAAAAGAACCACATCTTGCACACCTACAACAAGCCAAACATTGTAATCAAACTTGCTGTAAAAAATAAAAATAAAAAATTAAATTAAAAACACGAACAAGAAGTAGTGAGGCAAACTTGAGGGGCTTTCTCCTGGCACATTCTATTCTAAATTCCAATCTAGAACACGACTTCCATTGAGGCTCTGTTGCCCTAGTAACCAGATTTGGCAAGGGAGATCTGCTTCCACCTTGAGGCCGTTTCACACAACAGCAGCTTTTATCCCAGCGCTAATGATCAGTTGATATTCAAAATCATTGCAGGCCTGTAAATGACACCTGCCCTGAAAACAAATCCTGGGGTCACATAGCGACCAAAAAATTCAAAGGACGTCCATATTTCAAAACGACCGTTTCAAAAGGCATATTTTACGCACCTTAGTGTTCTGCTTCTTTTTCTTTCTTTCTTCTTTTGTTAAAAAACGGGAATGGAAAAAGGCATCCCTCAGAATGGGCGAAAATCGTTGCAAACCAATCAATGGACAAAGGTTTAATCTCCAATATATATAAACAGCTCATGCAGCTTAATATTAAAAAAACAAACAACCCAATACAAAAATGGGCTGAAGATCTAAAGAGACGTTTCTTCAAAGAAGACACAGAGATGGCCAGGGCGCACATGAAAAGCTGCTCAACATCACTAATTATTAGAGAAATGCAAATCAAAACTACAATGAGGTATCACCTCACACCTGTTAGAATCGGCATCATCAGAAAATCTACAAACAACAAATTCTGGGGAGGGTGTGGACAAAAGGATCCCTCTTCCACTATTGGTGGGCATGTAAATTGATAAAGTCACTATGGGGAACAGTATGGAGTTTCCTTAAAAAAACTAGAAATAGAATTACCATATGATCCAGCAATCCCACTTCTGGGCATATACCCAGAGAAAACCATAAATCAAAAAGGCACGTTCACCACAATGTTCATTGCAGCACTATTTACAATAGCCAGGTAATGGAAGCAAGCTAAATGCCCACAGACAGAAGAATGGATAAAGATGTGGTACATATATAAAACGGAATATTACTCAGCCATAAAAAGGAATGAAACTGGGTCATTTGTAGAGACGTCAATGGTTCTAGAGACTGTCATAGAGAATGAAGTAAGTCAGAAAGAGAAAAACAACTATTGTATATTAAGGCATATATGTGGAACCTAGAAAAATGGTACAGATGAACTGGTTTGCAGGGAAGAAATAGAGACACAGAGGTAGAGAACAAACGTATGGACACCAAGTGTGGGAAGCCATGGGGTGGTGGTGGTGGGATGAGTTGGGAGATTGGGATTGACCTGTATACATGTATATGCATAAAATACATAACTAATAATAACCTGCTGTATAAAAAATTAAAAATATTAAATTTCAAAATTTAAAAATATAAAAGAAAAAAGTTCTTCCCTTCACACAGATGTATTTATATGAATGAATTCTTTCCATGCTTATATCTAGAAATACATAAAAGAGGAATAAATTCTAACGAACCATAAAAGAAAAAAAAAACCTGAACCCACCAGTTTGACAGAGGAAATCCCTATCAGGGCACTTGCTCCAGCGGTAAACAATTCTGAAATTGGTCAGAGGTGGGGAATCATCTCCCATACAGCGAGCAACACACCCACCACGCAAGGAGCGTCCTCATTGCAAAGCTGGGGGACCGTGCCGAGGCATCTGTGAGTAAACGTGAGCTGAGCCCCAGGCCAGCTGCTGCTGAACTGTTCCCACCCTTCCCAGGTAAAACACCTGAATATGTACAAGGGCTTGAAAGCCTAGAGGAAGGGCCGTGGAGCCACACCAGCCACAGCACGCAGGCCAACTTGGTGCCTGCAGGCCAGCCAGGATGGTCCTGGCCCCGGGCGCTCTTCTGGAAGCTTTCCATTGCCCTGCCTGAGATACCCCTCCTGTCCCGGCCCCAACTGCTTTTTTCCTTCCTCACCTCTGTTCGAAGAGAAATTCCAGCGGAAGGTATGGGTGACACATCCTCTTCTTTACAGGTGGCAGCCTGGCAACTCCAGCAGAAAGTACAGCAGAGCCCCACTCACACCGGGCCACCCACAAAGCCGTGGCCCCTCACTCCCTCCCACCAGCACAGCCCCGAGACTGCTGACGGGGCAGAGAATATGGAGTCGGGCACAGCTTCAGGGGCTATTGCTGCCTGGAGCGCTGTTTATATTGACCTCAACCAGGCACACCTGGGGAGGGCCGGCCGGCAGGGTCAGGCTGCCCAGGTCAGCTAATCCTCAACCCTCAGGGAATCACATTATTGACAATGGACCTCGCTAAGGCAGAATAGAAGCCAAGAGGAAAAAGGACACAATACCAATTGCAGCACCGTAGATGAGGCTTAAGGTAATCACGTGACTTGTAGTAAGTCAGAAAGTGAAAGACACATATCGTATCATATCACTTATACGTGTTACCTAAAAACGGATAACAGGGCAGATATTTCCACGGAGAAGGGCAATCACAGATTCATTAAACAAACTTATGGTTCACCAATGGAAAGGTGAGAGGATTGGTTTCATTACGATATTGGGGTTAACAGACATATACAAACACAGGTGACATATATAATCACCAAAGACCTACGGAACACCAAGAGAAGACTACTCAACATTCTGTCATAACGTACATGGAAAAGGATCCCAGGAAGAACAGACATATGTATATGTGTAAAAGAACCACATCTTGCACACCTACAACATGCCAAACATTGTAATCAAACTTGCTGTAATAAAAAAAATAAAAA
Organism: Mesoplodon densirostris; assembly: GCF_025265405.1. NCBI lineage: Eukaryota > Metazoa > Chordata > Mammalia > Artiodactyla > Ziphiidae > Mesoplodon > Mesoplodon densirostris. The sequence continues at coordinate 73,001,326 of NC_082672.1, forward strand.
ATTAAATTAAAAACACGAACAAGAAGTAGTGAGGCAAACTTGAGGGGCTTTCTCCTGGCACATTCTATTCTAAATTCCAATCTAGAACACGACTTCCATTGAGGCTCTATTGCCCTAGTAACCAGATTTGGCAAGGGAGAACTGCTTCCACCTTGAGGCCGTTTCACACAACAGCAGCTTTTATCCCAGCGCTAATGATCAGTTGATATTCAAAATCATTGCAGGCCTGTAAATGACACCTGCCCTGAAAACAAATCCTGGGGTCACATAGCGACCAAAAAATTCAAAGGACGTCCATATTTCAAAACGACCGTTTCAAAAGGCATATTTTACGCACCTTAGTGTTCTGCTTCTTTTTCTTTCTATCTTCTTTTGTTAAAAAACGCGAATGGAAAAAGGCATCCCTCAGAATGGGCGAAAATCGTTGCAAACCAATCAATGGACAAAGGTTTAATCTCCAATATATATAAACAGATCATGCAGCTTAATATTAAAAAAACAAACAACCCAATACAAAAATGGGCTGAAGATCTAAAGAGACGTTTCTTCAAAGAAGACACAGAGATGGCCAAGACGCACATGAAAAGCTGCTCAACATCACTAATTATTAGAGAAATGCAAATCAAAACTACAATGAGGTATCACCTCACACCTGTTAGAATCGGCATCATCAGAAAATCTACAAACAACCAATTCTGGGGAGGGTGTGGACAAAAGGATCCCTCTTCCACTATTGGTGGGCATGTAAATTGATAAAGTCACTATGGGGAACAGTATGGAGTTTCCTTAAAAAAACTAGAAATAGAATTACCATATGATCCAGCAATCCCACTTCTGGGCATATACCCAGAGAAAACCATAAATCAAACAGGCACGTTCACCACAATGTTCATTGCAGCACTATTTACAATAGCCAGGTAATGGAAGCAAGCTAAATGCCCACAGACAGAAGAATGGATAAAGATGTGGTACATATATAAAACGGAATATTACTCAGCCATAAAAAGGAATGAAACTGGGTCATTTGTAGAGACGTCGATGGATCTAGAGACTGTCATAGAGAATGAAGTAAGTCAGAAAGAGAAAAACAAATATTGTATATTAAGGCATATATGTGGAACCTAGAAAAATGGTACAGATGAACTGGTTTGCAGGGAAGAAATAGAGACACAGAGGTAGAGAACAAACGTATGGACACCAAGTGTGGGAAGCCATGGGGTGGTGGTGGTGGGATGAGTTGGGAGATTGGGATTGACCTGTATACATGTATATGCATAAAATACATAACTAATAATCACCTGCTGTATAAAAAATTAAATAAAATTAAATTTGAAAATTTAAAAATAAAACACAAAAAAGTTCTTCCCTTCACACAGATGTATTAATATGAATGAATTATTTCCATGCTTATATCTATAAATACATAAAACAGGAATAAAATCTAACTTGGACCAGAAAAGAAAGAAAAAAACCTGAACCCACCAGTTATACAGAGGAAAACCCTATCAGGGCACTTGCTCCAGCAGTAAACAATTCTGAAATTGGTCAAGGTGGGGAATCACCTCCCATACAGCCAGCAACCCAACCTAATGCAAGGAGTGTCCTCATTGCAAAGCTGGGGGACCGTGCCGAGGTATCTGTGAGTAAACGTGAGCTGAGCCCCAGGCCAGCTGCTGCTGAACTGTTCCCACCCTTCCCAGGTAAAACACCTGAATATGTACAAGGGCTTGAAAGCCTACAGGAAGGGCCATGGTGCCACACCAGCGACAGCACGCAGGCCAACTTGGTGCCTGCAGGCCAGCCAGGATGGTCCTGGCCCCGGGCGCTCTTCTGGAAGCTTTCCATTGCCCTGCCTGAGATACCCCTCCGGTCCCGGCCCCCACTGCTTTTTTCCTTCCTCACCTCTGTTCGGAGAGAAATTCCAGCGGAAGGTATGGGTGACACATCCTCTTCTTTACAGGTGGCAGCCTGGCAACTCCTGCAGAAAGTCCAGCAGAGCCACACTCACACCAGGCCACCCACAAAGCCGTGGCCCCTCACTCCCTCCCACCAGCACAGCCCCGAGACTGCTGACGGGGCAGAGAATATGGAGTCGGGCACAGCTTCAGGGGCTATTGCTGCCTGGAGCGCTGTTTATATTGACCTCAACCAGGCACACCTGGGGAGGTCCGGCCAGCAGTGTCAGGCTGCCCAGGTCAGCTAATCCTCAACCCTCAGGGAATCACATTATTGACAATGGACCTCGCTAAGGCAGAATAGAAGCCAAGAGAAAAAAGGACACAATGCCATTTGCAGCACCGTAGATGAGGCTAAAGGTAATCACGTGACTTGTAGTAAGTCAGTAAGTGAAAGACACATATCGTATCATATCACTTATAGGTGTTACCTAAAAACGGATACCAGGGCAGATATTTCCACGGAGAAGGGCAATCACAGATTCATTAAACAAACTTATGGTTCACCAATGGAAAGGTGTGAGGATTGGTTTCATTACGAAATTGGGGTTAACAGACATATACAAACACAGGTGACATATATAATCACCAAAGACCTACGGAATACCAAGAGAAGACTACTCAACATTCTGTCATAACGTACATGGGAAAAGGATCCCAGGAAGAACAGACATATGTATATGTGTAAAAGAAACACATCTTGCACACCTACAACAAGCCAAACATTGTAATCAAACTTGCTGTAAAAAAAAAAATAAAAAATTAAATTAAAAACACGAACAAGAAGTAGTGAGGCAAACTTGAGGGGCTTTCTCCTGGCACATTCTATTCTAAATTCCAATCTAGAACACGACTTCCATTGAGGCTCTGTTGCCCTAGTAACCAGATTTGGCAAGGGAGATCTGCTTCCACCTTGAGGCCGTTTCACACAACAGCAGCTTTTATCCCAGCGCTAATGATCAGTTGATATTCAAAATCATTGCAGGCCTGTAAATGACACCTGCCCTGAAAACAAATCCTGGGGTCACATAGCGACCAAAAAATTCAAAGGACGTCCATATTTCAAAACGACCATTTCAAAAGGCATATTTTACGCACCTTAGTGTTCTGCTTCTTTTTCTTTCTTTCTTCTTTTGTTAAAAAACGGGAATGGAAAAAGGCATCCCTCAGAATGGGCGAAAATCGTTGCAAACCAATCAATGGACAAAGGTTTAATCTCCAATATATATAAACAGCTCATGCAGCTTAATATTAAAAAAACAAACAACCCAATACAAAAATGGGCAGAAGATCTAAAGAGACGTTTCTTCAAAGAAGACACAGAGATGGCCAAGATGCACATGAAAAGCTGCTCAGCATCACTAATTATTAGAGAAATGCAAATCAAAACTACAATGAGGTATCACCTCACACCTGTTAGAATCGGCATCATCAGAAAATCTACAAACAACAAATTCTGGGGAGGGTGTGGACAAAAGGATCCCTCTTCCACTATTGGTGGGCATGTAAATTGATAAAGTCACTATGGGGAACAGTATGGAGTTTCCTTAAAAAAACTAGAAATAGAATTACCATATGATCCAGCAATCCCACTTCTGGGCATATACCCAGAGAAAACCATAAATCAAAAAGGCACGTTCACCACAATGTTCATTGCAGCACTATTTACAATAGCCAGGTAATGGAAGCAAGCTAAATGCCCACAGACAGAAGAATGGATAAAGATGTGGTACATATATAAAACGGAATATTACTCAGCCATAAAAAGGAATGAAACTGGGTCATTTGTAGAGACGTCAATGGATCTAGAGACTGTCATAGAGAATGAAGTAAGTCAGAAAGAGAAAAACAACTATTGTATATTAAGGCATATATGTGGAACCTAGAAAAATGGTACAGATGAACTGGTTTGCAGGGAAGAAATAGAGACACAGAGGTAGAGAACAAACGTATGGACACCAAGTGTGGGAAGCCATGGGGTGGTGGTGGTGGGATGAGTTGGGAGATTGGGATTGACCTGTATACATGTATATGCATAAAATACATAACTAATAATAACCTGCTGTATAAAAAATTAAAAATATTAAATTTCAAAATTTAAAAATAAAAAAGAAAAAAGTTCTTCCCTTCACACAGATGTATTTATATGAATGAATTCTTTCCATGCTTATATCTAGAAATACATAAAAGAGGAATAAATTCTAACGAACCATAAAAGAAAAAAAAAACCTGAACCCACCAGTTTGACAGAGGAAATCCCTATCAGGGCACTTGCTCCAGCGGTAAACAATTCTGAAATTGGTCAGAGGTGGGGAATCATCTCCCATACAGCGAGCAACACACCCACCACGCAAGGAGCGTCCTCATTGCAAAGCTGGGGGACCATGCCGAGGCATCTGTGAGTAAACGTGAGCTGAGCCCCAGGCCAGCTGCTGCTGAACTGTTCCCACCCTTCCCAGGTAAAACACCTGAATATGTACAAGGGCTTGAAAGCCTAGAGGAAGGGCCGTGGAGCCACACCAGCCACAGCACGCAGGCCAACTTGGTGCCTGCAGGCCAGCCAGGATGGTCCTGGCCCCGGGCGCTCTTCTGGAAGCTTTCCATTGCCCTGCCTGAGATACCCCTCCTGTCCCGGCCCCAACTGCTTTTTTCCTTCCTCACCTCTGTTCGAAGAGAAATTCCAGCGGAAGGTATGGGTGACACATCCTCTTCTTTACAGGTGGCAGCCTGGCAACTCCTGCAGAAAGTACAGCAGAGCCCCACTCACACCGGGCCACCCACAAAGCCGTGGCCCCTCACTCCCTCCCATCAGCACAGCCCCGAGACTGCTGACGGGGCAGAGAATATGGAGTCGGGCACAGCTTCAGGGGCTATTGCTGCCTGGAGCGCTGTTTATATTGACCTCAACCAGGCAAACCTGGGGAGGGCCGGCCGGCAGGGTCAGGATGCCCAGGTCAGCTAATCCTCAACCCTCAGGGAATCACATTATTGACAATGGACCTCGCTAAGGCAGAATAGAAGCCAAGAGGAAAAAGGACACAATACCAATTGCAGCACCGTAGATGAGGCTTAAGGTAATCACGTGACTTGTAGTAAGTCAGAAAGTGAAAGACACATATCGTATCATATCACTTATAGGTGTTACCTAAAAACGGATACCAGGGCAGATATTTCCACGGAGAAGGGCAATCACAGATTCATTAAACAAACTTATGGTTCACCAATGGAAAGGTGAGAGGATTGGTTTCATTACGATATTGTGGTTAACAGACATATACAAACACAGGTGACATATATAATCACCAAAGACCTACGGAATACCAAGAGAAGACTACTCAACATTCTGTCATAACGTACATGGAAAAGGATCCCAGGAAGAACAGACATATGTATATGTGTAAAAGAACCACATCTTGCACACCTACAACATGCCAAACATTGTAATCAAACTTGCTGTAATAAAAAAAATAAAAAATTAAATTAAAAACACGAACAAGAAGTAGTGAGGCAAACTTGAGGGGCTTTCTCCTGGCACATTCTATTCTAAATTCCAATCTAGAACACGACTTCCATTGAGGCTCTGTTGCCCTAGTAACCAGATTTGGCAAGGGAGAACTGCTTCCACCTTGAGGCCGTTTCACACAACAGCAGCTTTTATCCCAGCGCTAATGATCAGTTGATATTCAAAATCATTGCAGGCCTGTAAATGACACCTGCCCTGAAAACAAATCCTGGGGTCACATAGCGACCAAAAAATTCAAAGGACGTCCATATTTCAAAACGACCGTTTCAAAAGGCATATTTTACGCACCTTAGTGTTCTGCTTCTTTTTCTTTCTTTCTTCTTTTGTTAAAAAACGCGAATGGAAAAAGGCATCCCTCAGAATGGGCGAAAATCGTTGCAAACCAATCAATGGACAAAGGTTTAATCTCCAATATATATAAACAGCTCATGCAGCTTAATATTAAAAAAACAAACAACCCAATACAAAAATGGGCTGAAGATCTAAAGAGACGTTTCTTCAAAGAAGACACAGAGATGGCCAAGACGCACATGAAAAGCTGCTCAACATCACTAATTATTAGAGAAATGCAAATCAAAACTACAATGAGGTATCACCTCACACCTGTTAGAATCGGCATCATCAGAAAATCTACAAACAACAAATTCTGGGGAGGGTGTGGACAAAAGGATCCCTCTTCCACTATTGGTGGGCATGTAAATTGATAAAGTCACTATGGGGAACAGTATGGAGTTTCCTTAAAAAAACTAGAAATAGAATTACCATATGATCCAGCAATCCCACTTCTGGGCATATACCCAGAGAAAACCATAAATCAAAAAGGCACGTTCACCACAATGTTCATTGCAGCACTATTTACAATAGCCAGGTAATGGAAGCAAGCTAAATGCCCACAGACAGAAGAATGGATAAAGATGTGGTACATATATAAAACGGAATATTACTCAGCCATAAAAAGGAATGAAACTGGGTCATTTGTAGAGACGTCGATGGATCTAGAGACTGTCATAGAGAATGAAGTAAGTCAGAAAGAGAAAAACAAATATTGTATATTAAGGCATATATGTGGAACCTAGAAAAATGGTACAGATGAACTGGTTTGCAGGGAAGAAATAGAGACACAGAGGTAGAGAACAAACGTATGGACACCAAGTGTGGGAAGCCATGGGGTGGTGGTGGTGGGATGAGTTGGGAGATTGGGATTGACCTGTATACATGTATATGCATAAAATACATAACTAATAATCACCTGCTGTATAAAAAATTAAATAAAATTAAATTTGAAAATTTAAAAATAAAACACAAAAAAGTTCTTCCCTTCACACAGATGTATTAATATGAATGAATTATTTCCATGCTTATATCTATAAATACATAAAACAGGAATAAAATCTAACTTGAACCAGAAAAGAAAAAAAAAACCTGAACCCACCAGTTATACAGAGGAAAACCCTATCAGGGCACTTGCTCCAGCAGTAAACAATTCTGAAATTGGTCAAGGTGGGGAATCACCTCCCATACAGCCAGCAACCCAACCTAATGCAAGGAGTGTCCTCATTGCAAAGCTGGGGGACCGTGCCGAGGCATCTGTGAGTAAACGTGAGCTGAGCCCCAGGCCAGCTGCTGCTGAACTGTTCCCACCCTTCCCAGGTAAAACACCTGAATATGTACAAGGGCTTGAAAGCCTACAGGAAGGACCATGGTGCCACACCAGCGACAGCACGCAGGCCAACTTGGTGCCTGCAGGCCAGCCAGGATGGTCCTGGCCCCGGGCGCTCTTCTGGAAGCTTTCCATTGCCCTGCCTGAGATACCCCTCCGGTCCCGGCCCCCACTGCTTTTTTCCTTCCTCACCTCTGTTCGGAGAGAAATTCCAGCGGAAGGTATGGGTGACACATCCTCTTCTTTACAGGTGGCAGCCTGGCAACTCCTGCAGAAAGTCCAGCAGAGCCACACTCACACCAGGCCACCCACAAAGCCGTGGCCCCTCACTCCCTCCCACCAGCACAGCCCCGAGACTGCTGACGGGGCAGAGAATATGGAGTCGGGCACAGCTTCAGGGGCTATTGCTGCCTGGAGCGCTGTTTATATTGACCTCAACCAGGCACACCTGGGGAGGGCCGGCCAGCAGGGTCAGGCTGCCCAGGTCAGCTAATCCTCAACCCTCAGGGAATCACATTATTGACAATGGACCTCGCTAAGGCAGAATAGAAGCCAAGAGAAAAAAGGACACAATGCCATTTGCAGCACCGTAGATGAGGCTAAAGGTAATCACGTGACTTGTAGTAAGTCAGTAAGTGAAAGACACATATCGTATCATATCACTTATAGGTGTTACCTAAAAACGGATACCAGGGCAGATATTTCCACGGAGAAGGGCAATCACACATTCATTAAACAAACTTATGGTTCACCAATGGAAAGGTGTGAGGATTGGTTTCATTACGAAATTGGGGTTAACAGACATATACAAACACAGGTGACATATATAATCACCAAAGACCTACGGAATACCAAGAGAAGACTACTCAACATTCTGTCATAACGTACATGGGAAAAGGATCCCAGGAAGAACAGACATATGTATATGTGTAAAAGAACCACATCTTGCACACCTACAACAAGCCAAACATTGTAATCAAACTTGCTGTAATAAAAAAAATAAAAAATTAAATTAAAAACACGAACAAGAAGTAGTGAGGCAAACTTGAGGGGCTTTCTCCTGGCACATTCCATTTTAATTCCAATCTAGAACACGACTTCCATTGAGGCTCTGTTGCCCTAGTAACCAGATTTGGTAAGGGAGAACTGCTGCCACCTTGAGGCCGTTTCACACAACAGCAGCTTTTATCCCAGCGCTAATGATCAGTTGATATTCAAAATCATTGCAGGCCTGTAAATGACACCTGCCCTGAAAACAAATCCTGGGGTCACATAGCGACCAAAAAATTCAAAGGACGTCCATATTTCAAAACGACCGTTTCAAAAGGCATATTTTACGCACCTTAGTGTTCTGCTTCTTTTTCTTTCTTTCTTCTTTTGTTAAAAAACGGGAATGGAAAAAGTCATCCCTCAGAATGGGCGAAAATCGTTGCAAACCAATCAATGGACAAAGGTTTAATCTCCAATATATATAAACAGCTCATGCAGCTTAATATTAAAAAAACAAACAACCCAATACAAAAATGGGCAGAAGATCTAAAGAGACGTTTCTTCAAAGAAGACACAGAGATGGCCAAGACGCACATGAAAAGCTGCTCAACATCACTAATTATTAGAGAAATGCAAATCAAAACTACAATGAGGTATCACCTCACACCTGTTAGAATCGGCATCATCAGAAAATCTACAAACAACAAATTCTGGGGAGGGTGTGGACAAAAGGATCCCTCTTCCACTATTGGTGGGCATGTAAATTGATAAAGTCACTATGGGGAACAGTATGGAGTTTCCTTAAAAAAACTAGAAATAGAATTACCATATGATCCAGCAATCCCACTTCTGGGCATATACCCAGAGAAAACCATAAATCAAAAAGGCACGTTCACCACAATGTTCATTGCAGCACTATTTACAATAGCCAGGTAATGGAAGCAAGCTAAATGCCCACAGACAGAAGAATGGATAAAGATGTGGTACATATATAAAACGGAATATTACTCAGCCATAAAAAGGAATGAAACTGGGTCATTTGTAGAGACGTCGATGGATCTAGAGACTGTCATAGAGAATGAAGTAAGTCAGAAAGAGAAAAACAACTATTGTATATTAAGGCATATATGTGGAACCTAGAAAAATGGTACAGATGAACTGGTTTGCAGGGAAGAAATAGAGACACAGAGGTAGAGAACAACCGTATGGACACCAAGTGTGGGAAGCCATGGGGTGGTGGTGGTGGGATGAGTTGGGAGATTGGGATTGACCTGTATACATGTATATGCATAAAATACATAACTAATAATCACCTGCTGTATAAGAAATTAAATAAAATTAAATTTCAAAATTTAAAAATAAAACAGAAAAAAGTTCTTCCCTTCACACAGATGTATTAATATGAATGAATTATTTCCATGCTTATATCTATAAATACATAAAACAGGAATAAAATCTAACTTGAACCAGAAAAGAAAAAAAAAAATCTGAACCCACCAGTTATACAGAGGAAAACCCTATCAGGGCACTTGCTCAGGCAGTAAACAATTCTGAAATTGGTCAAGGTGGGGAATCACCTCCCATACAGCCAGCAACCCAACCTAATGCAAGGAGTGTCCTCATTGCAAAGCTGGGGGACCGTGCCGAGGCATCTGTGAGTAAACGTGAGCTGAGCCCCAGGCCAGCTGCTGCTGAACTGTTCCCACCCTTCCCAGGTAAAACACCTGAATATGTACAAGGGCTTGAAAGCCTAGAGGAAGGGCCATGGTGCCACACCAGCGACAGCACGCAGGCCAACTTGGTGCCTGCAGGCCAGCCAGGATGGTCCTGGCCCCGGGCGCTCTTCTTGAAGCTTTCCATTGCCCTGCCTGAGATACCCCTCCGGTCCCGGCCCCCACTGCTTTTTTCCTTCCTCACCTCTGTTCGGAGAGAAATTCCAGCGGAAGGTATGGGTGACACATCCTCTTCTTTACAGGTGGCAGCCTGGCAACTCCTGCAGAAAGTCCAGCAGAGCCACACTCACACCAGGCCACCCACAAAGCCGTGGCCCCTCACTCCCTCCCACCAGCACAGCCCCGAGACTGCTGACGGGGCAGAAAATATGGAGTCGGGCACAGCTTCAGGGGCTATTGCTGCCTGGAGCGCTGTTTATATTGACCTCAACCAGGCACACCTGGGGAGGGCCGGCCAGCAGGGTCAGGCTGCCCAGGTCAGCTAATCCTCAACCCTCAGGGAATCACATTATTGACAATGGACCTCGCTAAGGCAGAATAGAAGCCAAGAGAAAAAAGGACACAATGCCATTTGCAGCACCGTACATGAGGCTAAAGGTAATCACGTGACTTGTAGTAAGTCAGTAAGTGAAAGACACATATCGTATCATATCACTTATAGGTGTTACCTAAAAACGGATACCAGGGCAGATATTTCCACGGAGAAGGGCAATCACAGATTCATTAAACAAACTTATGGTTCACCAATGGAAAGGTGTGAGGATTGGTTTCATTACGATATTGGGGTTAACAGACATATACAAACACAGGTGACATATATAATCACCAAAGACGTACGGAATACCAAGAGAAGACTACTCAACATTCTGTCATAACGTACATGGGAAAAGGATCCTAGGAAGAACAGACATATGTATATGTGTAAAAGAACCACATCTTGCACACCTACAACAAGCCAAACATTGAAATCAAACTTGCTGTAATAAAAAAAATAAAAAATTAAATTAAAAACACGAACAAGAAGTAGTGAGGCAAACTTGAGGGGCTCTCTACTGGCACATTCCATTTTAATTCCAATCTAGAACACGACTTCCATTGAGGCTCTGTTGCCCTAGTAACCAGATTTGGTAAGGGAGAACTGCTGCCACCTTGAGGCCGTTTCACACAACAGCAGCTTTTATCCCAGCGCTAATGATCAGTTGATATTCAAAATCATTGCAGGCCTGTAAATGACACCTGCCCTGAAAACAAATCCTGGGGTCACATAGCGACCAAAAAATTCAAAGGACGTCCATATTTCAAAACGACCGTTTCAAAAGGCATATTTTACGCACATTAGTGTTCTGCTTCTTTTTCTTTCTTTCTTCTTTTGTTAAAAAACGCGAATGGAAAAAGGCATCCCTCAGAATGGGCGAAAATCGTTGCAAACCAATCAATGGACAAAGGTTTAATCTCCAATATATATAAACAGCTCATGCAGCTTAATATTAAAAAAACAAACAACCCAATACAAAAATGGGCAGAAGATCTAAAGAGACGTTTCTTCAAAGAAGACACAGAGATGGCCAAGACGCACATGAAAAGCTGCTCAACATCACTAATTATTAGAGAAATGCAAATCAAAACTACAATGAGGTATCACCTCACACCTGTTAGAATCGGCATCATCAGAAAATCTACAAACAACAAATTCTGGGGAGGGTGTGGACAAAAGGATCCCTCTTCCACTATTGGTGGGCATGTAAATTGATAAAGTCACTATGGGGAACAGTATGGAGTTTCCTTAAAAAAACTAGAAATAGAATTACCATATGATCCAGCAATCCCACTTCTGGGCATATACCCAGAGAAAACCATAAATCAAAAAGGCACGTTCACCACAATGTTCATTGCAGCACTATTTACAATAGCCAGGTAATGGAAGCAAGCTAAATGCCCACAGACAGAAGAATGGATAAAGATGTGGTACATATATAAAACGGAATATTACTCAGCCATAAAAAGGAATGAAACTGGGTCATTTGTAGAGACGTCGATGGATCTAGAGACTGTCATAGAGAATGAAGTAAGTCAGAAAGAGAAAAACAACTATTGTATATTAAGGCATATATGTGGAACCTAGAAAAATGGTACAGATGAACTGATTGCAGGGAAGAAACAGAGAAACAGAGGTAGAGAACAAACGTATGGACACCAAGTGTGGGAAGCCATGGGGTGGTGGTGGTGGGATGAGTTGGGAGATTGGGATTGACCTGTATACATGTATATGCATAAAATACATAACTAATAATAACCTGCTGTATAAAAAAATAAATAAAATTAAATTCCAAAATTTTAAAACATAAAATTTAAAAATAAAACAGAAAAAAGTTCTTCCCTTCACAGAGACGTTTTTATATGAATGAATTATTTCCATGCTTATATCTATAAATACATAAAAGAGGAATAAAATCTAACGAACCATAAAAGGAAAAAAAAACCTGAACCCACCAGTTTGACAGAGGAAATCCCTATCAGGGCACTTGCTCCAGCGGTAAACAATTCTGAAATTGGTCAGAGGTGGGGAATCCTCTCCCATACAGCCAGCAACCCACACCCCATGCAAGGAGCGTCCTCATTGCAAAGCTGGGGGACCATGCCGAGGCATCTGTGAGTAAACGTGAGCTGAGCCCCAGGCCAGCTGCTGCTGAACTGTTCCCACCCTTCCCAGGTAAAACACCTGAATATGTACAAGGGCTTGAAAGCCTAGAGGAAGGGTCGTGGAGCCACACCAGCCACAGCACGCAGGCCAACTTGGTGCCTGCAGGCCAGCCAGGATGGTCCTGGCCCTGGGCGCTCTTCTGGAAGCTTTCCATTGCCCTGCCTGAGATACCCCTCCGGTCCCGGCCCCCACTGCTTTTTTCCTTCCTCACCTCTGTTCGAAGAGAAATTCCAGCGAAAGGTATGGGTGACACATCCTCTTCTTTACAGGTGGCAGCCTGGCAACTCCTGCAGAAAGTCCAGCAGAGCCCCACTCACACCGGGCCACCCACAAAGCCGTGGCCCCTCACTCCCTCCCACCAGCACAGGCCCGAGACTGCTGACGGTGCAGAGAATATGGAGTCGGGCACAGCTTCAGGGGCTATTGCTGCCTGGAGCGCTGTTTATATTGACCTCAACCAGGCACACCTGGGGAGGGCCGGCCGGCAGGGTCAGGCTGCCCAGGTCAGCTAATCCTCAACCCTCAGGGAATCACATTATTCACAATGGACCTCGCTAAGGCAGAATAGAAGCCAAGAGAAAAAAGGACACAATGCCATTTGCAGCACCGTAGATGAGGCTAAAGGTAATCACGTGACTTGTAGTAAGTCAGAAAGTGAAAGACACATATCGTGTCATATCACTTATAGGTGTTACCTAAAAACGGATACCAGGGCAGATATTTCCAGGGAGAAGGGCAATCACAGATTCATTAAACAAACTTATGGTTCACCAATGGAAAGGTGTGAGGATTGGTTTCATTACGATATTGGGGTTAACAGACATAAACAAACACAGGTGACATATACAATCACCAAAGACCTACGGAATACCAAGAGAAGACTACTCAACATTCTGTCATAACGTACATGGGAAAAGGATCCCAGGAAGAACAGACATATGTATATGTGTAAAAGAACCACATCTTGCACACCTACAACAAGCCAAACATTGTAATCAAACTTGCTGTAATAAAAAAAATAAAAAATTAAATTACAAACACGAACAAGAAGTAGTGAGACAAACTTGAGGGGCTTTCTCTTGGCACATTCCATTCTAAATTCCAATCTAGAACACGACTTCCATTGAGGCTCTGTTGCCCTAGTAACCAGATTTGGCAAGGGAGAACTGCTGCCACCTTCAGGCCGTTTCACACAACAGCAGATTTAATCCCAGCGCTAATGATCAGTTGATATTCAAAATCATGGCAGGCCTGTAAATGACACCTGCCCTGAAAACAAATCCTGGGGTCACATAGCGACCAAAAAATTCAAAGGACGTCCATATTTCAAAACGACCGTTTCAAAAGGCATATTTTACGCACCTTAGTGCTCTGCTTATTTTTCTTTCTTTCTTCTTTTGTTAAAAAAATGGGAATGGAAAAAGGCATCCCTCAGAATGGGCAAAAATCGTTGCAAACCAATCAATGGACAAATGTTTAATCTCCAATATATATAAACAGCTCTTGCAGCTTAATATTAAAAAAACAGCAACCCAATACAAAAATGGGCAGAAGATCTAAAGAGACGTTTCTTCAAAGAAGACACAGAGATGGCCAAGACGCACATGAAAAGCTGCTCAACATCACTAATTATTAGAGAAATGCAAATCAAAACTACAATGAGGTATCACCTCACACCTGTTAGAATCGGCATCATCAGAAAATCCACAAACAACAAATTCTGGGGAGGGTGTGGACAAAAGGGTCCGTCTTCCACTATTGGTGGGTGTGTAAATTGATACAGTCACTAGGGGGAACAGTATGGAGTTTCCTTAAAAAAACTAGAAATAGAATTACCATATGATCCAGCAATCCCACTTCTGGGCATATACCCAGAGAAAACCATAAATCAAAAAGGCACATTCACCACAATGTTCATTGCAGCACTATTTACAATAGCCAGGTAATGGAAGCAAGCTAAATGCCCACAGACAGAAGAATGGATAAAGATGTGGTACATATATAAAATGGAATATTATTCAGCCATAAAAAGGAATGAAACTGGGTCATTTGTAGAGACGTCGATGGATCTAGAGACTGTCATAGAGAATGAAGTAAGTCAGAAAGAGAAAAACAAATATTGTATATTAAGGCATATATGTGGAACCTAGAAAAATGATACAGATGAACTGGTTTGCAGCGAAGAAATAGAGACGCAGAGGTAGAGAACAAACGTATGGACACCAAGTGTGGGAAGCCATGGGGTGGTGGTGGTGGGATGAGTTGGGAGATTGGGATTGACCTGTATACATGTATATGCATAAAATACATAACTAATAATAACCTGCTGTATAAAAAAATAAATTAAATTACATTTCAAAATTTTAAAACATAAAATTTAAAAATAAAACAGAAAAAAGTTCTTCCCTTCACACAGATGTATTTATATGAATGAATGATTTCCATGCTTATATCTATAAATACATAAAACAGGAATAAAATCTAACTTGAACCAGAAAAGAAAAAAAAAAACCCTGAACCCACCAGTTGTAAAAAGGAAAAACCTATCAGGGCACTTGCTCCAGCAGTAAACAATTCTGAAATTGGTCAAGGTGGGGAATCACCTCCCATACAGCCAGCAACCCAACCCAATGCAAGGAGTGTCCTCATTGCAAAGCTGGGGGACCGTGCCCAGGCATCTGTGAGTAAACGTGAGCCGAGCCCCAGGCCAGCTGCTGCTGAACTGTCCCCACCCTTCCCAGGTAAATCACCTGAATATGTACAAGGGCTTGAAAGCCTAGAGGAAGGGCCATGGTGCCACACCAGCGACAGCACGCAGGCCAACTTGGTGCCTGCAGGCCAGCCAGGATGGTCCTGTCCCCGGGCGCTCTTCTGGAAGCTTTCCATTGCCCTGCCAGAGATACCCCTCCGGTCCCGGCCCCCACTGCTTTTTTCCTTCCTCACCTCTGTTCGGAGAGAAATTCCAGCGGAAGGTATGGGTGACACATCCTCTTCTTTACAGGTGGCAGCCTGGCAACTCCTGCAGAAAGTCCAGCAGAGCCCCACTCACACCGGGCCACCCACAAAGCCATGGCCCCTCACTCCCTCCCTCCAGCACAGCCCCGAGACTGCTGACGGGGCAGAGAATATGGAGTCGGGCACAGCTTCAGGGGCTATTGCTGCCTGGAGCGCTGTTTATATTGACCTCAACCAGGCACACCTGGGGAGGGCCGGCCGGCAGGGTCAGGCTGCCCAGGTCAGATAATCCTCAGCCCTCAGGGAATCACATTGTTGAAAACGGACCTCGCCAAGGCAGAATAGAAGCCAAATGAAAAAAGGACACAATGCCATTTGCAACACCATAGATGAGTCTAGAGGTAATCACCTGACTTGTAGTAAGTCAGAAAGTGAAAGACACATATCGTATCACATCACATATAGGTGTTGCCTAAAAACGGATACAAGGGCAGATATTTCCACGGAGAAGGGCAATCACAGATTCATTAAACAAACTTATGGTTCACCAATGGAAATGTGTGAGGATTGGTTTCATTACGATATTGGGGTTAACAGACATATACAAACACAGGTGACGTATATAATCACCAAAGACCTATGGAATACCAAGAGAAGACTACTCAACATTTTGTCATAACGTACATGGGAAAAGGATCCCAGGAAGAACAGACATATGTATATGTGTAAAAGAACCACATCTTGCACACCTACAACAAGCCAAACGTTGTCATCAAACTTGCTGTAATAAAAAAATAAAAAACTAAATGAAAAACACGAACAAGAAGTAGTGCGACAAACTTGAGGGTCTTTCACCTGGCACATTCCATTCTAAATTCCAATCTAGAACACGACTTCCATTGAGGCTCTGTTGCCCTAGTAACCAGATTTGGTAAGGGAGAACTGTTGCCACCTTGTGGCAGTTTCACACTACAGCAGCTTTAATCCCAGCGCTAATGGTCAGTTGATATTCAAAATCATTGCAGGCGTGTAAAAGACACCTGCCCTGAAAACAAATCCTTGGGTCACATAGGGACCAAAAATTTCAAGGGAAGTCCATATTTCAAAAGGACCGTTTCAAAAGGCATATTTTACGCACATTAGTGTTCTCCTTCTTTTACTTTCTTTCTTTTTTTTTTTCTTAAAAAAACGGGAATAGAAAAAGGCATCCCCCAAATGGGCGAAAATCGTTGTAAACGAATCAATGGACAAAGGTTTAATCTCCAATATATATAAACAGCTCATGCAGCTTAATATTAAAAAAACAAACAACCCAATACAAAAATGGACAGAAGATCTAAACAGACGTTTCTTCAAGAAGACACAGAGATGGCCAAAATGCACATGAAAAGCTGCTCAACATCACTAATTACAAGAGAAATGCAAATCAAAATTACAATGAGGTATCACCTCACACCTGCTAGAATCAGCATCATCAGAAAATCTACAAACAACAAATTCTGGGGAGGGTGTGGACAAAAGGATCCCTCTTCCACTATTGGTGGAAATGTAAATTGATACAGTCACTATGGAGAACAGTATGGAGTTTCATTAATAAAAATTAGACATAGAATTACCTTATGATCCAGCAATCCCACTTTGGGCATATACCCAGAGAAAACCGTAAATCAAAAAGGCACATTCACCACAATGTTCATTGCAGCACTATTTACAATAGCCAGGTAATGGAAGCAACCTAAATGCCCACAGACAGACGAATGGATAAAGATGTGTTACATATATAAAATGGAATATTACTCAGCCATAAGAAGGAATGAAACTGGGTCAATTGTAGAGACGTCGATGGATCTAGAGACTCTCATAGAGAATGAAGTAAGTCAGAAAGAGAAAAACAAATATTGTATATTAAGGCATATATGTGGAACCTAGAAAAATGGTACAGATGAACAGGTTTGCAGGGAAGAAATAGAGACACAGAGGTAGAGAACAAACGTATGGACACCAAGTGTGGGAAGCCATGGGCTGGTGGTGGTGGGATGAGTTGGGAGATTGGGATTGACCTGTATACATGTATATGCATAAAATACATAACTAATAATAACCTGCTTTATAAAAAATAAATAAAATTAAACTTCAAAATTTTAAAAAATAAAATTTAAAAATAAAACAGAAAAAGGTTCTTCCCTTCACACAGATGTATTTCTATGAATGAATTATTTCCATGCTTATATCTATAAATACATAAAAGAGGAACAAAATCTAACTTGAACCAAAAAAGAAAAAAAAAACCTAATCCCACCAGTTATACAGAGGAAAACCCTATCAGGGCACTTGCTCCAGCAGTAAACAATTCTGAAATTGGTCAGAGATGGGGAATCATCTCCCATACAGCCAGCAGCGCCCCCACACACAAGGAGCGTCCTCATTACAAAGCTGGGTGACCGTGCCCAGGCATCTTTGAGTAAACGTGAGCTGAGCCCCAGGCCAGCTGCTGCTGAACTGTTCCCACCCTTCGCAGGTAAAACACCTGAATATGTACAAGGGCTTGAAAGCCTAGAAGAAGGGCCGTGGAGCCACACCAGTGACAACACACAGGCCAACGTGGTGCCTGCAGTCCAGCCAGGATGGTCCTGGCCCCGGGCGCTCTTCTGGAAGCTTTCCATTGCCCTGCCTGTGATACCCCTCCTGTCCCGGCCCCCACTGCTTTTTTCCTCCCTCACCTCTGTCCGGAGAGAAATTCCAGTGGAAGGTATGGGTGACACATCCTCTTCTTCACAGCTGGCAACCTGGCAACTCCTGCAGAAAGTCCAGCAGAGCCCCACTCACACCTGGCCACCAATAAACCTGTGGACCCTCACTCCCTCCCACAAGCACAGCCCCGAGACTGCTGATGGGGCAGAGAATATGGAGTCAGGCACAGCTGTAGGGGTTATTCCTGCCTAGAGCACTGTTTATATTGATCTTAATCCAGCCAAACCTAGGGAGGCTGCCCAGCAGGATCAGGCTGCCCAGGTCATCTAATCCTCACCCCTCAGGGACTCATGTTGCCGAAAATGGTCCTCACTGAACCTGCCAGGTCCAAGGAAAATGTGTGGGCTCCTGAGAGTCAGGATAGAAAAGGGGCTTCAGCTCCAGCTTCTTTTCTAAACATTTTATCTGGCCCATGAGTGGGAGACAACTTCAAGAAGACCCTCTCCTAATGCGAGGAACCCAGGTGTCAGGGTGAGGAGGGGTGATGGGTGGAGACAGAGGCCTGGTGCCCCGGCTGCAGTGGAAGTGTCTGGAATACCAGGCAGAGGGAGGCTGCACAGAGTGATGCCCAGGGTCACAGACCTGTCAGAGCTGCTGTTTGTTAGTTCAAGTCCTGTTCTGAGGTGCTCTGTGTCAGCTCTGAGTGACAGGCGATCAGGGGTGCTCTTCAATATGGGCTATGTGCACGGTTCCTGTGTACCCAGCCTTTCCGGGGTACCTGTCTAGGGGAGCTCTGTTTCCTGGCAGTGGCCTGACCATGAGAGCCCCATGGTCTGTGGGGAATGGGGGGGCCTGCCCAGGTGAGCTTCATATCCTTGGATTGCCCTGACCACAAGAGCCCCGTGGGCTTCTGGGTGCCTGGTAAAAGATGTCAGGACAGTCAGTGAAGCCACCGAGGATATACATCCACTAGTTCCTAATTCCTACACCCTGCTGGTCATTCTATCATCCACCAGTATATGGTATTCTGTATTAGACTTCAATGGTGACTTCTGTATTCCATTCGTCCCAGAAATGCTCTGCTGCCCTAATAACCAGATTTGGGTATGTAGAAATGCTGCCGCCTTTTGGTCGTTTCCACAACAGCAGCTTTAAACCCAGTGCTAATGGTCACTTAATATTCACACTCATTGCAGCCTTTAAATGACACCTGCCCTCAAAAACAATCCTGGGCTCGAAAATTGACCAAAAAATTCAAAAGAGGGCAAGCATCCAAGAAGACAATTTCAAGAGGTTAATTGTACTCTCCTTTTTTTCTGTTTTTCTGTACCAGAAATTTAAAAAGCCATGGAAAAATTCTGAACGTTAGGAATAGTTAAAGATATGCAAATACAAACTTAAAAACCTATCAGCTCACACCAGGCAGAATGGCCATGAGAAAAAATTCTGCAAACAATAAATGCTGAAGGGGTTTTGGAAAAATGCCTACGCTTGGTTCAACGTGGGACATGGTAAGAGCCAGTAATGAAAACTAAAATGAGGTGCCTTGTAAAGGTAAATACTGAGCTACCATTCAATCAAACATACCCACTGCTGGGCGTATCGCCTGAGGGGATGAGAATCAAAAAGACACAGGCTGGGCTTCACTGGTGGCGCAGTGGTTGAGAGTCTGCCTGCCAATGCAGGGGACACGGGTTCATTCTTCGGGTAGGCAATATCCAACATGCTGCAGAGCGGCTTCTCCCCTGAACTATGGCTGCTGGGCCTGCGCATCTGGACCCTGTTCTCTGCAATGGGAGGGTCCACGGCAGTGAGAGGCCCACGTCCCACAAAAAAAAAAAAACAGACAAGTTTGGCAATCCTGCACTCCAGCAATATTTACCATAGCCAACACTTGGAAGCTACGAAAATCTCCATCAACAGAGGAATGCACAAAGAAGAAGTGCCCCATGTACACAATAGAATATGACTCCAATAAAAAAATATATAAATTCAATTTATAGAACAAACATATGTAAAGAGACATCAGCTTTGGGGGACACATTCCACTCTAATATATAACCAAGGAACATCACTGCCAGGATGGTCTGTTTACCTAGTTACAAGATTGAGAAAAACAGAAATGTTGCCGCCCTCTGGCAGTTACCTGCAACAGCAGCTTTAAAACCTGTGCTAAGGATCACTTCATATGTACCAGTACTGGAGGGATGTAAATGAAACTTTCCCTCAAAATGTCTTGAGGGAGGCAATGGCCAAAATCTTCCTAAATGTCACACACACTGCACGAAAACAATTTGAAGAGGTAAGATGTACTCACAGTTTGAAGAAAAAAGGATATGCCAGAAAGCTCAATTTCAAGGGATTATGAGACACATGCAAATCCAACCACAACGTGGTATCAGATCACACTAGTCAGAATAAAGATCAGCAAAAAAACTACAAACAATAATGCTGAAAGTGTTATGGAGAAGTGCATACCCTCAACTTTAAGTGGGACGTAACCTGGTGAGAGCCACTAATGATTAGAAAATGCAGGGGCCTCTACAAGGTAAACATTTTGCTACCATATGATCCAGAAGGCCCACTCTTGGGTCTATAAACTAAGAAGACAGAATTGGAAAAATACAGACAGGCAAATGTGCATTGCTGCATCATTACAATAGGCAAGATATGAAAGCAAGCAAAGAGTCCATCAACAGATGAGTGGACAAAGAAGACCTGGAACATGTACAGACAGAATATTAGTCAAGGAAACAAAGGACACAATGCCATTTGCAGCACCGTAGATGAGTCTAGAGGTAATCACGTGACCTGTAGTAAGTCAGAAAGAGAAAGACACATATCTTATGATATCACTTATAGGAGTTACCTATATATTGAAAACAGTGGAAATACTTCCACAAAGAAGGGCAATCACAGATTCATTAAACAAACTTATGGTTCACCAATGAAAAGGTGGGAGGATTGGATACATTAGGATATTGGGGTTAACAGACATATACAAACACAGTTAAAATATATAAGCACCAAAGACCTGTAGAATACCAAGAGAAGACTACTCAACATTCTGTCATAACGTACATGGGAAAAGGATCCCAGGAAGAACAGACATATGTATATGTGTAAAAGAACCATATCTTGCACACCTACAACAAGCCAAACATTGTAATCAAACTTGCTGTAATAAAAAATAAAAAATTAAATTAAAAAATGAACAAGAAGTAGTGAGACAAATTTGAGGAGCTTTCTCCTGGCACATTCCATTCTAAATTCCAATCTAGAACACGACTTCCATTGAGGCTCTGTTGCCCTAGTAACCAGATTTGGTAAGGGAGATCTGCTGCCAACTTGTGGCCGTTTCACACAACAGCAGCTTTAATCCCGGCGCTAATGGTCAGTTGATATTCAAAATAATTGCAGGCCTGTAAATGACACCTGCCCTGAAAACAAATCCTCGGATCGTATATCGACCAAAAAATAAAAAAGACGTCCCTATTTCAAATGACAGATTCAAGAGGCATATTTTACGCACCTTAGTGTTCTGCTTCTTTTTCTTTCTTTCTTCTTTTGTTAAAAAAACGGGAATGGAAAAAGGCACCGCTCAGAATGGGAGAAAATATTTGCAAACGTATCAATGGACAAAGGTTTAATCTCCAATATATATAAAAAGCTCATGCAGCTTAATATTAAAAAAAAACAAACAACCCAATACAAAAATGGGCATAAGATATAAATAGACGTTTCTTCAAAGAAGACACAGAGATTGCCACGACGCACATGAAAAGCTGCTCAACATCACTAATTATTAGACAAATGCAAATCAAAACTACAATGAGGTATCACCACACACCTGTTAGAATGGGCATCATCAGAAAATCTACAAACAACAAATGTTGGGTTGGGTGTGGACAAAAGGAGCCCTCTTCCACTATTGTTGGTAATGTAAATAGATACAGTCACTATGGAGAACAGTATGCAGCTTCCTTAAAAAACTAAAAATATAATTACCATATAATCCAGCAATCCCACTTCCGGGCATATACCCAGAGAAAACCATAAATCAAAAAGACACATTCACCACAATGTTCATTGCAGCACTATTTATAATATCCAGATAATAAAAGCAACCTAAATGCCCACTGACAGACGAATGGATAAAGATGTGGTACATATATAAAATGGAATATTACTCAGCCATAAAAAGGAATGAAACTGGGTCATTTGTAGAGACGTCGATGGATCTAGGGACTGTCATACAGAGTGAAGTAAGTCAGAAAGAGAAAAACGAATATTGTATATTAATGCATATATGTCGAACCTAGAAAAATTGTACAGATGAACCAGTTTGCAGGGCAGAAATAGAGACACAGAGGTAGAGAATAAACGTATGGACACCAAGTGTGGGAAGCCATGGGATGGTGGTGGTGGGATGAGTTGGGAGTTTGGGATTGACCTGTATACATGTATATGCATAAAATAGATAACTAATAATAACTTGCTGTATAAAAAAATAAATAAAATTAAATTACAAATTTTTTAAATAAAATTTAAAAATAAAACAAAAAAAAGTTCTTCCCTTCACACAGATGTATTTATATGAATGAATTATTTCCATGCTTATATCTATAAATACATAAAAGAAGAATAATATCTTAGTTGAGCCAAAAAAGAAAAAAAAAAAAAACAGAACCCACCAGTTATACAGAGGAAAACTCTATCAGGGCACTTGCTCCAGTGGTAAATAATTCTAAAGTTGGTCCAAGGTGGGGAATCATCTCCCATTCCACCAGCAGCACCCCCCACAAGGAGCTTCCTCATTGCAAAGCTGGGGGACCGTGCCAAGTCATCTGTGAGTAAACGTGACCTGAGCCCCAGGCCAGCTGCTGCTGAACTGTTCCCACCCTTCCCAGGTAAAACACCTGAATATGTACAAGGGCTTGAAAGTCTAGAGGAAGGGCCGGGGAGTCACACCAGCGGCAGTACGCAGGCCGACTTGGTGCCTGCAGGCCAGCCAGGGAGTTCTTGTTCCCAGGTGCTCTTCTGGAAGCTTTCCATTTCCCTGCCTGTGTTACCACTCATGTTCTGGCCCCACTGCTTTTTTCCTTCCTCATCTCTGCCCGGGCAGAAATTCCAGCGGATGGTATGGGTGACACATCCTCTTCTTTAGCCGGTGGCAGCCTGGCAACTCCTGCAGAAAGCCCAACAGAGACCCACTCCCACCGGGCCACCCACAAAGCCGTTTCCCCTCACTCCCTCCCACCAGCACAGCCTAGAGACTGCTGACTGGGCAGAGAATATGGTGTCAGGCACAGCTGCAGGGGCTCTTGCTGCCTGCAGTGTTGTTTATATTGACCTCAACCCAGACACACCTGGGGAGGGCTGGCCTGTAGGGTCAGGCTGCCCAGGTCAGCTAATCCTCAGCCCTCAGGGGCTCACATTGCAGAAAATGGACCTCGCTGTACCTGCCAGGTGAAGGAACAGGTGTGGGCTCCTGAGAGTCAGGATAAACAAGGGACTGCAGCTCCGGCTTGTTTTCTAATCATTTTATCTGGCCCATGAG
This sequence comes from Mesoplodon densirostris, assembly GCF_025265405.1. Lineage (NCBI taxonomy): Eukaryota > Metazoa > Chordata > Mammalia > Artiodactyla > Ziphiidae > Mesoplodon > Mesoplodon densirostris. Next base: position 73,025,094 of record NC_082672.1, read on the forward strand.
TGGGAGACAACTTCAAGAAGACCCTCTCTTAATGAGAGGTACCCAGGAGTAAGGGAGAGGAGGGGTGATGGGTGGAGACAGAGGCCTGGTGCCCCGGCTGCAGTGGAAGTCTCTGGAAGACCAGGCAGAGGGAGGCTGCACAGAGTGATGCCCAGGGTCACAGACCCGTCAGAGCTGCTGTTTGTTGGTTCAAGTCCTGCTCTGCGGTGCTCTGTGTCAGGTCTGAGTGACAGGTGATCTGCAGTCCTCTGCAATGAGGGCTATGTGCACTGTTCCTGTGTGCCCAGCCCTTCTGGTGTTCCTGCCCAGGGGAGCTCCGTATCCTGGGAGGGGCCTGACCACGAGATCCCCATGGACTGCGGGCAGGTGAGGGCCTGCCCAGGTGATCTCCATAACCTGGGATTGCCCTGACCACGAGAGCCCCGTGGGCTGCTGGTGACATGGTAAAGGATGTCATGACACTCAGTGAAGCCACTGAGGATATACATCCTGTAGCTCCTATTTCCTACACCCTGCTGGTCATTCTACCATCCACCAGGAAATGGCATTCTGTATTAGACTTCAATGATGCCTTCTTCTGTGTTCCATTCATCCCAGAGTCAGAAGAATTTTTGGCTTGTGAGTGCCGGGACAACATGCAAAAAAAAGCAATACTGCTGGGCCGTCCTGCCCCAACAGTTAAAAAATTCCCACACCATCATTGGGGAAACATTATCTAAAGAGCTGAAAGTTCTACCTCTGTAAACGGGAACCCTCCTTCAATATGAAGACGACATTCTGATCGCCAGCCCTACTTAGCACGACTCTGGACTCCCTAGCCAAGAAAGGATAGAAGGTGTCCAAGAAAAAGACTTAAATGTCCCAGGTTAAGGTGACCTGCCTGGGCTTCATTCTCAGAGATGTTCAGAGATGCGTATCCCAGGAAAGGGAAAAAGCCATTTGCAGCCTTACCTCTTGTAACACTAGAAGACTGCTTAGGGGTTCCTGGAGAGGCCAAGTTTTGCTGCATCTGGATCCCTAACTACAGTCTAATAGCTGGGGCTCTATATGAAACACTGACGTGAAAAGATGATTATCCTTTTGAATAGAATCCAGAAGCAGCCTTTCAAGAATGGAAAGAGTAGTCACTTCAGACCCTTGCCCTGGAACTCCCTCATTTAGCTAAACCCTTTGACCTTTACATTCCCGGTCAAAGTTGAATCGCCCTTGGAGCATTAGTGCAAAAACTGGGACCACTTGAAATGGAACAACGCAAGAATGCCCTTCAGGTAGAATAAACTATGGGCACCAAGGGCTTTGACCACTGCCCCATCAGACCAGGATACTGGGTGTATCTAAAACCTGGAAATCAGCAGCCCCCAAGGCCAGCTCCTTCCTAAGGGAAAAGGACCCCACGTGGTGGTCCTAACCACCCATCATGCACTGAAGTTGCAGGGGTCTCTCCGTGGACACACTGACCTCGAGTGAGGAGGCCCTCCAACTCCAACCTCCAGAGAGACAAACGGGGGCAACGGGCTGCCATGACGACTCATGTGACCATCACTTGACCTGGAGTTTCTCTCAGAAAACAGCAAGAGTGTGCCCCAAAATAGCAGACTAATGCTTGCAGGATTTACTGCACCCAGAAGGGAGCTAATCAGCTTGGCGGGGGAACCATATATCATTCTTTCACCATAGAAAAGACTACAGAAACCACGGTGACGGTGGCCAGTAAGACCGGCTGGACTCCTTGCTACTTCAAAAGGCTGTTGACTCAGTGGCCGTCATGATCCTGGATCACCACCGTCCTTGGACTGTCTGGGAGTTGAGCGGGCAGGGCTCTGAACCTGGTGCTGTTTGTACATTAATTCAGGGATCTAATTGAAGAAAGCACAGACTACTGGTCAGAGCATCTAGGCTGGCAGAAACCATCAGCCTAAGGTCAACAAACAAATGTGGGGCGGGGTGAAAGCTGCACCCCCAGCGTCTTTGTGCATCTCTTTCCTGGACCCTTAAAGGTCATTAGAATCTATAACACTTCCAATGCTGGTGCTCAGGCAGACGAGCAGTGAGGCAGGAGGCCTGAGGACAATCAACCTCACCTGGAGGCTGCTGGGGAGAAGTTGTGACCCTCCCCCATTGTATGAGGACTCCATTTCAGCATGAAGCAGTTACAGAAGAGGGGTCTGCACCCTCAGCACCCCAAGAATGAGGAATGGGACAAAAAGCAGAGGAGGTGTTCATCTCCGGCAAAGCCCATTAAAAATTCCTGGGAGATAAAAATAGAATCTGGGGAATAAAATAAAGTGTAACATTTTTTTTCCTTTGTGCTTTGTATAATTTCATGTGCTCCTAGGGTTCCGCAGGCAGAGGTCCCACACCCGGCACTTCAGACCAGATTTCCTAGTGCAGAATGGCTGGGCCAACACCTCAGGTTGCAGGGCCCCATGCAGACTCCGCGACATAGACCCTGAGCTGCGGCTAAACCAGACCTCGAGAGCTCCATCCCTCCCTCCCACTGATGCTGCCAGGATCCCTACACAGCAGCCCAGCCCACAGCCCATGGGGGAAAGCACACTCTGATTTCTCCATTCTCTTTTCAAAATATAAAGTTTCCTTTGCTTCTGAACCAAACTCAGTCTTGATCTGTTGGCTCCAATGACACTGGACAGGGGGACCCCGGTTGGGGTCCACTCTGGAGGATCAGTAACAGAAATTGAGAACATTGTAACTTCAATGAACAGATGTGTGAGCCAAACTGTAGATAAGATAGAGCAGTGTATAAGGCTCAGGTAAAATAAGATGTTTCTAAGATTTCCATTTGATATTTCCATGTCTTTATTATAAGCAAGTTCAGTGAACACATTTGTCTTATTTGTCAGGTCAACATTAGAGAAATGAAGTGATTTCTTTCCAAGGTGTACATCTAATATTCTTGGCTGAAGCTTCAATCTTGTTTTGAATGCTTTCCCATTGAAAATGATACATCTCTTTCAGCTCCCCCATTTCTGAGAAGTATAAAATCTTATAATTTATTATTACCAAAGGGGAAAGGTGGGAGGAGGGGTAAATTAACCGTTTGGGCTTGACACATACACACTGCTATGTATAAAACAGATCATCAACAAGGAACTACTGTATAGCACAGGGAACTACTCTGAATATTTTGCAATAACTTATAAGGAGAAATAATCTGAAAAAGAATACATATTTTATCTACATCATCTATCAATGACAGATAAAATGTAACCTAAGGGAGGCCGATGGTGAGTGCTTCTGATCCTGAAGAAGTCAATCATCTAAAGTTCAGACTCTGCCTATTTCCCATGGCCCTTAATGGACATACGTGTAGCCATAGTTTAAAAATTCCCCAGTTTGGGGTTCGGAGAGGCACTGACATCGCTACACATGAACTGAACTACAAACAGAACAGAGTCACACATTTAGAAAACACACTTAGCCTCCTTAAGGGGAAAGGTGAGGTGCGGTGACACATAAAACAAGAATTTGAAATTAGCACAGATACCGTTCTATAAACCAAAAATGTAATAGAAAAGACCTACTCGTTGCTCAGTGAACTGGACACAACATACCCTATTAACCACAGAAGAATATATCTGACTAGTAAGAATCTTAAATCCCATGTACTGATATGTCGCTGTAGGTGAATCAAGTGTGTATACTGTGGCATAAACACAGTGGTTAATATCAGATCAACACCATTATAAAAATTAATTTCAAAAGCAAAACACAAAAATAGAGTAATTCTTACACAATTATTTCAGGGGTTCTGATGCAACCTCAATTGACCATATCTACACTGAAACCTGGATGAGACATAAGGCTGGACACTTGGGGCTTAGAGGATTGGTGAGGTTGGGTGAGCAAATGCAGAACCTTTAAAGCAATAATGCATGCCACACATTCCATGGGATCCAACTCTCAAAGTTAAAGGGACTCTTACTACAGCTAAAACCTGCATGGGAAACCCAGAGGATGGGACATCTTGTGATCGGTAAACGTTTCTAAGACGCTCCTCATTTATCCCCTCCTGCTGCTAGGGTTCGACATTCCAGCGAGTTTACTATCAATCTCCCCACCCAGAAAGTCAGTGCCTTTAAACTCCTGTTTCACAGACTTTGCAAATTGCACGGAGGATGAAAGGGAAGAGGGGGAACGAAAGAGAGACCTGCTGTAGGCATTTGGACGGGCACATGTCACTCTAATTTCCCGTCAGGAAGAAGTATTAACCAAAGGCTCAGCCTGACACCCAGGGAGCAGAACAGGGACTGAAGCAATCCAGCGAATTTGTGGCCAGCTCACAAAGAAGCGAGTTGAAAAATGGTGCTCAGAGCCACAGCAATTCACAAAACTGTGGAGTATTAAAGGAAAACTATAGTCCAAAAATCTGTTGAGGGAAGGGAACGAGGTGGACTTGAAAGTGAGGCACAGTTGAAGAAAAAGATTTCAAGAGGTAGATTGGATTCACCTTTAAAGCACAGGAGAAGCAGCACAACTTCGACAGTGCTGCACTTGGGCAAAAAGCGTGTATGAGTTTGTTCCTGAATATATTTATGAAAAAAATGCATACATGCTTTTTGGCCAACCAAGCAAGCAGGCAATGCAAATCCGCAATGCACAGACGTCTCACATCCACCTGTCAAAGGGAACATCCGAAAAATGTGTAAAAAGCAGGAAGGCAGGACAGGCCCTGGAGACAGGAAACCTTGTTATGCTGATGGGTGGGATGTAAATTGCCAACAGCCACTCAGGAGGAGTGCACTGTGCTCCCTAAAAGAAGTAAACAACAGAAAGACAGAGCCTAGGGCACTTCCAGTCATGGGCATATACCTTGGGAAAACTGAAAATCAAACAGACACAGGCACCCCAAAATTTAGGGATGGTGAGTTTACATGAACCTCGACTTCGGTACACCTTCAATATCCCAGGAAAGACAAAAAAGGGTAATGAATTTGAGGTAATTCCGTATGATGGAATATCCCTCAGCCATGAAATCAAGGTCATAATGCCAGTAACAGCATAATGAGTGGATTTAGGTACGATGATTATAAGTGAAAGAAGTCACACAGAAAAAGAAACTTATCAGAAGATATCACTTAGGAAGGGAATGTAAACATGGCTACACATGAACTGAATTAGGAAACAGAACAGAGTTCACATTTAGAAAATACTCTTATGCCTGCTTCAGGGGAAAGGTGAGGTGGGGTGATGCATAAAACCAGAGTTGGATATTAGCACAGGTACCATTCCCTAAACCAAATATGTAATAGACAAGACCTACACCTTGCTCAGTGAATGGGACTCAACACCCCCAATTCCCCACGGTGGAATATATGTGACTAGTAAGAATCTTAAAACATATGTATTCATATGTCTCTGACAGGGAATCAAGTGCGTCTATAGCGGCATAAACACGGCAGTGAAAATAAGCCCAAACTAATAATAAAAATGAATTTCAAACACAAAACACTAAAACAGCGAAATTCTTACACAATTCTTTCAGGGGCTCTGATGCAACCTGCATTGACACCACCTACAACCACAGCTGGATTAGAACTAAGGATGGACACTTGGGGCTCAGAGGATTGGTGAGGTTGGGTGAGCAAATGCAGACACTTTAAAGCAAAAATAAGTGCCACCCACTCCATGGGTCCCAACTCTCCAGATTGAAGGGAATCATACTACAGCTAAAACCTGCGTGGGAAACCCAGAGGATGGGACATCGTGTGATCAGGAGAGGTTTCTAAAATGCTCCTCATTTTTCCTCTCCTGGTGCTCAGGTTCGCCATTCCAGCCACTTTACTATCAATCTCCCCACTTGGACAGTCAGCGCCTTTAATCTTCTGTTTCGCACAGTTTGCAATTTGTGCAGAGGATGAAAGGGAAGAGGGGGAAGCAATGAGAGATTAGCTGTCGGCATTTGGACGGGCACATGTCACTCTAATTTTCCGTCAGGAAGAAGAATTAAACAAAGGCTCAGCCTGATGCCCCAGCAGCAGAATAGGGCCTGAAGTAATCCTGTGGTTTTGTGGCCAGCTCACAAAAAAGCGAGTTATAAAATGGAGCTAAGAGTCACAGCAACCCAAACACCTGCAGAGTTCTAAAGGACAGCGATCGTCCAAAAATCTGTTGAGGGAAGGCAATGAGGAGGAATTGAAAGGGAGGGAGAATTGCAGGAAATGCATTTCAAGAGGTAGATTGGAATCGCCTTGAAAGCACAGGAAAAGCGGCACAACTTCCACAATGATGCACTTGGCCAAAAAGGGCGTATGCGTTTTTTCCTGAAACTCATACGCACTTATTGGACAACCAAGCAAGCGGGCAATGCAAATCCTCACCACAAAGAAGTCTCACTTGCCACTGGTCAAAAGGGACATCCGAAAAATGTATAAAAACCAGAAAGTCAGGACAGGCCCTGGAGAACAGGGAGCCTTGTTATGCTGATGGGCGGGATGTAAATTGCCAACAGCCACTCAGGAGGAGTGCACTGTGTCCCCTAAAAGAAGTTAACAACAGAGCTACAGAGCCTAGAGCACTTCCAGTCATGGGCATATACCTTGGGAAAACTGAAAATCATAAAGAAACCACCACCCCAAAACCTAGGGTTGCTCTGTTTACAAGAACCTTGACTGCGGTTCACCTTCAATATCCCAGGAAAGACAAACATGGGTAATGAATTTGTGGTACTTCCGTATGGTGGAATATCCCTCAGCCATGAAGTCCAGGTCATAACACCAGTAACAGCATAATGAGTGGATTTAGGTACGATGATTCTAAGTGAAAGAAGTCACACAGAAAAAGAAACTTATCAGAAGATATCACTTAGGAAGGGAATGTAAACATGGCTACACATGAACTGAATTAGGAAACAGAACAGAGTCCACATTTAGAAAACACTCTTATGCCTGCTTCAGGGGAAAGGTGAGGTGGGATGATGCATAAAACCAGAGTTGGATATTAGCACAGGTACCGTTCCCTAAACCAAGTATGTAATAGAGGAGACCTACTCCTTGCTCAGTGAACGGGACTCAACACCCCCAATTCCCCGCAGAGTAATATATGTGACTAGTAAGAATCTTAAAACCTATGTATTGATATGTCTTCGAAAAGGAATCAAGTGCATCTAGAGCGGCATAAACACGGCAGTGAAAATCAGCCCAACCCAACAATAAAAATGAATTTCAAAAACAAAACACAAAAACAGCGAAATTCTTACACAATTCCTTCAGGGGATCTGATGCAACCTGCATTGACACCACATACAACCACAACTGGATGAGACCTAAGGATGGACACTTGGAGCTCAGAGGATTGGTGAGGTTGTCTGAGCAAATGCAGACCCTTTAAAGCAAAAAAGAGTGCCACCCACTCCATGGGTCCCAACTCTCCAGGCTCAAGGGAATCATACTACAGATAAAACCTGCTTGGGAAACCCAGAGGATGGGACATCGTGTGATCGGGAGAGGTTTCTAAAACGCTCCTCATTTTTCCTCTCCTGGTGCTCAGGTTCGCCATTCCAGCCACTTTACTATCAATCTCCCCACTTGGACAGTCAGCGCCTTTAATCATCTGTTTTGCACAGTTTGCAATTTGTGCAGAGGATGAAAGGGAAGACGGGGAAGCAATGAGAGACTAGCTGTCGCCATTAGGACGGGCACATGTCTCTCTAATTTCCCGTCAGGAAGAAGAATTTTAAAAGGCTCAGCCTGCTGCCCTGGCAGCAGAATAGGGCCTGAAGCAATCCTGTGGTTTTGCGGCCAGTTCACAAAAAAAAGCGAGTTATAAAATGGAGCTCAGAGTCACAGCAACACACACACCTGCAGAGTTCTAAAGGACAGCAATCGTCCAACAATCTGTTGAGGGAAGGCAACGAGGAGGAATTGAAAGGGAGGCAGAATTGCAGGAAATGCATTTCAAGAGGTAGATTGGAATCGCCTTGGAAGCACAGGAAAAGTGGCACAACTTCCACAATGATGCACTTGGCCAAAAAGGGCATATGCGTTTTTTCCTGAATATATACAGGAAAAAACGCAGACGCCCTCTTTGGCCAACCAAGCAAGCGCGTAATGCAAATCCGCACTATAAAGAAGTCTCACTTGCCACCGGTCAAAAGGGATATCCGAAAAATATGTAAAAACCAGAAAGGCAGGACAGGCCCTGGAGAACAGGGAGCCTTGTTATGCTTATGGGCGGGATGTAAATTGCCAACAGCCACTCAGGAGGAGTGCACTGTGTTCCCTAAAAGAAGTAAACAACAGAGCTACAGAGCCTAGGGCACTTCCAGTCATGGACATATACCTTGGGAAAACTGAAAATCAAAAAGACACAGCCACCCCAAAACCTAGGGCTGCTCTGTTTACAAGAACCTCGACTTCGGTACACCTTCAATATCCCAGGAAAGACAAACATGGGTAATGAATTTGCGGTACTTCTGTACGATGGAATATCCCTCAGCCACGAAGTCCAGGTCATAATGCCAGTAGCAGCATAATTAGTGGATTTAGGTACGATGATTCTAAGTGAAAAAAGTCACACAGAAAAAAGAAACTTATCAGAAGATATCACTTAGGAAGGGAATGTAAACATGGCTACACATGAACTGAATTAGGAAACAGAACAGAGTTCACATTTAGAAAACACTCTTATGCCTGCTTCAGGGGAAAGGTGAGGTGGGGTAATGCATAAAACCAGAGTTGGGTATTAGCATGGGTACTGTTCCATAAACCAAACATGTCATAGACAAGACCACTCCTGGCTCAGTGAAATCGACTCAACACCCACTATTCACCACAGAAGAATATATCTGAGTACCTAGAATCTTAATATATATTAATTGATATCTCTCTGTATATGAATCATGTGGGTGTAAAGCAGCATAAACACAGCAGTGGAAATCAGCTAATCCCTAACATAAAGATAAATATATTCAGCAAAAACGCATATGCCCTTTTGGCCATCCAAACAAGCGTGAAATGCAAATCAGCACTACAAATAAGTTTCTCCTTGCATTCGACAAAGGGGTCATCCTGGAAATGTGTAAAACCAGAAATGCCGCACAGGACATGGAGAAAAGGGAGCCTTGTTATGCTGATGGGAGGGATGTAAATAGCCAATGGCCACTCTGGAGAAGTGTATTGTGTTTCCTAAAACATCTTAAAAGCAGAGCTACGGAGCATACGGCACTTCCACTCTTGGGCGTATATCTTGGCAATACCAAAAATCGACAGGACACAGGCACCCCTACATTTTGTGTGGCTCTGTTTAGAAATGCCTCAACTTGGATTCAACTTACATCTCCTTGGAAGTAAAAAAACAGATAAAGAAAATGTGGTACTTATGTACAATGGAATATTACTGCACTATTAAATCAGTGAAATAAGGCCAGTTGCAGCAACTCGTAGAAACTAAGGTACGATCACTCTAAGTGACATAATTCAGACATAAAAAGGGACTTATCAAAAGGTACCACTTATAGATGGTATCTAAAAATGACTACACATGAACTCGATTACAAAACAGAAACTGAGTCACACATTTAGAAAACACACTTATGGCTGCTAAAGTAGAATAGTGGGGTGGGGTGATGCATAAACCAGGAGGTTGGAATTAGCATAGATACAGTTCCAAAAACAAAATAGGTAACAGACAGGACCTACTGTATAGCTCAATGAGCTGGACTCAGCACACTTGTCACCAGAAAAGGATATATATAAGACTGGTAAGAATCTGTGAAAGAATTTATTCATATCTCTCTTTAAGTGAATCAAGTGGATAGATGTAGAGCAGGAAGATAGACAGTATTGAAAATCAGCTATACCCCATTATAAAATTAAATAACAAGAACAAAAACAAAAGACAGTGAGAGAGAGAGAGAAATTCTTACAAAATTTGTTCAAGGGCTGTGATGCAACCTGGACTGAACACGTCTAGACACACAGCTGGATGGGACCTAAGGCTCTACACTCATGGGTCTGAGAGGTTTTTTGAGGATGGGACAGCAGATGCAGCACTTTTAGAGTAATACTGCCTGGCCCCCATTCCGTGGGTCCCATATCTCCAGGTGCAGGGGTCCCTTTCTACAGCTAAAACATGAATGGGACATCCAGAGGATGGTACATCGTCTGTTCGGGAAGAGTTTGAAAGTCACCTCACCTCCACTTCTCCTGGTATTCGGGTTCCCCAGCTCCTTTCCTTAGAGTCTCCCCACTTTGGGAAGGCAGCACACTCAACAGCCGGTTTTGCACAGCTTGGAATTTTCCGTGTGAAGAAGGGGAATGGCAGGATGGACTGAGACACAAGCCCTAGATGTTTGGACAGGCATATGCCACTCTAGTTTCCTAATCTGGAAGAAGAATTTCCCTATCCTTCAGGTGCCCCAGTAGCCGGAATGGGTCTGTAGAAATCCTGCCCCTTTGTGGCTGCTTCCCTAAATAAGTTGAAAACTGGTGCTCAGGGGCACTGCAATTCACAAGCATGCAGGGTTGTAATTGCCACCTCTAATGGAGTCATTTCTTGAGCCAAGTATTCGTAAAGGCCTTGTAAGCAAGGCAGGATTGCAGGAAAGGGATTTCAAGAGGTAGTTTGAACTCGCCATTAAAGCACATGCAAAGCTGCTGAACATCGCCAATGACGCAGTCAGCCAAAAAGGCCGTATGCGTTATTCCTTAATATATTCAGGAAAAACCCTTACTCCATTTTTGGCCAACAAAACAGGCGGGCAATGTAAATTAATACTACAAAGAGGTATCACTTCGCACCAGTCAGAATGGCCAAGCTCACAAAGTGTAAAACCTGAAATGCAGGACAAGGCGTGGAGAAAAGGGAACCCTGACAAGCTGATGGTGGCAATGTAAATCGCTAACAGCCACTGTGGAGAGGTGGGTGGTGATTCCTTAAAAATCTAAAAAACAGAGCTTCAGAGCATAAGGCGCTTCCACTCCTGGGCCTGTATCTTGGAAAAAACGTAAATTGACAGGACCCAGGCACTCCAAAATTTATGCAGCTCTGTTTACAAAAGCCTCTACTTGGAAGCTACCTAAACGTCCTTGGAAGGAAGACTGGATAAAGAAATTATGGTAGGCATGTACAATGGAATATTACTCAGCCATGAAATGAATGGAATAAGGCCATTTTCAGCCACTCAGAAGGACATAGGTACATTCATACTAAGTGTCATAAATCAGACAATGATAAATATCATATGATATTACTTATTGGTGGAATCTAACAATTGATACAAACGTACTATCTTACAACACAGAAACAGAGTCCCAGACTTAGAACACAAACTTATGGTTACCAAACTGGAAAGGTGTGTTGGAGGCATAAATCATGAGGTTGGAGTTGGTATATACATATTTACAGAGAGAAAACTTGTCATCAACATGCACCTGCTGTGGAGCACTTGGAACTCTTCTCAACACCCTTTAGTAACCTCAAAGGGAAAATAATTCCAAACACAATATATAGTCTTCTCTGTATAAATGAATCATGTGGGTGTATATCAAAAATGAACACAACTATACTCCATTACAAATTTAAAATTAAATTATAGAAAAGAAAAATGATCACTAAATTCGTTTAGTCGCGGTGAACGTGCTAGTGTCATATCCTTGTACACAGACGCAATTTGGTCCCAAGGCTGGACAGTTGCGGGCCTGAAGACCTCAGGAGGATATGCCAGCTAATTCGACCCCTTGAACATGTAGTATCTGGTCCCCTCTGCATGGGATCACAATCTCCAGATCTAAGTGTGCCCTCATACTACTAAACTAACCCTCTGACACCCAAAGGATGGTGGACTCTCTGGGCTGGATGACATTTGGAAACTCACCTGGTCTCAGCATATCCTGGTGTTTGGGTTCCAAACTCCCGACTCCTTCGTTAGGGTTATCCCACTCTACAAGACAGCACCCTCAACAGGTGATTTTGCAGGGCTTTATACTTGTTTGGGGGATGAAGGGTAAGGGGGAAGAGGGAATGGGACAGAAGCCCTTACATGTTTGGTCAGGCACATTCCACTCTAATTTAAAACCCAGGAACAGGACTTTCCCTACATCTAAGGTTGTGTCAGTAACCAGAGAGGGACGGTAGAAATCCTGCTGCCTTCTGTTTCCCATAACAACAATTCTAAAACTGGACCTTATAGGCACTTCATATTCACAATGCCTGGGGAGCTGTAAATGACAACAGCCCTCAAAAAATGTCTTGGGGTAGGTAACCGAAATAGACTTCAAAACAAGGCAACCTTTCAATAACCCTTTTTCAAGGGGTAAATTTTACTCACACTGTTCAAAAAAAAAGCACATATGAAGATCCTCCCCATTGCTTTATGTTAGACAAATGCAAATCAGATGTACAAAGAAGTATCACCTGGAAGCACTCAGAATAGCCATCCTCACAATGTCTAGAAACAAGAAATGCTTCAGAGGGTGTGGAAAAAAGAGAAACCTACTACTTATTATTATGTATTTTTTAATCTGCATTGGGTCTTCGTTGCTGCATGCGGCTTTTCTATAGTTGCAGCAAGTGGGGGCTATTCATCGCTGTGGTACGAAGCCTTCTGTTTGCGGTGGCTTCTCTTGTTGTGGAGCACAGGCTTCAGTAGTTGTGGCACGTGAGCTCAGTAGTTGTGGCTCGTGGGCTCTAGAGTGCAGACTCAGTATTGTGGCGCATGGGCTTAGTTGCTCTGCGGCGTGTGGGATCTTCCTGGGCCAGGGCTCGAACCTGTGTCCCCTGCACTGGCAGGCAGATTCTTAACCACTGAGCCACCAATACTACGTTACTGGTGGCAATGCCAATTGGTAACAGCCACTGTGGAGCACAGAATGGAGGTTACCAGAGTAAGGGGAGGTGGGAGGGATAAACTGGAAATTGGGATTGACATATACATACCACTATATATAAAAGAGATAACAAATAATGGCCTACTGTATAGCACAGGGAACTCTACTCAATGCTCTGTAATGACCTGTATGGGAAAGGAATACAAAAAGGATTGGATATATGTACAACTGCTTCACTCTGCTGTGCAGCAGAAAGTAACACAACATTGTAAATCAACTATACTCCAAAAAAATTGAAATTGAAATGAAATAAAATAAAATAAAATAGAGCTACCAGATGATCCAGCAAGTTCACTCCTGTGTGCATATCTGGAGGAAAGCATAAATCGAAAAGACACATCTTCCCCAATGTTCACTGCAACACTCTTTACAATAGCAAAGACATGGAAGCAAACAAAATGTCCATCAACATATGAATATAGGTAAAGAATATGTGATACATATATATATTATGGAATATGACTCAGCCATAAAATAGAAGAAATAATGCCAATTGCAGTAACATGGATGGACCTAGAGATGATTGTACTAAGTGAAGTAAGTCAGACACAGTAAGACAAATATTGTATGATATCACTTCTAGGTGGAAGCTAAAAATTGATACAAATGAACTAATGTACAAAACAGAGGCAGACTCACAGACTTGGAAAACAAACTTATGGTTACCAAAGGGGAAAGGTGGGGGGTAGGGATAAATCAGGATAATATTCTGGGAATACGTTTATCAGAAAAGAATCTGAAAAAGAATGAATATATGCATATGTGTAACTGAATCACTTGCTGTGCAGCTGAAATGAACACAACATTGTAAACCAACTATACTCCAATAAAATTTAAATTACAAAATAAAGAAAATCACCTATATTTGAAAAGAAAAAAGAATTCCCATATATTTTTATGGCTTGATAGCTTACTTTTTTAGTGCTCAATATTATCCCATTCCCAGAATATATTAATACTGTATCATTTCATTCACCTATTGGAGGACACCTTAGTTTCATTCACATTTTGGCAATATTGAATTAGGTGCTATAAATATCCATATGCAGGTTTTCATCTGGAAGTATGTTTTAAACTACTTTCAGTAAATATCCATGAGAACACTTGCCGGATTGTACAGTAATGGAATGTTCAATATTATAGCAAGTGTCAGTCAGACTACCAAAGTAGCTGTATTATTTTTCATTTCCACCAAAACAAATGTCATTTCCTATTGTTCCACATCCCCTACAGAATTTCTTGTGATTGTTCACATTTTAGCCATTCTAAGTGTTACATAGTGGTATGTAATTGTATTGTTAATTTGCTTTTTCATGGCAGCGTGTAATCTGGATTATTCTTCTGTATACTTATATGCATAGTGTCTATTTTCTTTGGTGAGGTGTCCATAAAGTATATTGGTCCACATTTTATTTAGGCTGCTTTCATTTTTTTCTACCCAATCTGTATTTGTTTTATTTATTTTTGTGCCTTATTTCATTAGCAAGGACTTGGAGTAAAATATGGAAAAGGAGTCATGAAAGGGGACGTCCTTGCTTTTACCTGAACTTAGTGGAAAAGCTTCATGTTTTTGACCATTAATCATGATGTAAGATAAAAGTCTCCTGTAGATCTTTGTTATCAACTTGAGAAAGCTCCAGTCTATTTCTTTAACTGAGAGTTTTTATGAAGAATGTTTGTTAGATTTTTTCAAAGGTCTTCTGAATGTATTGATATGCTAATGATTGTCTTTAGGGTGTTGATATGATGGATATAATTATTTGATTCTAGAATGTTGAACCAGTCTTGCATACTTGGGATTATTCCCTCTCATTCATGATATAAAATTCTCTCAAAATATTGTTGGATTCGATTTGTTAATTTTTGGTTGAGGATTTTTGCATTGATATTCCTGAGAGCTATTGGTCAGTTTTCTTTACTATTCGTATGTTCCTCTAAGTTTGGATATTGTGGACTTAGTGTCAGACATTCATTTGGGGGCAATCTCAGTCATTTTTTAAAAATATTTTCTGTTTTTTGTTATCTTTATTCTCCTCCTGCTATACCCATTATGTATAGGTCACAGCATTTTCATTGTTCCACAATTATTGATTACTCTGTTCTGTTGATTTCTTTCCTGCCCATTTTCTCTTTTCTTTTGAGATTTAAAGGTTTCTCTTGATATGTCTTCAAGCTCACAAATATTTCTCCTCAGCCAGCTCTTTGACTGCTAATACAAAATACGAGAGACTTGGTATTTTATAAACAACAGAATATTTTTGTTTTCTCATAATTGCTGAGGCTGAAAAGTTCAAGAACAAGTTACCAGGGGCTTCCCTGGTGGTGCAGTGCCTAAGAATCTGCCTACCAATAAAGGGGACATGGTTTCGAGCCCTGGTCCGGGAAGATCTCACATGCCATGGAACAACTAAGCCCATGCACCACAAATAATGAGCCTGTACTCTAGAGCCCACAGGCCACAACTACTGAGCCCATGTGCCACAACTACTGAAACCCACACGCCTAGAGCCCATGCTCCACAACAAGAGAAACCACCCAATGAGAAGCCTGCACACTGCAACAAAGAGCCAACGCAGCCCAAAAATAATTAATTAATTAATTAGTTAATTTTTTAAAGAAAGAACAATTTGCCAGCTGACTTGGCGTCTGGTGAGGGAAAAATATCCTGTTCATAATGTGGGTCTTCTCGCTCGGCAATGAAATCATGTGATGGGCATGAGATCTTCTGTGTGCTACATTTATTAGGTCACTAATCCCATGTTTCAGGTCTCTGGCCTCATGACCTAATCACCTCCCGAAAGCCCCACCTCCTAATACCATCAACATGGGAGTTGGATTTCAAAATTTTAAAATTAGAGGTACAAAATATTTACACCATAACAGGGACCACAGAGTTAACTGATTTTCCTTTCATGTTAAAGTTTTGCACATTTATATTTATTTTATAATCCCAAAACCCCTGCTGTTTTTTTAAGATTCTTTTCCCATATATGCCAGTACACATCACTGAGTAGAATTCCCTGTGCTATAAAGCAGGTCCTTATCAATACTTATCTATTTTATATATACTAGTGTGTATAGGTCAGTCCCAATCTCCCAATTTATCCCTTCCACACTTATCCCTTGGTAACCATAAGTTTGTTTTCTATATCCATGACTCTATTTCTGTAGTGTAAATTAGTTCATTTTTACCTTTTTTTTTTTAGATTCCTCATATAAGCAGTACCAAATGATACCTGTCTTTCTGTGTCTGACTTGCTTCATTCAGTATAACAATCTCTAGGTCCATCCATGTTGCTCCAAAACCCTTAATTGTTAAGGATAAATCTCAATTTTTTCCAGTATCATCAGCAATTCTTTCTGGCAGACATGTGGTAACACTTCTTAAACAGGGATATTGAGACCAAGGCTCCTGGCCTGCAAACAAACAAAACAGCATTCATATAGTGAAAACTTTGCACATCAAAGGATGAAAGAACTTGGTCTAAATCCCTTTGCACCAACTTCTGACAGAGGGCAGAGGAGTTTGACTCACTAATCTTCCTTACGTGCACTTCTTCCTAATGGGGTATTCCATCTAAAACTTATAAGAAGTGGGACTGCATCATGGAACACACCAATCTCTACTACAGATTCTGAAGCAGCAAGAAAACAAAAACAAAAACATGATGAATCCATCCAAAGGATTCTGTCCAGATTGTTACAATAGTTTCCCTTGCACTGTGAACCCTTTTCATACCCTATCACTTGAACCTACTTTTATTTTTTTCAACAAAAATAATGTTAATCTGCAGTCACACGCTCCAGTAATATTACACTATCCCTTGTGCAAGTATGTAGGGATTTGAGGAGCTATGGGAGGCTATCATGAGAGGTTCCCTAGAGTAATTAGGACATTTCATTTCATGTTGCCTCTTCTCCCGAAGATGTCTGCTGCCCTCTTCTTTTTGTAGCTACTAGCATTGAGAAAGTGACCAAGATAAGGCCCTTCTCTTTTACTGCCCATGAATGCACCTGTGATGAACCCCACAGACCTTGGTGCTTCCAGAATCCCCTAAACCTACTGACCCTCCATGCATGACATGACATAGATAAGGATGGTGATGTGTAGACTTCTATAGAGCATGCTCTAAAATTTTCGAGTCTTCCCTTCCTCATAATTCCAAAGAATAGATTTCTTTGGATTTCTGCTTAATGCTGCTGCAGTTGGTACATAAGTTGAGGGAGGTATCAGGGCACAACAAAAGAGAGGGCAACTGCACAGAAAATACAAGCAGGTACATTTGTGTGTAGTTTCAAGCAGCTTATTTCCTGTATCAACCATGGTGACATGTTGACCCTTCCTCTTTCTACTAGTAGTACAACAAACATAAAGGATATTTAGGCTGCTTGTTTTATCGCCACCTCTCTCAATTGATCTGCATTCACATAAAGGACAATGAAGGGCCCTTTCTACCATCTTAACCAATACTTGAGAACTAGAAAATATCCAGATTTTTTCCGGGGATTATTTTCAGATTCCCCAATCAGGCCTATGAAGGAATCTTACCTTACCTGTTTAATGATGTCATATCTCTGACAGCATCCCATCATCAACAAAACCTGAAAGAAATTTGAAGGGTCTTAGATTTTACCATATTTGAAATTCCAATATTTTAGCCTGAAATGTTTTTGGATTTTAGAAAAAAATATTTTAAATGAGACAAAAAATCATTTTTATGACACAAAAAGACAGCAATAGTTTTATATTTTTATCTGTTCCACTTGCACACAAAAGTCTCATGGGGTTATGTAAAGCAGTCCTGTTGGGTGCTGTGCATGGTGCAAGTATCGATTAAAGCTTAGGAATCTTAAGCTTCACTCACCTGAAACTTTAAAATTAGGATGCAAGCAATCCTATCCAACATTTGAACAGAGCAAGACACTATCTTTATTTTATTTGTCAGGTAATTAATCTGTCTTTTGCCCCAAGGAGAGAAACAACTGGCATCTTCCATCAATATGTTGTACAAAAATCTTTCAACACAGAGTGCAAGCAGAGGCTGATACAAGATGTGAAAAAAAATGAGAGACCCTTGTGGCATTTTCTCCTAACTTATTGCAATCTCCCATTTAAAATGTGGGAATAATCAATTGAGGAAAAAGGCCCAAGGAAGGTTTTTGCTTCTGTGGAATAATGGGATTGCTAAAGATTTCAGGAGGCAAGACGAATTAGTGAGAATGACCATGAGAAATCAGAGAAAAGTCAGATCCATGGATGAAGTGATGTTTACCTCTGTGAATCAACGAGAAGTAGGAGCAAATTAAAAGAAAGCTGAATACAACATTTTCTGAATAAATGTAACCTTTCAGCTGTCATAGAAAAATTAATACTCACTATGATACAACATATTTAGTTTAGAAAGTTAACTTAAATTTAAAGCTTAATAAATAGATTTATTGAAGAAACGAAAACATATTTGTGCTTTAGAATAAATAATGTGTTCTGCTACAGATAAGAAGACTACATAAATAAATAGAAATAAGACTAAATAAATAAATAAATAGGAAAAGAACAAATTAGATGTTATTAACATTAAAAACTGACATTCATCTAAAGAAAGAGAAGGACAGACAGAAAGAGAGAAGAACTCATGGCAAGCATATATTAAAAACTCCTAAATAAGAACTCTTCGGATGTTAAAAAAAAAGTCTTCAATAAGAAGATAATGTAATAGCAAAAATGGGGGAAATATACCAAAAGATATTTCAAAAAAGAGAGCACAGAATGTTAAGTAAACATATCAAAAGATGCTTGGCTTCTTAGTAGTCAATTAAATGCAAAAAGGTGATACCTGGAATTATCACTCACCAACCAGAAAGTTCAAATGAAAATGACAGGTATTATCAAGTTTGACAAGAATGTGTATAATCCTTGAATCTCATTCACTGCTGCTGAGGATGAAAAACCATACCAATGTTTTGAAAATATTTAGAAATACCTAAAAAGATAAACACATGAAAGCTATGACTCGAAAATTTTACTACTACATGTATACTGAACAATAATTTATACACACACCACCAAAGCTCAAGTTCTAGAATTTATATACCAGTGCTATTCTCAATAGACACAAACTGAAAATCACTCATATTGTAATACACTTTGGAATAAATTAATTAATAATTAAATATTTACACTATGGAATCCTATGCAACAGTGGTAATGCATGAACACAACAACAGGCAACCATACAGGCATATTCACAAGCAACATAAAATAAAAAAGCCCAATCCAAAAGTGATTTTACTGTGCCATAACATTTATATAAAATACAAAATACATGTAACATGATCTTTTTGTTAGATACAAGAACAATATTAAACCTTAAGGGGAGTCACTAGAACAGGACCGGGGGCCTCTGAGTATCTGGCAATTTTCTGTCTCTTTATCTAGAAGCTATGTATAGAGTGTATTCAGATTCTGAATTTTCTGAAATTTGTCATTTCCTTACAAACCATGCATGTTTTTAGTTGTTTTTTATACATAACAAAAAGTAAAAATGATAGACTAGGGAAGGTAATTATATTAGCACTTTAATATCCATGCTTTTCAAGGTGGAAGTGAAAGCTATTAAATACTTGACACTGTGATTACTTCTTAAAAGGTGAAAATTTGAGATTAATAAATAAGACATACTTCTTCATATATAATCCTCAAACAAGAGGGGTAGAAAGGAGTATTATTTTTTTATTTAATACAGAATCATTAAGATAGAAAATAATGAAAACAGACTAGGTTTAAAAAAGAGCACACTGGACTTCACTGGTGGCACAGTGGGTAAGAATTTGCCTGCCAATGCAGGGGTCAGAGGTTCAATTCCTGGTCTGGGAAGATCCCACATGCCGCAGAGCAACTAAGCCCGTGTGCCACAACTACTGAGCCTGCACTCTAGAGCCGGCAAGCAACAACTATTGAGCCTGAATGACACAACTACTGAAGCCCATGCACCTAGAGCCCATACTCCACAACAAGAGAAACGACCACAAGGAGAAGCCCGTGCACCACAACAATGAGTAACCCCTGCTTGACCAACTAGAGAAACCTTGTGCAGCAATGAAGACCCAACACAAACAAAAATAAATAAAATTAAATCTTTTGACTTCTGAGATGACTCACTCACGTGGCTGTAGGTAAGAGGCCTCTGTCCCTTGCCACATGGATCTCTCCGTAGGGCTGCTTGAGTTTCCTCATGACATGGCAGCTGGCTTACCCCAGGATGAGTGATCTAGCAGAAACCAAAGCAGAAGGTGCAATGCCTTTTATAACTTTGGAAGCTGCACTTTGTCATTTCTGCAATTTCTTATTAGTTAAACAGTCAGCCCTTTTCAACTGCAAGGAGCCACAAAGGTACATGAAGACTGTGAGATAATTAGGGTATAATTAGGGCCATCTTGGAGGCTGGCTACCAAAGTGGCTGACTAGCCGAAGACTGAATTTTGTTTTCTTCACTTCTGGAGAGAAAATGGTCAGTGAATCTCATTGGTGGTCTTTGAGATGTACCAAAGCTACCTCTTGCTCTCACCCCCAGCCGTGTGGCTGACAGGGTCTTGGTGCTCTGGCTGGGTGTCAGGCCTGAGTCTCTGAGTTGGGAGAGCTGAGTTCAGGACATTGGTCTACCAGAGACCTCCACCACCATGTAATATCAAACGGCAAAAGCCTCCCAGAGATCTCCGTCTCAATGCTAAGACCCAGCTCCACTCAGAGACCAGCACGTTCCAGTGCTGGACATCCCATGCCAAACAACTAGCAAGACAGGAATGCAGGCCCACCCATTAGCAGAGAGGCTGCCTAAAAATCATAACAAGGCCACAGACACCCCAAAACACACCACCAGATGTGGACCTGTCCACCAGAAAGACAAGATTCAGACACACCCACCAGAACACAGGCACCAGTCCCCTCCACCAGAAAGCCTACAAAACCCACTGAAAAAAAACTTAGCCACTGGGGGCAGACACCAAAAACAACGGGAACTACGAATCTCAAGCCTGCAAAAAGGAGACCCCAAACACAGTCCCCAAAGCCAAATGAGAAGACAGAGAAACACACAGCAGATGAAGGAGCAAGATAAAATCCCACCAGAACAAAAAAATGTAGAGGAAATAAGCAGTCTACCGGAAAAAGATTTCAGAGTAATGATAGTAAAGATGATCCCAAATCTTGGAACTGCAATGGAGAATATACAAGAAACGTTTAACAAGGACCTAGAAGAACTAAAGAGCAAACAAACAATGATGAACAACACAATAAATGGAATTGAAAATTCTCTAGAAGGAAACAATAGCAGAATAACTGAGGCAGAAGAATGCATAAATGACCTGGAAGACAAAATAGTGTAAATAACTACTGCAGAGCAGAATAAAGAAAAAAGACTGAAAAGAATTGAGGACAATCTGAGACACCTCTGGGACAACATTAAAAACACCAACATTCTAATATAGGGGTCCCAGAAGTAGAAGACAAAAAGAAAGAGACTGAGAAAATATTTGAAGAGATAATAGTTGAAAACTTCCCTAATATGGGAAAGGAAATCATTAATCAAGTCCAGGAAGTGCAGAGAGTCCCATACAAGATACACCCAAGAAGAAATATGCCAAAACATATATTAATCAAACTATCAATTGTTAAGTACAAAGAAAAAATATGAAAAGCAGCAAGGGAAAAACAACAAATAGCATACAAGGGAATCCCCATAAGGTTAACAGCTGATCCTTCAGCAGAAACTCTGCAAGCCAGAAGGGACTGGCAGGACATTTTTAAAGTGATGAAAGGGGAAAAGCTACAATTAAGATTACTCGACCCAGAAAGGATCTCATTCAGATTTGACAGAGAAATTAAAACCTTTACAGACAAGCAAAAGCTAAGAGAATTCAGCAACACCAAACCAGCTTTACAACAAATGCTAAGGAAATTCTCTAGGCAGGAAACACAAGAGAAGGAAAAGACCTACAATAACAAAACCAAAACAATTAAGAAAATGGGAATAGGAACATACATATTGATAATTACCTTAAATGTAAATGGATTAAATGCTCCCACCAAAAGACACAGACTGGCTGAATGGATACAAAAACAAGACCCATATATATGCTGTCTACAAGAGACCCACTTCAGACCTAGAGACACATACAGACTGAAAGTGAGGGGACGGAAAAAGACATTCCATGCAAATGGAAACCAAAAGAAAGCTGGAATAGCAATTCTCATATCAGACAAAATAGACTTTAAAATAAAGATTATTAGAGGAGACAAAGAAGGACACTACATAATGATCAAGGGATCAATCGAAGAAGAAAATATAACAATTGTAAATATTTATGCACCCAACATAGGAGCATCTCAATACATAAGGCAAATACTAACAGCCATAAAAGGGGAAATCAACAGCAACACATTCATAGTAGGGGAATTTAACACCCCACTTTCACCAATGGACAGATCATCCAAAATGAAAATAAATAAGGAAACACGAGCTTTAAATGATACATTAAACAAGATGGACTTAATTGATATTTATAGGACATTCCATCCAAAACAACAGAATACACATTTTTCTCAAGTGCTCAGGGAACATTCTCCAGGATAGATCATATCTTGGGTCACAAATAAAGCCTTGATAAATTTAAGAAAATTTAAATTGGATCAAGTATCTTTTCCGACCACAACGCTATGAGACTAGATATCAATTACAGGAAAAGATCTGTAAAAAATACAAACACATGGAGGCTAAACAATACACTACTTAATAACGAAGTGATCACTGAAGAAATCAAAGAGGAAATAAAAAAATACCTAGAAAAAAATGACAATAGAGACACGACAACCCAAAACCTATGGGCTAAAACAAAAGCAGTTCTAAGAGGGAAGTTTATAGCAATACAATCCTACCTCAAGAAACAGGAAACATCTCGAATAAACAACCTAACCTTGCACCTAAAGCAATTAGAGAAAGAAGAACAAAAAAACCCCAAAGTTAGCAAAAGGAAAGAAATCATAAAGATCAGATCAGAAATAAATGAAAAAGAAATGAAGGAAACGATAGCAAAGATCAATAAAACTAAAAACTGGTTCTTTGAGAAGATAAACAAAATTGATAAACCATTAGCCAGACTCATCAAGAAAAAAAGGGAGGGCCTCCCTGGTGGCGCAAGTGGTTAAGAGTCCGCCTGCCGATGCAGGGGATACGGGTTCGTGCCCCGGTCTGGGAGGATCCCATATGCCGCGGAGCGGCTGGGCCCGTGAGCCATGGCCGCTGGGCCTGCGCATCCGGAGCCTGTGCTCCGCAACGGGAGAGGCCACAACAGTGAGAGGCCCACATACCGCAAAAAGAAAAAAAAAAAAAGAAAAAAAGGGAGAAGATTCAAATCAATAGAATTAGAAATGAAAAAGGAGAAGTAACAACTGACACTGCAGAAATACAAAAGATCGTGAGAGATTACTACAAGCAACTCTATGCCAATAAAATGGACAACCTGGAAGAAATGGACAAATTCTTAGAAATGGACAACCTGCCAAGACTGAATCAGGAAGAAATAGAAAATGTGAACAGACCAATCACAAGCACTGAAATTGAAACTGTGATGTAAAATCTTCCAACAAACAAAAGCTCAGGACCAGATGGCTTCACAGGTGAATTCTATCAAACATTTAGAGAAGAGCTAACACCTATCCTTCTCAAACTCTTCCAAAATATAGCAGAGGGAGGAACACTCCCAAACTCATTCTACAAGGCCACCACCACCCTGATACCAAAACCAGACAAGGATGTCACAAAAAAAGAAAACCACAGGTCAATATCACTGATGAACACAGATGCAAAAATCCTCAACAAAATACTAGCAAATAGAATCCAACAGCACATTAAAAGGATCATACACCATGATCAAGTGGGGTTTATTCCAGGAATGCAAGGAATCTTCAATATATGCAAATCAATCAACGTGATACGCCATATTAACAAATTGAAGGAGAAAAACCAAATGATCATCTCAATAGATGCAGAGAAAGCTTTCGACAAAATTCAACACTTATTTATGATAAAAACCCTGCAGAAAGTAGGCATAGAGGGAACTTTCCTCAACATAATAAAGGCCATATATGACAAACCCACAGCCAACATCGTACTCAATGGTGAAAAACTGGAAGCATTTCCACTAAGATCAGGAACAAGACAAGGTTGCCCACTCTCACCACTCTTATTCAACATAGTTTTGGAAGTTTTAGCCACAGCAATCAGAGAAGAAAAGGAAATAAAAGGAATCCAAATTGGAAAAGTAGAAGTAAAGTTGTCACTGTTTGAAGATGACATGATACTATACATAGAGAATCCTAAAGATGCTTCCAGAAAACTACTAGAGCTAATCAATGAATTTGGTAAAGTAGCAGGATACAAAATTAATGCACAGAAATCTCTGGCATTCCTATACACTAATGATGAAACATCTGAAAGTGAAATCAAGAAAACACTCCCATTTTCCACTGCAGCAAAAAGAATAAAATATTTAGGAATAAACCTACCTAAGGAGACTAAAGACCTGTATGCAGAAAATTATAAGACACTGATGAAAGAAATTAAAGATGATACAAATAGATAGAGAGATATACCATGTTCTTGGATTGGAAGAATCAACATTGTGAAAATGACTCTACTACTCAAAGCAATCTACAGATTCAATGCAATGTCTATCAAACCACCACTGTCATTTTACACAGAACTAGAACAAAAAATTTCACAATTTGTATGGAAACACAAAAGACCCCAAATAGCCAAAGCAATCTTGAGAATGAAAAACGGAGCTGGAGGAATCAGGCTCCCTGACATCGGACTATACTACAAAGCTACAGTAATCAAGACAGTATGGTACTGGCACAAAAACATAAATATAGATCAGTGGAACAGGATAGAAAGCCCAGAGATAAACCCACGCACATATGGTCACCTTATCTTTGATAAAGGAGGCAGGAATGTACAGTGGAGAAAGGACAGCCTCGTCAATAAGTGGTGCTGGGAAAACTGGACAGGGACATGTAAACATATGAGATTAGATCACTCCCTAACACCATACACAAAAATAAGCTCAAACTGGATTAAAGACCTAAATGTAAGGTCAGAAACTATCAAAATCTTAGAGGAAAACATAGGCAGAACACTCTATGACATAAATCACAGCAAGATCCTTTTTGACCCACCTCCTAGAGAAATGGAAATAAAAACAAAAATAAACAAATTAGACCTAATGAGACTTAAAAGCTTTTGCACAGCTAAGGAAAATGTAAGCAAGATGAAAAGACAACCCCTCAGAATGGGAGAAAATATTAACCAATGAAGCAACTGACAAAGGATTAATCTCCAAACTTTACAAGCAGCCTGTGCAGATCAATATCAAAAAAATGAACAACCCTATCCATAAATGGACAGAAGATCTAAATAGACATTTCTCCAAAGAAGATATACAGATTGCCAACAAACACATGAAAGAATGCTCAACATCACTGATCATTAGAGAAATGCAAGTCCAAATTACAATGAGGTATCACCACACACAGGTAAGAATGGTCATCAATAAAAAAAATCTACAAACAATAAATGCTGCAGAGGTGTGGAGAAAAGGGAACACTCTTGCACTGTTGGTGGGAGTGTAAATTGATACAGCCACTATTGAGAACAGTATGGAGGTTCCTTAAAAACCTAAAAATAAAACTACCACTACCATATGACACAGCAATCCCACTACTGGGCATATACCTTGAGAAAACCATAATTCAAAAAGAGTCATGTTCCACAATGTTCATTGCAGCTCTATTTGCAATAGCCAGGACATGGAGGCAACCTAAGTGTCCATCAACTGATGAATGGATAAAGAAGATGTTGCACATCTTCAATATAAAATGGAATATTACTCAGCCATAAAAAGAAATGAAATTGAGTTATTTGTAGTGAGGTGGATGGACCTAGAGTCTGTCATACAGAGTGAAGTAAGTCAGAAAGAGAAAACAAATACTGTATGCTAACACATATATATGGAATCTAAAAAAAAAAGAAAAAAAAATGGTTCAGAAGAACCTAGGGGCAGGACAGGAATAAAGACGCAGACATAGAGAATGGACTTCAGGACATGGGGAGGGGGAAGGGTAAGCTGGGATGAAGTGAGAGAGTGGCATGGACTTATATATACTACCAAATGTAAAATAGATAGCTAGTAAGAAACAGTTGCATAGCACAGGGAGATCAGCTCAGTGTTTTGTGACCACTTAGAGGGATGGGATAGGGAGGGTGGGAGGGAGACACAAGAGGGAGGAGATATGGGGATATATGTATATGTATAGCTTGTTCACTGTGTTATAAAGCAGAAACTAACACACCATTGTAAAGCAATTATAGTCCAATAAGATGATATAAATAAATAAATAAATAAATAAATTATGCCTCCCCAAATTAAATCTTTTTTTAAATAAATAAATAAATAAAAGCACTCAATAACATGGTAACTCTAAACCTAAGTATTTTCAGTACTATAGTAAATGTAACTGGATTAATATCGCCTATTAAAATGTAATTTTTTATATTATGTGCAACTAAATTTTTTTCACAATATACAGGTAAAATAAAAGAATTACATTAGAAAGGAGAAAACATTCCATGTATTTAAAAACAATAAAACAATAAGCATATAATATCATGCTTATAATAAGGATATAATAAGCATATATATCATATAATATATAAGCATATATAACCATATAATATCATGCTTATAATAAGCATATAATAAGCATCTTAGATAAAGTAGTCTTTAAGTTCAGAAAAATTTGTCATTATTGTAATTAGTATTATTATCCCAAATTCTTAAAAATATTTCAATACTTTTTCTATTTGAAAAAATATTTTAGTATTTTTTTCTTCACTCTTTTGTGGTCTAATACATGGTAAGTATCTAGGTGTAACATAACCTAAAAATATATGTTGTTTTTTTACAGCAGAACAAAACTGAATCAAGAAGAAATAGATAACTTGAGCATACTGATCACTAAAAGCAAAATAGAACCTGTAATTTAAAAGAACTCCCTACCAACAAAAGTCCAGGATCAGATGGTTTCACAGGCAAATTCTACCAAATATACAAAGCAAAACTTACACTGATTCTTCTCAAACTCTTCGAAAAGATTGAAGAGTAAGGAATACTTTCAAAGACATTCTATGAAGCCACCAGCACCCTGATATCAAAAACAGATGGGGGGGTACTTTCCTGGTGGCACAGTGGTTAAGAATCCATCTGCCAATGCAGGGGACATAGGTTCGAGCCATGGTCTGGGAAGATCCCATATGCCGCGGAGCAACTAAGCCTGTGTGCCACAACTACTGAGCCTGCGCTCTACAGCCCAGGAGCCACAACTACTGAGCCTGATAGCCACAACTGCTGAAGCCTGCACACCTAGAGCCCATGCTCTGCAACAAAAGAAGTCACTGCAATGAACAGCCTGCACACCACAATGAAGAGTAGCCCCCGCTTGCCACAACTAGAGAGAGCCCGTGCACAGCAATGGACACCCAATGCATCCAAAAATAAATAAATTTACTAAAAAAACCAAAACAAAACAAAACAAAGAAAAACAGATGGGGACTTTTCTTGTGGTCCAGCAGTTAAGATTTCGCCTTCCAGTGCAGGGGGAGCGAGTTCAGTCCCTGATGGTGGAGCTAAGATCCCACATGCCTCACAAACAAGAAACCAAAACATAAAACAGAAGCAATATTGGAACAAATTTAATAAAGACTTAAAACACACACACAGAAAGACACTACCAAAAAAGAAAACTGCAGGCCAATATCTTTGATAAATATAGATGCAAAACTTGTCAACTGAGTATTAGAAAACCGAATCCGACAACACATAAGAGGATCATACACCATGACCAAATTTGATTCACCCCAGTGTCACAAAGTTGTTTCAACATATGCAAATCAATCAACATGATACACCCCATCAACAAAGGAAAACACAAAACAAATGATCATCTCAATAGATGCCAAAAAACATTAGAAAACCTTCAACATCCATTCATGATAAAAAACACTTACCAGGGCTTCCGTGGTGGCGCAGTTGTTGAGATTCCGCCTGCCGATGCAGGGGACACGGGTTCGTGTCCCAGTTCGGGAAGATCCCACGTGTCGCGGAGCAGCTATGCCCATGCGCCACAACTACTGAGCCTGCAGGCCACAACTACTGAAGCCCGTGCGCCTAGAGCCGGTGCTCCACAACAAGCGCAGCAAGAGAATCCACCGCAATGAGAAGCCCACGCACCGCAACAAAGAGTAGCCCCCCTCACCGCAAATAGAGAAAGCCCGTGCATAGCAACCAAGACCCAATGCAGCCAAATTTGAATTAATTAATTAATTATTTCTTTTTAAAAAGTACTATATCCTTCTGTACAACTTCTCTGGGAAGAACAGAGAGATGGCGTGGGAGAGTGAGAAAGACCAATATTTAGTGCACATCTCTCATGCAGGTGCTCTGCTGGCTCAGATACATTTATCCCCACTTTACAAAGGAGGAAATAAGCTCAGAGAGGTTTAGTAATTTTCCCAAAGCCAAACAGCTATTGAGTGGCAGAACCAACATCTGAACCAAGTCTGTTACCTCCAAAGCCTAAGTCCTCATCATAACAAAACTCAATTAATATTTACATTTATCGAATTACATTGCAGCCTGGGGAGTTCTTGGCACAATCCTGAATAAGAGTGAGAAAAAAAGAAATAGCATTGTTCCTACAGTCAACCAAAATTTCTGGAGCAGCTGCTAGATGCCTGGCCCTTTTTGGGGTTCAGCAGTGATCAAGACAGGAAGAGTCCTGCTTTCATGAACCATGTAGTGGGGAGGAGAGACAGGTGCAACTTGGGTGAGGGATTTCACCTTGCTGGGCCTCTTGTTTTCTTATCTGGAAAATGGGACAGGTGCTCCTCATTTTCTAGGATTGTCCAGCCCTCACGTTCTCTGATTCCATGAGAAGCATTTGTTTTCCTGTTTCTTTAAAATTCATTCAGGCCGTGAGCCGTGATGAATGTTGTTAGCTGCTCCCCAAATCACTCTTCCCCACCCTTTTCCTGTGATCAGGTCTTTCCCGAAACATGACTCAGAATCAGTCAAGTCATAGAACCTAAGGGGCACCCAGCAGAAAAATTCTAACCCTTGCTTCTCAGGAGCTCTGCGGTCTACTTGACAGGTAAACTTAACTCACTTGGCACAAGATGGCCATCTCTGATTTCACATCAACATGATCTCAGGCACAAATCTCCTTTTTTTCCATTTGGTCTTTAAGTTACTTGTTGAAACAACTGTACAAATATGACAAAGGTATAAAATCAGGCATCTTCTGCCCCCAGTGCCTACTAATACATGATGTTCTGCCACTTTAATGATAAAGATAGAACATTTCAACATTCTGCTGCCCTCATTATTTGTCATTTTTGTTGATATTTCTATTGAATACATCTTTCAATATTTTAACAATGGAACATTTATTTAGGTTGCTCCAGATCCAGCCTTTAGTGGTAAGGGATTTGTTGTTATATTTCTATTATGTTTCCTTTAAAAACCATTATCCTATTTAAATGGATTAAGTCAATTCTATAGGCATTTATCTTATGATATTCATGAAATGAATACATAGAGGGCAGTAGCACAAGTTGATCACACTTGAGAACCTCTAGTAGCACAGTTAAGTGTACATATTATCTATATGTAAACCAAAGTACATGCCGAGTGAGATTCTCCTACCCTTTTCACTCTGTGCACCTCAAGCCTGTGAGAAATGGAATATTTCTTGCCATCTCAGTAAACAAAGGATATCACAGTCATCAGCCTTTGAAGCCCTCCAGTGTGAGCCGCGGACCCTGAGGAACTCAGGATATGCAAGTACAGAATGCAGGCCCCAGAGCGCTGAGGTGCATATGAAAGGAAGGAATTCAGGGAGCCCAGACTCTGGCATCTCCGCAAACAAAGAAAAGCGCTGCATTCTTCACGTGGGGAGAGCCGGTTTTCCTTAGTTAACAATCACCTGCTGATGGTCCCCATTACCTGCGCCAGTCCCCTGCCCTGTCCCCTCCCCCCGTCCTTTAGCTCAGGGAGGAAGGAGCGCAGAGGGGCTCCGCTGAATAAGGGGCCTGCGAGCCTCGGGAGGAGTTTTTAGCCGCTTTCCCCGCAGTTGGGGGGAGGCGCGCTGACGCTGCAGCCGGGCCCTGCGCCTCGCTTGCCCCGTTTCCCCTCTGGACGCTCAGGCCGACCCCCTCCCCACGCCCCCCAGGCCCCGTGAGCCAGGCCAAGGGCAGGGGCGAGAGGAGGGACCGAAGCTCCCGGGACCAGACGCTGGGGGCCGCTCTTTCAGCACAGCAGCGGCGGGTGGCAGCGAACCCCTGCCCCTCAGAAGCTGGTCTTGCGCTGCCGCCCAGGCACCGGACCAGGTGGAGGGTCGGCACCCACTTACCCGGCCCGCCGTCCGTACGACTGTCGCAGCTTCAGCCGCCAGGGCCCCTCCAGAGCCGGCAGTCTCAGTGAGGCCGCCCTCCCCTCGGGCTCCTGGGCAGTTCCGTGAAGGCGGAGGGAAGAGACCCCGAGCTGGGAGCTCCAGCTTTGCGGAAACGAATGAATAGTTGAAAGGTACATTTCTACCTCGACATGTCTTTTCTGTCTGAGAAATACACACACTTTATCCAATTTGATATAAATAAAACACTCAAAAATGCATACGCCTGTGTTGAAACCATCATTTTATCACTTCTTTTCCAGATAAGTATAGTCTCTGTACTGGTTTTGTGGATCACATGCCACACTCTTTTCTTGTAGTTAGAAATAAGATAGAGAAACTTACTTTGTAAAATATATATATATATTAGTGGGTAATTGAAGACACTCTTCTAAATTAAAACCAGTTCTCTTAACTTGCTGTTTTCTTCTTGGGTCACATTATGAACTCTTCCTGTGGCCAAACGGCATGTGTACTTTTAATTTCAGGGACTGCTGACATTCCAGGATATGGCCATAGATTTCTCTCAAGAGGAGTGAGAATGCCTGGACTAAGATCAGTGGGAACTGTCCAGGTATGTGATGTTAGACAAGTATAGGAACCTGCTCTCCTCGGGTGAGGATACCTTCCTTCCAGAATTCCTTATCCAACCACAGGGTTTAGAGTCCTTCATTTGTAGAATGTCTCCTGGAATCTTCTGCTTCCTACAATAGGGTTCCAGATTGCAACGTTTCAGGAAAGATTGGACGTTTGTGGGTATAATTTATCTTATTCTTTTAACATTGCAGCCTCCCTCAGCCGCATAGCACAGGGAGAGCAGCTCGGTGCTTTGTGACCACCTAGAGGGGTGGGATAGGGAGGGTGGGAGGGAGGGAGATGCAAGAGGGAAGAAATATGGGAACATATGCTTATGTATAACTGACTCACTTTGTTATAAAGCAGAAAATAACGCATCATTGTAAAGCAATTATATTCCAATAAAGATGTTAAAAATAATTTAAAAAATAAAATTGCAGCCTCCCTTTTAATATACTTTGTAACTGCTTGGGATGTGTCTATATGAACTGTGTACTATATGCTTCTGTTATAGTCCTTACAATATTTTATTGTCTTATTTTCTGTAACAATTTTCCATGGATTCTTTGGGCTTACGGTATATTAAAAGGGAGACTGTGATTCTGGGACTTTCCTGGGGATGCAGTGGTTAAGAATTTGCCTGCCAATGCAGGGGACACGGGTTCGATCCCCAGTCTGGGAAGATCCCACGCGCCACGGAGCAACTAAGCCAGTGGGCCACAACTACTGAGCCTGTGCGCCAAAACTACTGAAGCCGGTGCGCCTCGAGCCCGTGCGCCATTTATTTTTTGGAGAATAAAACCACCTCTGAGTGATTAAAATTTAGA
This sequence comes from Mesoplodon densirostris, assembly GCF_025265405.1. Taxonomy (NCBI): domain Eukaryota; kingdom Metazoa; phylum Chordata; class Mammalia; order Artiodactyla; family Ziphiidae; genus Mesoplodon; species Mesoplodon densirostris. The sequence goes on from NC_082672.1 coordinate 73,056,902, forward strand.
CCAGCTAGTCAAAATTCTTTATCACCTGTTCTTCTAAAACACTGATCAACAGAACAAGTTTTACTAGGGATAACAGTGTAATTGTATTCTAGAGTTCATTTCGGCAATATGGTGTATGACCTTGATGCTGGATCAGTACATTCAATGGTATAACTGCTATTAATTGTCTGTTTGTTCAACAATTAAAGTCTCATGTGATCTGAGTTCAGACTGGAGTCATCCTGGTTCTGGTTGCTTTCTCTCTATTGCAGATTTCTCCCAGTATGAAAGGACAAGAGCAATACGGATTACTTTACAAAATGTCTGCAAACTAAATGATGATATAATCTACATTCAATTAATTTATACATACCCTACTGTAGAACAGGGTTTGTTACGGTGGCAGAGTCCAGTAATTATGTAAAGCTGAAACCTTTATCTGCACTGGTTCAAGTCCTCTTCCTAAGAATATGTTTATAATCAACATTCTTTCACAAATGACCCAATTTAATTCACCATAGCATTCCTCATATTAACTAAATGGAAAATCCTAGGCTATATACAAATCCAGAAAGCGCCAAAAATCATCAGCCCCCATGGATTATTGCAACCCATTGCTGAGGCATTTAAATTTCTTATTAAAGAACCACTATGTCCATCAACATCATCAATTTATATATTATTGCCCCAATGCTAGCCTTAACCCTGGCTCTCACAACATGGATTCCCCTTCCCATATCTTATCCACTAATTAATATAAATGTAGGCATATTATTTATATTAGCCATATCACACCTAGCCATTTATTCCATCCTCAGATCTGAATGAGCTTCACATTCAAAATACTCACTCACTGGAGCCCTAGGGACAGTAGCACACACAATCTCATATGAAGTAATGTAGCAGTTATTCTATTCTCAGTCTTACTGATAAATGGATCATTTACACTTTCAACAGTAATTATTACATGAGAACACCTATGACTTAATTTTCTCCTGACCATTACCCAGAATTTGATTATCTCCACAGTAGCAGAAATCCAATGAAGCCCCACTTGATTTAACAGAAGTAGAATCAAAACCTGTATATGTCTTCAATGTAGAAAATGTAGCAGGCCCACTCACCCCATCCTTCCTAGAGAATTTGTCAATTTCCTTATAATAAACATTTCCACAACAATCTATTTTTAGGAGCATTTGACAATCCCTAGGTGCCAGAATTATATACAGCCCAAGTCATCATTAAAACACATCTAACAATCTCCTTTCTATGAATTCGAGCATCCTACCCAGAAGTTTGATATGATCAACCTACACATCTCTTATAAAAGGTTTTCTTACTACTAACATTAGCCCTATGTATATGAAAGTTTTCACTACCTGTCATCATACCAGGCAACCCACCACAAACTTAAGAAATATGTCTGACAAAAGAGTTACTTTGATCGAGTAAATCATAGAGGCTTCAATGCTCTTCTTCCTGGAATTGAATTCTTCCTAAGAATTTTACATTCTCCATGCTACCACATTACACCACATGCTATATAGTAAGGTTCTCTACGTAAGCTCCAGGCCCATACCCCCAAAATGTTGTCGTATATGCTTCCTGTACCAATAAACTCTCATTGTTTTTATTATCATTCTACTGACCATTTTCTCAGGAAATATAATTGTATAACAAGTTCACACTGGTTAATGGTATCCCCATTCTAATAAAAAACACGAACCCATAAGCTACAGAAGCATCCAACAAATATTTCCTAAAACAATCCACCACATCAATACTACTTATAATGGCTATTATCATTCATCTAATATACTCTGGTCAAAGCACACAATGAATAACAAAAATCTTTAATCCAGCAGCATCCACCCTCATGACAATTGCCCTTGTCGCAAAAGTAGGACTTTCCCCATTTCACTTCTGAGTGTCTGAAGTCACACAAGGCATCCCATGAACAGCAGGCCTGATGCTATCAGCCTGACAAAAGTTCACCCCTATCAGTTTTATATCACATGTCACCATCCATCAAGCTAAATATATTATTAATCATAGTGATATTATAAATCATAGCTGGAGGCTGAGGCAGACTTAGCCATACTCACCTGGAAAAAATTACACCCTTCTCATCAATTGCACATATAGGATGAATAACAGCTATTATAATGTATATTCAGATTATAACAATCCTAAACATACTAAGTTATATCATAACAACACTCTCTTCTTCTTATTTATGCCCAGATCATGTACTACAAGAGTATCATTATCACACACGTGAGATAAAACACCTCCCATCACAATCCTTTTCCTCACCATTATAGTATTAGGACATCACCCATCACTGTCAGGGTTTTTACCCAAATGAATAATTATCCAAGAGATAAAAAAAATGACAACATCATTCTACCAGCACTGATAGCCATCATAGCCATCCTCAGCATATATTTCTACTTGCAGCTAACATACTCCACATCACTATGTTCCCTTCATTAAACAGCACAAAAATAAAACAATTTGAACATACAAAGAAATAACCTTCCTGTCATTACCAATCATAATACCCACACGATTACTACACATAACACCCATTCTATTGGTGCTGGACTAGGAATTTAGGTCAGTTCAGACCAAGAGCTTTCATAACCCTAAACAAGTAAAATTTACTTAATTCCTAAAAATAAGGATTGCAAGACTTCATCCTACATCAGTTGAATGTAAAGCAAACATTGTAATTCAGCCAAATCTTTAGGAGAGTGATGAGTTTTAACCCCAGGAAACTTTAGTTAACAGGAAAATCCTCTAGTCAACTGGTTTCAGTCTACTTCTCCTTCATTTGAGGAAGAAAAGAAAGGCAGGAAAATCACTAGCAGAATTGAAGCTGCTACTCTGAAGTTACAATTCAATTTGTTGATTCACCACAGGGTTTGCCAGAAAGAGGGCTCAATCTCTGTCTAGATTTACAGTCAAATGCTAGCTCAGTAATTTTACCTCTGTTCATACACTGCTGATTATTTTAAACAAATCACAAAGATATCGGCATTTTATATTTAGTATTTGGTGCTTGAGCTGGAGTAGCAGACAGCACCTTAAGTATATTAATCCAGGCTGAGCTATGCTAACCTGGAGCGCTACTTGGAGATGCCCAAATCTGTAAGGTAGTCATAACAGTCCCTGCATTTGTAATAATTTTCTTTATAGTTGTACCCATTATATTGCAGGGTTTGAAAACAGACTTGGGCCACTAATAACTCGGACACCTGAGGTAGCGTTTCCCAAAAAGATCATGTAAACTTTTGACTACTTCCCCCACCATTCTTACTCCTACTCATATCACCAATAGTAGAAGCTGGTTCTGGTGCCAGTGGAACCGTGTATTCAGCTCTAGCCTGCAATCTGGCCCACGCAGGAGCCTCTGTCGACCTAATCATTTCCTCCTTACATTTAGCAGGTGTCTCTTCCATTCTTGGTGCTATTACTTTTATCACTATAGTCTTTCATACAAAACCAGCAGTCATATCCTAATACCAAACACCATTATTTGTTTAATCTTCCCCAACTATAGCCATATTACTATAATTACCACTCTCACTCCGAGCAGCCAGAATTGCCACACTGTTAAGAGATAGAAATCTCAACACTACTTTCTTTGACCCTGCAGAAGGAGACCAAATCCCATACCAACACCTATTTTGATTCTTTGGTCACCCTGAAGTCTGTATTCATGGCCTACCAGGGTTTGTTATAAACTCACATATCATTACATACTATTTAGGACAAAAAGTGCCTTTCAGCGATTTGAGAATAGTATGAGTCATGTCTACTGGCTTTTCAGGATTTCTCTTGTGGGCCCATCATATGTTTACCATAGGGATAGCTGTCGACTCAGGAGCACACTTTGCATCAGCTACCATAATTACTTCTATCCCTACAGGAGTAAAAGTATCTAGCTGATCAGCAACTCTTTCTTTAATTTTTCTTTTTTTTTTCTTTTGGCTGCGTTGGGTCTTCATTGCTGCACGTGGGCTTTCTATGGTTGCGGCGAGCGTCAGCTACTCTTCGTTGTGGTGCATGGCCTTTTCATTGCAGTGGCTTCTACTGTTGCAGAGCACGTCCTCTAGGCACGTGGGCTTCAGTAGTTGTGGGTTGCGGGCTCTAGAGGGCAGGCTCAGTAGTTGCAGCACACAGGCTTTTTGCTCCACGGCATGTGCAATCTTCCCACACGAGGGCTCGAACCCATGTCCCCTGCATTGGCAGGCGAATTCTTAACCACTGCACCACCAGGGAAGTTCCTGATTAGCAACTGTTCACGGAGGTAATATTATATGACCTCCCACTATATTATGAGTTTTAGGCTTTAGTTTTTCTTTTTACAGTAGGTGGTTTGACAGGAATCATTTTAGCCAACTCATTCCCAGACATTGTCCTCCAGGATACATACTATGTAGTAGCACACTTCCATGACGTAGTGTCCATGGGAGCAGTCTTCACTATTATAGGAGGCTTCCTACACTGATTCCCACTATTCTCAGGTTACACAGTTAACTCAGCAGTAGCAAAACTCAGTTCACAGGTATATTGTACTAGTAAATATGACTTCCTGCAGCACTTTCTTGGCCTCTCAGGGATGTCACTACATTAGTCTGAGTACCCTGAGGCACACACAACATGAAGTGTTTTGTCCTTAGGTTCAGTCTTCTCAGTAGCAGCAGTAATGGTAATAATCTTCATACTTTGAAAAGCATTTGCGTCTAAACAAGAAGTCTCAGCAGTGGAAACTGCTACTCCTAACCTAGAATGGTTGCACGGATGCCCTCCACCATATCCTATACTTGAAGATCCTACCTATGTAAATGTAAAATAAGGAAGGTCTCAAGTCCTTTTCAACCAGTTTCAATCCAACACCATAACAATTATGTCTTTCTCAATAAATGAGATAAAGGTAAAAATTGATGTAGCTTTATCAAAGTTAAATCATAGGTTAAAATCCTGTATATCACTAAGGTATATCAGTTTCATCTAGGCTCTCAAGATACAACATCACCAATTGTGGAAGAACTTTTACATTTTCATCACACACATTAATAGTGATTTTTAAAATAAGTTCTCTAGTCCTCTATATTATTTCACTAATATTGACATCTAAACTAACTCATATATATACAATAGATGCACAGGTAGAGAAAATGTGAACAGCTTACTAGCCATTATTATAATCTTAGCTGCTCTATCATCATTGTGAATCCTTTACATGATACATGAAATCAATAACTCTTCCCAAACCATAAAAAACTATGGGTCAGTAATGATACTGAAACTACAAATACACAGATTATGAAGATTTAAATGTTGACTGCTCTGTAATCCCCACATCAGAGCTAAAACCAGGAGAACAGTGATTAATAGACATCAACAACCTAACAGTATAGAGATAGTCATTGAATGTTAGTTTCATCTGAAATTGCTGTACACTCCTCAGCTGTTCCTTCTCAGGCCTAAAAAGAGCTGCTCTCCCAGGACGCCTAAATTAAAGAATCTTAATACCGACAGGACCAGGCCTATGTTGTGGACAATGATCAGTAGAGGTCGTTTTCCTGAGTTCAAAGACAGGACAGAGGGATATGGCTGAGATGTGGGGGGAATCTGGAGCCCATGGGGATGCACCCTCCAAGCTCCAGGATAGGAATGGGGCCTCTGGGGTCCCAGGACACCCACCACGCCCTCCCGAGCAGCATCTTGGCAACATTCCCTGTCGGTGATGGGGCAGCCCTAGCGCTTGTCACGCCCCAATGCTGTGTCCTATGTGGGTCCCCTGCCCTTGGGGCCACACCCACACTCTGCAGGTCCAGGTTGCAGGGCCTTCGTACCTCAGGAGTAGAGACCCCACAGCAAGCAGTTTCCTCCCCAACCAGCAGGAAGAGGGGAGGAGAGCGGGGGCACCAGGGGAATCTCACTCAGACAACAACACCCCAGGGGTGCCAGAGGGAACAGTGCTGATGCAAATGAGGCACAGACCAAGAGATGGATCCAGAGGACCCAAAAGGCAGCTGGTCAGGTCCTGGCTCATCTGTACCCCAGACACCTTTGTCCCTCATACAGCCCCTTCCTCATACACCCTCTCCTTAAATGCAGATTCTTCAGATGCAAACAGGCAGAGCTTCAGACTGAAAGTCAGCTCTTCCAAAGTGACCCCTCAGCAAACACTGCAGGATTCCACTCCAGTGGGTGCCCTGGAGTCCACAACTCAGGGACTGAAGTGGATATCGGTGCCAGGGGCAGTGGGAGAGAATGGGGAGTGAGACTTTTGTGCTTGTGGAATTTTGGTTTTGCAAGATGAAAAGTTCTAGGAAGGGTGGTGATGGCTCCACAAGAAAGTGAATAGATCTGATGCCTCAGAAACGTGCACTTAAAATGGTGATGATGGTAAAGGGTATGTGACGTGTGTTTCATTTCACTTAAAATAAATTCTTGATGTCTTGTGGGGCTTCCCTGGTGGCGCAGTGGTTGGGAGTCCGCCTACCGATGCAGGGGACACGCGTTCGTGCCCCGGTCCAGGAAGATCCCACATGCTGCGGAGCGGCTGGGCCCGTGAGCCATGGCCGCTGGGCCCGCGCATCCGGAGCCTGTGCTCCGCAACGGGAGAGGCCACAACAGTGAGAGGCCCGCGTACCGCAAAAAAATAAATAAATAAAATAAAATAATAATAATAATAATAATAATAATAATAATAATGTCTTGTTCATTGAGATTCCATTTCGACTCCCCTTCGTCACAGATGTTGGAGGCCCAGACACAGTCCCCTACCTTAGGGGCCATCATGTTACCCTCACAGAGCACGTGGGAGACCATTCTTAGGAGGGGACTAGTCTGTGTTCACCTGACCTCTGTCCAGGGGGACCCAGGCAGGGGTGAGCCCCATAGATTAGACATATGATATGCGATTATATTAATATGATACCACCAAGCATTGTCACTCACCAGATCACAGAGCAGCAACCCACTCAAACATGCCTGACCTCATATGAATGTGACAAGATTAAGAGAAGAAAAGGAACCACAGGTTAATGGGGGCAACAGCCTTAATGCAGAGGTTGGAAATCTCAAAGCGGACAGGACACACTGCAGGCAAAGAGCACATATGGGGTCTCCCCGTATATGAGATCCTGACGCACGCAGATGTGGTGAGACCCACACAGTCCCCGCAACCTTTACCTGGGGTCACACATCCACACTCACCAGGGTGACCCACCTCCCCAGACCCTGCATCTAAAGTCACACCTTCTCTCTCAAGAGGTGACCCCTCCTCCCCAGACACCTCCACCTGGGTCACATGTCCACAGTCCCAGGGTGACCCACCTCCCCAGACCCTGTACCTGGGGTCACACGTCCCCTTGGTCGGGACACCATGGCTCTGCTGGTGGCTCCCCTACTGTGGAAACAAGCTGGGTCCCTGGGATGGGAAAAAGTGGCAGGTGGGTCTCCTCTCCCCACACTTGTCCCAGAGAAGTCCTCCTCTTTTCCCTTTGGTTCTGTGTGATTTTACCTGTTTTTAAAGCTTTTGTGCTAGAGTTGAACACATGACCTTGGTTCTGGCAGGCTCAGTCCTTTCTCGTCTCACATACTTGTTGAGATAACTCACAGGACAGCAGGGCTGAAAGCCGAGGGGCAGCTCTGGACGCTTCTGAGTAGGGACGGTAGACTGGAAGGAGAGCTCAGCAGCAGCCTCAGCTGTTACCCATCAGCCTTTTGCCTGATCTGCGTGCCCTGCAATCAATTAACCAGCTAAACCTGCCTCCCTACGCACCATGCACGTGCTGGTGAATTGAAATTATTGTCAGGTAGCCCTCCTGCGGATTCTCCACGAGCCCCAGGGAAGGTGAACCTTGCAGGGATTAAGACTAAGGCCCCGACCATAGCACTGACCCTTGGGAGGACCAGGTAACCACACTCAGAAGAGAGGCTGTTACTTAGACAAGCCCACCTCAGCTCCAGACCCCAGACATCTAAGCACTGACCTTCAGATGCAGGCACGGAGCTTCCCAGTCCTGAGGCCAGGCCGGGTTTCTACCCAGGTTCCCATAGTCCTAGCGTACACAGAACATGGTCAGGTCTAAATCTTCTTAGTATAGACAACACATGGTCAGCTCTAAACAGAATCAGTAGACAGGACATGCAGAGGTCTAAATCTACCGTGTAGACAGAACTTGACCATGTTTAAACTAGCTTAGGGATGATCTCATAGGAGGTACAGATCACACACATGGGTCTCTCATCTTTGGACACCCACATCAGGAAACTGAAAAAATCTTTGTCATTAAACATTTCAACAGGCAAAAGAGAAATGTTACCAATATCTCTGGCCACCTGATGGTCAGGATCCACAGGTGAGCCACAAACTTCTGAGAGTGCAGCCCAGTCTGCTGCCAGGACAGACAAGAAGTGGCCTGATTCCAGCCTCCCAGGCTTCCAGAAGGAGGCGGCCGCACTGGAACCCAGGCAGGACAGTCCTGCATGGTCCAGGCCCAGAGATCCAGTCTGTCCATTCTGCTGGCCGATTCCGGGCGGGGCGCTCAGGGCCGCTGAGAGCCCTGCACTCAGGTCCTGCTTCCCTGCAGCGTGTGCATGTGTGTGTGCGTGTGTGTGTGCATGTGTGTGTTTGTGTGTGTAGAGGGGGCGGTGGCTGACGGCTCCCATGGCTCCCGTCCCGGGCACCGCTCTGTCTTCGAGGGGAGTCACGGGGAGAGGTAGGGGCACAGAAGCCATTGGAGAGGAGAACCCACCACAGAACTCCTTGCACACTGGCTCGCCCCACCTGGTGACCCGCCTGCCCATCATGGGCTGCATGTCACCTCCCAGCCCCCACCCCCGAGGGCAGGGCGCCTGCTCTTTCAAAAGCACAGCGTCTCACATGAAGGAGACCCAGGGGGACTGTCATGCCACCACTCCTGATGCTTAGTTTGGGAGAATGAACCCCCTTGACTGGGCGATGGGACCCTGTGAAGAAAGAGGTGGCGGCCCCATCCAAGTCAGGGCCTGGCTGAGAGATGGGAACACAGGAGCCAAGTGCAGAGCCTGGAGGCCAGGCCAACAGGAGGGGCGCCCCCAGCCTTGGCCGGGCTCTCCAACTGTGACATTGTAGCTTTAGGGGACCTGGGGCAGGTGACTGAATGCAATGGGAGTCTAAACTGGACCCTGAATGGGGCTTAAAGAAGGTGTGAAGGATGTTACTGAGACCGTGACAGTCATTGGAAGACAGACTCTGTGTCAGGACATCCTGCTCCATCCATTTAAATCCCTGAGATCTGTGACCTTTATGGGGCTACGCAGGATTGTTAGAGCAGCTGCGTGTAGATATATCTGCAAGTGGTTCCAGCAAACACACAGTTGTGCACACAGGCAGGCACAGCACACACACAAACACATGCATGTGCACAGCACAAATGTATTCACACACTAGCATATGAACACACATGAACGCATATGCCGTTGCACACACTAACGTGTGCAAGTGCACATACCTATGCACATGTATGCAAACAGGCACATGCACACGCATAGCACACACACAGGGAATAAAGTGAATACGTAAAGCATTAATTCCTGAACACAAGTGAAGCTGACATGTATTTTTCCCTTTTCTTAGCTTTGATGTTTTTCACAATAAAAGTTTAAGGAAAAAGTTAATGGCAAATGATTTTTTTAAATCAACAGGAAATAGTCCATGAATTCCACAAGATACACAACTTCACTAGCAACCGAGGGATTAAAAACCATAAGAAAACTACTGTGCACACACCTACCAGAATGGCAGACATGAAGACACAGTATCAAATATCAGCAGGATGTGGAACAATGGAAAGCCTGGTGCGCAGCAGGGGGTGCAACCACTTCTGAAGCAATCGGGCCTCAGAGAGTGAAGTCTGTGCACACAGACCCACAGTGCTCCTCCCAGCTGAACACAACCCCCGCCAGCCCTGCACCAGGACACACGGACATGGACTCCGCAGCCACAGGAGCCAAACCTGAAAGAACATGAAGGCCATCACAAGCGGATGCAGAAATGAACCATGCACTCTCCTAGGAAGGAATATTCCACAGCAATGGAGTACATTTTGTTTAAAGGTAGTAAAACTATAAAAATTATTTTTTTAAAAAAACTATATTCACAAGATGAAATAATCTCATGGACAGAATGCTAAGCCATCAAGAGCAATAAAGCAGCAAGCACGGTACACCCACTTATGGACTTTGGAACTAGGCAGAGCTGGGCTGCGTTGTTTAGGGATGTGTGCTTATGTGTAAACTATGAGGACAAGTCACTGACACAAAATCAGGAGAACAGCTACCACACGGTGGGGAGGAGGCTGTGATGAAGGAAGGGCACTCCTAGGTGTCCACTCATCATGTTCTGTTTCTTTCTTTTTTTTTTTTTCGCAGTATGCAGGCCTCTCACTGCTGTGGCCTCTCCCGTTGCGGAGCACAGGCTCCGGACGTGCAGGCTCAGCAGCCATGGCTCACAGGCCCAGCCGCTCCGTGGCATGTGGGATCTTCCCGGACCGGGCCACGAACCCGTGTCCCCTGCATCGGCAGGTGGACTCTCAACCACTGCGCCACCAGGGAAGCCCCATGTTCTGTTTCTTGATATTTATGATTATTTTTTACATGTATATAACCTAATCCTTAATATGTACTTACAGCTTATCATTATTCTTTATTAAAAAGGGGGTCTCCCCAACAAAGTAGAAGGAGACCTGCTTCTCCCAGGGAAGAAAAGGAATAGTTTCTATCAGTGAAATCTCGATACCATGGCTGCGTCAACCATCAAGCCTGACAACAACTCCCGTGAGAGGGGCACCAAGGCCACGATACTCAGAAGGAGGCTCTGGGGACTCAGTCCTGGGTCACTGCCTCTGAGGAGCCCACGGCACCTGGTCAAAGTTCTCAGTCATTCTGTGCATGACCCTTTTGCCTTGGCTGCTCTGCCACAGCTCGGCTGGCACCATTGCTGGGAGAGAAAGAAGAAACGTGCAGAAGAGGGAACCGGGCTTCAAGCTGACCCACCTCCTTCTATGGAGACGATGCCACACTCCCTAAGAGAGGACAGCAAGGCCACAGAATCCAGACTTTCTGCCTGAGGCCTGGCCACACTAGCACCCCACGCTTCTGATGCCACAGGGAGGATTTCGCAAGATGCCCTCAGACCACCTGGTTGGACACATGGGGCTTTCAGACACGCAGGTCCTGTCCGAAACTGCACCTCTGGGGTTACAATCTGGAGGTGGGCCTGGAAGCCTCCAGGTTTTTGCTTTTGATAACATCTTTGTTGACATTGAATTTCTTTACCACACAGTTAGTTAACCCATTTTAAGTATTAAGCTCAGTTGTGTTTTGCATATTCACAGGGTTGTGCAGCCACCAGCACAAGGCATTTGACAACATTTCCATCATCTCCCCAGATCCCCACTCTTTAGAGGTCACCCCTCATTTCCCACAGCCCCGGCATCCCCAGTCCACTTTCCATCTCTGTGGGCTTGCCTGTTCTGGATGTCTCATGTAAGTGGAATCCACTAAGTGTCTTTTTCTGTCTGGCCTCTCTCACTGAGCATCATGTTTTCGAGGTTCGTCCACATCATAGCCTGTGTCAGTGCTTCACTCCTTTTCCATGGCTGAGTCGCCCTTACCCTCTCTGCTTTTAACTCTATAATTAACTGTGTCTCCCTGCCTGCACCTCACACAGCTGATGAGGATTTCACCCTCCGTCATTCTTGGGGTATGAGCTGAAATTTGAACCAACACCAAGGGGTTCTGTGCAGAGGCTGAAAGCCCAGCCCCACACGGTGCACAGTGGCCCTGTGTGACCAGAGCCCAGGAGGAAGGATGAACTGGGCCTGCCTGTTTACAGGACCAGCGTCCTACGGTCTCTTGGGAAACCAACTCTCTCATCAGCATCTCGTTAGAGCTGCTCCCCACCATGCCAAGCAGCCAAGACACACTGGTCAGGGACCACGGTGATGCCTCCAGTTCAGACCCACCCATACTAACTGTCTAGTTGGAAAGTGCCGAGGCTCCAGGGGAGGGTCCTTCCTGCTTCTTCCAGCTTCTTGGGGCTCCAGGCATCCCTGGGCTTCTGGCCGCATCCCTCCCTTCTCTGCCTTCATCTTCACGTGGCTTCCCCTCTGTGTCTGTGTCTCCACTCATCATATAAGCACGCAGTTACACAGGATTGGGACCACCCTGGGCCCCTGTCTCACCTAGTTACACGACCAGGCCTTACTTCCAAATGAGGTCATGTCCTGAGACCCTGGGGTCAGGACATGGATGTCTCTTTCCCTGGGGGGTACACAATCACCCTTCAGTCTGAGATAACAGTAATGTTGCCCAGGAAACAAGCAAGCCCCTTATCTAAGCCAGCCCCTCGAAGAGGTCTGAGCCTTCCTGGTCTCCTGGAAACTGACTGGGCAGGAGAGTGTGGCTCAGGACCCGAGTGTGAAGGACACCAGGAAGCACCTGTGTGAGGCTCCTCTTCGCAGCAGCAGCACCGGACCAGCTGATGAGGTCCAGCAGGGCAACCCCGAGCTCCTTAGAGGACTCGACCCACGTGGACTGGGGGCGAAAAGGCAGCAGTGAGTGGGCGTGTGATGAAGTGTATGTGACGGGCCTGCAGTGAGCAGGTGAGCACATCTGTGTGTCTGTGACATCAGGCACGTGTGATGGGTCAGCAGTGAGCACACATGTCTGAGATCAGGGGTGGTACACACTCACGTGACCAAGTTCATGTGGCATCTTAGCAGGCAGGGCACCACGGGGCTGCAGTGCTGCCACGGGCTTGAGCCACCCACCCTGCCTGGTGTGGAGCATCCCTCCCCCACCATGTGCCCCAGCAGCTCCCACGTCCGCAGTCACGTAGTGGCTGCACCTGCGCAGAGTACTTCCCCTGGGCAAGTACTTCCTGAAGAGGGTCACCTCCATGGTGACGGCGACCTTCCTCTTCTGCTGCTTCAGCTGGGGCACCCCTGCCACTGCCTGCTTGTACCAAGGCATCCGGGCCGCAGAGGACTGGTCTCTGCACCTGAGACCAAAGAGAAGGACTTGAGGGGCTGCACTTTCTCCCACCAGGAGCCGCATTTCCAGGGGGCCCAGTGGGGGCATGTCAGACACACAGGGCCGGACATTCTGGTTCATCTTCTCCCAACACGGTGGGTGAAAGGGCCGCCACGTGGGACCTCAGACCACGTAGGACAAGGCGCGTGTCAAGGACCAGTGAGTGTCCATTGTTGCAGGACGTCCATCCTCCATCGGCCGGCCCCCCTCCCCAGAAGGCTGGGTCTATTAACACAGGGGACCCTGGAAGGGGGTTTTCTGCCTGGCTGGCTCACTGAAGCTGGGGGTTTGGGGGACATGGGGCAGTCTGGCGGTCCCGGAGAAGACATTGTTCTCTCCGGGGAAATGAGGTGCACACTCCGTCCCCGGTCTGTGGATGGTCTAGTCCTCTGGGTATCATGTCTCTTCTTGGGGGTCACTGGGGCTTTATCCTCACTCCATGGGGTACAGGAGGGGAGGGATGGACACGTCCTGGGCTCAATGCACCTGGGCTCCTGGGGAGGACCTTTCCGGCCCACATGTTCACAGGCCTCAGTCACCCCTGCTCGACACCCCCTCCAGGGACTCGGCAAGAGGACCTGCTCTGTGAAACGGGGCGCCTGGGTCAGGGGGCTGGTGGGTCTCTTCTCAGATGGCCACACTCAGGTCTCGGGGTGGGTCTGGTGGCCTATGGCCACTCGCCAAGGTCACTGCCACTACGGCTCTTTTCTGGGGCCTGATATGCCCCAGGGGTGGCTGGGAGAGGGGGGGGTCCCTGGGACTGGGACTTGTGGGACGGGGGTCCTGGGCCCTGGGTCCCTCCCCGAGGAAGAGTGGGGGTCATGCCAAGAGGGGGGCAGCCGGTGACGGTCCTGGGTGTCAGCAAGCACAGCGCCGTGCCCCGCCCCGCAGGCTGGGTGTGTGATTCCTGCGGTCCCGGCACAGAACACCAGACGGGGTGTGGCGTTGGGACAGGGGACGCTTCCTCTCAGGCCTGGAGCCCGAGGTCAAGGTGCTGGGGGCCTGCTCCTCCGTGGGATCTGGGGTCAGTCAGTCCCAGGCCACTCCCAGCCCCGTCTCCATCTCTGCCATGACATTGCCTTCTCCCCCGCGTGTCTGGGCCCAAATGCCCCCCATGTGTACGCCCGCACACAGGTCAGTGACCTCGGCTCACCCCGGGCAGCTCTGAGGTGGCCCATCTGCACACAAAGCCCCATTCTGAGGTGCTGGGGAGTCCGTCTTCCGGGGCCTCTTGTGGTGAGAATCCTCGTGGTCGATACAGCTCTTGGGGCATGTGGGTCCCCCAGGCCGGAATCCAGGAGCCTCATGGAGGAAGCGGTGTCCTGACTCAGGGAGGCCGAGGGGCGGTCAGCCCTGCCCTCCGGGGAGTGGGGAGTCTCTAGAGGGCTGGACCGGAGCTGGCGGGGGGACGCGGCGGTCAGAGGTGGGCGGCCTGGACTGCGACGGGCGGGGTCACTTAGGGGAAGGGGCACGGGGGCCTCAGGGATGCCCTCTGTCTGCTCCTAGGAAGGCGGCCAGCCGCGGGCTCCCAGCCAGGTTGGGTCAGACATGGAGCGGTTTGAAGACACCCCCCAGGGCCGCCTTCGAGAAGTGCCTTGTGCCTGGGGACACAGAGCCTCCAGCCTGCCGGGGAGTGTGTGGGCTGGTGGCCCGTGGGGCTGCATCAGGGCCCTGAGGAGCTCGAGGTGTGTGCTCCAGGCCTCACCTGGTCCGGGACGGAGGGCGGCTGCCCAGGGCCTCCTGCTTCAGGCACCGCCCCTGGGCTGGGCAGGGCCAGCGGGTCCCCTGACCCATCACTGCAGCCAAGCTGAGGCTGCTGAGCGGCCAGGGCCGGAGCACGGCCTGTGGGTGGGAAGTGCATGGGGAGGTCACAGGACAGTGGTGGGATGCCCGCATCAACAGAGGCGGGTCATCCACTTGACATACGACAGGCATGAGCGGGACAGCAAGGCAGCCGGACGCCCAGATCGGGTGGGGAGGTGGCTGCATGTCCTCCATCTTCAGCAGCCAGACGTGTGTGTAGAGATGCTCGTCCAGATACCGAGGGGCTCTTTCCTCTGATGCCTTGTGTCTCATCATCTGGCAGGTGTGAGGGTCCTGGGGCGACCGTGACAACATGCCGGAAGCCAGGGGGGTCACAACAGCAGAGATTTCTCTCTCGCAGCTCTGGACGCTGGAAATACACAATGAAGGTGTGTTTGGTTCCTTCTGGAACTTCAGGGAATCTGCCCTGGCCTCTCCCGGCTTCTCTGGTCTCCAGAAATCCTTGGCGCCCCTGTACCTGGGGCTGCATCACCCCCATCTCTGCCTCCATCGTCACGTGGCTTCTCCTCTGTGTCTGTGTCCAGATTTACCTCTTCTTATAAGGACACCAGCTGCTGGATGTAGGGGTCTCCCTAATCCAGCATGACCTCATCTTAACCACGTCTGCAGAGACCCTGTTTCAGAAATAAGGCCTGATTCTGGGGACAGAATGGATATAAATTGGGGGCGGGGGGACACTACTGAACCCACAGTAGTAAGTGAGGTGTTAGCAGATGGAGGGAACGAGAAGTGCCCACCGAACTCACAGGGCATCGTGAGACCGAAAAGCGAGGCAGGCAGCTCCAGGTAATTAATGGATCTGTTTATCATTGGGTAGTTTACTCATAGGGTGGGACCGGGATGTGGTGGACAGCGATCGGAAGCGTGTGCCACCATGCTCTGCATGGCCAAGGGGTCACTGGGACAACTTATGGTTAACTTGTGGGTGGGGTGTGCTTGGAAACAGGATGTACATTCCTAAGTCAAGGTTCATGAATGGGTAACTGGCCTCGTGGGCACCGGGAACATGTCAGCAAAGGTCTTCCTTGTTTGGGGACTAACAAAGCATAGAGGCCACCTGGTCCTGATAATTACTAAACAGCCTCTATTAACTAGAAAAGCCTTGAGGACAGAGAAGTGATTGACCATACAGTACAGTCCTGGGTAAGGTCAGTGGAAGGACAAGCCCAGGATGGCATCAGTTATGCTAACAGCTTTACATGGCGGGGAGGCAGGCCTGGGGAAGGTGTGGGCTTGAGTCCCGCAGGTGCCCCAGAGAAAGGGACGCGGGCCAGGCAGTGGGGTGGGCCTTGCACCTTGAATGGGACAGGGACGCGGCCCTAAGAAGTGACCTGACACTTGTTCGTAGGGACCCCTCTGTGCAGGGTGGACACGCCTGTGTCCAGGGTCACGTCCTGCTGCATGGGGCCTGACCTCTGCATGACCTCTGCTGGCCATCCTGAGTGGGAGTATATTGTGTCAGGAGCCTCAGGCAGGACACATCCTCCGGGTTTGGGGAGGACCCCCAGGAGGCCTTGGAGGTCAGTTCTGGTGGGGGAGGGGCGAGGGTTCAACTCTGCCACCGTAAGGGCGGCGTCCACACATGAGGGGGCGGTGTTATCAGTTTACCTGAGAAAACACACTTTCAGGTCCCCCGTACATTACGGTTAAATCCTGTCTCTAACATGCGGGTGTTCAGGTAGCTGGAAGTGCTCCGGCCTTACTCTCTGGCTGGGCCCGTGCTCCTGCAGCTCCCGAGGACTGACTGCAGTGCTGTTGGCTTCACCTGGGAGGTCCCAGCCTTGGGGCAAGGGAGATCGGGCCGCGGCCCTGGTGTCCAGGGCTGCAGTCAGACAGTGCCCGGCCACCGGCCCCATGGGGCTGTTCACAGTACGATGACAAATCCAAACGGATTCTGTCCTGTGCTGCTGGGGACGAGCCCTGGGTCTGCCTCTGGACCGTCCCTGTGTGGGGTTGTTCATGCCCTCATTTACACTCCACAGCCCCCATGAGGTCACCCGGGGTCCCAGGAATCACCTGGGCAAGCAGACAGGGTCTCTTGGCAGAAATGGAAATTCCCTGAGGTGTCAAGTTGTTGATGTGACGAATTCTGTTTTTTTAACTGTGATTAAAATATGTGCAAAATAAAATTCACCATTTACCATTAACTTCAACAACTCAGTGGTATTGATCACAGTCACAGTGTGGAGCCAGCACCACCTCCCTCTGGTTGTAAAACATTCTCATCCCCCAAAAAGGAGACCCCTCCCCCCCAGCCCTTGGCAACACTAACCCACTTCCTGTCTCTGTGGCTTTGCCTCTAATGGACATTTCATATAAATGGAATCATACAGTTTGTGGCTGTTCTTGGCTGAATGTTTGTGTCCCTCCAAAATTCACATGTTGAAATCCTTACCCCCAAGGTGATGGTATTAGGAGGTGGTGACTTTGGGAAGTGATTAGGTCATGAGGGTGGAGCCCCTGTCATGGGATTAGTGTCCTTATAAAAGAGATGTCACAGAGCTCCCTCACATCTTCTCTGTGTGAGGACACAGGGAGAAGATGCCAAGTACAACCAAGAAGAGAGCCTCACCAGAACCTGACTGTAGTGGCACCCTGATCTCTGACTTCTGTCCTCCAGAACTGTAGGAAACACATTTCTGTTGTTGAAGCCCCCAGGCTGGTAGTTTCTTATGGCAGCCCAAGCAGACTAAGACAGTGTCCTTCTGTGTCTGGCTTCTCTCGCTGAGCATTGTGTTCTCGAGGTTTGTCAACATTGTAATGAGTGTCAGTGCTTCATTCTTTTTCATGGCTGAGTAACAGTCTATTGTGTGGATGGACCACATTGTGTGTATCTGTTCTCTATTTACCAGTTGATGGTCATTTGGGTGGTTTCCACATGTTGGCTGTTGTGAGTCATGCTGCATGTACAAGTGTTTGTGTGGACGTGTGTTTTCCTTTCTCTTGGGTTTATATATAGGAGTGGGATTGCTGGGTCTTGTAGTGACTCCATGTTTGACATTTTGAGGAAGTGCCAGACTGTCTTCCAAAATGGTGGCACCATTTCACATTCCCACTAATGGTGTTTGAATGTTCCAATTTCTTCCCTTTTGATCATCTGTCTTTTGGATTCTAGCACCTTAGTAGGAATGAAATGCCATGTCATGGGTGTTCTGTCAGCCCATCAGACCCTCACCCCTTTTATATCAAGAACTTTGCAACGCTCTCCTCGCTTTCTGAAATCAGATGCAGAGATAAGATAATCTCTCTACACATATAATTTAAGTATAATTATGTATATGTGTGTATGCATCTCTAGTTACAATAGAGAGAATTAAAGATAAATATATTTTATTGAAATAATACGTAAATTAATAAGTGAATGTTTGGCTTCAACTACACTAAGTTTATTCTGACTGGTGTTTATTCTGAATAGTTTATTCTGATGTTTATTCTGACTGGTTTGAGCTGATACCTCTTTGTGGTTGGATTTGCATGCGGCTCATAATCCCTTGAAATTGAGCTTTCAGGCATGTCCTTTTCTTCCTCAAACTGTGAGTACAGCTTACCTCTTCAAATTGTTTTCCTGAAGTATGTGCCACATTTTGAAATATTTTGGCCATTACCTCGCTCAAGACATTTTGAGGGCAGGTTTCATTTACAGCCCTCCAGTACTTGTACATATGAAGTGACCATTAGCACAAGTTTTAAAGCTGCTGTTGCAGACAACGGCCAGAGGGCGGCAGCATTTCTGCATTCCCCACTCTGGTAACTAGGGAAATACACCTTCCTGCCAGTGGTGCTCCTCGGTTATAAATTAGAGTGGAATGTGCCCGGATAAACCCCCAAAAGCTGATGTCTCCTTACTTATGTTTGTTTTTTAAATTGAATTTATATTTTTTATTGGAGTCGTATTCCATTGTGTACATGGACCACTTCTTCTTTGTGCATTCCTCTGTTGATGGACATTTTCATTGCTTTCCAGTGTTGGCTATGGTAAATATTGCTGGAGTGCAGGATTGCCAGCCTGCAACTTTTGATTCTCATCCTCTCAGGCGATGGGCCCAGCAGTGGGTATGCTTGATTGAATAGTAGCTCAATGTTTACCTTTTCAAGGCACCTCCATTGTGTTTTCATTAGTGGCTCTTACCATGTCCCAAGGTATGCATTTCTCCACAACCCCTTCAGCATTTATTGTTTGCAAAATTTTTGCTGATGGCCTTTCTGATTGGTGTGAGATTATAGGGTTTTGTAATTTGGATTTGCATGTCTTTAATAAGTCCTAATGTTCAGCATTTTCCCATACCTTTTTAAAATTTCTGTTAAACAAAAAAAAAGAAAAAAAACTGTGAGTACAGTGAACCTCTTGAAATTGTCTTCTTGGAAGGTTGCCCTCTTTTGGATTTTTTTGGTCGATTTTCAGCCCCAGGATATTTTTTAAGGGCAGGTGTCATTTACAGGCCTGCAATGAGTGTGAATATTTAGTGACCATTAGCACTGGGTTTAAAGCTGCTGTTGTGGGAACCGGCCACAAGGTGGCAGCATTTCTCCATTCCCAAATCTGGTTACTAGGGCAGCAGAGCCTTTCTGGAAGTCGTGTTCCCAGGTTGTAAATTAGAATGGAATGTGCCAGGAAAAACCCCCATAAGTTTATGTCACATTATTTCTTGTTCGTTGTTTTAATTTTTTTAATCAGGGTAATGATTAGAATATTGTTTGTCCTAGGTGTACACAAGCTGGTTCATTTGTACATTATATATATTCATGTACATATCCTCTTCCCATGTAAATTATTGCAGGGTGTTCCATAGACCTCCCTTGCTATATGGTCAGGCTTTTTGATATATGATTTTAATATATATTTGTACACATATGGTAATCCTAATCTTAATTTATCCATTCCCCTCATCTTTCCTTTTAGATAACCATAGTTTGTGTTCTAAGTCTGTGATTGTCTTTCTTTGTGGAAATGTGTTCATTTGTGTCAGTTGTTAGATAACTCCTATAAGTGATATCATGGGATATGTCTTTTGCTTTCCAACTTACCTCATGTTCTGTGATTATCTCTAGGCTCATCTATGGGGCCTCAAAGAGCAGTGTTGCATTGTTTTCCATGGCTAATATTCCATTGTGTACATGGACCACTTCTTCTTTATCCATTCATCTGTTGATGGACATTTTGGTTGCTTCCATGCCTTAGTTAGTGTAATACTGCTGCAGTGAACATATTTCCAAACAGAAGGACACTCACAGACTTAAAAAACATACTATGGTTATCTAAAAGGGAAGGTGGAGGGGATGGATAAATTAAGATTACGTTTACCATATTATACAAATACATATTAAATACATATATCACAAAGACCGACCATTTAGCAAGGGTGGTTTACTAAACACTCTGTAATAATTTACATGGGAAGAGGATCTGTACATGAATACATAGATATATAATGTGCAAATGAACCAGATTGTGTATACCTAGAACAAACAATATTGTAATCATTACCCCATTTTTAAAAATTACAACAGTGCACAAGAACTCACGAGACATAAACTTATGGGGTTTTTTCCTGGCACATTCCATTCTAATATACAACCTACGAACACGACTTCCAGAAAGGCTCTGTTACCCTAGTAATCAGATTCGGGAATGGAGAAATACTGCCGCCTTGTGGCCATTTCCCACAACAGCAGCTTTAAACCACAGTGGTAATGGTCACTAAATATTCACAATCATTGCAGGCCTGTAAAAGACACCCGCCCTCTAAAAAAATCCTGGGGTTGAAATTGACCCAAAAATTCAAAAGAGGGCAACCTTTCAAGAAGACAATTTCAAGAGGTATATTTTACTCACAATTATTTTTAACAAAAAAGAAAAAGGCGTGGGAAAATGCTGAACATTAGGAATTATTAAAGACATGCAAATCTAAATCACAAAAACCTATCGGCTCACACCAGTCAGAATGGCCATCAGCAAAAATTCTGCAAAGAATAAATGCTGAAGGAGTTGTGGAGAAATGCGTACCATCGGTTCTAAGTGGGACATGGTAAGAGCCAGTCATGAAAACACAATGGAGGTGCCTTGAGAAGGTAAACATTGAGCTATCATTCAATCAAGCATACCCACTGCCGGGCCTAGCAACTGAGAGGATGAGAATCAAAAAGACACAGGCTGGCAATCCTGCACTTCAGCAATATTTACCATAGCCAACATTTGGAAGCAACGAAAATGTCGATAAACAGATGAATTCACAAAGAAGAAGTGGTCCATGTACTCAATGGAATATTACTTCAATAAATATATAAATTCAATTTAAAAAACAAACATTAGTAAGGAGACATCAGCTTTTGGCAGTATATCCGGGCACATTCCACTCTAATTTATAACCGAGGAAAACCACTGGCAGGAAGGTGTATTTCCCTAGTTACCAGAGTGGGGAATGCATAAATGTTGCTGCCCTCTGGCCGTTACCTGCAACAGCAGCTTTAAAACCTGTGCTAAGGGTCACTTCATATGCACAAGTACAGGAGGGCAGTAAATGAAACCTGCCCTCAAAATGTCTTGAGGTAGGTAATGGCCAAAATATTTCAAAATGTGGCACATACTTCAAGAAAACAATTTAAAGAGGTAAGATGTATGCAGTTAAAAAAAAGGACATGTCTTAAAGCTCAATTTCAAAGACTTATTAGACGCATGCAAATCCAACCACAAAGAGGCATCAGCTCACACCAGTCAGAATCACCATCAGCAAAAAACTAACGAACAATAAATGCTGAAGCGCTTGTGGAGAAATGCATACCCTCAACTTTAAGTGAGACGTAATCTGGTAAGAGACACTAATGAGAACAAAATGGAGGTGCCTTTAAAATGTAAACATTGAGTTACCATATGATCCAGCAGGCCCACTCCTGGGCCTATAACCTAAGAAGACAGAGTTGGCAAGACACAGGCAGGCAAATCAGCATTGCAGCCATATTACAATAGCCAAGACATGGAAGCAACCAAAAAGTCCATCAACAGATGAGTGGACAAAGAAGAACTGGTACATGTACAGATGGAATATTAACCAAGGAAAAAAATGAAACAATGCCATTTGCAGCACCATAGATGAGTCTAGAAGTAATCACGCAACTGGTAGTAAGTCAGAGAGCAAAAGACACATATCCTATGATATCACTTATATGTGTTACCTAAAAATTGATACCAATGAAAATATTTCCACAGAGAAAGGCAATCAGAGATCCATTAAACAAAGTTACTGTTCACCAAATGGAAAGGTGTGAGTATTGGATACATTAGGATATTGGGGTTAACAGAGATATACAAAAAGTGTGAAATATATAATCACCAAAGACCTATGGAATACCAAGAGAAGACTACTCAACATAGTGTCATAACCTACATGGGAAAAGGATCCAAAGAAGAATAGATATATGTATATGTGTAAAAGAACCACATCTTGCACACCTAGAACAAACAAAACACTGTAATCAAATTTTCTGTCATAAAAAATAAAAATTAAGGGTCTTTTTCCTGGCACATTCAATTCTAATTTACAACCTAGAACACGAGTTCCACTAAGGCTCTGTTGCCCTAGTAACCAGTTTTGGTAAAGGAGAAATGCTGCCGCCTTGTGGCCTTTTCACACAACAGCAGCTTTAAACACTGTTAATTAATGGTCACTTAATATTCAAAATAACTGCCAGCCTGTAAATGACACCTGCCCTCAAAAAAATTTCTGGGGTCGTAAATCAACCAGAAAATTCAAGAGACATAAACATTTCAAAAGACATTTTCGCGAGGCATATTTTACGCATATTTTGTCTCTTTTTTTGTTGTTTAAAAAAAGGGCATGGCAAAATGCTCAACATCAGGAATTAATAAAGACATGTGAATACAATGTACAAAATCTTTCACCTCACAGCCGTCAGAATGATAATCAGAAAATAGTCCACAAAGAATAAATGCTGAAGGCGTTTTAGAGGACTGCATACCCACTAGTTGCTGGTGGGATGTAACCTGGTAACAGCCAGTGGTAAGAATAGAATGGAGGTACGTTTAAAGGTAAAAATTGAGCTACCATGTGATCTGGTAGGCCCACTGATGGGCCTATCACCTGAGTAGACCAGAATCAAAAAGACACAGGCTGGCAATCCTGCACTTCAGCCACATGTACCATAGCTAAGACTCGGAAAAAACCAAAATGTCCATCAACAGAAAAATGCACCAAGAAGAAGTGGTCCATGTACACAATGGAATATTAGCCATGGAAAAGAATGAAACAGTGCCATTGGAAACACCATAGAAGGATCTAGAGATAGTCACCCAACTTGAAGGAAGAAAGAAGCCAAAAGACAGATATCCTATGATATCACTTATAGGTGTTACCTAAAAATTGATACCCATGAAATTATTTCCAAGTGAAGGACACACATGGATTCAAAAAACCAAATTATGTTTAACCAAATGGAAAGGTGTAAGGAATGTATGAATTAGGATATGGGGGTTAACAGACATGTACTAATACATATGAAATATATAATCACAAAATACCTATGTAATACCAAGAGAGGTCTACTAAACACTCTGTAATAACCTACACGGTAAAGGATCCAAAGATGAATTGATCAATACATAGATATAATGAATGAGATTCTGTACACCTAGAACACACACAACATTTTAATCAAATTTGCTCTGATACCTAATAAAAATTAAATTTAAAAAACAAACAACAAGTAAGGAGATATAAGCTCTTGGGGGTTTGTGCTGGCACATTCCACTCTAATTTGTAGCCTACTAACACGATTTCTAGGAAAGCTCTGTTGCCCAAAAACCCAGAGTTGGAAATGTAGAAATGCTGCTGCCTTGTGGCCGTTTCCCGCAAGAGCGGCTTTAAACCCACAGCTAATGGTCACTTAACATTCACAAGGACTCAGGGCTGTAAAGGACACCTTCCCTCAAAAAATGTCCTGAGCTAGGGAATAGCAAAAAAACTCAACACACAGCAAATTTTTCAAGAAGATCCTATGAAGGGGTAAGTTTTACTCACTCTTTAAAAAAAAGGAAAATGGGGCTTCCCTGGTGGCGCAGTGGTTGAGAGTCCGCCTGCCGATGCAGGGGACACGGGTTCGTGCCCCGATCCCGGAAGATCCCACATGCCGCGGAGCGGCTGGGCCCGCGAGCCATGGCCGCGGAGCCTGTGTGTCCGAAGCCTGTGCTCCGCAACGGGAGAGGCCACAGCAGTGAGAGGCCCACGTACAGCAAAAAAAAAAAAAAAAAAAAAAAAGGAAAATGAACAAAAGCTCAACATCAGGAATTATTAGACTCATGTAAATCTAATCTACAAAAGGTTTCAACTCATGACACTGGGATGACCATCAGCAAAACGTCTATAAACATTAAATGCTGAATTGATTTTTGAGAACTGTGTCCTCTCTAGCTGCTGGTGAGATGCAAAGTGGTAAGAGCCAATAATGAGAACAGAAATGAGTTGCATTTAACTGTAAATATTGAGCTACCATTCGATCCAGCAGGCCCACCGCTGGGCCTCTCACCTGAGAAGACCAGGATCAAGAAGACACAGGCTGCAACAGCTGCACTGCAGCCATATTGTCAATAGCCAAGACATGGAAGCAACTAAAATGTCCATCACCAGATGAATGGATAAAGAAGAAGTGGTCCATGTACACAGTGGAATATTAGCCATGGAAAACAATGAAACACTGCTTTTTGAGGCACCATAGATGAGTCTAGAGATAATCACAGAACATGAGGTATGTCAGAAAGGAAAAGATACATATCCTATGATATCACTTATAGGTGTTATCCAACAACTGACACAAATGAACACATTTCCACAGAGAAAGACACTCACAGACTTAGAAAACAAACTATGGTTATCTAAAAGGAAAGGTGGGAGGAATGGATCAATTAAGATTAGGTTTACCATACGTATACAAATACATATTAAATACATTTATGAAAAAGACCGACCATATACCAAGGGAGGTCTACAGAACACTGTAATAATGTACATGGGAAGAGGATCTGTACATGAATGGATATATATAATGTGCAAATGAACCAGATTGTGTACACCTAGAACAAACAATATTGTAATCATTACCCCAATTAAAAAAATTAAATTAGGGGGCCTCCCTGGTGGCGCAAGTGGTTGAGAGTCCGCCTGCCGATGCAGGGGATGCGGGTTCGTGCCCCGGTCTGGGAGGATCCCATATGCCGCGGAGCGGCTGGGCCCGTGAGCCATGGCCGCTGAGCCTGCGCGTCCGGAGCCTGCGCGTCCGGAGCCTGTGCTCCGCGACGGGGGAGGCCACAACAGTGAGAGGCCCGCATACCGCAAAAAAAAAAAAAAAAAAAAAAAAAAAAAAAAAAATTAAATTAGGGCTTCCCTGGTGGCGCAGTGGTTGAGAGTCCGCCTGCCACTGCAGGGGACACAGGTTCGTGCACCGGTTGGGGAAGACTCCACATGCCGCGGAGTGGCTGGGCCAGTGAGCCATGGCTGCTGAGCCTGCACATCTGGAGCACGTCTGTGCTCCGCAACAGGAGAGGTCACAACAGTGAGAGGCCCACATACCGCAAAAAAAAAAAGAAAAAAGAAAAAAAATATTAGAAAAACGGACAACAAGTAATGAGACATAAACTTATGGACGTTTTTCCTGGCACGTTCATTTCTAACTTACCACCTAGGAACATGACTTCTAGGAAGGCTCTTCTGCCCTAGTAACCAGATTTGGGAATGGAGAAATGCTGCCGCCTTGTGGCCTTTTCCCACCACAGCAGCTTTAAACCCAGTGCTAATGGTCACTTAATATTCATAATTATTGCATGGCTTGTAAATGACACCTGCCCTCAAAAAATGTCCTGGCATATGTAATGGCCAGAAAAATTCAAAGCAGCAAAAATTTTTCAAGAAAATTATTTGAAGACGTAAGTTTTACTCACTCTTTTTTTTTAAATAAAAGTACATGGATAAAAGCTCAATATCAGGAATTATTGGTCGCATGCAAATCCAAACTACCCAAAGGTATCACCACCCAACATTCAAAATGGCATCAGCAAATGTCTACAAGCAAGAAATGCTGAAGGATTTGTGTAGAAATGCATACCCACTATATGCTATTGGCTGGATATAAACTGGTAACAGCTAATAATGAGAACAGAATGAAGCTGTGTTTAAAAGGTAAAAGTTGAGCTATCATGATTTGGCTGATCCACTAATGGGCCTATAACCTAAGAAGACAAGAATCGGAAAAACACAGCCAGGCAAACATGCACTGTAGCCATATTTACAATAGCCAAGACATGAAAGCAACCTCTATGTCATCAACAGATGAATGGATAAAGAAGATGTGATAAATATATACAATGGGATATTGCTCAGCCATAAAACAGAGTGAAATAATGTCATCTGTATCTACATGATGGACCTAGAGATTATCATATTAAGTGAAGTCAGACAGAGAACGACAAAGAACATATGATATCACTTATATGTGAAATCTAAAATGAGACACAAATGAATCTACAAAACAGAAACAGACTCACAGAGATAGAAAACAGACTTGTGGTGGTCAAGGGGAAGATGGGGGAGGGATGGATTGGGAGCTTGGGATTAGCAGATGCAAACTATTATATATAGGATGGATAAACAACAAGGTCTTACTGTACAGCACAGGAAACTATATTCAGTACCCTGTAATAAACCATATGTATATATGTAATAAACAGTACGTGTGTGTGTGTGTGTGTGTATATATATATATATATATATATATATCTGAATCACTTTGCTGTACAGCAGAAATCAACACAACATTGTAAGTCAACTATACTTCAATGAAATAAATTTTTAGAAAACTAGGTTGAGATTATACCATCAATTAGTGTGAAGACACTTTTATAAAGTAGGCCTTATTTTTCTCGTCCTTTCATCCTGGGTCAATTGTATAACAGATAGAAACTAACCAGGATTACTCCAGTTTGAACTCATATCACACAGAACTTTAATTGTTGAACAAACCATTAATACCAATTACACCATGGGATGTCCTGATACAATATCAAGTGTGTAAACCTTGTATCAATCCTGCAGAATCCACTAAATTTGGAAATTCAAACTGAAATGAAGCCAACGATACCACGACTTCTCCAAAACTAGTCATACGACAATCAACTGGAAACCATATGCAATTAAATGAATGTAAACAGAAAGAACTATACCCTTCCTTTTTTTTCCTTTTAGATGAAGGTGGTATTTAAGGTGATGTCTTGGGCCATGTCAGGGTGTTACTCAATTTCCTGAGTATCTCCCATGCACACAGGAGGTACACATGTTAGTTAACTTGTTTGTGCAACTATATGAACGTAGTTAATACCACAAAACTGTATATGTAAAATGAATGAAATGGTAAATGTCATGTTTTGTATTTTAATGACAATGAAACAAAAGTTTAGTGTTGATATTTCTTACAACATAAATGAACATTAAAAGCATCCTTAGTATGCAGCTCAATAACAAAAAAAACAAACAACCCAATCCAAAAATGGGCAGAAGACCTAAATACACATTTCTCCAAAGAAGATACACAGACTGCCAATAAACACATGAAAGAATGCTCAACATCATTAATCATTAGAGAAATGCAAATCAAAACTACAATGAGATATCATCTCACACCAGTCAGAATGGCCATCATCAAAAAACCTAGAAACAATAAATGCTGGAGAGGGTGTGGAGAAAAGGGAACACTCTGGCACTCCTGGTGGGAATGTGAATTGGTACAGCCACTATGGAGAACAGTATGGAGGTTCCTTAAAAAACTACAAATAGAACTACCATATGACCCAGCAATCCCACTACTGGGCATATATCCTGAGAAAACCATAATTCAAAAGGAGTCATGTACCAAAATGTTCATTGCAGCTCTATTTACAATAGGCCAGAGATGGAAACAACCTAAGTGTCCATCATCGGATGAATGGATAAAGAAGATGTGGCACATATATACAATCTAATATTACTCAGCCATAAAATAAATGAAATTGAGCTATTTGTAATGAGGTGGATAGACCTAGAGTCTGTCATACAGAGTGAAGTAAGTCAGAAAGAGAAAGACAAACACCGTATGCTAACACATCTATATGGAATTTAAGAAAAAAAAACATTATGAAGAACCTAGGGGTAAGACAAGAATAAAGACACAGACCTACTAGAGAATGGACTTGAGGATATGGGGAGGGGGAAGGGTAAGCTGTGACAAAGTGAGAGAGAGGCATGGACATATATACACTACCAAACGTAAAATAGATAGCTAGTGGGAAGCAGCCACATAGCACAGGGAGATCAGCTCGGTACTTTGTGAGCACCTAGAGGGGTGGGAGAGGGAGGGTGGGAGGGAGGGAGATGCAAGAGGGAAGAGATATGGGAACATATGTATACATATAACTGATTCACTTTGTTATAAAGCAGAAACTAACACACCATTGTAAAGCAATTATACTCCAATAAAGATGTTAAAAAAAATCCTTAGTGAAAACAAGCATACAGAAAAAAGCCACCCAGATCCCATACTCATCTTGTCTGCTTTAAATACATCAAGCTTGTCCAAATGAGGGGAAAACTCAGTAATGGTTCCAGAAAAAGAAAACTGGATTGGGATGGAAAAAGACATTCATACAGTTGGGACAACAGGCGAAATTTGAAGTGGGTCTGAGTATTAAATTATAATGTAGACATCATGATTTCCTCATTTAGAGGTTATGTGTTGATTCCTCAGGAGAGTGTCCCTCTCACTATTCCATGACTTCTCCAAAACTAGTCATGGTTTTGTGAGCATTTTGTGTGAAGTGGTAAATGTGAGTACTTTTGCCATTACTGAAACTTTTCTGTACCTTTTAAATTACTGGAAAGTAAATTACTTTTCAAAACAACCATGTCAGTACTATGCCAGAAAATCAGATAAGGCAATCAACAAACTTTGTTATAGAGGTCAAGACTTACCCAGACAAAGTTCAACCAAAATTGTGACTGTTATTTCCTTTGTAGGAGTCCACATAGTATTAAGAGGCACAGTGGATGCGGCTTCCCTTGTGGTGCAGTGGTTAAGAATCTGCCTGCAATGCAGGGAACATGGGTTCAACCCCTGGTCTGGGAAGATCCCACATGCCACAGAGCAACTAAGCCCATGGGCCACAACTACTGAGCCTGCGCTCTAGAGCCCATGCATCACAACAAGAGAAGCCACTGTAATGAGAAGCCCGCATACTGCAACGAAGAGTAGCCCCCGCTCGCCGCAACTAGAGAAAGCCTGTGTACAGCAACAAAGACACAACGCAGCCAAAAATAAATAAAATAAATATTATTTTTTTTTACAAAGGCACCGTGAGAGGAGTATATTAGTAGCTACCAAGTCTTGGGTCCTGCAGATTACCTGGGATGCAGTAGAAACAGTGAGATTTTAGCATTAAAAATTTTCACATTCAAAAAAATGTTAAAAAAAATAAATTCAGTAAAGTTGCAAAATATGGAATCGATACGCACAAATCAGTTTTGTTTCTATACACTTAACGAACCATCAGAAATAAAAATTAAGAAAACAATCTCATTTACAACTCCATCAAAAAGAACAAACTAGGGGCTTCCATGGTGGTGCAGTGGTTGAGAGTCTGCCTGCCGGTGCAGGGGACACGGGTTCGAGCCCTGGTCTGGGGGGATCCCACATGCCGCGGAGCAACTGGCCCGTGGGCCACAATTGCTGAGCCTGCGTGTCTGGAGCCTATGCTCCACAACAAGAGAGGCCGCGATACTAAGGGGCCCGCGTGCTGCGATGAGGAGTGGACCCCGCTTGCCGCAGCTGGAGAGAGCCCTCACGCAGAAACGAAGACCCAACACAGCCATAAATAAATAAATAAAAATTTAAAAAAATATATTTAGGAATAAATTTAACCAAGGACATGAAAGACCTATAATCAGGAAACTATAAAGCATTGATAAAGAAATTGAAGACACAATAGAAAACAATATTCCATGCTCATGCATCAGAAAAATGACTATTAGTAAAATGTTTATTCTACCCAAAGACACCAACAAACAGAACCAGGAAAAGTAGACACCAGACTCCAAAGAACGACACTTGTCACCATCTACACTGCACATAAAACTAACTAAAAGCCCACAGTATTCCACATTAAACCCTTTCTCTCCTGAGTCCCCTGAAGATGCACCCCACCTACCCCGCAGTCAGCTGCACAGGAAGATTCTCCACACTTTCTCATTTTTTCCTCTTGTGACATCTCCTCACCAGTGGGTCCTGAGAAAAGCCAGCTCCAGTCAATATAGACACTGCCCCATGGTCCAGAAACCTAAGCCCTGACAGGAGACAAATCTCCTGTCAGCTTGTCACAGAGCAAAGTCTGTGGGCCAGATGCACCTGTGCCCCCAGGGTCAGACAGGTGTGTTCATTGCCCACTGTGGGATATCAGAGAAGTGCCAGGAGGGCCACACTCACAAACCCAGAGGCCTCATCCCGAATGCTGTTCTGCTGTATGTACTAAGTTTGGAAATCCAAACTGAAATAGAGCCAAGTATCTCACTGTATCTTCTCAGAACATGGTTAAGGAACAATTAATTAGAAACCGTGTGTAATGAAATGAATGTAGACACAAACTTTACAATGTAAACCAAAATCCACTCAAAAGTGCCCATATACAAGTTTAAATTACCAAACTATAAAATTCTAGAAGAAAAAAGAAAATCTGGGACTTCCCTGGTGGCGCAGTGGTTGGGAGTCCACCTGCCAATGCAGGGGACATGGGTTCAAGCCCTGGTCTGGAGGACCCCGCATGCTGCAGAGAGGCTGGGCCTGTGCGCCACGACTACTGAGTCTGCACTCTAGAGCCCGAGAGCCACAAAGACTGAAGCCCGTGTGCCTAGAGCCCATGCTCCACAAGAGAAGCCACCACAATGAGAAGCCTGCGCACTGCAACAAAAAATAGCTCCCCACTCACTGCAACTAGACAAAGCCCACACACAGTAACAAAGACCCAATGCAGCCATAAATAAATAAGTGATTTTAAAAATAATAATAAATAATAAAGAAAAGAAAAAAGAAAATCTAGGACTTCCCTTGTGGTGCAGTGGTTGAGAATCTGCCTGCCAATGCATGGGACACAGGTTCGAGCCCTGGTCCGGGAAGATCCCACACACCACAGAGCAACTAAGCCCGTGCAGCGCAACTACTGAGTCTGTGCTCTAGAGCCCACGTGCCACAACTACTGAAGCCGGCACACCTAGAGCCCATGCTCCACAATTAGAGAAGGTACCGCAATGAGAAGCCCACTCAGAGCAACGAAGAGTAGCCCCCACTCGCCGCAACTAGAGAAAGCCCACGTATAGCAACGAAGACCCAATGCAGCCAAAAATAAATAAATAAATAAATCTATTTTTTTAAAAAAGAAAATCTACATGACCTTGGGTCTGGTGATGCATTTTTTTTTTTTTTTTTTTGCGGTATGCGGGCCTCTCACTGTTGTGGCCTCTCCCGTTGCGGAGCACAGGCTCCGGACGCGCAGGCTAAGCGGCCACGGCTCACGGGCCCAGCCGCTCCACGGCATGTGGGATCTTCCCGGACTGGGGCACGAACCCGTGTCCCCTGCATCGGCACGTGGACTCTCAACCACTGCGCCACCAGGGAAACCCTGGTGATGCATTTTAAACACACAACACCAAAAGTCAATCAACAAAAGAAAAATAATTGATAATGTGGACTTTATAAAATTAAAAATTTCTATTCTGTGAAAGAACTTATTCAGAAAACCAAAAGACAAACCACAAACTGGAAGAAACTATTTCCAAAACACATATCTGATAAAAGGTTTGTACTCAAATTATACCAAACAATGCCATTAAAATTTGGTAAAGATTGAAACACACACCTGGCCAAAGAAGATAAACAGATACTAAAAAAGCATACAAGAATATACACAAGATGCTGGTGGAATGCATGTACAACCAAGCTTGGAAGACGGTTTGGCAGTTTTTTTCAAATCTAAATAGTCTTACCTTAGGATCCAAGAAGCGTATTTAGACAACTGCTTGGAAAACCTGTGTTCAAACAAAAACTAGGATCAAGTAATGCACAGCAGCTCTATTCATAATGGCTAAAAACTTAAAGATATCAGGATGTTCTTCTGTAGATGAATTCATAAGCAAATTAGGGCACATCCATGTCAAGGGGAGCAGAATACACCACCCCTATATATGTCCCTTTGACAAAAGGATTATTGTGGACTGATTAATTTAAAAAAGAGCAGACCCAGGAGAATTTTTGAAAACCAAGTAGAAAATGCCCTTTTATGAGGTAAATTTACATTTATTAAGGATATCTCCATTTGTAAGGGTATGTCCCTCTCTGGACCAGGAATTGAATGATGACTAAATATCAAGAAAGACTTGTTGGGACTTACCTGGTGGTCCAGTGGTTAAGACTCCACACTCCCAATGCAGGGGCCTCGGTTCAATCCCTCGTCAGGGGGCTAGATCCCACATGCCGCAACTAACCCCTGGTGCAGCCAAATAAATAAATATTTTAAAAAAAGCTTGTCAATGAAATAGGTCTGGATGTAAATCTCCATAACAACCATACCCTTGTTTACTGTGCTTTGCCTAAAACCTCCCTTAAATGGCTTCCTCCATTCCTTAACATCTTTCTTCTCTTCTTAGCTGAAGGTAGTCTTTAAGGTAATGGCTTGGGCCAGACTAAGTTTTCCTGGGTATCTTTCAAGTATACAGGAGGTATGCATGGTATATATTAATCTTCTGATTGTTTTTCTCCAGTTCATCTCCCTTTCATTACAAGGGGGATCTCAATGAAGAGCATAGAAGGGTAGAGGGAAAATGATTTTTCCTCTCCTATACATGCAATGCAATAATATTCAGAGATATAAAGGAATGAATCATCAACCCGGGCCAAAAAAAATGAATCTAACACTTATATTGCTAAGTAAAAGAATCCAGTCTGAAGTGCTACACACTGTATGACCTCATTTATATGACATTCTAGAAAAGGCAAAACAGACAGGGTAAACAGTTTATGGAATATGTGATTGAAAGGTCCGTATGATACTTTAGTAGTGAATACCTGTCACTATGCATTTGTCTACACCCACAGATTTTTTTTACAACCCAACAAGTAAATTATAATCTATTCAAATTTAATTACTCCAGATATGGGAGTGTCAAAGACTGGCATACAGAATGTAACAAACAATCTAACTGATTTAGAAAAGTATGAAAAAAACTCACTGTTGGTGATGGGACAGAATGGGCTGACCTAAGTTAACTGTGGAAATGGAAGGACTCTGTAGTCCAAAGGCAAAATATGCCGGACATACACAGTGGGCTCTGTAAGCTCCTTCCCATGGGGAGCAGCAGCTCACAGTACTGAAACTACTATATCAGTAATCGAACGGAACAAGCACTGAATTTAATGACAAATGGTGGAAGCCAGATTTCTTAACCACTGGAGTGAGAAGTCACAAACAAAGGAAGGTTACAATATCCATGTCATAACAGATCAGGTTGGAGACATCAGTATAAACTATCTTTAGCCTAACAGAGATACACATAGTTCCACATGGAAATCTTTATAATTATGTGTATATGCATAGGCTGGGATATATGCATATATTTCCATGCACTGTCAGCTAAGCATATTTAGCTCCAACACGTAAGTCTTTAATACTATTCTCTAATAAAAGGAACAAGGGCTCTTTGAAGAAAGGGCTGATGCTAGGACTGAGACAGTAAATATATGAAACAGGATAATCTTAAAATATCAGAAAGTAAAGAAGTACCCAAAATTTTAAAAACCCACAAAAGAAAAATTATGTAAAATGAAAACAGGAGCAAATGGAAAAAGCTCTCAATAGCCAAAGCAAGAATGAACTAAGCAGTCTAATAATGTAGTGCTGGATTATAAACAAAAGTTTATAATAATTATTCATGTGTCCAAACTGGTAAAAATAAGTTACA
Source organism: Mesoplodon densirostris (assembly GCF_025265405.1). Taxonomy (NCBI): domain Eukaryota; kingdom Metazoa; phylum Chordata; class Mammalia; order Artiodactyla; family Ziphiidae; genus Mesoplodon; species Mesoplodon densirostris. The sequence continues at coordinate 73,090,840 of NC_082672.1, forward strand.
GAGTTTTTGATGAATGATGTTAAATAGAAATCTCCTATGTAGAAAGCTTCTAAACAATTCATATAGACACTCAGCTGTCCATAAAGGATGTGAAGCTAACCCCTCTCTCAAGTGTGGCTTCTGCATTATGACTTCCTCCTAAATAAGACACACAGGGTGGACACAGGAAAAACTTAACTTCACTGTGGGAAAACTTCACAAACACTACCTCAGCCTGGTGACCAAAGTTAAGAATATAAGGGAGAAGTTCCCTTAAGTGCCTGTTCTCTCGATATATAGTGAAGAGGAGTCACTTCACCTCTGTGATCTTCTTTTTCAAAGCCAAGTCTAATTACAATAAAAACACCAAGCAAATCCCAGTGTCCGGCAGTCTATAAAATACCTGACCAGTCCTCCTCCACACTGTCAAGGTCATGGAAACAAGGAGAGTCTGAGCAACTGTCAAAGCCCAGAAGAGACTAAACAGACATGATGACCCCATGTCCTATGAGACCCCGGAACGAGGAAAGGTACAACAAAGGGAACAAGAATAGAGACTTCAGTTAATAATAAAGTATCAATATTTGTTCATTATTTGTGATGACTCTGTAGAAAATTAGACTGGAAAAATTAAAAGTCAAATAAGAGAAACCTATTGTAACAAACTGGAAACCTAGAGGAAACGGGTGATTTCTTTGTAAAAACACATTACCAAAATGGACCCTAAATTAAGGAAAATACAAAAAGACGAATTAACCACTGAGGAACCTCTTCCCCTACTGGTTATCCTATCACTTCTCCAGGGTTTTCCTCTCCCAGGACAGGGAAGGAACAGGGACAGAGATGTCTGGCAGCTCCCCTAGTATATGACCCCACCCAGTGTCTTCATCTCCCCCAGCCATGCCTACCCAGTCAGGACACCTGAGGATGGATCAGGGATTATTGATTCGGATGTTTCAACTAGGACTTTTTTATTCTCAGTGACTGGACACACTTACTGAAGTAAAATAAATTAGTATTTATTGTAAGGGTAGAAATAATTTAATACTTGCAAGTGGCAAGTTGAAGAATGTGCTTGGACCTGGCAGGTCTAGTGTTCACACTCTCTCAGGGTGACCTTATTTCTTTCCAAAACTTTGTCCTGCTCAGTGCCTTTGGGGGACCCCATTCACAGGCACAGGCTCTCTCACTGCCCTTGGGCCAACAGCAATTCTAGGCTGACAACCACTCACCATTCTTTTTCCAAGTTTCTCCTTTTCTTGGGTTCTAAGAAAAGTCATTGTTTTGAATACCTTTGGTCTGGCTTGCGTTTCACTCTCATCCTTGACCCATCACCAGAAGATGGAAAATGGGACTGGCTAGATGTGGGCTGTAAACCCACCTTCGAGCTGGGTGGAACATGGGCTCATCCTTCTGGAACTCTCTGGACTGGAAGCAGGTGAGATGTAATTCCCAAAGGAAAACAGAGGCACTACACTTGGACATGAGAACAGATACTGGCTGGGAGGAAGCAGAAGATTCTATGTCCATGACAGCTCACTGCACAGCACAGAATCTGACACAAAAGGAAGAAAGGGGTTCACTTAGGGTCAGGGGCTGCAGCGACTCACCCAGTGCTCTTACTGTCCTCCCAAGACTGCAAGAAGTTCTTTCACTTGCTGAAAAGTCAGGATCATTGGTGGTGGTAAACTCAAGTCTCCTGCCTTGGGCATCAGGCCCTCACATCTCAGAGGCTGGCTCAGAACAGCCCATGTGCCCTCAGAAGACACACAGACCTCATTCCTGCCCCTGAGAGGTGGGAACCCTTGAGTTATGCCACCTCCCTGGCCATATTAACTTACCCATCCCTGAAAAACAATACTGCTCCTTTTCCAGTTTCTTCTCTCTCCTTTTCTAAGGGAAGAAACTAAATGCTAGGGTGGTAAGGAAACTCTTGTGCAATGAAGTAATGGGAGGCTCAAGAATTATTCCATGCCATGGAACCCGTAATTGGCAGGCTTTCCAGAGGCCACATGGATGCATATGGCTCTCCAAGACAATGCAGTGTCAGTGTAAACCTCCCATTGGGAGGCCCAGTTTCTCCCATAACTTTGATTCTTAATGAATATGAATGTCAAAATTTCTAACAACTAGTTCTAAATTATTACCCACACTTGTTATTGGTAGACTTTACTTGACCTAGTCATTATGTCATAATATTTCATTGTGGTTTTTAATTTGTATTTCTCTGAGATGGGGGAAGTTGAACACATTTATTGGTTTATTGGTTCTTTGGATTTTCTCCTCTGTGAAAAGCCTGTTCAAGTCTTTTGCCAATTTTTCTATTGGGTAGTCTGTCTTACTGATTTGATTTTCAAAAATATTTTATTATATTCTGGGTACTAGTTTTGTGCCATGCAACTATATTACAAATATATCATCTTCCATTGTGGGTGTCTTAATTTTCATTTCCTTTGTGGCTCATGAAGTTCAACATCTTTTTATGTTTATTAAGCATTTGGACATTCTCTATTGAGAAGGGTTCAACTCTTTTTGTACAGTTTTTTTATGTGCTGTGTAATTTGCAACAGATTACTGATTTGTAGGAGTTTTTTAAAATATATCATAGGTGTAAGTTCTTTGTCATATAAATATACTATAAATATTTTTTTCTGCCCAAGGGTTGCTTTTAGACACTATTATGATTGTCTTGATGAACATAAATTCTTAATAAAATTCCATTATAATTAAAAAAAAATTTAACACTTAAAAGGACAAAGGATTGAAGGGCCATGGTGTGCTGTATGGTTGTTGTGTCAGGGACACACTCAAATATTTAGAGGGTTATTACCTCTCTTGGCGGGCTATGAGGATGTGAAGGCTGTGAAGGGGAGGCCCTTTTCTCAACCACATGGATGTTGGTAGTTGAAACATCTCAAAGGAATGTCTACACTGCCCAGGTAGATGTTCCATTGCTCAGTAGCATGGTCAGCTCACTATTTGTCCGTGGGGTCTTGACAGGGCCCAGGCTGAACTGAGCTAGAGGACCACAGATGTCTGCCTGAATGGTCAGAGGTCAAAGACTGTCCTGCCTGAGACTTGATTGTCTATTGCTACCCATTCAGATGGGACAAAGGATGCCTGCAGCCCCAGAAGGGCCCCAGCAGCCCTCAAGTAGGTAGGGGGCTGGCAGGTTGCTACACTCAGTCCTGCATTAATCCACACATGTCCACTGAGTGCCCTCCTGTCTGGGCACTCTGCTGGAACTGGGGCTGCCCAGGCAGAGCAGGGCCAACATCACCTTTCCCAGATGGGAGGGCAGGAAGGAACCAGGCATGACTCCAGACATCCTCCACAACCCGTGACTGACATTGAGTTCAATGTGAAACACTCAGAGACAGTACAGACATTTCCTTCATCTCTCAGAGCCCAGGACTGGGGGGTAGAAAGACAGTGGTCCAGCTCAATTCCCTGACTCATGTGTGACCCTGGGCAAATCCTATCCATCCTGGAGACCTCAGAGAAGAGAAAGGAAGGGCAATGGGGGCCAGTTATGCTTAAACTTAACCTTAACCCTAAGGAACCGTAACCTCTAACCCTAACACCCTAACCGCAGACCCCTAGACCCTTTACCCTGACTCTCAAACCCTGACCCCTGGCCCTTAAACCCTGACCTGACTCAAACCCCAGGCCTAAACCCTAGCCCAGTGGATACCAAGGGATGAGGGTACTCTGGAATAAACCAAGGGATTCATGACCTTGCATTTAGCAATAGTTTCTTAGATCTGACACTAAAACACAAGCAATAAAAGAAGAAAACAGATAATCTGGAGTTCCTCAAAATTACAAACCTTGGTACATCAAAAGAGGCTATCCAGAAAGTAAAAAGACAGCCCACAGAATGGAAGAAAACATAGGCACATTATATATCTAATAAGAGTCTTTATCCAGAATATATCAAGAACTTTTTACCACGCAGTAAAAGGGCAACCCAATTTTTGAAATGCACAAAGGACTTGCATGGACTGTTCTCCACACAAGGCATACAAACGGTCAACAAGCACATGAAAAGATGTCAAACATCAGGAGTCATGATGGAAATGCAAACTAAAACTACAATGTGATAGCCCTTCACACACACTAGAATGGTTATATTAAAAATAAATAAAAATAACAAATGTTGACAACAATGTAGGGAAATAGGAACCCTTAAACTTTACTTATGGAAATGTAAAATGGTGCAATTTATGTGTACAAAACTTTGGCATTTTCTCAAAAATATAAAAATGTAATTATCATATGTTTCAACAACTCCACTCCTAGATATATACCCAAAGAATGGATAACAGTGTTCAAATAAAAACTTATACACCTGTATTCATAGCAGCACTGTTCACAATAGCCCAAGGTAGAAACAATTAAAATGTCCACCAATGGGTGAATGGATAAGCAAAATAAGGTAGATCCATAAGCTGCATTATTCTGTCATATGAAGGAATAAAGTAAAATTGTGCAGCTTAATGGAAAAAGTGGAAAATAATATGGCGTGGAAAACAGTGTGGCAGCTCCTCAAAAACTTAAACATGGAATTAACGTATGATTCCTCAATTCTGCTCCAGGGTATACAACCAAAATATTAAAAAGCAAGGACTGGAACAGATATCTGTACCCCATATTCACAGCAACATTATTCACAATAGTCAAAAGGTGGAAGCAACACAAGTGTCTTTCAACAGATGAATGCATAAGTACAGTATAGTATATACACAATGGAATATGATTCAACCTTTAAAACTAAGGTAATTCTCACACAGGTTGCGATGTGGATGATCCTTGAAGTCATTATGCTAAGTGAAACAAGCCAGACAAAAGGACGAACATTCTATGATTCCACTAGTATGAGGTATCCAGGTAAGTCAAATTCAAAGACAAAAAGTAGAATAAGCTTGCCAGGGGTTGAGGGGAATAAATGTTTAATGGTTATAGTTTCACTTGGGGAAAATGAAAAAGTTCTGGAGATGGGTAGTGAGGATGTTTTTACAACAATGTGAATGTATTTAATGTTAGAGAAGTGTATACTTAAAATGACTTACATGATAAATGTTATGTGTTTTCAATCACAATGAAAAAAATGATACATATTACAATATGGAGAAACACTGAAAACATCCTAAGTGAAAGAAGCCATACAGGAAAATCCACCGAGATCCTACTCATCTTGTACACTTTAAAACCATGAAGGTTTTTAAAATGAGGGAAAGCCCAGTGATGGTTCCAGAAAAAGAAACCTGGAGTAGAATGGAAAAAGACAGTTCCACAAAGTTGGGGCAGCTGGTGAAAGCTGAAGCGGTCCTGTGGGTAGGATTATAATGTGGACACCATAATTATCCCTCATTTGGGGGTTATGTCCTGGTTCCCTGGGAGACTGACCCTGTTTTGGCTAAAACACACTGCAGTATTTGGTGTGAATGTTGAAAACTTTGTACTGTTATTTAAAGTTTAACCATTTGAAATTTACTAGAAAATACCTTTCAATACAACCATGTCAGTAACATGCCAGAAAATCAGAGATGACATGAAACATGGCTAGAGATGCCAAGACTTACCCAGACCAAATTCAAGCAAAGTGGTGATGCTAATCACTTTGTCCACATGGTATTGAGAGGCACCGTGGGAGATAATATTAGGAGCCACTAGGTCTTGGGTGCTGTGGATGACCTGGATGGAGTGGAAAACAGTGGGATTTCTGAATTCTAGGTTTCTACATAAAACCACCAAAAAAACTGTCAGAACTAAAAAAATGAATTCAGTAAAACTGCAGGATCATTTGTGATTCTATACACTAATAATGAACTATCAGAAAGAGGAATTAAGAAAACAATTACATTTAGAATCTCATCTCCCACAGAACTAGGAATAAATTCAACCAAGGGCTTGAAAGCCCTGCACACTGAAAACTAAGACATTTATGATAGAAATTGAACAGACACAAATCAACGGAAAGATATCCCGTGCCCATGGGTGAAAATATTGTGAAAACGTCCATGCTACCCAAAGCAATGTACACATACATGCAACCACTACCAAAATTTCAATGACATTTCATAGAAACAGAACAAATAATCTTAACAGCTGTGTGGAGCCACAAAGGACCCAGAAGAGCCAAAGCGACCCTGAGGCAGGAGAACAGGCTGGAGGCATCTCGCTCCCTGACTCCACACTTCATTACGAAGCTACAGTCTCCAAAAAAGTGTGGAATTGGCACAAAAACAGGCACACGGAGAGCCCAGAAATAAACCTACAGGTATGTGGTCAGTTAATTCACAAGAAAGGAGCCAAGAACATACACCAGGGAAAGGACAGTCCCCTCAATGAACGGTGCTGGGAAAACCAGACGCCACTTGCCAAAGAACAACACTGCACTCTGTCTACACCACACACAAAAGGGGCCGAAAACCCAGTTTTCCACATCAAGCCCTTCCTTTCCTGGGTCCTCTGAACACAGACACCCTCAGCGGTCAGCCACGCACAGGTACCTTCTGCCCACTTTTCCTCATCTTCTCCCTCAGCAGCATCACTTCCTGGCAGGTCCTGAGGATACCAGGCTCCTGTCAGCATGAACTGGACCCCACAGTGTCCCAAAGCTGAAGCCCCAGCGGGTCCTGAGGAGACCCAGCTTCTGTTAGTGTGGACTCGACCCCGGCTTGTCCCGAAGCCCGGCCATCAGCATGGACTCAGCCCTGCGTGTTCCAGAAGCCAAAGCCCCAGCAGGTCCTGAGGAGACAGGAATCCTCTCAGCATGAACATGACAGTATGATCTGAACAGACATCTCGCCAAAAAATATACACAGAGAGTGAAAGTGATACAGAAACAAGCTCAACGTCATATACCATTAGGGAATTACAAATTAAAATCATGAGATATCACAGCAACCTATTAGGACTGCTAAGCTCCAAAAATATGACAATACCAATTGCTAGAGGGTGAGAAACAAAAGGAACTCTCCCTCATCGCTGGGGGGATGCATGTGCAGCCACTTTGTAAGACAATTTGGCATTTTTTTCCAAAGCTAAACAAGTTCATGTTGGGATCCAACAATCATGCTTCCAGTATTTAGGCAACTGCTTTGAAAATCTATGTTCAAATGCAAACAAGGATGCACTTATTCACAGCAGCACTTTCATAATGGCTAAAAACTTGAAGAAATCAGGATATCCTTCAAAAGATGAATGCATAAGCAAATTGGGGTATATCCATGTCAAGACGAGTAGAATATGCCACCCTAAAATATGTCTCTCTGGCATAAGGATTATTTGTCTGCTTCAAAAAATAAAAAAGGCTTCCCTCGTTGCTCAGTGGTTAAGAGTCCACCTGCCAATGCAGGGAACACGGGTTCAAGCCCTGGTCCAGGAACATCCTACATGCTGCAGAGCAACTAAGCCTGTGAGCCACAACTACTGAGCCTGCACTCTAGAGCCCGCGAGCGACAACTACTGAGCCCATGTGCCACAACTACTGAAGCCTGCATGCCTAGAGCCTGTGCTCCATGACAAGAAAAGCCACCACAATGAGAAGCCCGCGGACCACAATGAAGAGTAGACCCTGCTCGCCACAAACGGAGAAAAGCCTGCACGCAGCAATGAAGACCCAATACAGCCAAAAATAAAATAATAAATTTATTTTTAAAAATCTCAGAAAACTGAGATTGCCATTTTATGAAGGACATTTACAATAGAGAAATCTCCATTTATAAGGGTATGTCCCTCTTTGCACCAAACATACATGGATAATTAAATCTTAAGTAACTCTTTTCAATGGAGAAGTCCTGACTTTAATGTGCAAACAATCATACTCTGCGAGTCCCTGGCATCCCCACTAGGCTGCTGGCTCCTGGGTTCCCTGACAATGAGCACCTCAGCAGGCCAGGAGACATGGCAGGAAATCCCAGAACTGCTCACCTCCAGAGGGGACTGGCACTGCCACGGCCTGATCAAAGAGAGCAGAGAAGGGTTCCCCAGCTGGGACACAAACTCTGCACGAGTGGCCTCTCCCTGAGCCATTACATCACCTCGTGTGACTTGAGGGAAAGAAGGACTGAGGCACCCTTGGTTCCTAAGGAGGATGGTATAGGCTCAGCCACATCCCCCCAAATCCACATGCTGAATCCCTAACCCCCAGGACCCCAGGACGTGGCTGTATTTGGAGATGGGATTTTTAAAGAGGTGATCAAGGTAAAAATGAGGTCACTAGGCTGGATCCTAATCCAATAGGATTGATGTCCGACAAGAAGAGACTAGGACACAGATAGGCACAGGGGGAGACCATGTGAGGACCTGGGGAGAAGCTGGCTGTCTAAGCACCAAGGAGAGAGGCCTCAGGAGGAGCCAGCGTGCAGACACCTTGATCTCAGCATCCAGGACTGGGAGGTAGGTCTGTTATTCAAGCTGCCCAGTCTGTGCTCTTTGTTATGGCAGCCCCCAGCAGACTCACATGCAGGGTAACTCAGGGCTCAGACTGAACAGAGCCCACTCTCCACCCCCCTGTACGTGAGTTACAGGAGCCCCAGGAACTGAGGAGGGGGTCCCTGAGGGGAGGCACAAGATAGAAGATGTTAGGGATTAACATGACTGCATTCATGTTAAATGTGCCTGAAGTCCATTCACACGAGATAGTTTTGCCCTGTATGTACACCCACATCGGCATCTTCAGTCTGAACTGCAGATCTTTGGCTCCAGCGCCTCCACTGAGGGCATTAGCTTCACCTGCTGTAGACCGTCTCCTATAGGATTTCCAGAACCACAAAGCATCGAAGCTTCACAGGACCCAGAGTCTGTGCGCTACCATCCAGGTGGCCCTCACAGCACAGCCGCACAGCTGCCCATCAGAACCCATTTCCCTTTTTCCTGTTCACGGCTACCCTGCACCTCCCAGCCTTCCCACCCCTTAAAGCTGGGGCACAGTGTCTCGTGTTACCAAGGGGAAGTGTTGGAGGTGGTGAGGGCCTTGACCAGCCTGCATCCTAGGATGGAGGGCATGATGCCCACCTGGTCACCCCACCCTGCTGGTTGGAGCCCTCACCTGGAAGCAGGGAGGAGAAACAAAGGGGACAGAGCCTGGGGCCTGACACCCACCTGCTCTGGACTCTCACAAGCAGGGAACAGAGACATCTTGAGCTTCAGCCCAGTTTTGAGAGACACTTTGTTCCAGCAACAAAGAAGCCAAGCTGCTTTACAAACCTTAAAAGCCAAGGTGCTTTACGAACCCCTCCCCAGCTGTCACAGAAAGTCAGACTTAATCTCATCACCCTTTTCTCAAACCCCAGCTGACGCTGAGACCACCTCTCAGGTGATGGTGCTTCAGAGCAGCCCCTTTAAAAGATCCCTGGAGTTCAGCTCTCCCAGCCCTGCCTTCAGTTTAAGGGAGGAGTTTCCTTGACAACCTTGACAAACCTGCTCAGTTTCCTTGACAACCAAGCTTTTCAACCTCCCAAACTCTTCTCCTTCAAACATCCCTATTCGAGGCTGGATGAGCCTAAAGTGACAGTGCTGTCTGTCATCATGTGCCAGAGAGTGACTCCTCCAAGCCCGTAGTTATTGGTTACATGATGCTACTGATGATGAAATCCCAGAAGAGACAGCTTTGCAATATAACCACTTCTGGACTCGGCACTGGGTCCCTTTCCACGGACAGAGTGGAGTGGCTGTTTCCACGGGCCCCGTGGTGGGAGCGCTCACCTAATGCAGCCAGGACTTCATCCTTTCCAGGTGATTCCAGGGTTCTCATTCTCCCCAGACCCCACCCACATGGCTGCTGTCTGTGCCAGTCTATACGGGACCTTGGTAATCTCCTAAAATGAGGGTTATTTTATACACAGGTAATGCATTGAATGCTGGCCCCAAAAGATGTGCCCCCCCCAGAACACGTGATCAGGACCATATCTGGGAAAAGAGCCTTTGTATATGTAGCTAAGGATCTCGAGGTGAGGTCATCTTGGGTTTGGGTGGCCCTCAATCCAATTGAGAGTGGCCTTATGGGAGACAAAAGAGGAGAGACACAGACATAGAGAGGCCATGTGAAGACAGAGGCAGAGATGGGAGGGATGCAGCCGTAAGCCTGGGGACACCTGGAGCCCCCAGAAGCTGGAAAAGGCAGGAAGAACCCTATCCTAGAGCCTTTGGAGAGACTTCCATCCTGAAGCACCTTGATCTCAGATGTCTGGTCTCCAGGACTAGGGGAGGATGAATTCCTGTTGTTTTAAACCACCCAGCTTGTGGTCATTTGTTACAGAAGCCACAGAACAGTCACACAGACCCTGCTCTGTAGGATCCTGGAAGTGCGGGTCTCACTAAAGGCCGACAGGGGCTGGATTGCAGAACCCTTAGAGTCAGCACTGAGCCCCAGAAATCCTAAAGCAGTGGCTGGACACCAGAATGTTGAGGGGTCAGTCGGAAGCCCATCCCCAAGGGTGCCGGCTGCACACGGCCTCCCCAGGTTTTTATACCTGTACATGTTGGGGATAAGGATTTCCATCCTGATTCAGGACCTATGATGTCACCCTTCACGTTGCTAATTAAGAACCGCCTAGTTACACAGAGGAAAACCCTATCAGGGCACTTGCTCCAGTGGTAAACAATTCTGAAGTTGGTCAGAGGTGGGGAATCATCTCCCATGCAGCCAGCAGCACCCCCCATGCAAGGAGCGTCCTCATTTCAAAGCTGGGGGACCGTGCCGAGGCATCTGTGAGTCATCGTGAGCTGAGCCCCAGGCCAGCTGCTGCTGAACTGTTCCCACCCTTCCCAGGTAAAGCACCTGAATATGTACAAGGACTTGAAAGCCTAGAGGAAAGGGCTTGGAGTCACACCAGCGACAGCACACAGGCCAACTTGGTGCCTGCAGGCCAGCCAGGATGGTCCTGGCCCCGGGCGCTCTTCTGGAAGCTTTCCATTGCCCTGCCTGAGATACCCCTCCTGTCCCGGCCCCCACTGCTTTTTTCCTTTCTCACCTCTGCCCGGGGAGAAATTCCAACGGTACATACTGGTGACACATCCTCTTCTTTAGCAGGTGGCAGCCTGGCAACTCCTGCAGAAAGTCCAGCAGAGCCCCACGCACACCGGGCCACCCACAAAGCCGTGGCCCCTCACTCCCTCCCACCAGCCCAGCCCCGACACTGCTGACGGGGCAGAAAATATGGCGTCAGGCACAGCTGCAGGGGCTTTTGCTGCCTGGAGGGGTGTTTATATTGACCTCAACCCTGTGAGGTACCTGCTCAGGTGAGCTCCATATCCTGGGATGGGCCTGACCATGAGAGCCCCAGGGACTGCTGGGTACCTGCTCATGTGAGCTCCATATCCTGGGAGGGGCCTGACCACGAGAGCCCCGTGGGCTGCTGGGTGCCGGCCCAGGTGATCTCCATATCCTGGGAGGGTGCCTGGCCATGAGAGCCCTGTGTGCTGGGAGTGGGGGCGTGTATGAGCATCCTCTCTGTGCAGCCGGCACAGAGTTGCTTAGCAACTTTCCTGTGGGCAGTACTGGGATGAAATGAGAACCAGGAGATGCCACAGATCCCCTGAACCCCTGTCCATCTAGAGTGATGAGGTCAGTAGGTGGGTGCTGGCCACTGTGCTGCATAAGAGAGGCCCCACAGGTACCTCTTGTGTCTTCCACCTGACACCATGGAGGCCTCCCCAGGACAGAGCAAACAGCCTGCCTGGGTCAGGTGGGAGCTCCTGGTGACCCTGCAGGAGACATGAGAGGGATGGACCAGGCAGGAGTGGGTGGGAGCCCAGGCAGAGCCATAGGGCTCAGGGCCGAGGGGGCCTTTCTGGGTCTGAGCTGAGAGTGGACATGCAGGTGGTGAGTGTGATCCAGGAAATCTGCTCTGGTGATGTGAGACTGCATCTGCTTCAGAGTGACAAGCCTTCTGTATGATCACAAAACAGGATACTGAGACGGATCCTGTTAGAAGAAGGTAAGTGAATCCCCCCAAGAGGAGGCTCTGTGAGCTGGTCCTGGGAGGGGGGTGAAGGGAACAGGCGTGGAACCTGCGGGGAGTGGGCAGTTCCCCCGGGCGGGCGGTGGGTGCAGACCCCACTCTGTGGTCCCACATCTGTGCTTCTGGCTGCATTACTTGGCTTCTCAGAGCCTCAGCTTCCTGGTCTGCTCGTGGGGTGATGGTGGCATGGATTGACTAGCAATTTGCTCAGAACAGGGTAGGAAGGGGTCTAATGGAAATTCCATGGAACACCGTCAGTATGGGAATCACAGGTCCTGTTTCCCGCAGGTCTGCCTTCAGGATCGGGAGAGCAGATCGGAGCAGACTCGCTGCAGAGCCTGGGGACAGGCTCCGTTTGGTGGCCCCCCTGTGTCCTGAGTCTCAGAAGGAGCAGCTCCAGCGGGCAGTAGCAGCTTCATCCCACACCTGGGAGCATCCAGACCTCAAGGCCCAGCAACCCCAAGCCCTGTGTCTGGGCCCCCGGGAGGCAAACGGGACAGGCCGGCCTCCTCCTCGGCCCTCTTCCTGCCCAGAACATTTGGGGTCCAGGCCCTCATTAGGGAGAAGCAGGAATGGGGGTGTCCCATGTGGGAAGAGGACACGGAGCAGCTTGTGCACGTGGACGTCCACACTGGGAACGTGGGTCGGTGGGACGCGGGCACCAGGAGGGGCAGAGGGTGGGCCTGAGGAAGCAGGGCTGGACCAGGGGTCCCACGGGGGGAGGGCGAGCTTTGCCTGTGCCGGGCCTCAGACTCCACGGGGCTTCCCTCCCCTGGTCACTGGGGAGGAGGGGCTGAGCAGCGTTGGTGGAGGGACCCCTCGCGTCCCCAGGCTCTGGCAGCATCAGCCCTTCAGGCTCTGGGTCAGGGAGCCTCAGGAGTGCAGGTCCAGCTGTGCCCACAGGGAGGCCTGGAGGGGTTGGGCTGGAAACACTGGTGTGGTCTCGCCTGTGCAGAAGCTTCCGAGCCAGTGTCCAGTGGGAGCTCTCACCTCGCACGTGGGTTTCAGGTCCACAGCTCAGATCACCTTCTAGCTGCTTGGTTTGTTTTCTAGACACAAAGTCCTAATATCTCCTACGTCCACTGCCTGTGAAAAGGCACGTCTCACCTGGCACCAGGTGCTGCCTCTGGTCCCTCCTGACTGGACACCCAGCAGCCAGGGTCACCGCGTCATGACTGTCTGGGGGTGTCAGGCGTGGGGGGACGAGAGCACACGGTCCAGGCCCACGAGGGGCCGTGCCGTCCACGGAGCCGGCGCTGTGGCTGTAGGTGTTCCCTGCCCCCACTCCACGGGCAGAGACCGCCGCCCCCTTACAGACTGTTCCCGAGTGACGTCACGTGGACCCTGCTCGGGCCCCAGCCTGGCGAGGCGCTCTGCCTCAGCGGGGGAGGTTTCCTTTTTCCACGTGGGTTCAAGTAGGCAAATAACTAAACCAAAGCCCAGACCACCACAGCACAGGCTCTGTTCAGTGGCCAGAGAATGGAGAAGCGGGAACTAAGTTCACGGATCAACTTCTCGCCCTCCTGGAGAGAGCGGCTTAATTTTAAAGAGTGAAGACAAAGGGAGGAGGAGCGAGGCTAGTGATGGGATGAAGAGGCCTTCCGGGGGAAGGGGCGGGGCTTTTCCCAAGGGGGCGGGGCACCACCTCCTTTGACCCGTTTCTGATCCTTCATGTCCAGTCATGGCCACCGGTAGGTGTGTCACTTAATATGCTGATATAGTCAATTCAACCTGTGATGAGACTCAGGGTCTGTTGGAGGTCAGATTTGTTGCCATCTTGGTCCCAGCTGGTTCCATCTGTTTGTTTGTTTGTAGCGTCCTTTCTTATCTCTGGACCCCTTAACATAAATACTTAGGTGAACTCCTGCTGAAGTTGGGGGGTGGAGGACAGCCCTGTGAAAGGTGAGTCCACGGGCTTTGAGCAAGGCCTGGAGCAGCTCTGACAACAAGAGGAGGCTGAGACGGGTGGTCAGTCTGACGCCCGCACTGGGGCCCGTGGTCGGCATGTGGAGGTGGTCAGCTGGGGCACGCGTCAGGGAAGGTTCTCAGTGTTTACACAGAAGATGCGAACGTGGGTCCAGATGCAGAGATGCCTGCAGACGCCGCTACAGAAACCCCTGATTCTTTCCTGAGAAAACTTCTGGGTGGTCATTCAGGCAACAGGGCAAACTGCTTGCTCTGGAGGCCCTTGTGGGGAAGTGGGGACTTAGCAACAGGGGCTCAGCCTGCATAACCCCAGAAGCCCTCCCAGAACAGCTCCAGAACCGCTTCTGGAATGGCAAGCAGAAGTGGGTCTTCCACCTACTAGATGTGGAGGAGAGGGCTGGGGTCTGCAGGGCCGCCCTCACTTTCAGGGACTGGCTGGAGGCTCACAGGACTCGGCACATGCTCATGACTTGTGTCCTCACAGCTGAGATGGGTCACAGCATGCAGTAGGGATGCCCGGGCAGGAGGGCCCCTGCTCCAGTCACCTCATGACCCTCCATGCCCCCTCCTTCCCTCGAGGGTCTCTAGGGTGTCTCTTCCCCCAGCGACGAAGGGCAGAACCACGACAGTCACCCGCACCCCCGTGCCCCCAGGGAAGCTCATTAGAGGCTTGGCACCTGGCTGGGGGCTGGTCGCGTGGTGTTCTCTGCCCTCACCCTCCAAAATGCCGGTGCCCAGAAGGGGAGCCGGGCTTCAGCATGAACCACATGGTTTGTGCACACAGTACAGGCGCAGGGGGCTGCCCCTAACGGGAGGAGGGAGGGTTTAGATCAGGCCCGGGAGCTGCTCACCAGCTGCATTAGCTTCCCGGGGCAGCTGTGATGAACGACCACAAACGGAGGCTCAAAGCAACAGAAACCTGTCCTCTCTCAGTCCTGGAGACCAGACGTCTCAGGTCAAGGGGTCCCAGGACTGCGCTCCCTCCAGAGGCTCTAGGGGAGGGTCCTGCCTGCCTCTTCCAGCTTCTGTGGGCTCCAGGCATCCCTGGGCTTGTGGCCGCATCCCTCCCGTCTCTACCTCCGTCTTCACGTGGTGTCTCCTGTGTGTCTGTGTCTCTCCGCTTGTCTCTTAGAAGGACACTGTCACTGATTCAGGGCCACCCGGATCCCGGATGATGTCATCTCCAGATCCGCAACTAATTATACCTGCAGAGACCATACTTCCAAATACATTCTCAGATTCTGGGGGGCATGACGTGGACATAACTTCTGGGGGCCCCCATTCAACCCACTATAGCAGCAAGTTCCCAGATGCCAGCTGACCTTCCTCAGGACAGCATCAGGCTGGTGATGTTCTGTGTTTCCTCACGGAGTTGCCTCTTGTTTCCTGTGGTAACAGTGAGGTGGGGTGGGGGGCGCTGCAGGCTGACCTCCCGGTCATTCCAGGGGCCATGCTGACGTGTCCTTCCCGGGAGGGTGTGAGCATGGCCAGGGCTCCCTGGGAATACTCCACACTGACTGCTCGGTGGTCAGACACCTGCATGGCTGGACCGGTCCCCACACCTCTGCAGCTTCTACCATGTCCACAGCCTGGTGGACTCTGTGTGGGCCTGTGACTAGGAGGTGTGGACCGGCAGGCTCAATGCGAGCCCTCCTGCCTGCCACGTGGCCTCCAGCCCACCACAGGCCCTCCAGTCCTGCCATGGACAGCCCCATCCCATGAACCCCCAAGAGGCCTTCTGGGAGGGGTGAGAACTTGGCCATGAAGAAGGCAAGGCAGGCCCTAACTGCAGCAGGTGAAGGCAAGGACTGGGGGTGCTTGACTATTTGTCCCCCAAAGACCTAGGATGTGGGCTCTGACTTGATGGGTCCATCTCCACCTGGGCTCACCTGGGGGGTCTCTGCAGGGAAAGTGCATCCTTAGGTGATTTTCCAAATCTCCCCACTACCAGCGTCACCCTCTGGGCCCCCCTGGCCCCATTAATAGTCTTTAAATAGCATCTCTCATACATCAGGCCTGCGTGGGAGATTTTAATATCGTGTGGGAGTCCAGTGCCCAGCGCCCATGTGTCCTGTGTGTCTTGGGAGGGGAGGGAGCCTCTCTCTCACATTCCTGCCCCAGTGCACCTGGGGTCGGGGGCAGCAGACTCAGACTCTGCTCTGGAAGAAGCTCCCTTTTTGTTAACAGGTCTTCCCCCACTCCTGTTATCCTCACTGGAGGCTCAGGAGGCCACAGCATTGGGGCACCTTCAGCACCAGGACTCCACCCTAGGGAATTTCTCAAGAGCAGGGACCAGGCCTGGGGGCTGAGGGGAGGAGGGAGACAGCCCCTTCAGGATCGCCGGAGCTAGGAAGCCTCCTATGCAGGAGGGCCTTGGACTCAGCTTAACTACCACCTGGGGTCTCCTACCCCTCCCCTGGTAGGGGGGCCCTTCAGATTCCAGGGCCCCAAGATCCTCCCCACCGATTTCTGACCCCAACTGCAGAGTTGGGGACCCAGAGACCCCCTCCCCGGCTTCTTTTTTCTTGGAGGCTCCCAGAATTCCCTGAAGCTGTTATACCCAGGGTTTATTATGGTGAAGGATGCAACTTAAAATCAGCGAGGACAGGGGGGACGAGCAGGGTCCAGCCTCCTCGGCTGTGGCAGCCCAGGGAAGCCCACCTGAGTCCTGAAGTGCAGGGTTTACTGGGGTCTGCCATGTCAATGTGGGGACCGCCATGTTGCCTGACCTTGGCCTCCAGTCCCCAGGGGACTCAGGAAGCCCCACCATGTATCATGCCATCAGCAGAGACCAGCCTGGAGCGAGGCCCATGGAGCACAGACACTCCCGTCAGACTCAAGGTGACATCCTAGAGCCAGGACAGAGGCCCGGCCTCTCTGTGGGCAGGTGAACCCACACCACCAGGGCCCTGGTGCAGTGCCCATTCTATGTGGTCAGCGTGGGTGCACGCAGGTCAGCCAGTGTCTGTGTCTCTCAGCCTGTGACCACAGACCACACTGTCCTGCTCTGCTCACAAGAATGAGGCCAATGGAGGGATGACGGGGGTGGGAAAAAAGCCAGGTCCTGGTCAGGCTGGGTGAGAAAGCATCCAAGGAGCGAGAACCCGGCTGCCCTTGCCTGGTGAGCCGAGAGCTGATGTCCACCCTGTGGTCAACCCCTCTCCCCACATCCCGAGGTAGAGCTACCTTTCCTGCACCCTGGGGCAGGGTCATGCCTGTGTATACAGCAGGATGCACAGCAGTGCATGCAGCAGGCCTGATGCCTGCCCTTGTCATGTACTTGGGGGCTTGGTGAGGGTGGAACATCCCGACAGGATGTGGGCCGACCCCGGGGAGGATGTAGGGGTGAAGCGTTTGGGAGCCTCTGGAGGGGATGCTCACCTGTCTGCACAGGTGGACTGAGGACACAGACTGAGGATGGGCAGGCGGAGAGCCCAGTCCTGGGTCATCCCTGAGGCTGGACGAGGGGTGTGGAGCTGGGGGTGATGGCGGTGGGGACGAGGGGCTGATCACAGGACAGTGCGGAGAGGGACAGTCCGAGGCAGTGGGGAAGGTGAAGACTGTGCCCAACGGGAGGACGGAGAGACCAGCAGGCGGCGCTGTAGGCGCGGGTAGCAGGGCTGCTCCCCACAGGTTGGTGCCAGAGCCCTGCACCGTTGGAAACCTCACAGTGTCCGGACAGAACCCCAGAGGATGGGGGCCAGATAGGCAGGAATAGTTTGGAAAAGTCACCTTATCTCCACATATCCTGGGGGAGGGGTTCCCCGCTCCCACCTCTTTCCTTACAGTCTCCGCACCTGGAGAAGTCAGCACACTCAACAGCCAGTCGTGCACGACTGGAAATTTGTCCCGGAGGATGAAGGGGAAGGGGGGAAAAGAATGAAAAACAAGCTCTGCATGCTTGGACAGCACATGCCACTCTAATTTCCCATCAGGAAGAGGAATTTCCCAAAGGCTCAGGCCGCCCCTGTAACCAGAATGGGGCTTGAAGCAATCCTGCCACCTTGTGGCCGGTTTCAGAAACAAGTTGAAGACAGTTGCTCAGGGGCACTGCAATCCACCACGCTTGCAGTGTTGTAAATGACAACTATCGTGGTAAAATGGCTTGGGGTAAGTAACGGAAAAGGACTTGAAAACAAGGCAGGATTGCAGGAACTGGATTGCAAGGGGTAGATTGGACTCGTCATTAAAGCATATGAAAGCTGCTCAACATTGCCTATGATTCAGTTGGCCAAAAAGGGCGTACAGGTGTAAATCCATACGCCCTTGTGCCAACCAAACATGTGGGAAATACAAATCAACACTACAAAGATGTATCATTTTGCCCCAGTCAGAATGGCCACCCTCACAAAGTGTAAAAACAAGAAATGGAGGAGAGGACGTGGAGGAAAGGGAGCCCTGCTACACTGATGGCGGGAATGTCGGTTGCTAACAGCCACGCTGGAGAAGGGTATGATGTTTCCTAAAAATTCTAAAAACTAGAGCTACAGGGACTTCCTGGTGGTGCAGAGGTTAAGAATCCAACTGCCAAGGCAGAGGACAAGGGTTCGAGCCCTGGTCCAGAAAGATAACACATGCTGTGGAGCAACTGAGTCTGTGTGCCACAACTACTGAGCCTGTGCTCTACAGCCTGTGAGCCACAACTACGGAGCCCATGTGCCACAACTACTGAAGCCTGACGCCTAGAGCCCAGGCTCCAAAAGAAGACAAGACACTGCAATGAGAAGACCACACACTTCAACGAAGAGTAGCCCCAACTTTCTGCAACTAGAGAAACCCCACACGCAATAACAATCACCCAACACAGGGAAAAAAGATTAATTAATTAATTAAAAACAATAGAGCTACAGAGCATACAGCACTTCCACTCCTGGGTGTATATCTTGGGATAACCATAAATCGATAGGACACAGGCACTTCAAATATTAGTGCAGCACTTTTGCAGGAGCCCCGATTTGAAAACAATATAAATATCCTTGGAAGGAAAAAATGGATAAAGAAGATATGGTACTTATGTACAATAGAATAGTACCCAGCCATGAAATTAGTGAAATAAGGCCAGTTGCAGCAAATCAGGTGGACTTAGGTACGATCATTCTAAGTGACCTAAGTCAGACAGAAAAAGAGACTTTTCATAAGATATCAGTTATAGGTGGGATATCAAAATTGTGACACATGAACTAAATGACAAAAGAGACACAGAATCACACATTTAGAAAACACAATTATGAGAGGGGGGAAGATGGCGGAAGAGTAAGATGCAAAGATCACCTTCCTCCCCGCAGATACATCAGAAATATATCTACACGTGGAACAACCCCTACAGAACACCCACTGAATGCTGGCAGAAGACCTCACACCTCCCAAAAGGCAATAAACTCCCCACGTACCTGGGTGGGGCAAAAGAAAAAAGAATAAACAGAGACAAAAGGATAGGGATGGGCCCTGCACCAGTGGGAGGGAGCCATGAAGGAGGAAAGGTTTCCACACACTAGGAGCCCCTTCGCGGGCAGAGACGACGGGTGGTGGAGGGGGGAAGGTTCACAGCAGCGGAGGAGAGCGTAGCAACAGGGGTGCGGAGGGCAAAGCAGAGAGATTCCCGCACAGAGGATCGGTGCCCTCAGGCACACACCAGCCCGAGAGGATTGTCTGCTCACCTGCTGGGGTGGGCGGGGCTGGGAGCTGAGGCTCGGGCTTCAGTTGGAGTGCAGGGAGAGGACTGGGGTTGGTGGAGTGAACACAGCCTGAAGGGGCTAGTGCACTACGGCTGGCCAGGAGGGAGTCCAGGAAGATGTCTGCAGCTGCCAAAGAGGCGAGAGACTTTTTCTTCCCTCTTTGTTTCCTGGTGCGTGAGGAGAGGGGATTCAGAGCACTGCCTAAAGGAGCTCCAGAGATGGGTGAGAGCCACGGCTAACAGTGTGGAACCAGAGACGGGCATGAGATGCTAAGGCTGCTGCAGCCGCCGCCAAGAGGCCTGTGAGCGAGCACAGGTCACTATCCACACCTCCCCTCCCAGTAGCCTGTGCAGCCCGCCACTGCCAGGGTCCATGGATCCACGGACATCTTCCCTGAGAGAACGCACGACGCACCTCAGGCTGGTGCAACATCCCACCAGCCTCTGCCACCACAGGCTCGCCCCGTATCCGTACCCCTCCCTCCCCGCCGGCCTGAGTGAGCCAGAGCCCCCGAATCAGCTGCTCTTTTAATACCGTCCTGTCTGAGCAAAGAACACGTGCTCTCAGGCGACCTACATGCAGAGGAGGGGCCAAATCCAAAGCTGAGCCCTGGGAGCTGTGCGAACAAAGAAGACAAAGGGAAATCTCTCCCAGCAGCCTCAGGAGCAGTGGATTAAATCTCCATAATCAACTTGATGTACCCGGCCTCTGTGGAATACCTGAATAGACAACCAGTCATCCCAAATTGAGGAGGTGGACTTCGGGAGCAAAGATATATATTTTTTCCCCTTTTCCTCTTTTGTGGGTATGTATGTGTATGCTTCTGTGTGTTATTTTGTCTGTATAGCTTTGTTTTCACCATTTGTCCTAGGGTTCTGTCTGTCCCTTTTTTTTTCTTTTTTTACTTTTTTATATTTTTTTCTTGATAATTTTTTTTATTTTCATAACTTTATTTTATTTTACTTTATTTCTTATTTTATTTTATCTTCTTTCTTTCTTTCTATTTATTCTCCCTTTTATTCTGAACCTGTGAATGAAACCCTCTTGGTGCTCAGGTGACGCATCAGTGCTGTGCCTCTGAGGTGGGAGAGCCAAATTCAGGACACTGGTCCACAAGAGACCTGCCAGCTCCATGTAATATCAAATGGTGAAAATCTCCCAGAGATCCCCATCTCAACATGAACACCCAGCTTCACTCAACGACCAGCAAGCTACAGTGCTGGACACCCTATGCCAAACAACTAGGAAGACTGGAACACAACCCCACCCATTAGCAGAGAGGCTGCCTAAAATCATAAGGCCACAGACACCCCAAAACACACCACCAGAAGTTGAACTACCCACCAGAAAGATAAGATCCAGCCTCATCCACCAGAAAACAGGTACTAGTGCCCTCCACCAGGAAGCCTACACAACCCACTGAACCAACCTTAGCCACTGGAAGCAGACACCAAAAACAACGGGAACTATGAACCAGCAGCCTGCAAAAAGGAGACCCCAAACACAGTAAGTTAAGCAAAATGAGAAGACAGAAAAACACACAGCAGATGAAGGAGAAACGTAAAAACCCACCAGACCTAACAAATGAAGAGGAAATAGGCAGTCTACCTGAAAAAGAATTCAGAATAATGATAGTAAAGATGATCCAAAATCTTGGAAATAGAATGGAGAAAATATAAGAAACATTTAACAAGGACCTAGAAGAACTAAAGCTGAAACAAGCAATGATGAACAACACAATAAATGAAATTAAAAATTCTCTACAAGGGCCTCCCTGGTGGCGCAAGTGGTTGGGAGTCCGCCTGCCGATGCGGGGGATACGGGTTCGTGCCCCGGTCTGGGAGGATCCCATATGCCGCGGAGCGGCTGGGCCCGTGAGCCATGGCCGCTGAGCCTGCGCGTCCGGAGCCTGCGCGTCCGGAGCCTGTGCTCCGCAACGGGGGAGGCCACAGCAGTGAGAGGCCCGCATACTGAAAAAAAAAAAAAAATTCTCTACAAGGGATCGATAGCAGAATAACTGAGGCAGAAGAACGGATGGTGACCTGGAAGATAAAATAGTGGATGTAACTACTGCAGAGCAGAATAAAGAAAAAAGAATGTAAAGAACTGAGGACAGTCTCAGAGACTTCTGGGACAACACTAAACACATCAACATCCGAATTATAGGGGTTCCAGAAGAAAAAGACAAAAAGAAAGGGACTGAGAAAGTATTTGAAGAGATTATAATTGAAAACTTCCCTAACATGGGAAAGGAAACAGTTAAGCAAGTCCAGGAAGCACAGAGAGTCCCATACAGGATAAATCCAAGGAGAAACACGCCAAGACACATATTAATCAAATTATCAAAAATTAAATACAGGGCTTCCCTGGTGGCGCAGTGGTTTAGAGTCCGCCTGCCAATGCAGGGGACATGGGTTTGTGCCCCGGTCCGGGAAGATCACACATGCCGCAGAGAGGCTGGGCCTGTGAGCCATGGCAGCTGAGCCTGCACGTCTGGAGCCTGCACGTCCGGAGCCTGTGCTCCGCAATGGGAGAAGCCACAACTGTGAGAGGCCCACGTACCATACACAAAAAAATTAAATACAAAGAAAACATATTAAAAGCAGCAAGGGAAAAACAGCAAATAACACACAAGGGAATCCCCATAAGGTTAAGAGCTGATCTTTCAGCAGGAACTCTGCAAGCCAGAAGGCAGTGGCAGGACATATTTAAGGTTATGAAGGAGAAAAAGCTACAAATAAGATTACTCTACCCAGCAAAGATCTCATTCAGATTTGATGGAGAAATTAAAACCTTTACAGACAAGCAAAAGCTAAGAGAATTCAGCACCAGGAAACCAGCTTTACAACAAATGCTAAAGGAACTTCTCTAGGCAGGAAACACAAGAGGAGGAAAAGACCTACAATAACAAACCCAAATCAATTAAGAAAATGGGAATAGGAACATACATATTGATAATTATGACAATGGAGTCACGACGACCCAAAACCTATGGGATGCAGCAAAAGCAGTTCTAAGAGGGAAGTTTATAGCAATACAATCCTACCTTAAGAAACAAGAAACATCTAAAATAAACAATCTAACCTTACACCTATAGCAATTAGAGAAAGAAGAACAAAAAACCCCAAAGTTAGCAGAAGGAAAGAAATCATAAAGTTCACAACAGAAATAAATGAAAAAAGAAATGAGGGAATTGATAGCAAAGATGAATAAAACTAAAAACTGGTTCTTTGAGAAGATAAACAAAATTGAAAACCCATTAGCCAGACTCATCAAGAAAAAAAGGGAGAAGACTCAAATCAATAGAGTTAGAAATGAAAAAGGAGAAGAAACAACTGACACTGCAGAAATACAAAGGATCATGAGAGATTACTACAAGCAACTCTATGCCAGTAAAATGGACAACCTGGAAGAAATGGACAAATTCTTAGTAATGCACAACTTTCTGAGACTGAACGAGGAAGAAATAGAAAATATGAACAGACCAATCACAAGCACTGAAATCGAAACTGTGATTAAAAATCTCCCAACAACCAAAAGACCAGGACCATATGGCTTCACATGCGAATTCTATCAAACATTTAGAGAAGTGCTAACACCTATCCTTCTCAAACTTTTCCAAAATATAGCAGAGGGAGGAACACTCCCAAACTCATTCTACGAGGCCACCATCACCCTGATACCAATACCAGACAAAGATGTCACAAAGAAAGAAAACTACAGGCCAATATCACTGATGAACATAGATGCAAAAATCCTCAACAGAATACTAGCAAACAGAATCCAACAGCACATTAAAAGGACCATACACCATGATCAAGTGGGCTTTATACCAGGAATGCAAGGATTCTTCAATATACGCAAATCAATCAGTGTAATACACCATATTAGCAAATTGAAGGAGAAAAACAATATGGTCATCTCAATCGATGCAGAGACAGCTTCCAACAAAATTCAACACCATTTATGATAAAAACCCTGCAGAAAGTAGGCATAGAGGGAACTTTCCTCAACATAATAAAGGCTATATATGACAAACCCACAGCCAACATCGTCCTCAATGGTGAAAAACTGAATCCATTTCCACTAAGATCAGGAACAAGACAAGGTTGCCCACTCTCACCACTATTATTCAACATAGTTTTGGAAGTTTTAGCCACAGCAATCAGAGAAGAAAAAGAAATAAAAGGAATCCAAATCGGAAAAGAAGAAGTAAAGCTGTCACTGTTTGCAGATGACATGAGAATTGCATATGACATGACATATATAGAGAATCCTAAAGATGCTTCCAGAAAACTACTAGAGCTAATCAATGAATTTGGTAAAGTAGCAGGATACAAAATTAATGCACAGAAATCTCTAGCATTCCTTTACGCTAATGATGAAAAATCTGAAAGTGAAATCAAGAAAACACTCTCATTTACCATTGCAACAAAAAGAATAAAATATCTAGAAATAAACTACCTAAGGAGACAAAAGTCCTGTATGCAGAAAATTATGACACTGATGAAATAAATTAAAGATGATACAAATAGATTGAGAGATATATGATGTTCTTGGATTGGAAGAATGAATATTGTGAAAATAACTCTACTACTCAAAGCAATCTACAGATTCAGTGCAGTCCCTGTCAAACTATGACTGGCATTTTTCACAGAAATAGAACAACAAATTTCACTATTTGTATGGAAACACAAAAGACACCGAATAGCCAAAGAAATCTTGAGAAAGAAAAATGGAGCTGCAGGAATCAGGTGCCCTGACTTCAGATTATACTACAAAGCTACAGTAATCAAGAGAGTATTGTACTGGCACAAAAAGAGAAATATAGATCAATGGAACCGGAGAGAAAGCCCAGAGATAACCCCTGGCACATATGGTCACCTTATCTTTGATAAAGGAGGCAAGGATATACAGTAGAGAAAAGACAACCTCTTCAATAAGTGGTGCTGGGAAAACTGGACAGGTACAAGTAAAAGTATGAAAGTAGAGCACTCCCTAACACCATACACAAAAATAAACTCAAAATGGATTAAAGACCTAAATGTAAGGCCAGAAACTATCAAACTCTTAGAGGAAAACATAGGCGGAACACTCTATGACATCAATCACAACAAGATCCTTTTTGACCCACCTCCTAGAGAAATGGAAATAAAGACAAAAATAAACAAATGGGACCTAATGAAACTTAAAAGCTTTTGCACAGTAAAGGAAACCATAAACCAGATGAAAAGACAACCCTCAGAATGGGAGGAAATATTTGCAAATGAAGCAACTGACAAAGGATTAATCTCCAAAATTTACAAGCAGCCCATGCAGCTCAATATCAAAAAAACAAACAACGCAATCCAAAAATGGGCAGAAGACCTAAATACACATTTCTCCAAAGAAGATATACAGATTGCCGACAAACACATGAAAGAATGCTCAACATCATTAATCATTAGAGAAATGCAAATCAAAACTACAATGCGGTATCATCTCACACCAGTCAGAATGGCCATCATCAGAAAATCTACAAACAATAAAAGCTGGGGAGGGTTTGGAGAAAAGGGAACCCTTTTGCACTGTTGTTGGGAATATAAATTGATACAGCCACTATGGAGAACAGTATGGAGGTTCCTTAAAAAACTAAAAATAGAACTAGTATATGACCCAGTAATCCCTCTACTGGGCATATACCCTGAGAAAACCATAATTCAAAAAGAGTCATGTACCAAAATGTTCATTGTATCTCTATTTACAATAGCCAGGACATAGAAGCAACCTAAGTGTTCATTGACAAATGAATGGATAAAGAAGATGTGGCACATATATACAATGGAATATTACTCAGCCATAAAATGAAATGAAATTGAGTTATTTGTAGTAAGGTGCATGGACCTAGAGTCTGTCATATAGAGTGAAGTAAGTCAGGAAGAGAAAAGCAAATACTGTATGCTAGCACATATACACGGAATCTAAAAAAAAAAAAAAAAAGAAAGAAAAAGGTCATGAAGAACCTAGGGGCAAGATGAGAATAAAGACGCAGACCTACTAGAGAATGGACTTGAGGATATGGCGAAGGGGAAGGCTGAGCTGGGACAAAGTGAGAGAGTGGCATGGACATATATATACTACCAAACGTAAAATAGATAGCTAGTGGGAAGCAGCCGCATAGCACAGGGAGATCAGCTGGGTGCTTGTGACCAGCTAGAAGGGTGAGATAGGGAGGGTGGGAGGGAAGGAGAAGCAAGAGGGAAGAGATATGGGGACAGATGTATATGTATAAGTGATTCACTTTGTTATAAAGCAGAAACTAACATACCATTGTAAAGCAATTATACTCCAATAAAGATGTTTTAAAAAGAAAGAAATTTAGCACTTTGTAGAATTTATTTAATTTATAGATGTTTTAGAGGTTTTTATAATCTGATTCATTTACATCAACCTCCAAATAAGTAACAAATTATAGTTAGATTTTTTTATCCTGTCATGGTTTCTTAAATAGTAAATATTTCTTTTTTAGTCCTTTTCAGACTATTTACAAATACATTGCAGAGTAATCCAGAATTTTTAAAACCTGGATTAATTTCAGGCATCCCATAATGCATGTAATGTTTCTACAGTTTCATATTTCTAATGGCTCTTGAATATACCCATAGATGTCAGTAATATTATATATTTTCAATGCTCCTTTCTCCTCTCCCCACTGATATTGAGCCTGTACTTAATATCTGTTGACTTAAATATATTCACATGTAAGCTATGTGATTGTAAATGCATATGTTATTAGTATTTTAATACATTGTTTATTTTTCAAGTATAATTGACCTACAGCATGACATTAGTTTCTGGTACACAGCATAGTGATTTGATATTTCTGTACATTTCAAAATGATCATCATGATAACTCTAGTTATGATATGTCACCATACTAAGATATTACATAGTTATTGACTATATCTCCTACACTGTGCACTTCATACTCATGAATTATTTATTTTGCAACTAGAAGTTTGTACCTCTTAATCTCCATCACCTATTTCTCTCAAGCCCCCACTTCTCCCTTTTGGCAACCGTCTGTTTGTTCTCTGTATCTATAACTCTGATTCTGTTTAGTTATGTTTGTTCATTTGTTTTGTTTTTTAATTTCACATATAAGTTAAATCATACAGGATTTGTCTTTGTCTGATTTATTTCACTTAGAATTATACCCTCTAGGTCCATCCATGTTGTCACAAATGGCAAGATTTCATTCTTTTTTATGGCTGAGTAACATCCCATTGTATATATATACCACATATTCTATATCTATTCATGTATTCATGAGCACTTAGGTGGCTTCCATATGTTGGCTATTTACAAATAGCCAAGCTATTTACAAATAATGCTGCAATGAACATAGGGGTGCATATATCTTTCCAAATTCATGTTTTCGTTTTCTTTGGAAAAATACCCAAGAGTGGAATTGCTGGATCATAAGGTAATTCTATTCTTAATATATTGAGGAATCTCCGTATTGTTTTGCACAGTAGCTGCACTGATTTACATTCCCACAAGCAATGCATGAGGATTTCCTTTTCTCCATATCCTTGCCAACATTTGTTGCGTTTTTGATAATAGCCATTATGACAGGTGTGAAGTGATATCTTATTGTGGTTTTGCTATTCATTCTTCTGATGATTGGTGATGAATCAAGTGATCATATTTACCTTAAAAGGAAAAACTCTAAAAAGGAAAGAAAAGAAAAAAATTCTCATTGTGTGCTAGGTTCTACTCAATTCTCTTTTCACTTTAATTTATACCTTTTCCCTTCAGGTAAGCTGCCTGTTTTTTAAAGAAACATCAATGTACGTTCTTATGTGTTATTCCTTAAGCAGACATAGAGAAGTATCAAATTCTTTATGTTCTCAGTGAATGCAGACTTCTTGTCAAAGAAGATTTCTGAAGATGGAACAAAATAATTTCAGTTTAAATCCCAGGGACTTAGGGATTTCAATCGGGTATTTTAATATTCCAAAAAATGGTAAAAAACTTTTATGGCTTAAATTACTATTCTTCTCTGAGAAAAGTTCTGAATGTAATATAAATGCTGTTATAGCATGATCTTCCTTTTTGATGAGATTTTCTGGCCTGTGTGGAGTAGCTGGCAGATAGCTATTACCTGAAAAATCCCACATCTGGTTTGCTGAGATTTGTTTGTATTCAAACATATTGAATAAAACTTAGTGAAACTACTTTAAATTGAAGTACATATTAACAAAAAAGAAAAGGTCCGATTATTTAGTTATCTAGAAAAAGCACCTACCTGTTGGTGCCCAGAAGCCCTAAAATTGAAATTGAAACATAACATTATTTTTAGTGACTCTGCTGGAACTCTACAGTGAATGGTGTTTCAGTATGTAGCACGGAGACCGTGAGACTCAAGGGGTGGGGCCTGGATTCACCTGCCAATTGTCTCCACACTTAACTTCTCTGAGTCTTACCTGTCTTCCTATTAAAATAATGAGCATACTATTCTCATGAAATTGTAGGGAGCATCAAATAAGGCAGCTAATGAGAAAGCACCAGTGTGATGTAGCTTAATAAACTGGTACAAATCTACATCTAATATAGACATTAACTTGTTCTACTTTTCTGATTAAAGAGCACTCCCTGCTTTCCCCCTTCCCCCTGATCAAAGTGTCTTGCTCTTTCTGTGTCCTTTTATAAACTGTTTTCAGTCAGGATTCTTTTTGCAAATTCTAGCTAGCTTAAGCAGACAAGGAATGTATTAACAGATATTAGATAATTCACAGAATCTGGGAAGGTCAGAAAATCAGGTTTGGAAGATAAGTCTGACTGCTCCGAGAGGCCCTAAGTGACCACCACTGTGGTGCTTTGGGACCACCTAGAGGGGTGGGATAGGGAGGGTGGGAGGGAGAGGCAAGAGGGAGGAGATATGGGGATATATGTATATGTATAGCTGATTCACTTTGTTATAAAGCAGAAACTAACACAGCATTGTAAAGCAATTATACTCCAATAAAGATGTTAAAAAAAAAAACTGGATTAGTTTCACACATCACATAATGCAGTTAATGTTTCTGTAACATTATGGAAACATTACCCCTGGGTAAGCCTGAGGGAGGCCAGAGTGACAAGAGTCCAAGGATGCTGCCCCTAGGACTCTTGCCACTGTGGCCTCCCTCAGGCTTACCCAGAATGGAGCCCACAAAGTTTGAATGACTGCATCTGATTGAGTCTTTGCACCATAGCTGTGAGAGAAACTGGAAAGATGAGGTTCTGACTTCTACCTTGCAAGACAGGAGACAAAAGGAGGGAAATTCCACAAACATAAAAAGAAACAAAATTGAGTTATTTGTAGTGAGGTGGATGGACCTAGAGTCTGTCATACAGAGTGAAGTAAGTCAGAAAGAGAAAAACAAATACTGTATGCTAACACATATATATGGAATCTAAGGGAAAAAAAGTCATGAAGAACCTAGGGGTAAGAGGGGAATAAAGACAAAGACTTACTAGAGAATGGACTTGAGGATATGGGGAGGGGGAAGGGTAAGCTGTGACAAAGTGAGAGAGTGGCATGGACATATATACACTACCAAATGTAAGGTAGATAGCTAGTGGGAAGCAGCCGCATAGCACAGGGAGATCAGCTGGGTGCTTTGTGACCACCTAGAGGGGTGGGATAGGGAGGGTGGAAGGGAGGGAGATACAAGAGGGAAGAGATATGGGAACATATGTGTATGTATAACTGACTCACTTTGTTATAAAGCAGAAACTAACACACCATTGTAAAGCAATTATACTCCAATAAAGGTGTTAAAAAAGAAAAAAAAAAGAAAGCCATTGAAGGGTTCTGCTCGGCAAATAAGCGTGACTATTCCACCCTGATCTCTGTTTTTTATGATCCCCATCAAGCTGATCAAATAGTGTTTACACATGAGTTTCTGAAAACAGAGGAAGCTAAAGAAGTTCACCTAATTGCAGAAATTTTAGCGCCAATAACAAACCAATCAGTGATTCTTTCAGTTGTCCCCATCTTTATTTCTCACTCTCTCTGGGTTCGTGCATGTGTGTGAGAGTATTATACAATACTATAGAACTGTATTATGCCT
Organism: Mesoplodon densirostris; assembly: GCF_025265405.1. Classification (NCBI taxonomy): domain Eukaryota; kingdom Metazoa; phylum Chordata; class Mammalia; order Artiodactyla; family Ziphiidae; genus Mesoplodon; species Mesoplodon densirostris. The sequence goes on from NC_082672.1 coordinate 73,120,492, forward strand.
ATAGCATATAAGCTGCTTGATCAATCAATTGGTTAAACAGTTATTGAATTTCAGAGTATGTGCAAGGAATAAAAAATATAATTATGAACAAGATCTTTGCCTTTCCTTCTTGGAACTCACATTCTAATTAGAAAATCTATCATGTAAACTACTAATTATAGGCAACACGAGAACAGGGAAGATTCAAGGCACAGTGCACATATGTAACGTTTAGAGATACAAGGTTTTGTTTGTTTGTTTGTTTGTTTTTTGCCATACGCGGGCCTCTCACTGTTGTGTTCTCTCCCGTTGTGGAGCACAGGCTCAGTGGCCATGGCTCAAGGGCCTAGCCGCTCCGTGGCCTGTGGGATCCTCCTGGACTGGGGCACGAACCCGTGTCCCCTGCATCGGCAGGCGGACTCTCAACCACTGTGCCACCAGGGAAGCCCTAGAGATACAAGTTTTAACACCTGTAATAGGAAACTCAAGATTAAAGGTATTGTCCCATAATACCCATATTACAAATATATTGGTAACCTATTTTGTCAAACAGTTGACTGAAGATATGTCAGTAGACTGTTATGTGTCACTGATAAGTTCAGACTTTACTGTGTGCTTTCAATTTTTATTCATATTAAAGTCTTTAAATCTCTCATTGCCTTCAAATAACTGTTTCAAGCTTCATTGTTATTCAGACAATCACTGTAAAATGAAATTTTAGATCATAAAATGTCCTTGAAAACAGAAGCTTCCTACTATGATACTGATATTTCTTTTCTTGCCTTATTAGAGTCTTTAGTTTATACTTCTTATGTGTACTCACTTAACAACCAGCCTTAAATTCAGTAATCACATTTTCCCCTAATCTTTGATTAGAACAATTATAGTAATTGAAAATAAAGGAGTAATTTCGTGAAGAGATTCATAAAATTTCACAATTTGTATGGAAACTCAAAAGAACCCGAATAGCCAAAGCATTCTTGAGAATGAAAAATGGAGCTGGAGGAATCAGGCTCCCTGACTTCAGACTATACTACAAAGCTACAGTAATCAAGACAGTATGGTACTGGCACAAAAACAGAAAGATAGATCAATGGAACAGAATAGAAAGCCCAGAGATAAACCCATGCACATATGGTCACCTTATCTTTGATAAAGGAGGCAGGAATGTACAGTGGAGAAAGGACAGCCTCTTCAATAAGTGGTGCTGGGAAAACTGGACAGGGACATGTAAGAGTATGAGATTAGATCACTCCCTAACACCATACACAAAAATAAGCTCAAAATGGATTAAAGACCTAAATGTAAGGCCAGAAACTATCAAACTCTTAGAGGAAAACATAGGCGGAACACTCTATGACATCAATCACAGCAAGATCCTTTTGGACCCACCTCCTAGAGAAATGGAAATAAAGACAAAAATAAACACATGGGACCTAATGAAACTCAAAAGCTTTTGCACAGCAAAGGAAACCATAAACAAGACCAAAAGACAACCCTCAGAATGGGAGAAAATATTTGCAAAGGAAGCAACTGACAAAGGAGTAATCTCCAAAATTTATAAGTAGCTCATGAAGCTCAATAACAAAAAAACAAACAACGCAATCCAAAAATGGGCAGAAGACCTAAATACACATTTCTCCACAGAAGATATACAGATTGCCAACAAACACATGAAAGAATGCTCAACATCTTTAATCATTAGAGAAATGCAAATCAAAACTACAATGAGAGGGCCTCCCTGGTGGCGCAGTGGTTGAGAGTCCGCCTGCCGATGCAGGGGATACGGGTTCGTGCCCCGGTCTGGGAGGATCCCATATGCCGCGGAGCGGCTGGGCCCGTGAGCCATGGCCGCTGGGCCTGCGCGTCCGGAGCCTGTGCTCCGCAACGGGAGAGGCCACAACAGTGAGAGGCCCACATACCGCAAAAAGAAAAAAAAAAAAAAAAACTACAATGAGATATCATCTCACACCAGTCAGAATGGCCATCATCAAAAAATCTAGAAACAATAAATGCTGGAGAGGGTGTGGAGAAAAGGGAACACTCTTGCACTGCTGGTGGGAATGTGAATTGGTTCAGCCACTATGGAGAACAGTATGGAGGTTCCTTTAAAAACTACAAATAAGGGCTTCCCTGGTAGCGCAGTGTTTGAGAGTCTGCCTGCCGATGCAGGGGACACAGGTTCGTGCCCCGGTCCGGGAAGATTCCACATGCCATGGAGCGGCTGGGCCCGTGAGCCATGGCCGCTGAGCCTGTGCATCCGGAGCCTGTGCTCTGCAACAGGAGAGGCCAAAACAGTGAGAGGCTGGTGTACCGCAAAAAACAAAACAAGACAAAAACAAAAAAAAATCCCACCAACCCCAAACTCTTTCCCTGTTTGTCCATATTTGTCTTGGTCTCCCCTAGAGCTGTGAGTCCCAGCAGAAGGCTTAGCACACAACAGATGTTCAATAAATGCTGTTGAATGACTGCCCAGCCCTCTTAACCTAGACTAAGACAGTAAAAGCATCAGAGAAAGTCTCTTCAAAAATAAAAAGCCTGTGAACGGATAAATAGGAAAGAAACATATAACAGAACTTGTATGTCTACTCCAATTTTTCTTTAGCTCTGAACCTTCTTGGCCAATGTTTATTTTTGGTTTGCCTTAAAAAATAAGAATATATATATATCAGCACACCCTAAAGGAAATCTCTGTGAAGATTGCCACACCAGTTTATATTATAAACCAATGGGTAACACATGGCTGAATATTTTCTGTCAACTCACTACTGTGTACTGAACACCGAGCATGATGTTCCCAGTTACATAATTCCCTCACACTGCCATCCTGAATATTGTGGGTTTTTTAAGTTATTTTGCTAATATCACATTCTAGGAGGAAAAAAAAGGCTACAAACACCTTGATTAACAGAGTTTTTATGCCATCTTTTACATTGTGGTAAAACTAAGCCAAAGCACTAGACATGTTTCATGAAAGCCCATGAGCTACATAAGGGGTCTGAAAGAAAAAGGCACAATGTAATATCTGTGAGTTGAAGTTTTATTTAGGGTCTTACTGTGGACTATAGCCTGGGAGACAGCCTGTCAGACAGCTCTGAGGAACTGCTCCAAAGAAGTAGGGAAGGAGTCAGGATATACATGACTTTGGGCTATGGAATAAGTGTAGTCAACCAAGCATACATCTCAGTAAAAGATTACCTCTAGTCACAATGAACAGGTAGTTCAGTTAATGATTTTGTGCTTTTCTATGCATGGGAAGATACAAGAATCTAGTTTCATTAAAATTCTTCCTCAGATATGCATCTAACTGTCTAAAGGCCTGTTTTTCCAAAGCACATTTCATCCTGTTTTTCATCCTGAATTCCTTCTGGGGTACACTGTTGGTCAGGGACTGCAGTGGCTAAAGACTTGATCCTTGTAGAACTGAAGGGTGGGCAACACTCTTTGTTGTACAGGTCTATACAGCTCTGTTAGGGTGGGGGACAGTGTAACTTTTTTGCATGTGTGAATCCCTCTAATTCAGACTCTCCTAGAATAGAAAGGTTGAGGAACTGATCTTTCACTGGTTCTTTTATCTTTATTTTTTCATCCCCAAATCCCTCACCTTTTCCCCACACACTCAGACACACACACACACACACACACACACACGCACACATGCACACACACACACAATCACACTCACACACAAGCAAGAAAGGTGATTTTTGTCCAAGTAACAAAGACACAATCTCACGGTGCCTTAAAAGAGATAGAAGTAAAAATCTGCTAGAAAAAAATCAGGACAAACCTTCCACCCCGTTAGCACCCTTTACAACTCCATTCCTCAGTGCATCACTCTAGCCACATCACCTGCAGGTTAGTCGGCAGGAAGGTGAGGGCAGAAGGATGGGGAAAGGATGGGGAACGGAGACTCTGTCCTTGAAGGAAGTTTCCTAGAGCTTCCATACAACACTTCAACTTGCATTTCTTTGGTGTGAACCTAATAACATGACCACACTCCACCACAATGAAACCCCAGACACGTTTATATGTCACTATTGAGAACGGAGGGGAGAATAGAGACAGGGAGACAACCAGTAAGCTCCTCCCCCGTAGAATGTGTGGGGTTTCATTCTCTGGAGTGTTCTTGCATGTTCCTTTCCTTCTCCACACACCCTACACTACCATTCTCTCTACCCCTTAATCCACTCAAAAAATATTATTCTTATGTATCCATACATACTTCTCCTGCTCAAAGGAAAGAGGGTGAACAATTAGAAGAAGACAGGCTGACTTTCAGTATTAAAGCTACTGAGTACCATGGATTTGAGTTAGGAGGATCTGAGCCATATTCTAATCCTGTGCCTGCGTGTTTGCTCTCTCAGCTAAGACCACAGTTGGTTTTAATTGAACATAAAATCTCCTATTTGATTCTAAGCAGTGGAATAGGGTTTTTATTTGCTAGTAAGTGGATTTTGAATTTCCTCCCCAAAGAAGCTAAACTTTGCTGATAGTTACAATAGTATCTCATTCACACAAAGGTCTAGAACATTTAAGATTCTCTGGGGAGATACCAACTTCTGTGGGCAGGGGACTCGGTAATTTAAAGACAATTTTAGCTGAAAACATTGCCCTGGTTATCAAGGCAGTTGTTTTCATGCTCCAAAAAGCACCAGAGGTATCTTTGAAATCTCCAGTTTCAGAGTGGTACAAACGAGGCAGAGCCCACCCACCACAGCCCATCCCCATTCCATCCGTATTTTATGAATTCGGCTTCTATATGAGATACTGTTTAAAGAAACATTTTCACTACTTTCAAATTTTTAAATATTTGACCTCATTGTTCCCAGCTCAAAATCTATTTCTTGTGGATTTGTTTCTTGTGGACATTACAGCCTTGAAATTCCTTGGCCTTTTAGGAGCTGGTGATGAAGGGTAGAAAGAGAAGGGACATATGTGAAAACTTCTGCTAACTTGTCATCATGACATATTTTTGTAAAACTTAATTAACTCATTTAGAAGCATCACAATGATGCTTGCAAAATAGACCCTCAGAATGCATTGATGAGTGAGATTATATTAGCGGATATCTTTGTTTTGCTGGCAGTCACAACCTATGTGTATGATTGAAATTACTTTGTTTTTTTTTAGTCATTTAAATTTTGCATTCTAATTCTTAAGTCTTTTTAATTGTGTGAATATATTTGTTGCTCCCACAAAATTGAATATTCCTATCTAGGTCAACATACGCGGAGGCAATGACCACTGAGTGACAAGGTTTGCTGGTTTTCACGTCACAGCTGCACCACAACTTTATTGTTTGTTTCTGAATCAGAATCCTCTCAGCAACCCCACTTCATCTGTCAAATACTCCATGGGGACAAAAAAAAGAGAAAGCATTTGTAGTCTTGTTGTTGTTGCAAAAATCCAATCTTTTCTTTCTGGCAGATCAACTACTTAAGTCAAACTCACATCGTTAAAGGAATAGTTAAGTGTTTCACACTAAATAAAATACTCTAAGAATTTATTTCTCTCAGCATCTGTTTTTTCACTTTCCAACTCATATTTCTTCATGGCAACAAAATATCGAATAAAAGTTTCCCCTAGAGCCTGTCTCAGACATTGATCTTCCTCCAGTGCCATGAGGGCATCTTCTAGTTTCAAAGGGATCTCAGAAAGTTTGGGCTGATGAAGGTCTGTGCTGTCCTCTGGAGCAGCCAAAACACCATCGTTTCTTTGAAGTCCATCCAAGCCTGAAGCCACAGTGGCGGCCAGCACCAGGTAAGGGTTTGCCGTGGCTGAGCCCAGTTTATTTTCTATTCTGGTGCCTTTCTCACCATGGCACTTGATATTAAAAGCACAGCTGTTATCGTTGTATGCCCAGGTTGTCGGCACACTCTCCTTCAGGTCTTTACTCTCCTTGGAATAGCGCTTCCGGCAGCTCTCAGCAGGAGCCATCAAGCAGCTGAGAGCCGCGGAGTGCTTCAAGAGACCTGCCAACCATTTTTTCCCAGTGGTCGTGAGCTGCTCCATTCCAGAACTGCTACAGAACATGTTTTTCTCTCCATCGACATCCCAGAGACTATGAGACAAAATTCCTGAATTGCAGAATCCAGTCTCGATGAAAAAGCTGGTGATGTAATTATATTTCCTTGCCACTTCTTTGACAGCTGTTCTAAAGGTAAATGCGTTATCAGCTGAACTGATGCCAAATTCAGGCAGAAAGCAGATTTCCATCTGGCCAGGCCTGGTAGAGGAGGAAAAGCTCTCAACATTGGCCCCAGTGTGATACAACCCATCCACGAGGTCCTGGATGAAAGGCTGGTCGTGATCATTTAGCAATGCTGAAGCAGGGAGAGATATGGTCTTTGAATTGATAATTTCAGGTATACCAAAAATGCAAAAATCATAGATGAAGGCAGAGAACAGGGAGAAGCCAGAGTCCTGCAGCCGGCTCAGCTGCCTCTTTGCGATGTGCCTTGGGGAAGTCATCAGAGGCTCGCCAGTCACAGTGAACGTGTCACAGATCACCCTTGCAGTCCTCTCGGCCCACGGCAAAACTCTGAAGGTCGATAGCTCTGGCATCAGGACTATGTCACTATTAAAACATGTTGCTCTTATGTGATCCACTTCATTGTCCTTAGGATTTGGTATCAATTCAAGATAACCTCGGGGCATGTAAACACCATGGATCACTTTTTCCTGAAGAATTAAAGGATAGAGCAATCAAGTTTTGAAACTTGAAAACAAACAAACACTTGGGGGGTGGGAGAACGAAAAAAAATATTTAACATTTGTTGGTTAAAGCTAGCTTAGTATCAGACAAATTTTAAATAGTTTAAAATAGACCCCCCAAAGGTAATTTATAAACAAGGCTTAATAGCTTTAGCCTTGGAGACTTTACATGCTCATGTTCATGAAAACAGCACTCATAAAGAAAAGCTATAATGATAAAGAAAATGTCTATAGCAAATGACAAAGGTAAAACCTAACAGAATTATTTGAGCTGATCATAACCAAAAATGTTTTTTAAAGCACTTTTTATCGTGTGGCATAGTGGCTAATACTTCAGATAGGGCTTATTCTATTGTAATCCCCACAGGTAACTGACTCCCCAAAGTCTACAGTAAAGAATCCTCAGTCTTCCTCAGAGAGCTGAGGATTGTCACACCCGGGACACACAGGACAGAAGAGCCGGGACTGCTGACAGCTGCACTCCTCTCTTCACTCACCTTTACAACCCACTAATGAACAAACTACCTCACAGGTGCAGAGTTCCAGAAACCTTGCCCGTGAATGTGGACCTATGTTATAGTTTCCAAAATGTCGCAGCCTTCAAGTCATCAGTCCTAACTCTGTCATTAATTCCTTGTGTGAAGTTAAGCAGGTCACAGAACTATGTTATGTGCCTCATATGTTATGTGCCTCAGCCTCCATATCTGTGAAACAGAAGTGTTAGAGTAGATGGTTGCTAAGGCACTTTCTAGTCAAATACCTCTTGGGTGCAATGGATTTAGCTTTTATTTAACTTTTCTATGTGCCATACAACATGGAAATAATGAAGTTATAATGTTGAACAGACATATAAAAATGTAGAAATTGTGTAGTAGGAATATCAATAAGGTTTCATGTGTTGACGTTTCCATTAATGGGTGGAGAAAAAGCTGACTGTAAAGTTTGGTTCCTATGATGTCAGTGAACACCGTGAGGGTAACAAAACCTACTCACATTCTGCAAGCCAAACTCTTTGTTATATTATTTCCAAATCTCAAACAGGGTGGCTAACAAGGAGGGGCTGATGCTCGCAGAAGCGACTCTTCTGCAGGTGCCGGTGAGCCACTTCCTCCTTCACTTTCCACCATCTCTGCACATTTCCAAGTGCCATTTGACCTGGATGATCTAAATCTGCTTTTGCCAGTAGTAAAGTTGAGTAAGTCAAGCACCGTTTATTCAGTGCCTGCTTAATTTTCAACCTACTCAAGGACCTATGTACATAAACTTCGTGTGTGTGTGTTTGTGTGTGTGTGTGTGTGTGTGTGTGCAGGCAGATCTAAAGAATTTTTGAAGAAACAGATTTGAATCTTTTGGAATTCTTTAACAAGTGTTTTGAAGATGCCCAGTTTTTCCCAATATAAAGCAAATGAGAAAAATTACAATTTGATATTGAAGTAATAAGTAAGATATATTTAAACAATAATCTTAGAGGATGCTTAATTTTTATACTTTTGTATATAATACTGATGTCCCTTCCTAAGAAATGATGTTTCAGTAACACAGTTATTAAAGTAAATACATGACATAAACTGAAAAATACTCAGAAAATCTCAAAACATATCTAAAAATATATTTCTCGATATCACTATTTTTGAGAACTTAATAATATTTATTGTCATCCAACAAAAATAGGATATAGTCTTTTTTTTATTTTTTATTTTTTTTTGCAGTACGCGGGCCTCTCACTGTTATGGCCTCTCCTGTTGCGGAGCACAGGCTCCGGACGTGCAGGCTCAGCGGCCATGGCTCACGGGACCAGCCGCTCCACGGCATCAGCAGGCAGACTCTCAACCACCGCGCCACCAGGGAAGCCCAGGATATATTCTTATCAGAATTAGAAGCTAAAAGGGATATGCTTTTTATCTAGCAAATTCTATTTAATCTTTTTTTTTTCTCTTTGTATTTACTCCTGGGTCTTCTGTTGTAATTTTCTCATATCAAACAAATTATAATCTTCATAATTGCAATAAGAGAAAAAAGGGAGTGAAATTATTCAAGGCAGAAGGATGAAAATTACCAGTCTTAATTAGTTTTATATTTATATTGGGTAAATGAATTGCTGTTTGGTAGCTGAAAGTATACATTCAGCTCTTAGGGGAACAATAATGTGTCTGGGGAGTGGCAAGGGAAGAAGCAAAATGAATGATTGGTTTTCAACTAGAATTTCTGTACAGATTACAATAAAATAAGAAAGAGCAATAAGGACCATGTGCTTGCAAATGAATTGAATGAAATTATATTCAATCATAACTCTACTTGCAAAACTCACTTGGAAAAAGTGTGCAGGGATACTCTTAGACCTGGACACACCATGCAGGTCTGTTGCTTCAAATCGCACAAACTGAAGTTGATTTTTGGCCATTTCTTGTTTAATGTGTTTCATTCTAGAGGAGAGTTGAGGTGCAGTAGGAATTGGACTGCTGTTCCTGGTGTTATCTGTAAAATAAAACATGGTCTAAATCATTAGATCATGATGAACTGCGAGGTAAGATGAGGCTAGAGAATAGTAAATTATTCATTATGATCATTAACAAAAGCATCATATGTTTCCATGTCTTTGGCTTATTCCTGAGAACATTGTTCCTAAACAGTCTAGGAGATTATCACCTGGGACGAGGTGAAGGTTAACTCTATTTGCTTAAGTAAATAGCAATATTATATGTAAGCACTTACTGAAAATGTCTTTGCTTATGGAAATTAGAATATATTTACATCACTGCTTTGGCACCATATAAGGCTGTATATAGATGAGTATCATTGAAAAGAATTTGAGCTTCTTGAACTAACTGGTTTTACCCAAATAAAAAGTTCCTGTATGATTAAAGGTAAAATTATTTGTTTGTTTTTATTTTCTGTGCGTTTGCTTTTTTGTTTCATTTTCTTTGCCAAAAGAGCTTTATATCTTTATAATGGCATCTGAATCTAAGACATCTACATCTCTGTCAAATTTAAAATTTGTATAAATGAGCATATAAAAGTGTTTTTCAAGAATGAGAGTGTAGGAGATAAAAAATCTAGACTGAGTACTCCATTTTAAAAAAAATAGAAAACTTAAAAAAAAAGGTTTTTTCAAGACTTTTAAGATAGTCTACAAATTCGAAAACTCTAGAGTTAGAAAAGACTGGAGATAACATCTAATTCAACCAACTCAGTAGCTTAAGTCCCAGAGAAGTACAACCAGGTTCCCTGAATCACACTCTCAGTCCATCACCAAAATTGAAACTGGAACCCAGACCTTTTGATTCTCGGTGGGTGGCTCAATACCATAAAGTGACTGAATGTATCTAAAGTGTATGGGAGGATCAGGCACACAGTGCGCATCACAGATCTTGGCTACTGTCTGACTTTTAGGAGACGCAGCAGATTGTAGTCATTCAGCACAAACACTGAAGCTCATCTGCCTCCCTACAAATCGTGCCTTTGCCCTGGCAACTTTCCTTATCTTAGCTTTCTTATGTGCCTCAGCTTTCTCACTGACACAATATTACATATTTCATAGGCTTGTTATGATGATTAAACAAGTTATTTAACAGTTCTTGGCAGATAGTAAGCACCATATCAATGTTTCTTAAATGCATCAAGTGAGCACAATTACTCTAACCCTGGTAAATGGTACCATGATCATGTCTGAATCTGAATACCCATCAATCTGTCGCATCACTGATGTTGAACAGATGTAATTTTAAAGTGATGCTTGAGTATCGTTTTTTGAGATATAATTATGCTTTCAAAACATAAAGATTGACAGTTTAAAAACACATATTAAGTAGATTTTAAGTACATGAAGCACGTGTAGTCATTTGATTGGTTCTACCTATGCAATGACTGGTTCTACCTATGCAAATATATTAGGGATGCTGTCCCGTCACTGATAAATTTGGCTGCTCTGATGCTCCATAGGCTTTATAACGACCTTCCATTTAACAGAAACAATTAAGCTGTAGCAGTTACGGTGTTTTATGCCAAATTAGCAGTTGCTGTGTTCCCAAACTTATTCTTAAGTATTGGGTGTTCTGTCCAAGATGAATAATTCTCCTTAAAGAAAATAAAATTTATAGGCATTTTAAAATATGGAAAATTTCATATAATCAGTATTCTAAATGTAATAAACAATTACATGTAAACCATAAATATATTAATAACATAAAAAAATCAGAAGACATCTCCTATTAAAGGAATAGTCATTTTACTGGTTCACCAATAATACAATCACAGGTAATCATTAGTTCTTTGCCTTATCTGTATCTTCTACAGTTACTACAATAAATGTGTGTTATTTTAAAATAAGAAAAAGGTTTATCCACTCAATATAGATATTTTTTGTTACCACATACTATTTATACTGCACATATATTATAGGGGCAACCAGAAAAGGGCTGGGCACCCTTAGAGAGCTTTATATTATTGAGTGAGGAAACTATAGACAATAAACATGCCACCAAATGCAAAGGTGGGATAATTTATCATGGTGAAAGTGCTGGGGAAAAACCCCATAATCATCTGAAATATTAATTCTGTGAGATTTGATCACAATGTGGACAGGTCCAACCACTGATTCTCTCTAATATCACCAAGTTGCACTATGGCTGGACAGTGAGTGTATATATTAGTTTGCTAGGGCTGCCATACAAATACCATAGACCAGGAGGCTTAAACAGAAATTTATTTCCTTACAGTTCTGGAGAGTAGAAGTCCAAGACCAAGGTGTCAGCAGGATTGGTTGTTTTCTTCTGAAGACCTCTCTCCTTGGCTTGTAGATGGCCATCTTCTTCACATGGTCTTCCTCTGTGTGTGTGTTTCCTAATCTCTTCTTATAGGGACACCAGTCATATTGGATTAGGGCCCATTCTACAGAACTCATTCAACATTAATTACCCCTTCTAAAACTCTGTCTTCAAATACAGTCACATTGTGAGGTACTAGGGGTTAGAACTTCAACATATGAATTCTGGGGAGACACAATTCAACCCATAATAATATACTGACCAGTTTCCATTTTCTTCAGGGTCCTAATCACCACCTGCCATGTTGTTGTGTAATACCTGTTTACTGTCTTTCACCACTTGCATGTTAGCTCCAGGAGAGCTTACTTATTATGTATTTACTTACTTGCTATTGTATCCCCAGTACCTCCAAGCAGTACAGACATATCATAGGCACTCACTGGCTATTCCTTTAATAATTTAATAATTAATGTGATTTAATTATTTAGTTAAGCAATTAATACATTGTGTGATTTGACCTTGTCTAATTAAAAAGTAAAGATCAGCATCACATTTTGATATGTATCCTAAGTATCAAATTTTCATTTAAAAGTTTAATTCTTTCACCAAATATGAGAGCCCTATTCAATCAAATTTCATTTTCATGGCATCAACTAATCTGAATTGTCTGACTTTCTTTTCTTCAAATAAATTGTACTTCTTAGTTACAATTAAACCTTTTGGTCAGCCCTTCCCAGATGTGTATGATAGAGAATACATGTGTATGACAGAAGAACAGACAGATATTTGCCAGTTCAGGGGCTCATTTGTTTTTCTTATACTGTGGCTCCTGAGAGGTGCTCTCCTTTCCCATCTCCTCAGAGAGTTAATAAATTAAATCAATGTGCTTTTATAGAGGAAGTTTTATGGCTGTGAGTTTTTAAGGGGAAAAATAAGAAAACATGAAAAACCAAGCAAACCTCAAAGCTCTATAGCAGCTAGAAAGCCTTGGAGAAATGTCCATGTTCCATGACAATGAGGACATGTTTCAGTTATAGAGAACAAGCCATAGTCACTTATAAAAGGCAAATTAAATAGGTGTTTGGGCTTTCAGAAAACTCATTTCAAAAGAGGAAAAGTACATTTGAGAGTACACTCTGTAATACATTCAGCTTAGGGACGGCTGCCATGTTCCTTTCCTTCATCGACCTGGCTACCCTGAGAGCCACACTGTTAATGCAGATGTGACCCCACCTTTGGCCACATCACATTAGCCCAGCAGTATTGGAAAACACGGGTGGCAGAATAACTTGGTATAAAAGCTGGGACAAAAACAAAAACAATAAAAAGTGAGGGTAGGGGGAGCTATTCTTTGAAAAAATACATTTTTAATAAATTCAAAGTAGTTAATACAGAGAAGAAAATACCACATTGAAATTCCTTACACTTATCTTGGAGATTTATTTTTATATTCATTTTGAAATTATTTATTGGTTGTTTGTTTGGAGTTGGATACTTTCTGGTACTTGGGGCCTGTAAAAAATCTAGCCCTGGGCCAAAGAAGAACACTGTGAATTAATAAAGTTGAATCAATCAATGGTTATACCCACACCCCTAGTCATATTTGATTGGTGAGAAGAGAGCTCATGACACAGTTCTTTTCTCAGATATTTTGACTTGAGACTAAATAATGGTAAATTCCATTTCTCCTTTATGCCTGAAACTATATAAAACAAAGGTCACAAACTGTGAAAGAGCCAGCATAATCAGCAGATATTTTCTCATTAGCCTTCCCAGTGTTTGGAAATTTTTAAAATTAGTTGACACTTAAATATCAGAAAATTTCATATAAAAATCTTGAGTTCAACCTTCTCTTGAAAAAAGAGAAAGATTTGGCAACACTGCGTGAACATTTCTCTGCAGCAAGCATTGGCTGGAACTCTGAGGTGGACTTCAAATGGGGTATGTATGCATCCTCTAATTCATGGGTTGGCAAATGTTTTCTGTAAATGACCGGACAGTAAATATTCACAGCTTTGCAAGCCATGTGGTCTCTGAGTGAGTAGCACTCACTACTTTCTCACCAGCACACCTCACTCATTGGCATTATCTGCCTGGCCCCTGTGGCATTTCTATTGATAGTCCCTGATGCTTAGAGGCTGCTGGTGCTCATGTTCTTCACTTCATGGAGAAATTCGTGAAGCCAAACACAGAAAGAGACATTCATGAAGCCACGGAGAAATGCAGACATGAGAGATGGTATGAATTGCCCCCGAGGATGTTGACACCCTAAACCCTGGAACATGTAGAATATGTTAAGCTGCGGGGCAAACAGGACTTTGCAGATGTAGTTAAGGTTATGGACCTTAAAACAGGGACATGGTCTTGTATTATTCACATGAGCCCTTAAAAGCAGAGAACTTTCTCCAGCTGTAGGCAGAAAAGAGGTGTGGAAGACGAGGAATTCATAGAAATTCCAAACATGAGAAACATCTGAGGCACTACTGGCTCAGAGATATAGAACCAAAGGCTTCCAGGAGCTAAGGGCCACCCCAGCTGGCAGCCAGCAAGGAAACAGGAACCTCAGTCCTATGACTGCAAGGACATGGATTCTCCCAACAGTGTGAATGATCTTGGAAGTGTATCATTTCCTAGAATCTCTAGCTAAGAACTAAGACGGCCAGCACCTTGATTTTGGCCTTGACATACTTGAGCAGAGAAAACAGCTGTGCAAACCTAGACTTCCGATGTACAGAACTGTGAGATAATGAATTGTGTTCTTTTAAAATGCTAAATTTGTTATGGTGGCAACAGAAAATTAATATATAAGGAGCCTGACAGTGTTCACTTTCAGCCTCTGTGTCCTTCTTAAGCCCTGTGTGTGGTAAAGAATTTCACCTTGCCCAAAGAGAGCTCTGGCCTTTACCCTTGGCCCTGACTGGTAATCTCTAAGCCCTTAGAATGTCCTGCCTGACAAGAGTGCCTTTGTTTTCCTTGTGTCTCTGGTCACACTAGAAAGTCCAGCAATGTCATTTATTACTGAGTCATGTGGCATCAGCTTGACCCCAGTGGAGCTGGAGACTGAGGTCAGCCGTGTGGCCAGTTGACTGTGGAGCTCCAATAAAGACCTGCACACCAAGACTAAGGTGAGCTTCTCTGGTTGGCAATACTCCATTTACATTGGCACACACCTTTGCCAAGAAAATAGTGTTTGTCCATGACTTCAGTGGCAGAGGACAAGTGGGAGTTCCATGCTTAGAACTTCTTTGGACTCTTCATCATGAAACCTTTCCTTAATTGAATTTAATCTGTATTTTTTCATTGTAATAAACCATAACCTTGAGGATAATAGCCTTCGGTGAGTTCTTATAGCTAATTATCAAAACTAAGGTTAGTCTTAGGGAACTCCCAGTCTTGAAATTGGTTTCAGAAGTGAGAGTAGCCCGGTAGACAGTGTATCTTTAACCTTACACCCTGCTATATTTCTACCTTTCCAAACCTTGTTTGTTCAATCTTTTCATCATGGATTCCTATGTGGAATAAATAATTTTAAAATTAATTTCTATCACTTGGATCCCACAGATTTTTGACCAATACACTCATAGGCCAAAATAGCTATATCACTATTGATAACCCATAAATTTAGAATAACATAATTTTTAGTATCTGGTCTTACATTTAGGTCTTTAATTCATTTTGAATTTATTTTTGTGTATGGTGTTGGAGAATGTGCTAATTTCAGTCTTTTCCATGTAGCTATCCAGTTTTCCCAGCAACACTTATTGAAGAGACTGTCTTTTCTCCATTGTATATTCTTGCCTCCTTTGTCATAGATTAGGTGACCATAGGTGCATGGTTTTATCTCTGGGGTTTCTATCCTCTTGCATTGATCTATATTTCTGTTTTTGTGCCAGTATCATACTGTTTGATTACTGTAGCTTTGTAGTGTAGTCTGAAGTCAGGGAGCCTGATTCTTCCAGCTCCGTTTTTCTTTCTCATGATAGCCTTGGCTTTTCAGGGTCTTTTGTATCTCTATACAATCGTAAAATTTTTCATCTAATTCTGTGAAAAATACTACTGGTAATTTGACAGGGATTGCTTTGAATATATAGATTACTTTGGGTATTATAGTCATTTTGACAATGTTTGTTCTTCTAATCCAAGAACATGGTATATCTCTCCATCTGTTTGTGTCATCTTCAACTTCTTTCATCAGTATCATAGTTTTCTGAGTACAGATCTTTTGCCTCCTTAGGTAGGTTTACTCCTAAGTATTTTATTCTTTTTGATGTAAATGGGATTATTTCCTTAATTTCTCCTGATCTTTCATTGTTAGTGGATAGGAATGAAAGAGATTTGGGCATATTAATTTTGTATCCTGCAACTTTACTGAATTCATTGATGAGTGGTAGTAGTTTTTTGGTAGCATCTTTAGGATTTTCTATATATAGTATCACGTCAACTGCAAACAGTGACAATTTTACTTCTTCATTTCCAATTTGGATTCCTTTTACTTCTTTTTCTTCTCTGATTGCCATGGCTAAGACTTCCAAAACTATGTTGAAAAACTCTTAGAGGAAAACATAGGCAGAACACTCTCTGACATAAATTGCAGCAAGATCCTTTTTGATCCACCTCTGAGAGTGATGAAAATAAAAACAGAAATAAACAAATAGGACCTAATTAAACTTAAAAGTTTTTGAATAGCAACGGAAACCATAAGCAAAATGAAAAAACAAACCCCAGATTAGGAGAAAATATTTGCAAATGAAGCAACCAACAAGTGATTAATCTCCAAAATATACAAACAGCTCATGCAGCTCAATATCAAAAAAACAAATAATCTAATCAAAAATGAGTGGACGATCTAAATAAACATTTCTCCAAAGAAGAAATACAGATGGGCAAGAGGCACATGAAAAGATGTTTAACATCACTAATTATTAGAGAAATACAACTCAAAACTACAATGAGGTATCACCTCACACCAGTTAAAATGACTATCGTCAAAAAAGTCTACAAACAATAAATGCTGGAGAGGGTGTGGAGAAAAGGGAACCCTTTGTTGTTGGGAATGTAAATTGATACAGCCACTATGGAGAACAGCATGGAGATCCCTTTAAATACTAAAATTAAAACCACCATACGACCCAGCAATCCCACTACTGGGCATATACCCTAAGAAAACCATAATTCAAAAAGAGACATGTACCAGAATGTTCATTGCAGCACTGTTTACAATTGCCAGGACATGGAAGCAACCTAAATGTCCATCGACAGATGAATGGATAAAGAAAATGTTGCACACATATACAATGGAATACTACTCAGCCATAAAAAGGAAATAAATTGAGTTATTTCTAATGAGGTGGATGGACCTAGTCTGTCATACAGAGTGAAGTAAGTCAGAAAGAGAAAAACAAATACCATATGCTAATGCACATATATGGAATATTAAAAAATGGTACTGGTGTACCCAATGGCAGGGCAGATATAAAGACACAGACGTAAAGAATGGACTTGAGAACATGGGGGTGGGAAGGGGGAAGCTGGAATGAAGTGAGAGAGTAGCACTGACATATATACACTACCAAATGTAAAATCGATGGCTAGTGGGAAACTGTTGCATAGCCCAGGGAGATCAGCTCGATGCTTTGTGATGACCTAGAGGGCTGGGATAGGGAGAGTGGGAGGGAGGCTCAAGATGGATGGGATATGGGGATATATGTATACTTGTAGCTGATTCACTTTGTTGTACAACAGAAACTAACACAACATTGTAAAGCAACTATACTCCAATAAAGATATAAAAAATAAAATAAAATAAAAATAGAGCTACCATATGATCCAGTAATCCCACTACTGAGCATATATCCAGAGAAGACCATAATTCAAAAGGATACATGCACCCCAGTGTTCACTGCTGCACTATTTACAATAGCCAGGACAAGGAAGCAACCTAAATGTCCATCAAGAGAGGAATGGTTAAAGAAGATGTGGTACATATGTGCAATGGAATGTTACTCAGCCATTTAAAAGAACAAAATAATGCCATTTGTAGCAATGTGGATGGACCTAGAGATTGTCATACTGAGGGAAGTATGAAGGGCAGAGAAAGACAAATATCATCTTATATGTGGAATCTTAAAAAAAAAAAGGTACAAATGAACCTACTAACAAAATTGAGTTACAGGTGTAGAAAACAAACTTACATTTACCAAGGGGGAAAGGGGGGAGAGATAAATTAGGATTAACATATACACACTATATATATAAAATAGATAACTAATAAGAATCTTCTGTATGACACAGTGAATAGTCAACACTCTGTAATGACCTATGGGGGAATAAAATCTAAAATAATAATAATAACAATTTTACTTTTAGAAAAGTCTTGAGAGATCATATATTGCAACCCTCCCATTTTCCAGATGAGCAGCCTAGTGGGGAAAGAAAACTGTAAAGCATTTTATAAATGATAGGTGTATAAATTATTTTAAGTGTTCTGACTTTCAGGCTAGCATCTTCAACCAACAACACAATGTCACTAATTCAAAAACAAATCTGGGATTACCAACTAGACCCATATGCCAGTTTGTCCCAGAGTCCTTACCAGTATAGCTGGAGTTTGGGTGAAATTCACCACCAGGAGCACTAGCTGATATTTTGAGGGCCAATGGCTTTATCACTATTGTCTGATCTTTGGAGTCCTTGTCATCTTCTGGCAAATGAGATTCAGCAGAGTCAGGTCCCATGACTGGTTTGTTGGTATCTCCCAATTTGTGGCACACCATTTGGTTTCTAATCCTTTCTGTAGAAATAAAGAAAAATGTTAAGGTCTTCTGCCCATTTTTGATTAGGTTGTTTGTTTTCTTGATATGGGGTTTTATGAACTGTTTGTGTATTTTTTATATTAACGTCTTCTTGGTCTCATTGTTTGCAAATATTTTCTCTCATTCCATATGTTGTCTTTTCGTTTTGTTGATGGTTTCCTTTGCTGTACAAAAGCTTTTAAATTTGATTAGGTACCAATTTGTTTATTTTTGCTTTTATTTCTTTTGCCTTGGCCTAAAGAAAATATTGACTGATATAAGAAAATATTGCTACAATTCATGTCTTCTAGGAGTTTCATGGCGTCATGTCATATTTTGGTCTTTAAACCATTTTGAGTTTATATTTGTATATGGTGTGAGAGAATGTTTTAATTTCATTGATTTCCATGCAGCTGTCCAACTTTCCCAACACCACTTGCTGAAGAGACTGTTTCTTCTCTATTGTATCTTCTTGCCTTCTTTGTCAAATATTAATTGACCTTAGGTATGTGGATTTATTTCTGGGCCTCTATTCTGTTCCATTGATCTATATGATGCTTTTGTGCCAATACCATGCTGTTTTGATTACTGTAGGTTTGTAGTATTGTCTGAAATCTGGGACAGTTATACCTCCAGCTTTGTTCTTTTTCCTCAGTATTGCTTTGGCAATTCTGGGTCTTTCGTGGTTCCATATAGATATTAGAGTTATTTGTTCTAGTTTTGTGAAAAACGTCATAGGTAATTCGATAGAGATCACATTAAATCTGCAGATTGCTTTGGGTAGTGTGGCCATTTTACCAAAATGAAATAGACATTTCTCCAAAGAAGACATACAGATGGCCAACAGGCACATGAAAGGATGTTCAATATCACTAATTATTAGAGTAGTGCAAATCAAAACCACAGTGAGGTATCACCTCACACCAGTCAGAATGGCTATCACCATAAAGTCTACAAATAAATGCTAGATTTAAAAAGGGAACCCTCCTACACCATTGGTGGAAATGTAAATGGGTGTAGCCACTATGAAAAGCAGTGTGGAGGTTCCTTAAAAAACTAAAAATAGAGCTACCATATGTTCCAGTAATCCCACTCCTGGGCATATATCCAGAAGAGATGAAAACTCTAATTCAAAAAGATACATGTACCCCAATGTTCACAGCAGCACTATTTACAATAACCAAGATATGGGAACAACCCAAGTGTCCATAAACTGATGATTGGTTTAAGAAGGTGTGAGGTGTATATATATACACACACACACATATATATATATACATACATATACACAATGGAATATTACTCAGCCCCAAAAATGAAATATTGCTATTTGCAGCAACATGGATGGACCTAGAGATTATCATACTGGGTGAAGTAAGTCAGACAGAGAAAGAGAAATATATGATAATCACTTATATGTGGAATCTAAAAAAGACAAATCTATATACAAAACAGAAACGGACTTATGGTTTCTGTAGTAGATTTAACGGTTTTCATAGAAACAAACATATGGTTACCAAAGGGGAAAGGGAGAGTGGGGAGGGAAAAAATTAGGAGTATGAGATTGACAGATACACATCACTATATATAAAATACATAAACAACAAGGATTTACTGTATAACACAGGGAACAATATTCAATATCTTGTAATAACCTATAATGGAAATTAATCTGAAAAAAAATGTATATAACTGAATCACTTTGCTCTACACTTGAAACTAACACAATACTATAAATCAACTATACATCAATTTAAAAAAAGAAAGAAAAATGTTTAAAAATATTGGCACTGTTTTCAACTGTCTTTCAATATGATGTAAAGAGGAATACTTGAGAAAATAATTTATTCCTAGGCAGTGACATACCAAATAAAGGGAAGTGGGAGTAGTTCACCCTGGTTTTCAGCCATATGGGGTTGCATTTTCTGAAGAGAATTTTAAAACAATAATAAAGTTTACAAAAGTCTAACTGCATTTTATTGTTGCCATGCACTGGCCATTTGTACTGCCCCTGCCTTGGAACATCACTCCTCCTAGAATTGAGACTGTTGTCCAAATCAACTCCTAGTTTCAGCACTGTTTCAAATCCACTGGAGTCTAGTTGGAATTCCAACATGTGTTATGAAAACTTGATCCACATCTTTATTGTGGCCTCTCTCAGTAATGATCTTTGTACTCATTCTCAGAGCAGAAATATGCTTCTCTTCTTACTCATATGTTCCTTCTGTTCTGTACTCTCTTTTGTTCACACTACTATTTTCCTAGTTCTACTCCCTTTAAATTCTAAATATTTTTATTATTTTTATATATTTATACTGCAAGCCTATATTTTCCATTTTTTATGTTGCCTATGTAGGAATAAATTTTCTTTCTTTCTTTGCTTCTCCCATAGAAGAGAATAAAAATGTTTTATGAAGAAGAGACCAAATAGAGATTGTCTTTGACTACATATTATTGGGGGATCATAGTAGCAAGATACCTTTTGAGTTGGCTATATCCACTTCTCCTATTTCAGTTGAAAACATATGTAGTTTAGTGACTTCCTTTCTTGTCTTTCTTAAGTTACTCATCCTGCTGGCTTTAGTCTCATTACCTTCATCTCTGATGTCCTGTAATAATTAATAAACAAAAAGTCAAATAACAGATCATGCATACAATGAAATTTGGAGGTCAAGAAAGAATGATGGTATAAAAATAACTCTAGGAGATTTTAAAAACAAGGTAAATTTGCTTCCACATCCACTTGAATAATTCAAAATTAAGAGGCTCAACATTCTGCTGACAGGATGGATTTTCTGTATATCTCCTTTTATATGTGGTACAAAAAATATCACCAAATAAATTAAAATCTTGCCCAACTAGTCAAGATTTTCTATATCTTTTACTCTGGGATATTTTGCATTATTTATTCTTAAGTAATTTTACCAAACCCATTTTAGCTTCAAAAATCCCTCTTTTATAATTTTTCTCTCTCTTTTTTTAGGATCTCTGATGTTTTTGACCAGAGATATAAGTATTATACCTAAGGAATTAGATTCTCCTCTTCTTACCCTCATCCTAATTGCATCAATATTTACTTCAAAAAAGCACATGCTTTCATAAAATTCTATTTTGTGACTGTATTTTATGTGTGTGAAACAATGTCATGTTCAAACTGTTTTATAGCTTGGGAAAACCTAAAGAAAAACATATTAAAACAAAATAACCTAACTTCAACACTCTAGTTATAATCTTTGACAGGATCCCTTGACAGAGGTGTCAAGGGCAATTCCCCCGTGGGGAGCTGGACAGTGAGGCAGGGGCTGGGGATGGAGGGCTCTGGTGTCTCTGCCCGATCAGTGGACAGAATCATCCCTGCAGTCCTGAGTCACAACTGAAATAAATAAGAATTCTTTAAAATAAAAAGCTGACATTGATTTTTTTCATTTATCCACTTTTATTTTTAATTCACTGAAATAATTTTTAAAAGAATCAATTATTTTCTACTCAAATGGCTTGATACTTTATACACATCATAATGTACTGACTACAGATTCTATTCTAAGTTTTGTGTAGGTGTCATTACTTCTACCAAGTCAACTTTTCTGATTTTTTTAATGAAGTGTAATTGACTTAAAATATTATATTAGTTTCAGGTGTACAATCTTAAATATTTTTATAGAGTATACTCCATACAAAGTTATTATAAAATATTGACTATATTCCTTGTGCTGCACATTACATCTTTGTAACTTATTTATTATCTGCCTAGTAGTTTGTACCTCTTAATCATCTACTCTTATTTTGCCCATCCCTCCCCACACCTCTCACATTTGGTAGTTTGTTCTCTGTATCTGTAGGTCTGTTTTTGTTATATTTTTTCATTTTTTTAAATTCCACATATAAGTGAAAATATACAGTACTTGTCTTTCTCTGTCTGACTTATTTCACTAAGGATAATATGGCATATATATATATATATATAATGGAATATTATTCAGACATAAAAAATGAAGTTTTGCCATTTGTAACAACTTGGATGAACCTGGATGGAATTATGCTGACACTGGTATTTTTAATTTTTTTTTTTACAAACTCCTCATTGTGGTTTGAGGTCAGAGGGTCAGGGTCAAAAACTATATTCTAAAATGTTTCGAGCTATTTTCTTTTTGAAGAGCTATTTCTGAAGTTTCCATCCCTGGAGACAAGTTATAAATACATGTCCAGAGTGGTTGCTGGGGAACAGCTGTACCATTTGTCAATTAAATCAATTCAATCTCTGAAGACTAAAAGAAGAAACATGAATTTAACTGTTTTGTGTCTATGTGTAGTTATGATACATTGTTCTTATTGTTACCATGTTTTTGAAAAAGATATATTTCATAGGATAAAGTCTTTGTGTGATTTTTTTTCAAGGAACTAATATTTATTAAGCACTTAATGTATACTAAATACCAACATTATACTTTAAAATTTTTTAATTTTATTATGGTAGGAACACTTAACATGAGATCTAGCCTTTTAAATTTTGAAGCAATTTTTAAGTTGGCCATACTGTTTTTTTCTTTTTTTAACATCTTGTGTGATTTCAAATTTCACTTTTTAGAAAATTGTGGTCTTTCACTACAGATAATCTTATATTTGGATCATGTGATATTTATTGTTATAGTCATTTATTTTTTTCTAGTAGTTTATAATTTTATTCAAATATTTGTGTAATTTTTCCCTATGCACTTTGGATAGGATTCTGACAGTGACATACTAGCCTTATTGTATATATTCACAATTTCTAAGATTGCATTGCCAGAAATATACATTATATAGTTGTAATTTGGGTAAATGCTTTTGCATATTTATGTCTCTAGTTATTTTTAAGAAGTCTTCTTTAGAAAATGACGTATTAGGCCAGTTACACGAATTTCAAAGGAAACTGAGCAGACTAATATTTGTGTTAGTTTGATTCATTAGGGATCCTCTCATACACAGATTGATGGAATCAAATGAAACAAATTTTAAGATTTCTTCCAGCTTCAAAGTCTAACTGCAACCAAATAACAATGTGCTACAATTGAGCACTCTGTCAGGCACATTTCTTCAGCATAACCCTCAAGATGTTAGAATCTCCATCTTACAAATGAGAAAAGTGAGACCCTGAGTAACTTGCCCAAGGTCACGAAGGTGAATGGAAAGTAGAGAGTATTGATGCAAACAGGTCCTCTGGTTTCCAAAATGCCATTCTGCTTCCTAAATTTCAGAGACTCAAACACAGAGAATGTTTATTTTAGTAATTTTCACCTGCCTTTATATAAACCAGACCAAAAGGGGAAGTTTATTAAGAAAAACAAGGACAATTTATCGAGTTCCTAAAATGAGAATTTCACCAATAAAAACCCTAGAACTAAGTCACAGTATGTGCCTCTGACTCCAAAATAGATGCTCAATTTTTTTTCAAATGAAGAATACATTTAGTTCAGTCCTTTGATTTTCCTTTATATACTAAAATGATCATTTCTATAATAGCTCAAACAAATTTAGTGGATCTCTGATTTACCTCACCTCCAATAAGTATTTGTATTCTCTTTAATCTCTTAACTACATTTAGTTACAATGTGAATGATGTTTCAGTAAAAAAAAAAATCTACTAGTCAAGATTCATGTGATTTGAGTCCTAATTCTGACTTTTCCACTAAGTAGCAAGTCCTCGGGAGCCTTGGCATTTTCATCTGTAAACACTGCTATAAGTACAATTCCCAAAAGCATATTAACATTTTACAAGTATTTTTATAACCAAAAAATGTTATATATTATTTACTACTCACAACTTTTAGGGAACATTTATTATCACCTAAGTTTTGCCAAGGCAGAAACAGGTTCACCAGGGTTAAATGATTTGTTCAAGGTCATATGACTGCCAAGGAAGAATGGGAATTATCTGGGGAGCTTCCCAAATTACCATAGCAGACAGCTGAACTACATGAAATTCCACTTCTATTTTATAAGATTATCTGTATGACTTCTAAAAATTTGTTCACTCAACTCCCTTATTTACATATTCTTCTACAATTTTATTGTGTTTTAATAACTCTTTCCTGAATAAGGGTTAAAACCATCTTAAGTCACTATCAGCTTAAACTTCATCAGTCCAAACAATGAGGACTATGGATAAGGCAAAATCAAAGACATAAAAATAAACAAAACATGGTCCCTTTCATAAAGAATCTTACAATCTAGTATAGGCAATAAAGTGTTGTTATTGAAGTTGAAGGCTCCCATGTTACAAAGAAAGAGATAGTTAGGCTACCCTAATTCAGAGGCAGCAAACTCAATGCTGAGCTGGTAACAGAGACGCAGTGGGCTGTACGTTGAACACCAAAGCTGACATCCATCCAAGGAAGGAGCCAACGTGTGGATCTAGCCAATAGTTGCCATAACAAAATATGGCCCTAGTGATGACAGTTTTCCAAATTTCCAAGGAATGCCAGAAATCTGGATTTTCATATGAAATTTTATGATTTTTTTAAATGTTGGCAATCAATTTAAAGTATAAAGTAGGAAGTAAAGAAGAAAAGAAAGATATTCAATTCCCATATAGCCAGATCTCAAAAAGACTGGAATGTTGTTCAAAATATTCAGCAGTGCTAGAGGCCCTGGGCACAATGATAACAGCAGAGACCACCTATTTTTCCCCAGCAGTGGTGGCTAGTGCAGATGGTCAAGATATTTAACCATTAGTACAGATAATAAAAATAACAAATACTTTTATTTTACCTACTATGTGTCAGCTCTCTTCTAAATGCTCTGCGTTTCGTCTCAGAACAACCACTTGAGATAGATACATTGTCATCTCCATTTTAGAGATGAGTAAAACTGAGTCAAAGAAAGACTAATTAGCCCACACATCTTGTAAGTGGTAGAGCTAGGACTCGAACCCAGGTAATTGGCTCCAGAGCACAAGTGCTTAATGCATTGTTAATGAATACAGTCAGTCAGAATGCCCCAGAATCATTGCTGGGGTGCTGGGAAGCCAGAGCAGGATTCTAGAGGGTCCCTGCAGGACCAGGTGTTAACTCTTTAGTAGATGGATTATGGAGAGGTCTAAGGGCCCCAGGGAAACAGTAGGAGAGCTAGAGAAGTTCAGAGGGTTGGGGTACCTTTAAGGGACTCTTGTCAGCAGCTGTTTACCAACCAGTTTAGAAAAGTTTTATCAAGTAGTTGACATTACAGGTACAGCTGACAAATTTCCTGGTTACACCATTAAGTCGGACAAGCCGTGCCTGATGCGTAGTAAGTACTAAATAGATGTTAGTCATGATTATCTTAACCCAGGCACTGTGCATTACTGAGGATCTTTGCTTCAAAGATACCTCTTTCTAGGCTACCTCATGGGCCCTGAACTCATGAGAGATGACTCCTATTCAGTCAGGCTCTAATCCCTCCCTTTTCTAAGCATCTCTAGACTCTGAACATAGTAAACTAGTGGAAACTCTCAGAGAGGTGAGGGTATGTCAAGTAGTCTGAGGGTTCTCAGTGGGGAGCCAACATACTCATGCTTGTAATCTACAGCACTGCTATTAAACAGGCAGACTGTTTTATAAATAGGGTCTTCAGAGAGTCTTCAGGGAAACTAGGCCAAGCTTAAACAGCAGAGGGGACACTTGAACTAAAGATAGAAAGAAGTCAATAAACGAAGCTGGAAAAACCATGAGCATAAACACAGATATGTGTGAACATTCAAATCTAATTTATGCTTAATTTGGACAGTCTCAAAATTCTACTACAACAGGTTGACTCTGATTTCTTTTGACATTTCCACCAGAGAAGCTTTTCACACTTCAGATACTTTTCTACTATCATTCTATCAGATGACTTCAGTTCATACACAGGAATGGCCTTTAAAGAATATTTCATATTACAAGATATTTTCATAATTCATGTTTTTCTCATCACAGCATTTCCTTTGAACATTGTTTATATGGCTTAATGTGTTTGTCATTTTGCATTTCCACTCAGTGGCTGATCAAGTTAACTAAAAGATTTAACCTAAAGGGGTACTGCCAAGCATTAAATTTAGGCATAATTTTACCTAATAAGTTTCTTTCCAGTAAAGTAACCAGTGTTATTTAGATTCTGTTCATTTACTTTTAATTTTCTCTGTTACCTTTTCAATGTCAATACTTTAAAAATCCTTGTTTTAACCCCTGTATACTGGCTATAGTCTGTGGTATAGTTATTAACGCATTTACCATACACTCTGATTTTGTTGATGAGGGGAGATGCATGAAACAGCCAGCAAGAAAAATAAATAAATAAATCCCACATCCCTACATCAAGTTGCTTTGGGTTTTTTTTGTTTCTTTTTTAATTTTTGTTTTTGTTTTTGTATTTGCTTGCTTGATTTTTCATGTACATACCCTCATTAATAAAATCAGAGTTTGGGGTTGACATGTACACACTGTTATATTTAAAATGTATAATCAACAAGGACCTACTGTACAGCACAGGGGAAAAAAAGTCAGAACAAGTTTTAACCTGTGTTAGAAATAATGTTAAAAAGGATCAGTGATTATCAAATTTAAAAGAATATATCAAAGAGAAAAAAATTTCAGTTTCCTTAAAATGTATTCTTCAAAGAAAAGGGGAAGAAATGTGTTCAAAATATTTGTAGAAAAGATATTTCAAAGAAC
This sequence comes from Mesoplodon densirostris, assembly GCF_025265405.1. Taxonomy (NCBI): domain Eukaryota; kingdom Metazoa; phylum Chordata; class Mammalia; order Artiodactyla; family Ziphiidae; genus Mesoplodon; species Mesoplodon densirostris. Next base: position 73,147,405 of record NC_082672.1, read on the forward strand.
ACATTCTAAACTTACATCAGCTTATCTAAAAATATCCATACCTATTAAACCCTTTTCCTACTTCCAGCAACTTGGTCTAAGAAAATAATTCAAAATATGTAAAGTTATATGCATGTCCAGTGCCATCTTTGTTATAATAGTGAAAACTTGAAAGCAGCATAAAGTAGGAAGAGTTAAATACAGTGTGGTAATTCTGTTCAATAATTCCCCATTTAAAAGTATGTGCTTCCATTTCCCACATTTTTCTTAGATTACCACAGTCATTACCAACTTTCTCTTTATCTTCAGTGTTACCGTTCTCCTATCCATCCTCCAGACTTCTGCCCATATCACTTCTCTAAATCACAATTTTGGTCTTGTTATTTCTCTGCATAGGATACTTCCACAGTTTACCTTCTCCTTCAGGAAAAATTCAAATTAGTATTCTCTGAGGCCCTGCATAACCCAGCCTTACCAACCTCTCCAAACCCTAAGGCAATGATTAGTTTAGCCCAAGTATAATGATTCCTTAAATGCCAAGTATATACTTAGGTGCCCCTTCTAGGATTAAGAACTTCTGCAGCCATAAACCAAGGAACTACTTAGACCTCCCAATATCCACTTGGGCAATCTAGGGTAGAGATTACAGTGATCTGAACTAGGATAATGGCTGTGGAGATGAGGCAAAAAATGAGCATACTACAGATATATTTGGGAGGTAGGTTTGGAAGGTTGGTGATTGACTGGATATAGGAAATAAAGTAGACAGAAGGATTTAAGATAGCAGTAAGGTTTCTGACCAGGAAACCCAAATGAGGAGGAGACCTGAGAGGAGAGTTTCTGGGTTCTATTTTGGGTATAAAGAATCTAAGATAAGTGTGTCATCTGGAGGTATGCAGCAAATATTAGCCATATGGGTCAGAACCAAAAGATGAAACAAAAGGAAAAAAGCAAAGGCCTGACAGTGGTTGGAATTATTAAGGAAAAAAAGAGCAGAGACTGAAAAAAATAAGGACTAAGATAAAAATGAGAACAACAATATTTAATGATTAAACATAGAAATTGAATCCCTGACAGTAGTCAGAGAACAAAGGATGAGAATGTGAAAGAAAAAACTGGGACAGGATGACTTCATTGACATAAAAAGATAAAAGCTGTATTTAAAAGAAGGGAGCACCAACAGGCCATGTTACTGAAATGATAAATAAAGTTAGTATTAAAACTTGCCCATTGTTTTTTGCAACCAGGTCACTGGAGGCCTTGGTAAGAGCAGTTTCAGTGGAAGAATGTGAGCAGCAGCCAGGCTGCAGTAAACTGAGGAGGACTGAGAAGTGTTCAGTCCTGGGTCCACACACAATAAGTGCACCAGAGATGTCCACCACCATCGAGTGGGGACAGGCAGGACATACAACTCAAAAATACAAGAGAAGAAGACAGAGGATGGCCACTGGAAGAGTGCATAGGGGTCCAAGAAAAGTTTAAGTTGCTTTTAGGAAGAAAAGACTTACATGAATTGTATTTAAATATTAATGAAAGGAGTCTATAAAGAAGGGGGTGTTGAAGAAAGGAGAAAAAGGCTAAAGTGAGATCCCTGAAAGGGCAAAAAGTATGGAAACTAGAGTTGAAATGAAGGAATAACTTTAATATATCTCCTTCCATAAGAGGAAGTAAAGAAGAAAGAAGATAGAAGGTTAGAGGAGGGGAGAAGAGGAAAAATCTGGAGGAAGAGGAGAATTAGGAGTAGGAGAGAAAGAAGGGAATCCTCAAAGTTTAATGAGTGCTTTTCAGATGACATAACTATACCTCAGTAAGATTAATTGCACCTAATGAGTGGCAGAATCTGAATTTAAAACTAATTTTAAACTTTGATCTTTCTTATCCATTCTGGGTGTGCTCAGACAGTAAGTATATGGAAAACTAAAGGTTTAAGAAGAATGGAAGTGGTTTGACATAGACATAGCAGAGAACGAGAAAAAGCCAACTCAGGAAACAAAAATGTCTAGTGTCTAAAAGAACTGAAGACTTTAAAGTTTTAGTGGCACCAATATTCACAGGTAAATTATTTTTCTCCAGAAAACCTCTGTTGGGGTTGTGAAAAACACAGGGTTGAGGTTTTGTGATGATACAAACTCAGGAAGACAATGAGAAAAATAAGTTGAAGATATTGGCAAGTAAGAGGCTAAAATAATGAGACATGAAATCCAAGACAGATGGCATAGGAAGTGAAATCAGGAAAGACTGACAAAGAGAACCTAGTCAAGGGATTGGAGAGTCCTAGAAGGGGCCATTTTAGATATACCCTTGAGCTTAATACATTGACTAGAATAAAATGGAAATTGATTAAGTATTTTCTAATAAAGAATGAATGAATGGCAACCAAGGTCTACCATGTTGAAACACAAGGCCAGAAGGGACATTTGATTCATATCTCTCCTTCATAAATAATACCAAATGAGATTTCTTTGAATGTCCAACAGGACCTGATAGTAATCCAATAGGTTGACATAATCAAAACAGCTTTCCTAGATAAAATATTATGTGGAATCCTTCAAAGTTTTCTCGAGAAGGGCTTAGAGAAAGAGAAACTTCTGCTGGTGACAAGCTGCTCCACAACTCTGTCCCCTCTCCTCACTAATTTCACCTTTCCTTCAGGGTTTTTTTCACCATATTTATCCCCAAAACGGCACCTTATCTCCAGGGTTATGATTACACCCTTTAAAATATAGAATCTTATTTCCAATGCTTCCTTATAGCATAGCTGAAACATGCTAATATTTCAAAAGAATGTTCTAAACATTAAAGAAGTATATGAAAGAAAATAAAGAAAACTCAGAAACATTAAAGAGAACCAAAATATTCACTTTCTGTAGTCCTGGCTGTTAACTATGTTTGTATACTCTGATCTGTTCCATGTCTTATTTAAAACATTGGTCAATTTATTATCCGTTTAAGTTGTCTGGCTCCCCAGATAAATAAACATCATTTGGAGTTTATTTTAAAACCTCAGGGATTTCCCTGGCTGTCCAGTGGTTAAGAATCTGAGCTTCCACTGCAGGGGACACAGGTTCGATCCCTGGTAGAGGAACTAAGATCCCACATGGCAATAAATAATTAAATAGAAAAAGAAAAACTTCAACACCTTTTTATGGCCTAGTGAGTAATTCATTCCTTCCACCAAGCTGTTTCTGCAAAGTCACTTTAGTCTTACACTAAATTAGAGAGTCCCTGAGATCATTATGCACAAGGACCCAACTTATAGAAAATAAGATATTCTTACAAAGACACTATCCACATATCTACTTATTCTAAAAACTAGACCTTCATCTTTACATTTTAAAGAATTTTCATCCTTAAACTGTGTTGCACTTTAGGAGCCTTCATCTGAATACGTGAAAAGCAATAAGAAATTTCAGTCTTTTTTTAAAACTTCACATTCCAACCTAAGAGTGCCATCTCCATCCTTTGAAGTGAAATTATGCATCGACGAAAACTACAAATAAATTTTTGGAAGTTACAGAGAATCCAAATTTTACTTAATATAATGGGCTAAAATGGGATGGGCTATTTGGAAAAGTGTCAAGTTTCTTGTCCTCAAGCTCATTTGTGGAGAGGTTATAGAGTCAAATGTCAGAGATGACCCAGATCATTTCCAGTTCTACCACCATAGATACTCACCACCTTTGCAATAAAATAATCTAAATACTAGTTGGCAGATTAGGTGGAACATAATATATATCCACATCCGCCCAAGAATTATAGAGAAACTGTCATTATAAAAAGCCTCTGTGTGAAGCAATTGTCACAGTGTAAATGATATGGCTGCTCCTCAAGTGAAGAGTTGGGATCTTGCTTCCATTCCCAGCAAGATGGCAAATAGGCAACATCAGCACCAAGCCCAGAGCAAATCGCAACCTTGGGGGCAAAGCAAAATCTGTAACAGTACATTCTATACAAGAAAAGAAAAGCCTAATCAATAGTTTCAGAGAAGGGAAAAAATGCTCTTATAAAGGTCTAACAACATGTTATTTTCATAACATGAAACTAAATAACAAAGGAAGCTGAAATAATAAAGGAAGCAAAACGTTCGGTCAATTCTCTGGGCTTGGTGCTGGTATACCAGTCTTACTTTGCTTTTTCATAGTGAACCAAAAAAGAAATCTCCATGTTTTCCAGAGAAATTAAGATTTTCACCTAAAAATATATTTATCTGTGTAGATAGGATCAAAGTAATTTTTGAAGGCTTTGTGGATGGGCAGAAAAGCAACAAATATACTTCAATAGGAAGAAAAGACTTGTAGAAAAATTTTAATGTACATTTAGCATATAATATAATACATATAATATTTATGATAATGGATTCTTGTAATACAGTTGAAATAAGATCCAAGAACATTATAGAACTGTTGGTGAAAATATCAACTGATAGCCTGCAGTAGATAAAAATACTGGGTCTCATCAAAAATATTTTAAACATGACAGGAGAAGGCATTCTATCTTTGTAAAAATATGATGTGCCTATAACTAGAATACTAAATATAGTTCTCATCACTATACCTTAGGAAAGACTTAATGGGATAGAAGTGAATAGATGTTTGTTTATATAAAAGTATACCACATATATTTTTTTCATTATGACAGAAAAGCAAATGAAGTTCTACCATGTAAAGAAAAAGTGTAAAACTCTTTAAGGCTGTAAAAATGAAAACTTAGGGAAGATATTACTAATCAGTCTAAAATATACTAAAGCATGTATGATAACTAATTCCTGTTTCATGAGTGCTCACTGTGTTGTAAGCACTATTCTAAGCACTTTGCATGTATTAAGACATTTAATCCCTCCACAATACCTCTTCCATTTGGTAATATTAATGCCCAAATGAAGCACAGAGAAGTCCAATAATTTGCCCCATGTGACACCGATAGTAAGTAATAGAGCTGAGATTAAAACAGAGACATTTTGGCTTCAGGGAATGTACTCTTAGCCACTGCATTTGAAACACAAACCTAATTTTTAACATTGAGAAAGGCACTTAATGAACTGGAAGGAGGTACATTTGAGGCAAATGAAAATAAGTATAAAATGAGATAAAAACCTTGAAATCTGAAAACAAGACTTTGAATCCTAAAAGACAAAACACATTTAAAATATAAAAATAGAATCAAGAAGTCTTTACAAACTTGCACACCCAGTAGCATAGAGCAGGAAAAGTAGGGTAAGTTGGGGTAGGTGAATCTCTAGCCTTGAGTGCGGCCTCAGTCAGTTACAGCTTCCCCTGGTGCCACACTTGCTGCCGACATATACAGAGGCTGCAGAGGATGAGAAGCCTCTGGTCTCACCCCACCTGGCACCCATTTCTCTTCCACATTTCAATGTGGAAGGCGCAGCCTTTTGTGTCCACCTGGGTGGATGTTTTCTCTATTGAGCCATAAGCATCTACAGGGCAGCGAGTAGATCTTACCCAGGTCTCTTGGCATATCATACAACTCAGTGCCGCACTCAGGTTTTTGATAGATAGATTTTAATTTTGGTAACTTGATGTGCTGCTATTTTCCTCAATTTCACAATGTCATACACGCATAGGGTGTATTTTGAGGAATAAGAATGTGTTTTTGATCTATATTCTTTTCACCACTGATAAGAATTTGGCTGAACGCATGACTTCATGACATTGGAGTAGGGAATGTCAGTAAAACATTCTTTAGGGACATACCATATCTAAGGTTAATAACAGTTCATTTTTACTGAAGATTCTGACAAAGAATTTGTTCAGATTGGGTACATGATCATCCTGGGGATTTTCTTTATACATCTAATCCACCCTCCTGAATCCATCAGGCCTTTGTTAACCTCGTGCTGCTGCTGCTTACTTCACCAGGGTGTCTGGTACAGCACACAATCACTGTCCTTTTCTAGACATCAGTTAACAGGAAAAAGATATCACACACCATCTCCCCCGCTCCTCCCATATTCATTCTCTCTGAAATATGACCTTAGGCAGGAAAGCACAGAGGAGGTTACTCAATGAAGAGTTGGGTCAAGTGGACACCAAGACTCACCTTTACTACATCTACCACATCTATTAAATATAATGTCCATCCCAGTTACAAAGGAACTTTTTCCCAAAAGGCAGAATATATCTTTTGTTGTAAAAATTGTGTACTTTAAAATCATATTGTTGGTTTTTGTATTCTCCTAAGAGTGAACTATCAACATTTGGTCTAGACTGGTCTTGGGGAGAGTGTGACTCATATATTTTCACAAAATCTGGGTCACCTGGAATCCTTAAAATTGTGGAAGGTGGGGGAGAAAACACAGTTCTGCCATGGGCTCAGGAGTAGTAAAACCTAATCCAAGAAGAAATTAAATAGTTAGAAATCAAAATTTCAAAAAGCTATTATGTGTATACTAATCACTTTCTTTCTCTAAGCCATCATTTGCAGCTACAAGTTTACTTTCAGACTAATTTGTTCTCTTACACATGTCTATCATTTGATGCCTCTGACAATGACAGGACACTACTTGATAAGCCACAGCCACTCCGCAGTGGGTCCCTTCTTCACACAGTGTAAACCAGTTCCCTTGTGGAAAGTACTTGTCTCCATCCCAAAGCACACTGCTAATGCTCATTATACACAGCAGTTACCCTATTTTCCCTCAGGTGTTTTTATCTTTTTCAAAATAAATTTATTTATTCAGTTATTTAGTTTTGGCTGTGTTGGGTCTTCGTTGCTGCGTGCAGGCTTTCTCTAGTTGCGGCGAGTGGGGTCTACTCTTCGCTGTGGTGCGGGGGCTTCTCAGTGGTGGCCTCTTTCGCTGTGGAACATGGGCTCCAGGCACACGGGCCTCAGTAGCTGTGGCACGCAGGCTCAGTAGTTGTGGCACACAGGCCTAGTTGCTCCACGTCATGTGGGATCCTCCCGGACCAGGGCTTGAACCGATGTCCCCCACATCAGCAGGCGGAGTCTCAACCACTGCGCCACCAGGCAAGTCCTGCTTCCTTAGGTTTTAAGCTGTCTTCCCCACCAGATGGAGGAGTCTATTCTCTATTTGCCACTATTTCAAACACAGTGCATTGGTCTACCACTGTACCTCACACAGTGTAGGCATGCTTCTTACACTGTATTTTCTTAACTTCAACCAATGAAAACCCACATACTCCCAGACTTGACCACAACATAACTCCCAGTCTACATTCTAGACTTTCAGAATGGTCTGTGAGAATAACAGGAGTCACAGCTGGGTACATACACATTAAGAAGTAATGAGAAATGCAATATGTTGACAACTGAGTTGTTTAAATATATTCTAAAACGGATGAGTGGCTATCACTATGTAAAATGACGTGCATTTCAAATATAATTTGAAAATGGCTTCTTACCTTTAGTCATTTAAACACAAAGCATTTTTGTTTGAATGAAACAAAAACTTTGAGAAAACAAAGATTGTTCTCTCAATGACAACCAAAATTGGTATAAACATTTTTATATCATACTTATGCTTCAAACTCAGTGCCTAATGAAGTTATTTTAAATGATTCATCAAGCTAAATATGCTTTCCTAATGCTAATTCTGAATTTAGTTTTTATTACATTTATAAACTCAATGTGTAGTAGCGAGTTTCTTCATAAACTTCCTCAGTGTAGACATAAAACTAGTGTAATCACATAGTCCTTATTCATTCTGGCACTCAAACAGTTGACATAGAATAATAAAAACTTTGCTATCAGTATTTTGATAAATAACACGTTAATTATTAACTTCATACCTCCTTCAGAAGGTCCCCTTCATCATTCACCTCACACATTTTTATGTAAGTTGGCTGTGGAAACCACAGTATCCCCAACAAATGCATTCAACATGTATTTATATGTATACCCAAAACAAACACTGCAGATGATGAATTGCATAGAGGCTCTTTCCAGAGGGGTCTGACAGGTAACAAAAGATAAGCACCAGACTGATGTGTCATGCCCAAGGCATAATACACTAGAAATGTACTAGAAAAGTCTAATGACGAATTTTCATTTATGCCTGACTCCCTCCAAACAAAGGATATACAAAGCTTAAAACTGGGTTGATCAACATTTTCTGCAACATACTGGTTTTCTTATATAACAATTGTATTCTGGAATGAAATCTATTGTTAAACTGAGATAATGAAATATTTATTAGACAACTATGCTACCGAAGTCCACAGACAAAAACACAATTGGAAAAACACACCTGTAAGTGACCCAGATTTTTACTGATGGCAAAGATCTACTTATTTGTAATTTCTATTTTTATTTTCCTTTCTAGCATCACTTCTAGTCTCTAAATTAATTCTGGTCCTGTGTTGTATTACTACTGTCATCTTTCTTTAGCCTTTTCAATTCTCCAAATGTCAGTCTCTGAAGAACCCCAGCCATTCCAGCTGTCCACAATGAGCCCAGAAATCATCTACAAGCTGCTCTACATGGTCTCAGAAACAATCCTAACTCAGTCAGAGGAAATAGGAAATGGTTTCTCAAAGGGAGTTCGCTGCCTTCAACCACAACTTCAAGTCCAGTTAATGGGGGATGGTAGGAGGCTTTTTCTGAATCTAGTCAAACCTTCTGTACCCTCCTCCTTGTGTGATGTACAGTCTTCACAGCTGATCACTCCTTTCCAGGGCGTCTAGGCCCAAGAAAGTCCAGGCCCAACTCCAACTGGTCAGCTGAGCCTGACTCTCTTGTTCTGTCTCTGCAATTGCATAGTCATTATTTTATGTTTGTTGTAATCAACTCTACCTTTTCCTTTATTTCTTTGATCATTGTTCCAGTTGTCTCTCTTTCCTACCTTATGAATGTCAATATCTTCTCTGTTTACCCTCTTTGTTTCTTTCTAATCAAACTGCAATATAAAATTCAAACATACTGTGTACAACAGTTGCTATATTGCTGAGAAATTTTTATCTCTGTTCTTAATTACAAAAATGAGTATTTGAAAGTGTTTTCATTTCCCTTTTAAAACTTAAAAAGCTTAAAATTAACCTATTTACCTGTTCACTTGGTTGTTTTTCATCCAATCTAAATGCTGATTCTCTTTATAAAACTTAATAATGCATCTATTTATTTTGTAGAACCAAGATGAAGTAAAAACTTATACCTTAAGTTGCCAGATAATCAATATTATTTACATAAAACACAACAATCTAAATACAGTTTGCATCCACATCCACAACTTTTTCCTAACCCTCCAAATTAATAACTAATCCTAATTCTAATATTTGAGATAAAATGGAAAAATTGTTCTGTCATAAAACACGGAGTTGGTACATTTCTGACAAATAAATCAGATAAACCATTAGATCTTACTAAGTTGTTAGAACTTAGTTATCCTTCATTTATAAGATTTTTCATGTCATGAAGAGCTGTCTTATCTGCCCAATAGAGGCATAAACTGCACATTATTAAGTCAGAGAGATCTTAATTCAGAGATTCTCATTTCTAGTGACAACCTACTCACTGAGCATCCTTCCAACACTGTTTTACTCATTGGGCCTGTACACCATCATCTAACCTACTAATCAAATTATCTTTAGCCCCTCCTCATTATAATTTGATTCTTCCTGCACTAAACCTCAAGATTAACTGTTTTAACAGTCCCCCCCGCCCAGCTTCTCCTCCCACCAGTCTAGCTGTATATTGACTGTGGTTATGTTCACAATTGTTTATCATAGTTGTGCTGGTTATTGCATCCATGCAATTTAATTAAATATTATGCAAACTAATATGAAGAAAGATATTTAACATTTCTTCAAATCTAAGCTGAATGTTTTAGAAAGACTTGAAAATAACATGTCTCAGTTTGGGCTTCTATAACAAAAATACCATAAAATGGGTAGCTTATAAACAATAGAAATTTATTTCTCACAGTTCTGGAGCCTGGAAAGTTCAAGACCAAGAACAGATTCAACGTCTGGGGAAGGCAGCTTCCTGATTCATAGACGGCTGTCTTCTCACTGTGTCCTAACTTTGCAGAAAGGGTGAGGGAGCTCTCTGGAGTCTTTTTCATAAGGGCACTAATCCAATATATGAGAGATCAGTTCATAGCAGTATATGTCAAATACAAATTGTTGAATTCCGTTTGGGTAATACAAATGTAAAAAAAAATTAAGACAATTTGTTAAATTGGAATTCTCTTTCAGATTGTCTTACAATGGGTTTTAAGATCTAGCATCCAAAAAACAAACAAACCCCAAAAATCTTATATTATTCTTATATGATGCACTATGATAATGTTTTTTTGCAAGAAAGACAATATGAGATTCAAACCAATGGATGTATACTCAAAAAAAGGCATTGTTCTAAATTCAATATGTTGGTTAACAAATGTATAATTATACAACTCAATTTAAAATAATATGTTTAAAATATTTGGGCCTCCCTGGTGGCGCAGTGGTTAAGAGTCCGCCTGCCGATGCAGGGGATACGGGTTTGTGCCCCAGTCTGGGAGGATCCCATATGCCGCGGAGCGGCTGGGCCCGTGAGCCATGGCCGCTGGGCCTGCGCGTCCGGAGCCTGTGCTCCGCAACGGGAGAGGCCACAACAGTGAGAGGCCCGCATACCGCAAAAAGAAAAAAAAAAAAAAGATAAAATATTTACTTTTTTTCTTTTTTTTAATTAGTTTCTACTTTATAACAAAGTGAATCAGTCATACATATACATCTGTTCCCACATCCCTTCCCTCCTGCATCTCCCTCCCTCCCACCCTCCCCATCCCACCCCTCCAGGAGGTCACAAAGCACTGAGCTGATCTCCCTGTGCTCTGCGGCTGCTTCCCACTATCTATCTACCTTACGTTTGGTAGTGTATATATGTCCATGCCTCTCTTTCGCTTTGTCACAGCTTACCCTTTCCCCTCCCAGTATCCTCAAGTCCATTCTCAAGTAGGTCTGTGTCTTTATTCCTGTTTTACCCCTAGGTTCTTCATGACATAAAATATTTACTCTTTTTTATGATTCCTTATTTCTGCTGACTTTCTTGATTAACCAACCAATTTTCTTACCTGATTGCTTAGGATAAAATACATCTTTTACCTTTATAAACTTTTCTTAAAAATGTTGATGAGGTCTTTTGGGGAGAAATGTCACACTTAATACATGCACTTACTTACTTTTGCCTCTTTTAAAAAAAAAGTTAACAAAAAACCGTAAGCAAAAAGAGAGAAAAGAAAATGGAAATGGGCACAAAAGAAAAAATATTTGGGTGGAATAAAGCAGTAGGACAAATTGTACCAAATATTTAACAAAACTCAGAAAGCTATTCCCACATAATTAGTGAGGAAAACCAGGAAACAATGCAGTGTACCACATAGAACTTTCCAAAAATAAGAGAAATAAAACAAAGAAATGGAAAATAAGAGAGAAGGGATTAAAAAAGAAGAAGATGACCAATCCAGGAGGTTCAACATATGAATAATAAAAGGTTCAGAAAAAGATGAGAGAAAATAGAGGGAAATAAATCTTCAAAAATATTTATTTCCCAGAATTGAAGGGCAAGAGTTTCCAGAATGAAATGGTACACTGAAAACCTAGCTAAGTAGATTACAATTGATACAAGACTCACTGTCATAAAATTTCAGAATGCTAGCACATACCATGGATGAGGAATCAGAATGAACTCAGACTTCTTTATAGCAATACTGGAACTTAGGAAACAATGGAGACAGAATTTCAGAATCATGTGGGAAATTGTCTAACCCATAATTCTATACTGAGTCAAAACTAACAATCAAGTGAAGAGAAAAATGAAGACATGTTTCACATACCACTCGTATACTTTTCTCAAAAAACTGATGAAAGATATGTTTCTCTGAAATAGGAAACCAATACAGAGGAAAACCATAAAACCAAGTAACAGGAGATCCAAATGGTGGAGAGTAAATGGAATCCCCAGGAAACTGATAAGGTGAAATCTCAGAATGACAGCTGAATGACACATATGATAGTACTTTACTTTTATAAACAGTAAAGTACTATCAGGTATGTTCAGGACAAAAGCCCAAGAAATAATTTACAAGAAGAATAAGTTAATAAAATACCTCTTGTACATGAATGTTGGGAAATAATTGAGATTGAACTTCTAATATATATATGGGATATTAAGCAACTAGGAAAAAAAGACAATTATTAACTCTGAAACCACACACCTTGGATAGGACTTGAAGCTAGCTGCACTTCAGATTGGGACTTGAACCCACAGTCTCTGACATAGAAGGGAACTCAAACCCACAGTCCTTTGATTGAAACTGCACACCTGTTCTCAGGACTTACTGAAGCTCAGGTTCTTTTGTCTCGGCACAGAGAGGATTCAGCAAGAGGAAAAGTGACAGGCAAAAAATGAGTTTATTAGCGAGGGATGCTTGTGAGAGATACAAGCAGGTAGGCAAGGGACTGTAGCCCTAAGAAAAAAGAGCGTTACATTTTCAAAATCAAAGAAAAAGTGGGAGGGGAGAAGACTCCCTTCTTCCTCATTTTTGGGTAGACATCAAGGCTTATGTCATTAGTTCCTCCTTTGACTCTATATCATATAACAGGGACTGTCATGGTGCTATTTAAATCATAGGTATATTAACAAAATGGTGGTAACGTATACTAAAATATGGTGATTCATCCCAGGTTTTGGTATAATGTCTCCTTTCACCTAGTTTCTTTCCCCTTTCACCTGTATTCCTGTCTTGGTTACATGCAGAGATTCTACTCTTCGAGGACCATTAACCCCTGACTTCATGTAACAAGATTCAGACTCCATATCTATTGTCATGTGTTTTAATTATCAGGGTTTGTGGCTTGAGTGTGCCTGGTGCTTAAATGCACCTGGCCTTCCTTCAAGGTAAAAATGTTGCTAGGTTACTGGATTCTTTTCTTAAGTGGTCACTGGCTTGCAACAGTCTTCCAAATTCCCTTAAAATTCCCCTTCTTCTTTTAATCTTCTAGTAGGATTTCTAAGCTATTTAATTATACTACTCTATGCCTATCCACTCTATGGAAAAGAAAAAGTTATATGGGCAAGGAAAAATTATCATATAATAATACTACATGGCTCAACTGTGGATAGCTTTACAATTGTGAATTACATTTACAATGTAAAGACTAAATATTTGTTCTACTAAAATCACAATACTTTATTAGGATGATTAGGAAAATTGAAAGTGTGCATGTGCATTCAGGGAGGAGGGAGGAAAAGAGCTAAATCCTCATTTATCCAATGTGAGAAGTCAGTAGTTAATGCCAAACAATTACAGATGAATAAATAGTAATTTAAGTACAATTTTTAGACATATTGAGTACAAACAAAAGATCTAGCTAAAGAAATTGAGAATGGATGTCTTTGGAGGAGAAAAAGAGGTGGAACAAAGAACTGTTTAACTCTTTAAACCATGGGCATTTATAACTTTAATGATTGGAGACAAGTTGGCAGAGTAGAAGAAATTGAGCTCGCCTCGTCTCATGAAAACACCAAAATCACAACGAACTGCTGAACAGCCACCAACGAAAAAAGACTGGAGCCTACCAAAAAAGATATTCTACATCCAAAGAAAAAGAAGAAGCCACAATGAGACAGTAGGGAGGGGCACTTTTGCAATATAATCAAATCCCATGCCCGCCAGGTGGGTGACCCACAAACTGGAAAATAATTATATTGCAAAGGTTCTCCCACAGGAGTGAGAGTTCTGAGCCCCACATCAGGCTCCCAAGCCTGAGGTCTGGCATCAGGAGGAGGAGCCTCAGAGCATTTGACATTGAAGGCCAGCAGGGTTTCAGTTCAGGAGCTCCACAGGACAGGGGGAAACAGAGACTCCACTGTTGGAGTGTGCACACAAGTTTTCACATGGACTGGGACCCAGGGAAAAGCAGGGACTCCATAGGACCTTGGGCCAGACCTAACTGCAGGTTTTGGAGTGTCACCAGGGAGGAGGGAGTCAGCTATAGCCCACTGTGGGAGGCAAGGGCACTGGTTGTGGAAGCCCCTAGGGAATATTCCTAGGCATGATCACTTCCGTAGGTCACCAGTTTGGCACCAAGACCTGGTCCCACTCAACAGCATGCAAGTTCCAGGGTTGGGACACCTCAGGCCAAACAAGCAACATGGTGGGAACACAGCCCCACCCATCAGGAAGGCTGCATAAAGTCCTCCTGAGACCACAGACACCTCTAGACACAACCCTTGACACAGCCCTGCCCACCAGAGGGACAAGACCCAGCTCCACTCACCAGTGAGAACCAGTCCCTCCTACCAGGAAGCCTGCACAAGCCCTTGGACCAACTTCACCCATGAAGGGGCAGACACCAGAAGCAAGAACTACAATTCAGCAGCCTGGAGAATAGAAACCATGACACAGAAAACTAGACAAAATGAGATAGCAGAGAAATATGTTCCAGATGAAGGAACAAGATAAAACCCCATGGGGCTTCCCTGGTGGTGCAGTGGTTGAGAGTCTGCCTGCTGATGCAGGGGACACGGGTTCGTGCCCTGGTCTGGGAGGATCCCACATGCCATGGAGCGGCTGGGCCCATGATCCATGACTGCTGAGCCTGTGTGTCTGGAGCCTGTGCTCCACAATGGGAGAGGCCACAACAGTGAGAGGCCTGCGTACTGCAAAAAAAAAAAAAAAAAAAAAAAGAAAGAAAGAAAAACCAGAACACCTATGTGAAGTGGAAATAATCAATCTGCCTGAAAAAGAATTCAGAATAATGATAGTAAAGATGATCCAAGATCTCAGAAAAAGAACGGAGGCACAGATGGAGAAGATATAAGAAATGTTTAACAAAGAGCTAGTAGATTTAAAGAACAAACAAACAGAGATGAACAATACAATAACTGAAATGAAAAATATGTTAGAAGGAATCAATAGCAGAATAACTGAGGCAGAACAATGAATAAGTGAGCTGGAAGACAGATTGGTGGAAATCACTGCTGTGGAACAGAATAAAGAAAAAAGAAATGAAGACAGTCTAAGAGACTTCTAGGACAACATTAAACACACCAACATTCACATTATAGGGGTCCCACAAGGAAAAGGGAGAGAGAAAGGACCTGAGAAAATATCTGAAGAGATAATAAATGAAAATTTCCATAACATGGGAAAGTAAACACTCACTCAAGTCCAGGAATCACAGACAGTCCCATACAGGACAAACCCAAGGAGGAACACGCCAAGACACATATTAATCAAATTGACAAAAAACAGAAAATACTAAAAGCAGCACGAGAAAAGCAACAAATAACATACAAGGGATTCCCCATAAGTCTATCAGCTGATTTTTCAGCAGAAACTCTGCAGGCCACAGAGAGTGGCACAATATATTTAAAGTGATGAAAGAGAAAAACCTACAACCAAGAGTACTCCACAGCAAGGCTCTCATTCAGATTTGAGAGAGATATCAAAAGTTTTACAGACAAGCAAAAGCTAAGCAAATTCAGCACCACCAAAGCAGCTTTACAGCAAATGCTAAAGGAACTTCTCTAGACAGAAAAGAAAAGCCCACAACTAGAAACAAGAAAATTATAAATGGTAAAGCTCACCAGTAAAGGCAAACATACAGTAAAGGTAAGAAATCATCCACACATAAATACGATATCAAAACCAGCAATTGTGAGAAGAGGAGCGTGCAAATGAAGGATATTGGAAATGCACTTGAAATTAAGAGACCAGCAACTTAAAACAATGTTGTATGTACATAGACTGCTCTATCAAAACTTCATGGTAACTTTAAACCAAAAATCTACAATAGATACACACACAAAAATGAAAAAGCAACACAAACACAACACTAAAGATAGCCATCAAATCACAAGACAACAGACTAAAAGAGAAAGGGGGAAAACCTACAAAAACAAATCCAAAACAATTAACAAAATGGTAACAAGAACATACATATTGATAATTACCTTAAATGTAAATGGATTAAATGCTCCAACCAAAAGACATAGACAGGCTGAATGGATACAAAAATAAGACCGATCTATACGCTGTCTAGAAGAGAACAACTTCAGCTCTAGGGACACATACAGACTGAAAGTGAGGGGATGGAAAAAGGTATTTTAGGCAAATGGAAATCAAAAGAAAGCTGGAGTAGCAACACTCATATCAGAAAAAAGTAAACTTTAACATAAAGACTGTTATAAGAGGCAAAGAGGGACACCACATAAAGATCAAGGGATCAATCCAAGAAGAAGATATAACAATTGTAAATATATATGCACCCAACATAAGAGGACCTCAAGATATAAGGCAAATGCTAACAGCCATAAAAGGGGAAACTGACAGTAACACAAAAATAGTAGGAGAGTTTACCACCCCACTTTCATCAATGGACAGATCATCAAGACAGAAAATCAATAAGGAAACACAGGCCTTAAATGACACTTTAGATCAGTTGGAATTAATTGATATTTATAGAGCATTCCATCTGAAAGCAACAGAATATACATTCTTTTCAAGTGAATATGGAACCTTCTCCAGGATAGACCAAATCCTGGGCCACAAAGCTAGCTTCAGTAAATTTAAGAAAATTGAAGTCATATCAACCATCTTTCCTGACCACAATGCTATGAGATTAGAAATCTCATACAAGAAAAAACCTGTATAAAACACAAACACGTGTAGGCTAAACAACATGTTACTAAACAACCAATAGATCACTGAAGCAATCAAAGAGGAAATAAAAAATACCTAGAAACAAATGAAAATAAACCACAATGATCCAAAACCTTTAGGACAAAGCAAAAGCAGTTCTAAGAGGGAAGTTTATAGCAATACACTCTTATCTCAAGAAACAAGAAAAATCTCACATAAACAACCTAGCCATACACCTAGAGCAACTAGAGAAAGAAGAACAAACAAAACCCAAAGTTAGTAGAGGAAAGAAATCATAATGATGAGAACAGAAATAAATGAAATAGAGACTAAGAAAACAATAGAAAAGATCAATGAAACTAAAACCTGGTTCTTTGAAAAGATACACAAATTGATAAACCTTTAGCCAGCCTCATCAAAAAAAAAGGAAGAGTGCTCAAATCAATAAAATTAGAAATGAAAAAGGAGAAGTTACAAGACACCCCAGAAATATAAAGGGTCATAAGAGACTACTACAAGCAACTATATGCCAATAAAATGGACAACCTAGAAGAAATGGACAAATACTTACAAAGGTACAATCTTCCGAGACTGAATCAGGAAGAAATAGAAAATATGAACAGACCAATCACAAGTACTGAGATTGAAACTGTGATTTTAAAACGCCCAACAAACAAAAGTCCAGGACCAGATGGCTTCACAGGTGAATTCTATCAAACATTTAGAGAAGAGTTAACACCTATCCTCCTGAGACTATTTCAAAAAATTGCAGAAAAAGGAACGTTTTCAAACTCTTTCTATGAGGCCACCATCACCCTGATACCAAAACCAGACAAAAATACCAAAAAAAAAAGAAGAAAGAAATTTACAGGGCAATATCACTGATGAACAGAGATGCAAAAATCCTCAACAAAATACTAGCAAACCAATCCAACAATATAGTAAAAGGAGCATACACCACGATCAAGTAGGATTTATCCCAGGGATGCAAGGATTTTTCAATATCCACAAATCAATCACATTAACAAATTGAAGAATAAAAACCATATGATCATCCCAATAGATTCAGAAAAAGCTTTTGACAAAATTCAACATGCATTTGATAAAAACTCTCCAGAAAGTGGGCATATGTAAGTTTCCTACCTCAACATAATAAAAGCCATATATGACAAACCCACAGTTAACATCATACTCAATGGTGAAAAGCTGAAAGCTTTCCTCTAAGATCAGGAAAAAGACAAGGATGTCCACACTTACCATTTTATTCAACATAGTTTGGGAAGTCCTAACCATGTCAATCAGAGAAGAGAAAGAAATAAAAGGATTCCAAGCTGGAAAAGAAGTAAAACTGTCACTGTTTACAGATGACATGATACATAGAGAATCCTAAAGATGCTACCAGAAAACTACTAGAGCTCATCAATGAATTCAGTAAAGTTGCAGGATACAAAATTAACACACAAAAATCTCTTGCATTTCTATACATTAACAATGAAAGATCAGAAAGAGAAATTAAGGAAACAAATACCATTTACCACTGAATCAAAAAGAATAAAATACCTATGAATAAACCCATCTAAGGAGGCAAAAGACCTGTACTCTGAAAACTATAAGATGCTGATGAAAAAAATCAAAGATGACACAAACAAATGGAAAGATATACCATGTTCTTGGATTGGAAGAATCAATATAATCAAAATGACTATACTACCCAAGGCAATCTACAGATTCAATGCAATCCCTATCAAATTACCAATAGTATTTTTCATAGAACTAGAACAAAAAATTTTACAATTTGTATGGAAACAAAAAGACCCCGAGTAGACAAAGCAACCCTGAGAAAGAAAAATGGAACTGGAAGAATCAGGCTCCCTGACTTCAGACACTACTATAAAGCTACAGTAATCAAAACAGTATGGTACTGGCACAGGGACAGAAATATCGATTAATGGATGGGGATAAAAAGCCCAGAAATGAACCCACTCACCTATGGTCAATTAATCTACGACAAAGGAGAAAAGAATATACAATGGAGAAAAGACAGTCTCTTCAATAAGTGGTGCTCGGAAAACTGGACAGCTCCATGTAAAAGAATGAAATTAGAGTATTCTCTAACTCCATACACATAAATAAACTCAAAATAGATTAAAGACCTAAATGTGAGACCAGATATTATAAAACTCTTAGAGGAAAATATAGGCAGAACACTTGGACATAAATTGCAGTGAGATCATTTTTTAAAAATTTATATTACATGTTTATTAAGGCAAGGAACTATATAGAAAAAAATTTCTGCTTAAGGCATATTTGGGAATGAGCCATTGTACCAATTATTGCCCAACTGAAACCACAGTGCATAACAGACTCTCTGCATAAAAAGGTTAAAGTAAACCAGGTGTATTTACCTGACTTAGGTCATAAATGTAGACTGGAAGACAAAAATAGATTTTTTTGTCAAAGTATGCAGCAGTTTGAGAAATTTGGCCTCCTTTGGCACCTTTAGAACCAAGACTCACCAAGCACCACTGTTTAGGCTATTAAAACACATTTTCTGTACCTGACTTTCTTCTTCTTCTTCTAAGATTGTAATAATGGCTTTTAGAAGAGAATACAAGGTGATCTTTATGCTTATATTGCATTGAAACAATTCAAGGCTTTCTGGTTTTCCCTCCCCCACACTCACTGATCTAATTTGTACCCTGATACCCACCACTTCCTGTCACCCCCTTGGTGATTTTGAAGTCCAGGAATATATATTCAAATTGGATTTAGAATTGGAATGATAGAAGATCCAGTCACAGACCCCAACTGTCCTTTGTCATTTGGTTTCCTCAGGTCTCCTGATTATCCATTCACAAGTTCACTGGTTGGGAACTTGACCATGATTGTAGTGCTTTCCAGCTGGGTTCCTTCCCTCACTGGGAAGACAGTGTGAAAGGTAAAAAATACTGAATTCTCTTCTGGCAAGGTGGGTCATACCTACTGTTTTGGGATTTAAAAGTGCCTCTTCATGTGTAAGTTGAAGTGGTCCAAACTCACAAATGCTTGGTCGCACTTCTGGCACTGGAAGGGGTGGTGCCTGGTGCATTGGCGGTAGTGCCTGGTCAGTTCATCTGAGAGGGCAGATTTCTACCCATGGCCTTCCCAGTCACTGTGCTAAGGTTTCTCACCTGGGTGGGCTCACAGGTGTGTGTGCCTTGAGGTGAGAACTCTTCCTGTAGGTTTTGCCACAGCCTGCATAATCCCAGGTGTGAGTGGCCAGCCTTTTCCGGGGCTACAATGTTCTTCCCTCTTTGGCTCAGGTTCCTCCCACATGCAGGAACTGCGTGGCATAGGCTCTTGGTAATGGAGCAGTGGGACCTGCGGCTGCACCTGGCAGGGAAGGAAGGGAGGGTAGTTGGGTGGGGATGGAAGCCTGGGGGAGTGGCAGGGCAGGATGACTGCTGCTCAGCAGTTCCTCGGCACCCAGGGTCAGGGTAGTCCTGCTGGGGAGCTGCTGCCCCAGGGGAAAGTTGTGCACTGGCAGCTGTGGTCATTGCTGAGAGGGGGTCCGGTGACCAAGTGGGCCTCTAGGGGCCGACCGACAGGATGCATGAGGAGACAGCTTCCCGTTTGATCTTGGGGCACAAGCAGGGCAGCCCGCCACTGTAAGGCGCTGCCACCACCAACTGGCTGCCGACCAGGCTGCCTTTGCTAACACCAATGATCAGGGGCCCTCAGCAACGCCTTCAACATAAACTTGCCCATCAAGCCACCTGGCGGCTGCGGCTGCTGCCGCGGAGTGTACACTGGGTCCAATTCCGGCCACAGGAGCTCAGCCACACAGCAGCCAGAGGGGCTCACGTGGTTGATGTCTGCAAGGTTGAAGGGAGCTGTCACAGGCGGTGCAGATTCCCAGCCATAGAGCAGGCCACCGCCCCTGCTGCCTGGGGCCAAGCCTGGGTCGCCCCCAGCCTGTCCTGGACAGCTGAAGCTGCAGGTGGAGGGCACACAGGCAGGACCGCTGCTCCAAGGGGAGGACGAGGATGAGGCTGATGCCGACGACACGGTGGAGACCACTGGCTCCTGATGGGACAGCGAGTTGGAGAGGATAAAGTCCAGGCCCAGGAGATCACTGAACTCCTCCGTCTCCCTCCAGGGTAGGAGAGCCGGGTTGCTCTGTCGCAAGACGCTCTGACTCTGCCACTCTGCAGGTCGGTGGCCACGGTCGCCGCTGCCAGGTCATAGGGGCAGCCGGGAAGCCCTGGGGGGAAGTCACTTCACGTGGGAGAGCTCCCCCACCCGCAGTTATTCAGGACACCTGCTAGACGCAGTGTCTTCCCCCTTCCCTGGGGGCCGGATGCAACAGTGGAGAAGGATGGGAGCAGTGCGTCGCTGACAGCCAAGTCAGACTCTCCAGGTGGCTGCCTCATTAATGTGGGTGCCCAGAAGGTCCTCAGGAGTCCGAAGCAGTGGGTGTGCCCGAACACCAAAGTCAACAAAGAGGAAAAAAGTCTTAGAAACGAGGCCAAAACCAAAAACTCCAAATTGCCTGAGATCCTTCTTCTTTGGATTAAATATAAAGGGGAAAATACTTTTAAAAAAAGTTCCTTTGTATACAAAAGTTCTTAGAAAAGTTGTAAACCCATAAAAATAGATAATCAGCAAGACGAGGAAGTAGGTCTGATGGCCAGGCTGTGCTCTCTCCCATTCAGCAGCATCCACACCCCACCCTGTCTCCCACGTGGAGGAGGGATAAATTAGGAGTTGGGGATTGACATCGACACACTACTATCTATAAAATGGAAAATCAACAAAGACCTACTATAGAGCACAGGGAATGCTACTCAATATTCTGTGATAATCTACATGGGGAAAGAATGAATATAGGTATATGTATAACTGAATCACTCTGCTGTGCACCTGAAACTAGCACAACGTTGTAAATCAACTATACTCCAACATAAAATTAAAAATATGAAAATGAGGGCATAGAGAATTGAATAAATTGTTGACATTCTTTCTTCATAAAGCAGTTCTTTCCATTGTATTTATTTGATTTTTCTTTTTTTGATGAGATCTTATTTAATTTATGTACAGTTAGTCACTCTATTCTCTGGCTTTCATATAACTATATAGTGCTCATCAAGTTTTACTGTATTTTACCTGTTTTTATATCTCCCACCTAAGCTGTGAATTCCTAGAGTTTCACATAGCAGAGGGTTCGCATCCTAGAAGTTGGATTCTATTTTGTAACTTGAGCACCTGGAACACTGCCTATTTCATAATAAGAGATCAGTATACATTTGTTGAATGAATGAATGATATATGAGAAAAATGGAATTTATTATCTAGGAAAAAACGTTACATTTCTATTATGAGAATTAAGTATATATTGCCAAAGAACAAATACTCTCTTATGCTGTACCAAATCAAATTTTTATGATGACCTAGTTTCTGGTGATATCCTCTATACTCCTGTCAATCACCATAGCCACAGTGCCTTCTTTCTATTAGATAAAAGACTGAAAACATCTACTGTCAGACATCTTCACCCGTAAGTAACTATTTATATTCATAATTTTTTCTGATAAAGCTAGACCCCTTCACACAATTTACACACCAAACAATTTAGTGTTCTCTAACCACATTCCTGATTTAGAATGTAATCTGTATTATCTACTCCTGTTTCGGGTTTGTTAAGAATCATTCTAGGGGAGTCATTTAAGATTCACAAAATTAACTTGATATTCGTACCACATTGCCTCCTAGATAATAGACAGAATTAAAGGTAAGTTGTACCTTCTACTTGAGTCTAGATGACTTATGAATAATTTTGTCTGCAAAACAGCTATAATTGTAATCTATATACAAATATTTTTTTAAATGATGTTATATTCTCAAATAATAGGGCCCAAGATCATTTGAAAACTTTAGTTTCCATTGTATACTGGCTAATATAAAGGATGATAGATAATAATCTAAATGGTATATATCACCTGTCCATTGGTGTATTTTATGTTACAACACAATAAATAAATTTCTGATGGCATCATAAATTTTAAAGAAATATGTCTTTAATTAAGCAAATATATTTTAGGAAAAGAAATAAAAAATTTTAAAAACGTCTTTCCTCTGCTCATTAACCGAGCTTCTTCAATGAAAGCCCATGTGCCTACACAGCACAGTGTATATCAGTCTCTTTACTTTGGAACAGTGACCTAGATGAAGCTGGAGTATCCACAATGCTTCCTCCACTCCAGTTGTAAAAGTTTGTAATTACAACAAAAGCTTTAAGGATTTAACAAATATTTAGCACTGCTATGTTATTGTAATGAATAAAATAAGATAGACTTACATAGTTCTTAGAGTGAACTTCTAAGTGCTTTACAGATAGTAACTCATTTAATTACCAAAACCAATGAGGTAACACCATTACTACCACCATTTTACAGAGGGGGCAACTGAGGCACCAAAATCTTAAGGGTCTTGTGGAAGCCTCACACAGCTAGTAAGTGGCACAACCAGGATATGAACTCCAATAGCCTGTGCCCAGAGTCCACACCCTCAACCACAAAGGCAAGATGGGAAGGAATCCAGACTTTTAAAAAATTCAGCACCTAAGAAAGCATAAATAGATGCATAAATATAAGGTGAGGAAGCTTCAGTAACCCTTTTCTCTTTTCATTAGTGAGACTGTCAGGAGCCATTCAGATTAAAGAAGCTCTATTTGTATCATTTCTTTGTCTCTAAAATTATCCCATCTGAGTGGGAAATTTATTTGACCACTTACAGCAAAAATCAAATTGTCAATCGATTTTATGAGGGCACAGGTGTTTTAGAGTTTTTAGGAGTGATGTTTGATATCATATTTAGCATTTCTAAATAGTAAAATCTTCAGTTGGAAGTCTACATAGGAAGAAATATAATTCTTCCATTTGTAGAAAGTGAGTGATAGCTGAAAGTTTAAGGATAGGAAAAATTTCAGAATGGCATTTATAGAGAATCTGAAACCAAAATGTATTTCATATACTTTTGTCTCTTCTTTTTCAGAAATTGCCAATTTGATTTTCTTCTCAATTTTTCAGAGAGAAAGAAAATACCTTGAAAGGAAAAGACTGCTTAAAAGGAAATGTTTAAAAGATACTTAGCAAGCACGTGTGAATCTGAAGAATAAACCTGGGGTTTTGTTGTTATTGCTCCTGTAAATTTTATAAAAATTTGATCATATAAGCAACATAATACTCCATAATGGGAAAAATCAAATTCATTTAACTATCTTTCTATGCATGGTAATCTGGTTGCTTTTTTTTTTCTTAAGATGGATTATATTCTTTTTTTTATTGAGGTATAGTTGATTTAAAAAAATATATGTTACAGGTGTACAACATAGTGATTCACAAATTTTAAAGGTTATACTCCATTTATAGTATTATAAAATATTGGCTATGTTCCCTGTGTTGTACAATATATCCTTGTAGCTTATTTATTTTATATATAATAGTTTGTATCTCTTATCCACTACCCCTATCTTGCCCCACCCCCTTTCCCTCTCCCCACTGGTAACCACTAGTTTGTTGTCTGTGAGTCTGTTTCTGTTTTGTTATATCACTAGTTTATTTAACTTTTTAGTTTCCACATTTAAGTGATATCATACAGTATTTGTCTGTCTTTTGACAGACTTATTTCTCTTAACCTAATACCCTCCAAGTCTATTCATGTTGTCTCAAATGGCAAACTTTCATTCTTTTTTGGCTGAGTAATATTCCATTGTATATATATATACCACATCTTCCTTATCCATTCATCTGTTGATGGACACTTAGGTTGCTTCTTATCTGGGAAATTATAAAGAATGCTGCTGTGAACATTGGAGTGTATGTATCTTTTCAAATTAGTGTTTCCATTTTTTTCAAATATACACCCAGGATTGGAATTGCTGGGTCATACAGTAGTTCTAGTTTTAGTTTTTTAAGAAACCGCCATACCATTTTCTACAGTGGCTACACCAATTTATATCCCCAGAAACAGTGTATGACTGTTCCCATTTCTCCACATCCTCACCAACAGTTTTATTTGTGGTCTTTTTGACGATAGTCATGTTAACAGGCGTGAGGTGAAATCTCATTCTGGTTTTAATTTACATTTCTCTGATGATTACTGACGTTTAGCATCTTTTCATGTGCTTGTTGGCCAACTGTATGTCTTCTGTGGAAAAATGTATATTCAGGTCCTCTGCCCATTTTTTAATTGGGTTGTTTGTGTTTTTGATGTTGAGTTGCATGAACTATTTATATATTTTGGGTATTAACCACTTTTCAGTCATATCATTTGCAAATATTTTCTCCCATTCAGTAGCTTGTCTTTTCATTTTGTCCATTGTTTTCTGTGCTGTACAAAAGCTTTTTTGTCTAATTAGGTCACATGTATTTATTTTTGTTTTTATCTCCTTTTCTTTAGGAATCAGATCTAAAAAAAAAATATTGCTACCATTTATGTGAAAAAGTGTTCTGTGTTTTCTTCTAGGAGTTTTATGGTTTCTGGTCTTACATTTAGGTCTTTTAATCCATTTTAAATTTATTTTTGTATATAATGTGACAAATGTTTTGATGTCATTCTTTTACATGTGGCTGTCCAGTTTTCCCAGCACCACTTATTGAAGAGACTGCCTTTTCTCCATTGTATATTCTTGCCTCCTTTGTCATATATTAATTGATCATTCTGTTCCATTGGTCTATGTGTCTATTTTTTGTGCCAGTACCATACTGTTTTGATTATTGTAGCTTTGTGGTTGTTTAAATCAGGGAGCAGGATACCTCCAGCTTTGATCCTTTATCTCGAGATTGTTTTGGCTATTCAGGGTCTTTTGTGTTTCCATACAAATTTTAAAACTATTTGTTTTAGTCCTGTGACAAATGCCATTGTTATTTTGATAGGAATTGGATTGAATCTGTAGATTGTCTTGGGTACCTTGGTCATTTTTTTTTTTTTTTTTTTTTTTTTTTTTTTTTTTGCGGTATGCGGGCCTCTCACTGTTGTGGCCTCCCCCGTTGCGGAGCACAGGCTCCGGACGCGCACGCTCCGGACGCGCAGGCTCAGCGGCCATGGCTCACGGGCCCAGCCGCTCCGCGGCATATGGGATCCTCCCAGACCAGGGCACGAACCCGTATCCCCTGCATCGGCAGGCGGACTCTCAACCACTTGCGCCACCAGGGAGGCCCCTTGGTCATTTTAACAACAGTAAATCTTCCAATTTATGAACACGGTATATCTTTCCATCTGTTTGTGTCATCTTCTGTTTCATTCATCAGTGTTTTACAGTTTTCTGAGTACATATTTTTACCTCCTTAGGTAGGTTTATACATAAGTATTTTATTCTTTTTGATGCAGTGGTAAATGGGATTGTCTCCTTAATTTCTCTTTCTGATAGTTTATTGTTAGTGCATAGAAATGCAACAGATTTCTGTATGTTAATTTTATAACCTGAAACTTTACCAAATTCATTGCTGAACTCTAGTAGTTTTCTGGTAGTGTCTTTAGGATTTTCTATGTATAGTTCACATCATCTGCAAACAGTGATGGTTTTACTTCTTCTTTTCCAATTTGGATTCTTTTTATTCCTTTTTCTTGTCTGATTAATGTGGCTAGGAGTTCCAATACTGTGTTGAATAAATGTGGTGAGTCTGGCTATCCTTGTCTTGTTCCTGATCTTAGAAAAAGTTTTCTGCTTGATAAGTATAATGAGTATGATTGTTAGCTGTGGACCTTTATTATGTGGAAGTATGTTTCCTCTATACCCACTTTCTGAAGAGTTTTTTTTATCATAAATGAGTGTTGAATATTGTCAAAAGCTTTTTCTGCATCTACTGAGATGATCATAGGGTTTTTATTCTTCAGTTTGTTAATGTGGTGATTGACTGACTTGCAGATATTGAAAAGTACTTACATCCTTGGGATAAATCCCACTAGATCATGGTGTATGATCCTTTTAATGTGTTGTTGGTTTAAGTTTGCTAATATAATGTTGAGGATTTTTGCATCTATGTTCATCAGTGATATTGGCCTATAATTTTTTTGTGTCTGTGTGATATCTTAGTCTAGTTTTGGTATCAGGGTGAGGCTGGACTCATAGAATAAGTTCAGAGACATTCCTTCTTCTGCAATTTTTTGGAACAGTTTGAGATGGACAGTTGTTAAATCTTCTCTAAATGTTTAATGGAATTCACTGTGAAGTTATCTGGTCCTGAACGTTTTTTGGGGGGGCAGTTTTTAAATTACTGATTCAATTTTTATTACTGGTAATTGGTCAGTTCATATTTTTTTATTTCTTCCTGCTTCAGTCTTGGGAGATTATACATAATTTGTCTATTTATTCTAGGTTGTCCATTTTATTGGCATATAGTTGTTTGCAGTAGTCTCTTATGATCTTTTGTATTTCTGTGGTGTCAGTCATAACTTCTCCTTTTTCATTTTTGATTTTATTGATTTGGGTCCTCTCTTTTTTTTTTTTTTTCTTGATGAGTCTGGCTAAAGGTTTATCAATTTTGTTTGTCTTTTCAAAGAACCAGCTCTTAGTTTCATTGATCTTTTCTATTGTTTTCTTAGTCTCTCTTTCTGCTCTGATCTTTATGATTTCTTTCCTTCTATTAATTTTAGGATTTGCTTATTCTTCTTTTTCTAGTTCCTTTAGGTCTAAGTTTGGGTTGTTTGAGTTTTTCATGTTTCCTGAGGTAAACTTGTGTTGCTATAAACTTCCCTCTTAGAATTGCTTTTGCTGCATCCCATAGATTTTGGATTGCTGTGTTTTTGTTTTCATTTGTCTCCAGGTATTTTTTTATTTCCTCTTTGATTTCTTCAGTGATCCATTGATTCTTTAGTAGCATATTGTTTAGCCTCCAAGTGTTTGTTTCATAGTTGTTTTCTAGTCTCATAGCAGTGTGTTTTGGAAAAGATGATTGATATGATTTCAATTTTCTTAAATTTACCAAGGCTTATTTTGTGGCCTAGTATGTGATATATCTTGGAGAATGTTCCATGTTCACTTGAAAAGACTATGTATTCTGCTGCTTCCAGATGGAATATTCTATACATATATCTATTAAGTCTATCTGCTCTAAAGTGTCATTTACGGCCTTATTGATTTTTCTGTCTGGATGATCTGTCCATTGATGTAAGTGGAGTGTTGAAGTCCCCTACTATTATTGTGTTACTGTTAATATCTCCCATTATGCTTGTTAATATTTGCTTTAGGAATTTAGTTGTACCTACATTGGATGTTGTATCTTCTTGAATTGAGCCCTTGTTCATTATATAATATCCTTCTTTGTCTCTTATAACAGACTTTAAAGTCTATTTTGTCTAAGTGTTGCTACCCTGGCTTTCTTTTGATTTCCATTTGCATAGAATACCTTTTTCCATCCCTTCCTTTCAGTCTGTGTGCTTTATTTTTTTAAGAATTTATATATTTATTTTATTTTTGACTACATTGGGTCTTTGTTGCTGCACACAGGCTTTCTCTAGTTGCAGCAAGTGGGGGCTACTCTTCGTTGTGGTACACGGGCTTCTCATTGTAGTGGTTTCTGTTGTTGCAGAGCATGGGCTCTAGGCATGCAGGCTCCAGTAGTTGTGGCTCAGGGGCTCAGTAGTTGTGGCTCATGGGCTCTAAAGTGCAGGCTCAGTAGTTGTGGTGCACAGGCTTTGTTGCTCTGTGGCATGTGGGATCTTCCCAGACCAGGGCTCAAACCTGTGTCCCTGCATTGGCAGGTGGATTCTTAACCACTGCACCACCAGGGAATCCCGTCTATGTGATTTTAGATCTGAAGTGAGTCTCTTGTAGGCAGCACATATACGGGTCTTGTTTTATATCTATTCAACCACTCTATGTCTTTTGATTGGAGCATTTACCCCATTTACATTTATGGATATATTTATTGATATTTAGGTTCTTATTACCATCTTGTGTTAATTGTTTTGGGGTGTTTTCATAAGTATGTTTTATTCCTTTCATCTTCTTTTGTTCTCTTCTTTTGTGATTTGATGACCATCTTTGGTGTTATGTTCAGATTCCTTTTTCTTTTTTGTGTGTTCATCTATTATAGACTTTTTGTTTTGTGGGTACCATGAGGTTTTTACATAGTAATCTATATGTATACATGATTGTTTTAAGTTACTGATATTAGTTTCAAATTCATTTTAACCATACTGCATTTGTACTCTCTTCCCCTCACAAGTACTGTTTTTGATATCATATTTTACATCTAATTATTTTATATATCCCTTAACTGCTTGTTGTGGATATAGATGATTTTACTACTTTGTCTTTTAACCTTCCTAGTAGCTTTGTGTGTGGATGATTTCCTACCTTTATTATATGTTTGCCTTTACCAATGAGCTTTTTCATTTTATAATTTTCATCTTTCTAGTTGTGACCTTTTCTTTTTTGCTTAAAGAAGTTCCTTTAACATTTCTTGTTAAGCCAGTTTTGTGGTACTTTTTTGGTTTTGCTTGTCTGCTAAGCTTTTGATCTCTCCATCAAATCTGAAGTAGAACCATGCTGGGTAGAGTAATCTTGGTTGTAGGTTTTTCCCTTTTATTACTTTAAATATATCATGCCACTCCCTTCTTGCCTGCCGAATTTCTGCTGAAGGTTCAGCTGATAGACTTATGACAGTTCTCTTGTATATAATCTGTTGGTTTTCCCTTGTTGCTTTTAATATTCTCCCTTTATCTTTAAATTTTTGCCATTTTAATTACAACGTGTCTTGATGTGTTCATCTTTGGGTTAGTCCTGTATGGGACTCTCTGTACTTCCTGGAGTTCTTGGGTATCTGTTTCCTTTCCCAGGTTAGGAAAGTTTTCAGCTATTATATCTTCAAATATGCTCTCAACAACTTTCTCTCTCTCTCTTCTTTCAGGATCCATTGTATTATGAATATTAGTGCACTTGATAGTGTCCCAGAGGTCTCTTAAAATGTCCTCATTTTTTTTTCTTTTTTCTGTTCAGCAGTAGTGATTTCCACTACTCTGTCTTCTAGCTCTCTGATCCATTCTTATGTATTATTTAATCTACCGTTGATTCCTTCTAGTGTATTTTTCATTTCAGTTACTGTATTCATCTCTGGTTCTTCTTTACAATTTTAACTCTTTGTTAAAAACATGTAACTTCTAGTTCTGTGTACCCATTCTTCGCCAGAGTCCTTTGATCATCTTTACAATCACTACCCTGAATTTCTTCTTGAGTAAATTGCTCATCTACACTTCACTTAGTTCATCTTCTGGGGTTTTATCTTGTTCCTTTGTCTGGAACATGTTCTTCTATTGCTTCATTTTGCCTAAGTTGCTGTTTTTATTTTTATGTATCTGTTAGATTGGTTATGTTTCCCAATCTTGGAGAAGTGACGTTTTGTAGGAGATGTCCCATGCATCCCAGCAGTGTACCCCCCTCTCGTCTCCCAAGCTATTTGCTCTAGGGATTCCTGCTATGAGGGCTGCATGGGTCTTTCTGTTGTGGGGGACTGATTATGTGGGTGGTCTCATTGACTTTGTTGCTCCCAGTCTGGCTGGTTTCCAGGTCATGCCTTGTGTAGAGGCTGCTGCTGGTGGCACTGCATCTTGAACGGCTGACTGCAGAACTCCAGGGGTCTCCAGGGCTTATGTTAGTTCACTAGTGGGTTGAGTTGGGGTCAAGAAGACTCCAGTGCTATTGCCTACCCACTGGTAGGTGAAGCTAAGTGCTGCACTACTGACAGACAGAGCTGGGTCCTGGAGTCTGCTTGTAGGACCCAGGGTTCTCAGAGTTGGTGTCAGATCAATTGGGGGAAGGGGTGGTTTCTGACACAGTTGGGTATGGGCCCAGGGTGTCCCAAAACTTGTGTTGGCCTTCTAGTGGGCAGTACCAGGGCCCAGGTGATCCGAGCGAAGGGTCTGTCCTGCTGATGGGTAGGCTGGATCTGCAGGCTGTGGGACTGTGGTTTTCTTGAGTCTGGTGTCAGCCCCCTGGTGGGTGAGGCTTGTCCAGAGGCTAGAGGAGGCTCCCTGGAGGTCAGGGCCAGGGACCAGGGGATTCTGGAACTCGTGTCTGCCCAATGTAGTGTACAGCTGCATCCTGGGCCCTCTGGTGGGCAGGGTCATGTCCAGAGGAGGCTCAGGGGGTGTTAAGGCAGCCTGTCTGTTGATGGGTGATGTGTCCCTACCAAGTTAGTTGCTTGGCCTGAAGAGTCTTAGAACTGGTGCCTACAAGCTGTTGGATGGGGCCAGGTCTTGGCCTAATGAGCTAGAGGGAGGATGCCGCAATGGCACTTGCCAACTCTAGTGTCCACGTGGTAAAAGGAGCTCCCAAAAATGGCTGTTACCAGTGTCTATGTCCCCAGGGTGAGCTGCAGTTGCTTTCTGCCTTGCTAAGTTCAGCAAATAGGTTTGACACAGGCTCCTCTCAAATTATTGCTTCTGCCCTGAGTCCTGGAGTGTGTGATATTTTGTGTGCACCCTTTAAGAGTAAAATCTCTATTTTCCCCAGCCCTCTGGGATTCCTAAACGTAAGCTCCACTCTCCTTCAAAATCAAATACTCTGGAAGCTCATCTTCCCATTGCAGGAGCCCTGGGCTGGGGAGCCCAACATGGGGCTCAGGCCTCTCACTCCTTTAAAAGAACCTCTGTAATGTAATTATTCCCCAATTTGTAGGTTGCCCGCCCAGGGGTATGGGATTGACCATATTGTGAGTCTACTCCTCCTACCCATCTCGTTGTGGTTCCTTTTTTATATCTTTAGCTGTAGAAGATCTTTATTCGTAGGTCTCAGTCTTTTTCATTGATGGTTTTTCTGCAGATAGCTGTGATTTTGGTGTGCATGTGAAAGAAGGTGAGCTCAGGGTCTTTCTACTCTGCCATATTGGCCAATTTCTGTCTTGAATATTTTTAAACATTTTAAAATTATTCACTCAATAAGAAAAAGTTGAAAGAAGTTAATTACCTATATGTAAATTAATTAAACTAACTCATAAGGAACAATAAATGTTACAAACAATGAATAAGCTTTGGAGTTAAGAAAACTAGATTTATAGTTCTTTTGGCCATGTAATAGTCAACAAATACCTTGATTTCTTTCAGTATTACTGTAATATGGAGAAAAATTACTATAGTAATGAACTTGGATCAAGATGGCAGAGTAGGAAGACGCAGAACTCACCTTTTCCAAAGAACACATCAAAGATACATCTACACATGGAATACTTCTCCCTGAAAATGAACTGGAGACTAGCAGAAAGACTCCTGTACAGCCAAGGCTTTGCAAATGATATGTCTGATAAGGGATTAATATCCAAATATATAAACTGTTCATACAATCCAAAATCACAAAAACCAACAACCCAATCAATAAATGGACAGAAGACATGCATAGACATTTTCCCAAGGAAGATACACAGATGGCCAACAGACACATGAAAAAGTGCTCAACATTGCTAATCATCAGAGACAGCAAGTCAATACCATAATGAGATATCACCTCACACCTGTCAAAATGGCTGTCATCAAAAAGTCCATAAATAACAAATGTTGGTGAGGATGTGAAGAAAAGGGAACCCTTGTACACTGTAGGTGGGATTGTTGCAGCTACTATGAAAAGCAGTATGGAAATTCCTCAAAACTAAAAATAGATGTACCATATGATACCAGTTCCACTTCTGGTATATATCCAAAGAAAATGAAAACACTAATTCAAAAAGAGACAAACACCCCAATTTTCACAGCAGCTTATTTACCATAACCAATATATGGAAGCAACCCAAGTGTCCATAAACAGATAAATGGATAAAGAAGATGTGAGATATATATATATATATATATATATATATATATATATATATATATATATATATATATATATATATATATTACTCAGCCACACAAAAAAGAATGAAATTCTGCCATTTGCAGCAATGTGATTGGACCTAGAGAATATTATGCTTAGTGAAATAAGTCAGACAGAAAGACAATACTGTATGTTATCAGTTATACGAACAATCTAAAAAACTGAAGCAAAAGATTGTATGTAACAAAATGGAAACAAAGTCACAGACAGAGGGAACAAAGAAGTGGTTACCAATGGGGAGAGGTAAGGTGTGAGGAGTGAGATAAGGGTATGAGATTAATAGATACAAACTATTATGTATAAAATAGAGAAGAAACACAGGGAAACATAGTCAATATTTTAATATAACTTTAAATAGAGTATAATTTATAAAACTATTGAATCACTACACTGTACATCTGAACCTAAAAATAATAATAATAAAAAAGAGTATCATGGGGCTTCCCTGATGGTGCAGTGGTTGAGAGTCCTCCTGCCAATGCAGGGGACATGGGTTCATGCCCCGGTCCGGGAAGATCCCACATGCCGCTGAGCAGCTGGGCCTGTGAGCCATGGCCGCTGAGCCTGCACATCCAGAGCCTGTGCTCCGCAATGGGAGAGGCCACAACAGTGAGAGGCCCGTGTACCGCAAAAAAAAAAAGAGTATCATGGAACAATTCTATATAAAAGATTATTGGCCTGCATTAAACACAATGCTTCTATTCCCACTTAGGGTCCTTGTGCAAATTCAGCATCTAAATACTAGCTTACATGTGTTCACGGCTTTTCTTTCCCAGTCATTAGCTCATTGAAAAAATGATAATGGTTTCTTTCTTTGGATATTCTCCTGAAAAAAAGGATTAGTTTCTGTAAAAGTATCAACAGATTTTATAGTATTTAATGGAGTCAGAAAAATTATTTCTGTTTTCAAAAAAAGCATTATTTTCTGTAAAAGGAGTAATGGTTTTTATAGTATTTAATGGAGACAGAAAAAAATTTCTGTTTCCCCCTAATATTTCAATATGTTTTCTTCATAAAGCTGAATATACCTATAAAAAACCAACTACTGTACTAATTACTTCACAGTATTATTACTAGCACCAAATTAACTAAAATATTTGAAGAAATTTATAAACTGTAAAACAGGTCACAGATTTTACTTATGATTGTTATTGGGTCTAGTCATAGTTATATGTTTGAAGACCATAGGTTATCTCAGAGCACTAAAATTAGTCTGAACTGTAAGTGCACAGATTTTTAAAATTTTACTTTATTCCCAGATTGAATCAACAGCATACTTAAAAAGTGCTACATACACATCAAAAAACTACAAAGTAAACAATTCAAAAATCCAATTGTTAAGTAAACTAATTGGTATTTTATCCTAATAAAAAGAATCTGACACAATCACTGACAACTAAATGTATTTACAGAAAAAAAACAGATATTTATTTTATTTTTATATTTTTATATTTTATATTTATTTATTTTATTTTATACATCTTGAATTTGAATCTGAAAATAAAACTAACAGCAATCCAGTAATCTTAACCTCTTTAAATTAGATTAGAGACTAAAGCATTATTAAAGTGGGATTTCAATTATAGATATTGCATCTCTTTTCCAACTTCAAAATGATGTCAACATATTGGAGAAGATTTAAGGAATATTAGGTCACTTTCACAGGATTTTTCCAATATATCAGTGGAAGAATTTCTTGTAATGACCCTTTGGGTAGAGTACTTAAAAGTAAGTAAGTAAATAAATCACTTCAAAAGAAGAAGGCATTGAGGTTAAAATGATCTTTGCAGAAAAAGAAATGCAGTTAGAGGGAAGAATATTGTTATATAAAGTGAATTATATGTACTAGTATGTATCTAGGCAAACAGTAGATGGCAACATCTACACAGTCTTGTTTTTGAAAGGATTATATAACATCAATATAAATCAGGCTAATGATTCATGAAATTTGGGACTTTCCAAAACTCATGTATTAGAAAGGATATTTATGCACATACATATTTTGTTTTTATGCTTCCTATTTTACAATATCGTGCTTCTACCTTATTAGAAGGACCTCACTAAGATCATTAACCTAAAAAATGTTTTATTTGTGAGTCACATTAGATTGCCTACCTAAACAAAGGGACAGTATTGTTTTTCCTCATATGAGTTGGCCAGATGAGGTGGTTGAATCAGATAAGGATGAGGATTAATGGAAGCACGGATACTTTCTTTAATGAAAACTAACAAATAAATAAATCTCTGACGTGACCTCAATAATTGGAGTTGCAGCAAACTGCGGCAGGAGGCACATCTGGTGGTCAAGGGAAGGTGCAAGATGCGTATATCAAGTTTTCTTTTCTCTTTTGAGCTCATACAGCCCCCACCTGCCTCTATCAGTAATGCTGAAGTCTGAAGACATTCTCACAAACCACTTTCAAACCTAAGAAAAGCAAGGAAGTCACTGTGGACTTTGATGCCTGGGGATATTTTTATTTTCCAGAATGATGAGATTTATTATTGACGGGTTTCCTGGTCAGAAATCAGAGAGCAGCTCTGCTGGCGAGCAGCAGTGTTGCTTTACAACAGCAGAGGTCACTAAAAGCAAAAGGGAAGGAGATGGAGCCGTCCAGCCAGAACCTGCTCCCACTTTCTTTGACAATCAGCAGGCAAGAGGCTGACACACACGAAGGATAACCTAATCCTAAGTGCCCAATAGGATCTCCTGGGCAAGCAATGGCTCTATCCTGGTCACAGTGCTTTCCTGGACATGCTCAGAGATGTTTAAGACCCTCCACACAGAGAATTATTTCCTACCAAAGAGTATATTTTTAGGGAACCATAATAAATTATAGAGTGAAAATTTCCACTATATGCTTTTACAATTATTGAAATTTTTCCTACCTCTCCAATACTGGATGTGGATCAATCTTTAGAAAGAACAAATAACAGCCACCCTCCCCCAACAACAACAAAAGAATGGGAAAAATAAAATAGTTTAGCTCTACATTCTTTCAGCAAAAATTTTTTTGAGTGTCAGGCACTGTTCTAAGTACTCGGGTACAAAGGTAAACAAAATACATTACATCCTTTTCCTCATGGAACTTAAAGATCCTGGTAGGAGCAGGCAGAAACTGAACAAAGAAATGGTATATCACACGTCAAGTGGTGTATTTGTTCTCTAGAGCTGCCGCAACAAAGTGCCACAAACTGTGTGGCATAAAACAACAGAAATTTGGGCTTCCCTGGTGGCGCGGTGGTTGAGAGTCCGCCTTCCAATGCAGGGGACACGGGTTCGTGCCCCGGTCCGGGAAGATCCCACATGCCGCGGAGCAGCTGTGCCCGTGAGCCATGGCCGCTGGGCCTGCGCATCCGGAGCCTGTGCTCCACAACGGGAGAGTCCACAACAGTGAGAGGCCCGCATACCGAAAAAAACAAAAACAAAACAAAACAGAAATTCATTGTCTCATAGTTGTGGAGGCTAGAAATCCAAAATTGAGGTATCTGCAGGGCCATGATCCCTCTGAAACCTGCAGGGAAATCTCCCTTGCCTTTTCTTAGCTTCTGGGAGTTTGCCAGGAATGCTTGGCTTGTATTGATAGATGTGTCACTCCAATCCTCCATCTTCACATGCCACACATGGCATTCTCCCTGTGTCTCTTCACAGACTCCTTTATATATGTCTATGTTTGTGTCCAAATTTCTCCTTTTTATAAGGACACCAGTCATACTGGACTAGGACCCACCCCAATAAACTCATCTTAACTTAGCTACGTCTGCAAAGAACCTATTTACAAATAAGGTCACAGTCTGAAGTACTGAAGGTTAGAGCTTCAGCATATATTTTGGGGGGGGGGCAAAATTTAACTCATAACCCATATTATGAAAAACTGAAGCAGAGTAAAGGAAATAGTAACAGGCAAGGGGAGGGAAGGCACACGGAGATAAGGTGGTCAAGGAAAATGACACTTGAATAGAGAAAGTAAAATCTGAGGAATTGGGACATGCAGATAACTGAGAGAAGAGGTATTTGCTCCTGAAAATACATGACTTTTAAGTGCCAAGATTGTAATACGACCAATTGTCTTCACTCTTTAAAATAGTTTCATGATTATAAAGAAAGGCGTATTAACATCACAACACCAAATCATTCTTTTTAACTCTAAACAAATTGATTCATTTTCCTTTAACTCATCCTTAGCAAGAAGAGAGGGGATACTGATTGATTGTAAGCTTAAATGATGATGCTCTAAACAAATATTCATTTTGTAGCAAATATTCATTTTGCACACTTGTAGCTCCTGGGGGAAAAGGGAATAAAAAATGTAAAACTCTTTGCCTTCATGGAGTTTATATTTCAATAAGGGGGAACTGAATTTGACTTTTCACTGTTTCTCCCCCACTGGTTTGGAAATGGAAGACACCTGCCCAGTAAGAGTAAAGTGTGTCTTTGCAGCTATCAAGAATCATGAGCTCTCATGAGGACCCATAAACTTTATCTGTTCCAAGTATTCATTGGATGCGGAACACTTTATAGACTCTCCTTCAGATGGCACTAACATGTTTGGCAATACCATCAGCAACAGAAGTTCACAATCCCCCCAACCTCACCGTCCACAGGAGCTTCTTTCACCCTTGCTGCCTCTGTTCCAAAAACACAGTCCTGAGCCGGAGGGGAAGATGGCGGAAGAGTAAGACGCGGAGATCACCTTCCTCCCCACAGATACACCAGAAATACATCTACACGTGGAACAATTCCTACAGAACACCTACTGAATGCTGGCAGAAGACCTCAGACCTCCCAAAAGGCAAGAAACTCCCCCACGTACCTGGGTCGGGCAAAAGAAAAAAGAAAAAACAGAGACAAAAGGATAGGGTCGGGACCTGCACCAGTGTGAGGGAGCCGTGAAGGAGGAAAGGTTTCCACACACTAGGAGCCCCTTCGTGGGCGGAGACTGCGGGTGGCGGCGGGGGGAAGCTTCGGAGCCGCGGAGAAGAGCGCAGCCACAGGGGTGCGGAGGGCAAAGCACAGAGATTCCCGCACAGAGGATTGGTGCCGACTGGCACTCACCAGCCTGAGAGGCTTGTCTGCTCACCTGCCTGGGCGGGCGGGGCTGGGAGCTGAGGCTCGGGCTTCAGTCAGAGCGCGCTGGCGGCGTGAACACAGCCTGAAGGGGTTACTGCGCCACGGCTGGCCGGGAGGGAGTCCGGGGAAAAGTCTGGACCTGCCGAAGAGGTTAGAGACTTTTTCTTCCCTCTTTGTTTCCTGGTGCGCGAGGAGAGGGGATTAAGAGTGCCGCTTAAAGGAGCTCCAGAGACGGGCGCGAGCCGCGGCTAAAAGCGCGGACCCCGGAGACGGGCGTGGGACGCTGGGGCTGCTGCTGCCACCAGCAAGAGGCCTGTGTGCGAGCGCAACTCACTGTCCACACCTCCCCTCCCAGGAGCCTGTGAAGCCCGCCACTGCCAGGGTCCCGGGATCCAGGGACAACTTCCCTGGGAGAACGCACGGGCACGCCTCGTGCTGGTGCAACGTCACGCCAGCGTCTGCAGCCGCACGCTCGCCCCGCCTCCACGCCCCTCCCTCCCCCCGCCCCGGCCTGAGTGAGCCAGAGCCCCTGAATCAGTGGCTCCTTTAACCCCTTCCTGTCTGAGAGAAGAACAGACGCCCTCAGGCGACCTACATGCAGAGATGGGGCCAAATCCAAAGCTGAGCCCCGGGAGCTGTGCGAACAAAGAAGAGAGAGGGAAATCTCTCCCAGCAGCCTCAGGAGCAGCGGATTAAATCTCCACAATCAACTTGATGTACCTGCATCTGTGGAATACCTGAATAGGCAACCAATCATCGCAAATCGAGGAGGTAGACTTTGAAAGCAAGATATATGATTTTTTCCCCTTTTCCTCTTTTGTGAGTGTGTATGTGTATGCTTCTGTGTGAGATTTTGTCTCTATAGCTTTGCTTCCACCATTTGTCATAGGGTTCTATCCGTATGTTTTGTTTGTTTGTTTTTTCTTAATAATTTTTTTTAATTTTAATAATTATTTTATTTTATCTTGCTTTATTTTATTGAATTTATCTTCTTTCTTTCTTTCTTCCTTCCCTCCTTCCTCCCTCCCTCCCTCCTCCTTCCCTCCTTTCTTTCTCTCATCCTTTCTTTCTTTTTTCTTCCTTTCTTTCTTTCTCTCTTTCTACTTCTACCAATTCTTTTTTTCTACTTTTTCTCCCTTTTATTCTGAGCTGTGTGGATGAAACGCTCTTGGTGCTCCCGCGAGGAGTCAGTGATGTGCCTCAGATGTGGGAGAGCCAAGTTCAGAAAACTGGTCCACAAGAGACCTCCCACCTCCACATAATATCAAATGGATAAAATATCCCAGAGATCTCCATCTCAACACCAGCACCCAGCTTCACTCAACGACCAGCAAGCTACAGTGCTGGACACCCTATGCCAAACAACTAGAAAGACAGGAACACATCCCCACCCATTAGCAGAGAGGCTGCCTAAAATCATAATAAGTCCACAGACACCTCAAAATACACCACCAGACGTGGACCTGCACACCAGAAAAGCAAGATCCAGGCTCATTCAGCAGACCATAGGCACTAGTGCCCTCCACAAGGAAGCCTACACAACCCACTGAACCAACCCTAGACACTGCAGACAGACACCAAAAACAACGGGAACTACAAAACTGCAGCCTGCAAAAAATAGACCCCAAACACAGTAAGATAAGCAAAATGAGAAGAGAGAAAAACACACAGCAGATGAAGGGGCAAGATAAAAACCCACCACACCTAATAAATGAAGAGGAAATAGGCAATCTACCTGAAACAGAATTCAGAATAATGATAATAAAGATGATCCAAAATCTTGGAAATACAATAGACAAAATGCAAGAAACATTTAACAAGGACCTAGAAGAACTAAAGATGAAACAAGCAATGATGAACAACACAATAAGTGAAATTAAAAATACTCTAGATGGGATCAATAGCAGAATAACTGAGGCAGAAGAACGGATAAGTGACCTGGAAGATAAAATAGTGGAAATAACTACTGCAGAGCAGAATAAAGAAAAAAGAATGAAAAGAACTGAGAACAGTCTCAGAGACCACTGGGACAACATTAAATGCACCAACATTAGAATTATAGGGGTTCCAGAAGAAGAAGAGAAAAAGAAAGGGACTGAGAAAATATTTGAAGAGATTATAGTTGAAAACTTCCCTAATATGGGAAAGGAAATAGTTAATCAACTCCAGGAAGCACAGAGAGTCCCATACAGGCTAAATCCAAGGAGAAATATGCCAAGACACATATTAATCAAACTGTCAAAAATTAAATACAAAGAAAACATATTAAAAGCAGCAAGGGGGAAACAACAAATAACACACAAGGGAATCCCCATAAGGTTAACAGCTGATCTTTCATCAGAAAGTCTGCAACCCAGAAGGGACTGACAGGACATATTTAAAGTGGTGAAGGAGAAAAACCTGCAACCAAGATTATCCAGCAAGGATCTCATTCAGATTTGATGGAGAAATTAAAACCTTTACAGACAAGCAAAAGATGAGAGAGTTCAGCACCACCAAACCAGCTTTACAACAAATGCTAAAGGAACTTCTCTAGGCAAAAAAAACACAAGAGAAGGAAAAGAACTACAATAATGAACCCAAAACAATTAAGAAAATGGGAATAGGAACATACATATTGATAATTACCTTAAATGTAAATAGATTAACTGCTCCCAACAAAAGACACAGTTTGGCTGACTGGATACAAAAACAGCACCCACATATATGCTGTCTACAAGACACCCAACTCAGACCTAGAGACACATACAGACTGAAAGTAAGGGGATGGAAAAGATATTGCATGCAAATGGAAACCAAAAGAAAGCTGGAGTAGCAATTCACATATCACACAAAATAGACTTTAAAATAAAGACTACTAGAAGAGACAAAGAAGGACACTACATAATGATCAAGGGATCAATCCAAGGAGAAGGTAAAACAACTGTAAATATTTATGCACCCAACGTAGGAGCACCTAAATACATAAGGCAAATACTAACAGCCATAAAAGGGGTAATCGACAGCAACACATTCATTGTAGGGGACTTTAACACCCCACTTTCACCAATGGACAGATCATCAAAAATTAAAATAAATAAGGGAACAAAAGCTTTAAATGATACATTAAACAAGATGGACTTAATTGATATTTATAGGACACTCCATCAAAAACAAGAGAATACACATTTTTCTCAAGTGCTCATGGAACATTCTCCAGGATAGATCATATCTTGGGTCACAACTCAAGCCTTGGTAAATTTAGGATAATTGAAATTGTATCAAGTATCTTTTCTGACCACTATGCTATGAGACTAGATATCAATTACAGGAAAAGATCCGTAAAAAATACAAACACATGGATGCTAAACAATACACTATTTAATAAAGAAGTTATCCCTGAAGAAATCAAAGAGGAAATAAAAAAAAATACCTAGAAACAAATGACAATGGAGACACGATGACCCAAAACATATGGGATACAGCAAAAGCACTTCAAAGAGTGAAGTTTATAGCAATACAATCCTACCTTAAGAAACAGGAAACATCTCGAATAAACAACCTAACCTTGCACCTAAAGCAATTAGAGAAAGAAGAACAAAAAACCCCCAAAGTTAGCAGAAGGAAAGGAATCATAAAAATCAGATCAGAAATAAATGTAAAAGAAATGAAGGAAACGATAGCAAAGATCAATAAAACTAAAATCTGGTTCTTTGAGAAGATAAACAAAATTGATAAACCATTAGCCAGACTCATCAAGGAAAAAAGGGAGAAGACTCAAATCAATAGAATTAGAAATGAAAAAGGAGAAGGAACAACTGACACTGCAGAAATACAAAGGATCATGAGAGATGACTACAAGCTACTCTATGCCAATAAAATGGACAACCTGGAAGAAATGGACAAATTCTTAGAAATGCACAACCTGCCAAGTCTGAATCAGGAAGAAATAGAAAATATAAACAGACCAATCACAAGCACTGAAATTGAAACTGTCGTTAAAACTCTTCCAACAAACAAAAGCCCAGGACCAGATGGTTTCAGAGGCGAATTCTATCAAACATTTAGAGAAGAGCTAACACCTATCCTTCTCAAACTCTTCCAAAATATAGCAGAGGGTGGAACATGCCCAAACTCATTCTACGAGGCCACCATTACCCTCATACCAAAACGAGACAAGGAGGTCACGAAGAAAGAAAACTAAAAGCAAATATCACTGATGAACATAGATACAAAAATCCTCAACAAAATACTAACAAACAGAATCCAACAGCACATTAAAAGGATCATATACCATGATCAAGTGGGGTTTATTGCAGGTATGCAAGGATTCTTCAATGTATGCAAATCAATCAATGTGATGCACCATATTAACAAATTGAAGGAGAAAACCACATGATCATCTCAATCGATGCAGAGAAAGCTTTCAACAAAATTCAACACCCATTTATGATAGAAACCCTGCAGAAAGTAGGCATAGAGGGAACTTTCCTCAACATAATAAAGGCCATATATGACAAACCCACAGCCATCATCGTCCTCAGTGGTGAAAAACTGAATCCATTTCCACTAAGATCAGGAACAACACAAGGTTGCCCATTCTCACCACTCTTATTCAACCTAGTTTTGGAAGTTTTAGCCACAGCAATCAGAGAAGAAAAGGAAATAAAAGGAATCCAAATCATAAAAGAAGAAGTAAAGCTGTCACTGTTTGCAGATGACATGATACTATACATAGAGAATCCTAAAGATGCTACCAGAAAACTACTAGAGCTAATCAATGAATTTGGTAAAGTAGCAGGATACAAAATTAATGCACAGAAATCTCTGGCATTCCTATACACTAATGATGAAAAATCTGAAAGTGAAATCAAGAAAACACTCCCATTTACCATTGCAACAAAAAGAATAAAATATCTAGGAATAAACCTACCTAAGGAGACAAAAGAACTGTATGCAGAAAATTATAAGACATTGATGAAAGAAATTAAAGATCATACAAATAGATGGAGAGATATAACATGTTCTTGGATTGGAAGAATCAACATTGTGAAAACGACTCTCCAAAGCAATCTACAGATTCAGTGCAATCCCTATCAAACTACCACTGACATTTTTCACAGAACTAGAACCAAAAATTTCACAATTTGTATGGAAACACAATAGAACCCGAATAGCCAAAGCAATCTTGAGAACGAAAAACAGAGCTGGAGGAGTCAGGCTCCCTGACTTCAGACTATACTGCAAAGCTACAGTAATCAAGACAGTATGGTGCTGCCACAAAAACAGAAATATAGATCAATGGAACAGGATAGAAATCCCAGAGATAAACCCAAGCACATATGGTCACTTTATCTTTGATAAAGGAGGCAGGAATGTACAGTGGAGAAAGGACAGCCTTTTCAATAAGTGGTCCTTGGAACACTGGACAGGTACATATAAAAGTATGAGATTAGATCACTCCCTAAGAACAAACACAAAAATAAGCTCGAAATGGATTAAAGACCTCAATGTAAAGCCGGACAGTATGAAACTCTTAGAGGAAAACATAGGCAGAACACTCTATGACATAAATCACAGCAAGATCCTTTTTGACCCACCTCCTAGAGAAATGGAAATAAAAACAAAAATAAACAAATGTGACCTAATGAAACTTAAATGCTCTTGCACAGCAAAGGAAATAAATAAGACCAAAAGACAACCCTCAGAATGGAAGAAAATATTTGCAAATGAAGCAACTGACAAAGGATTAATCTCCAAAATTTATAATCAGCTCATTCAGCTCAATAACAAAAAAACAAACAACCCAATCCAAAAGTGGGCCGAAGACGTAAATAGACATTTATCCAAGGAGGACATACAGATTGCCAACAAACACATGAAACAATGCTCAACATCATTAATCATGAGAGAAAATCAAGTCAAAACTACAATGAGATATCATCTCACACCAGTCAGAATGACCATCAATAAAAAATCTAGAAACAATAAATGCTGGAGAGGGTGTGGGGAAAAGGGAACCCTCTTGCACTGCTGTTGGGAATATGAATTGGTACAGCCACTATGCAGAACAGTATGGAGCTTCCTTAAAAAACTACAAATAGAACTACCATACAACCCAGCAATCCCACTACTGGCCATATACCCTGAGAAAACCATAATTCAAAAAGAGTCATATACCAAAATGTCCATTGTAGCTCTATTTACAATAGCCAGGAGGTGGAAACAACCTAAGTGTCCATCATCGGATGAATGGATAAAGAAGATATGGCACGTATATACAATGGAATATTACTCAACCATAAAAAGAAACGAAACTGAGCTATTTGTAATGAGGTGGAGAGACCTAGAATCTGTCATACAGAGTGAAGTAAGTCAGAAAAAGAAAGACAAATACCGTATGCTAACACATATATATGGAATTTAAGGGAAAAAATGTCATGAAGAACCTAGGGGTAAGACAGAAATAAAGACACAGACCTACTAGAGAATGGACTTGAGGATATGGGGAGGGGGAAGGGTAAGCTGTGACAAAGCGAGAGAGAGGCATGGACATATATACACTACCAAATATAAGGTAGATAGCTAGTGGGAAGCAGCCGCATAGCACAGGGAAATCAGCTCGATGTTTTGTGACCACCTGGAGGGCTGGGATAGGGAGGGTGGGTGGGAGGGAGAGATATGGGAACATATGTATATGTATAACTGTTTCACTTTGTTATAAAGCAGAA
Organism: Mesoplodon densirostris; assembly: GCF_025265405.1. Lineage (NCBI taxonomy): Eukaryota > Metazoa > Chordata > Mammalia > Artiodactyla > Ziphiidae > Mesoplodon > Mesoplodon densirostris. The sequence goes on from NC_082672.1 coordinate 73,191,612, forward strand.
ACTAACACACCATAGTAAAGCAATTATATTCTAATAAAGATGTAAAAAAAAAGGTCTGACAACTGGGAATTTATAGACATTTCTTTTTTTCCATAGTTACTTCTTTTCCTTTCTTTTCCAAGAAACTAAATACCATGGCCATTGTTCTGCTGCAAATTTACATTATTTTCTTACCTCAAGTTTGGAAACCTAAAAATATAAGCAGAGGCAAATTGTAGGGTGAAAAATAGGCTATTCCTCACCTACCTTCACAATTTAGTGTCTCAAGGGGATCAAGATGGAGTAAGAGGAAATGGAGGTCACCTTCTCCCACAAACACATCAAAAATACTTCTACATGTGGAACAATTCTCACTGAAGACTAACCGGAGACTGGGGGAATCACTCTTGTACAACCAAGGCTGCAAAAGGACACACATGCAATCACATGGGAAGGGAAGAAAAGTGATCAGGTCTGGACCTGTGCCCCTGAGATGGGTCCTAAGTATGGGGGTGGGGGTGTAGAACAGAAGCCCCCTTGGCATAGTGGAGGACCAGTGGGATAAACATAGTGCTGTGGGTAGCCTGGATTCTGCTCATGAGGCACTTATGCTGGTTAGCACCCAAGGCAGGATGGAGACAGGTCTGCACTGGCTGCTGCGGGATTTCCCCTGACCACCTCACTGTGCATCCCAGCCTGAGCCGGACAGATGCTCTGTCCCTGCTCAGCACAGCACTGGACCTGGAGCAGCCACAACCAGGGAAATGACTCGACTGTGGGAAGCAGAGCAGACCCAGTTCTGGGGTGGAGTTTGGGTGGGGTTGTGGCAGCCATGGTTGGTGCTTGCTCAAGAGGTGCTCCAGAAGCAGCCAAAAATTCTGATGGCAACCAATGGCCACAGCTCATTTCCCCACACATGCCAAGAGTCCACATGGCCCCACCTGCCCTGACGAGCAGTTCCATAAAAGGGTGTGGGGAGCAGAGGCTGGGGGCAGTAATCTGCTGTGAGGGACAGAGGGGGCTTGCACCTGAGTCTGCATCTAAGCGGAGCCGTGGACACCTGCACAGGCAGCACATCACACCTCGGTCTACACACCAAACCCATCTTGCTCCAGCACTCTCCTCCTCTGGGGCAAGGGTCCTGGTGCAGGAAGAGGGGAAAACACACACTTAAAGGGAATAGAACCTGCTAGAACTGACCGTCAGGGCTTCTGCTCCGGTAACTTGGGATCAGACCCTGTCCCTGACAGGGTGATGATAGCTGCTGAGCAGAGGGCAAGTCCTGCCCCAGCTGGAGTCCTGGATCCAGCTCTAGCTCCTCCATCTCCAGCCACAGCCCCTACCAACGTGATAGCTGCCAGCACACCCTAAGGGAAGACATGACTTGCAAATCCAGCTCTCCCACCAAAGACATGGGTCCAATGACCCACATAGTCTGCATAGGGATGCTCCCACATAAGAACACCCCTTCAAGACTTCAGTAGATAAATGTTTCACCTAAATTCATAGAGGCAGAGAAAGTTAAGTAAAATGAGAAGACAGAGGAACTGCTCCCAATTGAAAGAGCAGGAGAAAACCCCTGAAAGAGTAAATAATGAAACAGAATAAACAATTTAAAAGATAAAGAATTCAAAGCATCGATAGTAAAAATGTTAACTGAATCAGGGAAAAGAATTGATCTAAACATGTAACATTTTGACAAGGAACTAGAAAATATTAACAAGATCCAATCAGAAATGAAGAATTCAATAGCTGAAATTAAAACACACACACACACACACACACACACACACACATTAGAAGGAATGAATAGCAGAAAAGTGGATCAGAATGCATAAGTGATAAGTGATCTGGAAGATAAAATAATGGAAATCACACAATTAAAACAGAAAAAAGAAAAATGAATTTTTTTAAATGTAAGCAATATAAGAGATCTCCTCTTCCGGGTAAGATGGCAGAAGAGTAAGATGCGGAGATCACCTTCCTCCCCACGGATACACCAGAAATACAGCTACACGTGGAACAACTCCTACAGAACACCTACTGAACACTGGCAGAAGACCCCAGACCTCCCAAAAGGCAAGAAACTCCCCACATACCTGGGTAGGGCAAAGCGGAGAGATTCCCGCACAGAGGATCGGTGCCGAGCGGCACTCACCAGCCCGAGAGGCTTGTCTGCTCGCCCGCTGGGGCAGGCGGCGCTGGAAGCTGAGGCTCGGGCTTCGGTCAGAGCGCAGGGAGAGGACTGGGGCTGGCGGCGAGAACTCAGCCTTAAGGGGGCTAATGCACCACAGCTAGCCGGGAGGGAGTCCGGGAAAACTCTGGAGCTGCCGAAGAGGCAAGAGACTTTTTCTTCCCTCTTGGTTTCCTGGTGCGCGAGGAGAGGGGATTAAGAGCGCTGCTTAAAGGGGCCCCACAGACGGGCGCGAGTCACGACTGAAAGCGCGGAGCCCAGTGACGGGCGTGGGACGCTGGGGCTGCTGCTGCCACCGCCAAGAAGCCTGTGTGCGAGCACAGGTCACTGTCCACACCGCCCTTCCGGGAGCCTGTGCAGCCCGCCACTGCCGGGGTCCCGGGATCCAGGGGCGGCTTCCCTGGGAGAACGCACGGCGCGCCTCGGGCTGGTGCAACGTCACGCCGACCTCTGCCGCTCCAGGCTCGCCCCGCACTCCGTGCCCCTCCCTCCCGCCCGGCCTGAGTGAGCCAGAGTCCCCGAAGAGGCTGCTCCTTTAACCCTGTCCTGTCTGAGCGAAGAACAGACACCCTCCGGCGACCTACATGCAGAGGCGGGGCCAAATCCAAAGCTGAGACCCAGGAGCTGTAAGAACAAAGAAGAGAAAGGGAAACCTCTCCCAGCAGCCTCAGAAGCAGCGGATTAAAGCTCCACAATCAACTTGATGTACCCTGCATCTGTGGAATACATGAATAGACAACACATCATCCCAAATTGAGGAGCCAGGAGTCAGTGCTGTGCCTCTGAGGTGGGAGAGCCAACTTCAGGACACTGGTCCACAAGAGACCTCCCAGCTCCACATAATATCAAATGGCGACAATCTTCCAGAGATCTCCATCTCAACACCAGCACCCAGCTTCACTCAACGACCAGCAAGCTACAGTGCTGGACACCCTAAGTCAAACAACTAGGAAGACAGGAACACAACGCCACCCATTAGCAGAGAGGTGGACTAAAATCATAAAAAGTCCACAGACACCCCAAAACACACCACCAGACGTGGACCTGCCAAACAGAAAGACAAGATCCAGCCTCATCCACCAGAACACAGGCACTAGTCCCCTCCACCAGGAAGTCTACAAAACCCACTAAACCAACCTTAGCCACTGGGGACAGACACCAAAAGCAACAGGAACTACAAACCTACAGCCTGCAAAAAGGAGACCCCAAACACAGTAAGATAAGCAAAATGAGAAGACAGAAAAACACACAGCAGGAGAAGGAGCAAGATAAAAACCCACCAGACCTAACAAATGAAGAGGTAATAGGCAGTCTACCTGAAAAAGAATTCAGAATAATGATGGTAAAGATGATCCAAGATTCTATTTCCCAGATCCAAAATCTTGGAAATAGAATAGACAAAATGCAAGAAACAGTTAACAAGGACCTAGAAGAACTAAAGATGAATCAAGCATCGATTAAAAACACAATAAATGAAATGAAAAATACTCTAGATGGGATCAATAGCAGAATAACTGAGGCAGAAGAAAGGATAAGTGAGGTGGAAGATAAAATAGTGGAAATAACTGCTGCAGAGCAAAATAAAGAAAAAAGAATGAAAAGAACACAGGACAGTCTCAGAGACCTCTGGGACAACATTAAACGCACCAACGTTCGAATTATAGGGGTTCCAGAAGAAGAAGAGAAAAAGAAAGGGACTGAGAAAATACTTGAAGAGATTATAGTTGAAAACTTCCCTAATATGGGAAAGGAAATAGTTAATCAAGTCCAGGAGGCACAGAGAGTCCCATACAGAATAAATCCAAGGAGAAATACGCCAAGACACATATTAATCAAACTGTCAAAAATTAAACACAAAGAAATCATATTAAAAGCAGCAAGGCAAAAACAACAAATAACACACAAGGGGATCCCCATCAGGATAACAGCTGATCTCTCAGCAGAAACTCTACAAGCCAGAAGGGAGTGGCAGGACATAATTAAAGTGATGAAGGAGAAAAACCTGCAACCAAGATTACTCTACCCAGCAAGGATCTCATTCAGATTTGATGGAGAAATTAAAACGTTTACAGAGAAGCAAAAGCTGAGAGAGTTCAGCACCACCAAACCAGCTTTACAAAAAATGCTAAAGGAACTTCTCTAGGCAAGAAACACAACAGAAGGAAAAGACCTACAATAATGAACCCAAAACAATTAAGAAAATGGGAATAGGAACATACATATCAATAATTACCTTAAATGTAAATGGACTAAATGCTCCCACCAAAAGACACAGATTGGCTGAATGGATACAAAAACAAGACCCACATATATGCTGTCTACAAGAGACCCACTTCAGACATAGAGACACATACAGACTGAAAGTAAGGGGATGGAAAAAGATATTGCATGCAAATGGAAACCAAAAGAAAGCTGGAGTAGCAATTCTCATATCAGACAAAATAGACTTTAAAATAAAGACTACTAGAAGAGACAAAGAAGGACACTACATAATGATCAAGGGATCGATCCAAGAAGAAGATATAACAATTGTAAATATTTATGCACCCAAAGTAGAAGCACCTCAATACATAAGGCAAATACTAACAGCCATAAAAGGAGAAATCGACAGTAACACACTCATAGTAGGGGACTTTAACACCCCACTTTCACCAATGGACAGACCATCCAAAATGAAAATAAATAAGGAAACACAAGCTTTCAATGATACATTAAACAAGATGGACTTAATTGATATTTATAGGACATTCCATCCAAAAACAACAGAATACACATTTTTCTCAAGTGCTCATGGAACATTCTCCAGGATAGATCATATCTTGGGTCACAAATCAAGCCTTGGTAAATTTAAGAAAATTCAAATTGTATCAAGTATCTTTTCCTACCACAATGCTATGAGACTAGATATCAATTACAGGAAAAGAGCTGTAAAAAATACAAACACATGGAGGCTAAACAATACACTACTTAATAACAAAGTGATCACTGAAGAAATCAAAGAGGAAATTAAAAAATACCTAGAAACAAATGACAATGGAGACACGACGAGCCAAAACCTATGAGATGCAGCAAAAGCAGTTCTAAGGGGGAAGTTTATAGCAATACAATCCCACCTTAAGAAACAGGAAACATCTCGAATAAACAACCTAACTTTGCACCTAAAGCAATTAGAGAAAGAAGAACAAAAACATCCCAAAGTTAGCAGAAGGAAAGAAATCATAAAAATCAGATCAGAAATAAATGAAAAAGAAATGAAGGAAACAATAGCAAAGATCAATAAAACTAAAAGCTGGTTCTTTGAGAAGATAAACAAAATTGATAAACCATTAGCCAGACTCATCAAGAAAAAAAGGGAGAAGACTCAAATCAATAGAATTAGAAATGAAAAAGGAGAAGTAACAACTGACACTGCAGAAATACAAAAGATCATGAGAGATTATTACAAGCAACTCTATGCCAATAAAATGGACAACCTGGAAGAAATGGACAAATTCTTAGAAATGCACAACCTGCCAAGACTGAATCAGGAAGAAATAGAAAATATGAACAGACCAATCACAAGCACTGAAATTGAAACTATGATAAAAAATCTTCCAACAAACAAAAGCCCAGGACCAGATGGCTTCACAGGTGAATTCTATCAAGCAATTAGAGAAGAGCTAACACCTATCCTTCTCAAACTCTTCCAAAATATAGCAGAGGGAGGAACACTCCCAAACTCATTCTACGAGGCCACCATCACCTTGATACCAAAACCAGACAAGGATGTCACAAAGAAAGAAAACTACAGGCCAATATCACTGATGAACATAGATGCAAAAATCCTCAACAGAATACTAGCAAACAGAATCCAACAGCACATTAAAAGGACCATACACCATAATCAAGTGGGGTTTATTCCAGGAATGCAAGGATTCTTCAATATACGCAAATCAATCAACGTGATACACCATATTAACAAATTGAAGGAGAAAAACCATATGATCATCTCAATAGATGCAGAGAAAGCTTTTGACAAAATTCAACACCCATTTATGATAAAAACCCTGCCGAAAGTAGGCATAGAGGGAACTTTCCTCAACATAATAAAGGCCATATATGACAAACCCACAGCCATCATCGTCCTCAATGGTGAAAAACTGAAACCATTTCCACTAAGATCAGGAACAAGACAAGGCTGCCCACTCTCACCACTCTTATTCAACCTAGTTTTGGAAGTTTTAGCCACAGCAATCAGAGAAGAAAAGGAAATAAAAGGAATCCAAATCGGAAAAGAAGAAATAAAGCTGTCACTGTTTGCAGATGACATGATACTATACATAGAGAATCCTAAAGATGCTACCAGAAAACTAATAGAGCTAATCAATGAATTTGGTAAAGTAGCAGGATACAAAATTAATGCACAGAAATCTCTGGCATTCCTATACACTAATGATGAAAAATCTGAAAGTGAAATCAAGGAAACACTCCCATTTACCATTGCAACAAAAAGAATAAAATATCTAGGAATAAACCTACCTAAGGAGACAAAAGACCTGTATGCAGAAAATTATAAGACACTGATGAAAGAAATTATAGATGATACAAATAGATGGAGAGATGTACCATGTTTTTGGATTGGAAGAATCAACATTGTGAAAATGACTCTACTACCCAAAGCAATCTACAGATTCAATGCAATCCCTATCAAACTACCACTGGCATTTTTCACAGAACTAGAGCAAAAAATTTCACAATTTGTATGGAAACACAAAAGACCCTGAATAGCCAAAGCAATCTTGAGAACGAAAAATGGAGCTGGAGGAATCAGGCTCCCTGACTTCAGACTATACTACAAAGCTACAGTAATCAAGATAGTATGGTACTGGCACAAAAACAGAAAGATAGATCAGTGGAACAGGATAGAAAGCCCAGAGATAAACCCACGGACATATGGTCACCTTATCTTTGATAAAGGAGGCAGGAATGTACAGTGGAGAAAGGACAGTCTCTTCAATAAGTGGTGCTGGGAAAACTGGACAGGGACATGTAAAAGTATGAGATTAGATCACTCCCTAACACCATACACGAAAATAAGCTCAAAATGGATTAAAGACCTAAACGTAAGGCCAGAAACTATCAAACTCTTAGAGGAAAACATAGGCAGAACACTCTATGACATAAATCACAGTAAGATGCTTTTTGACCCACCTCCTAGAAAAATGGAAATAAAAACAAAAATAAACAAATGGGACCTAATGAAACTCAAAAGCTTTTGCACAGCAAAGGAAACGATAAGCAAGACCAAAAGACAACCCTCAGAATGGGAGAAAATATTTGCAAATGAAGCAACTGACAAAGGATTAATCTCCAAAATTTATAAGCAGCTCATGCAGCTAAATAACAAAAAACAAACAACCCATTCCAAAAATGGGCAGAAGACCTAAATAGACATTTCTCCACAGAAGATATACAGACTGCCAACAAACACATTAAAGGATGCTCAACATCTTTAATCATTAGAGAAATGCAAGTCAAAACTACAATGAGATATCATCTCACACCCGTCAGAATGGCCATCATCAAAAAATCTAGAAACAATAAATGCTGGAGAGGGTGTGGAAAAAAGGGAACACTCTTGAACTGCTGGTGGGAATGTGAATTGGTACAGCCACTATGGAGAACGGTATGGAGGTTCCTTAAAAAACTACAAATAGAACTACCATATGACCCAGCAGTCCCACTCCTGGGCATATACCCTGAGAAAACCATAATTCAAAAAGAGACATGTACCAAAATGTTCATAGCAGCCCTATTTACAATAGCCCGGAGATGGAAACAACCTAAGTGTCCATCATCAGATGAATGGGTAAAGAAGATGTGGCACATATATACAATGGAATATTACTCAGCCATAAAAAGAAATGAAATTGAGCTATTTGTAATGAGGTGGATGGACCTAGAGTCTGTCATACAGAGTGAAGTAAGTCAGAAAGAGAAAGACAAATACTGTATCCTGACACATATATATGGAATTTAAGAAAAAAAAAATGTTATGAAGAACATAGGGGTAAGACAGGAATAAAGACACAGGCCTACTAGAGAATGGACTTGAGGATATGGGGAGGGGGAAGGGTAAGCTGTGACAAAGTGAAAGAGCGGCATGGACATATATACACTACCAAACGTAAGGTAGATAGCTAGTGGGAAGCAGCCGCATAGCACAGGGAGATCAGCTCGGTGCTTTGTGACCGCCTGGAGGGGTGGGATAGGGAGGGTGGGAGGGAGACGCAAAAGGGAGGGGATATGGGAACATATGTATATGTATAACTGATTAAATTTGTTATAAAGCAAATAAATAAATAAATAAAATCATTCCCTCAAAAAAAAAAAAAAGAAAGTGATCTCCAAGATAACATTGTGTTCCAACATTCACATTATAGGAGTCCCAGAAGAGAGAGAGAAGGTGATCAAGAATGTAGTTGAGGAAATTACGACTCAAAACTCCCCAAACTTGAAGAAAGAAACAGATATCCAGGTACAGGATGCACAAAGTGTCCCAAACAAGATGAACCCAAACAGACCCACACCAAGACATCATAATTAAAATGACAAAAGTAAAAGAGAAGATTCTAAAGGCAGCAAGAGAAAAACAAAAATTATATACAAGGAAACCCCCATAAGGCCATCAGCTGATTTCTTTGCAGAAACTTTGTAGACCAGAGGGAGTGGCATGATATATTCAAAGTACTGCAACCTAGAATACACTACACAGCAAGATTATCATTTAGAATAGAAGGAGAGATAAAGAACTTCTCAGATAAGCAAAATTTAAAATGTTCATCATACTAAACCTATCCTAAAAGAAATGTTAAAGGGTCTTCTGTAATTGGAAAAGGAATAAGAATCTATTAAAGGGAAAATCCCAATAGGAAAAGAAAATATATAGTAAGGACTGAAAATCAATCACTTAAATAAGCCAGTACAAAGATTAAAGACAAAAAAACTGTAAAATCAAAAAAACTGCAAAAAACATCTATAACCACAAAATAACAGTTAAAAGATAAATATGAAAATGTAAAATATGACAGCAAAAACACAAAATGTGGAAGAGGGGAGTAAAAAATGTACATTTTTAGAATGTGTTTGAACTTAAATGACTACCAGTTTTAAACAAGTAGATATATCAACATAAATGAACACCATGGCAAACACAAATAAAAACCTCACAATACAGTAAGTTCCCAACATACAAACCTTCAAGCTGTGAACTTCCAAAGATGCAAAGGTGCATTCACATGTCCAATCACATGTTAGTTCACATTCCTGTTTACATTGTCATGTGCGTGCATCCTCTACAAGTGGTTGTGCTTTTGTGTACTTTACTGTACAGTACTGTATAGAGTACAGTAGTACAGTATCTTTTTTTAAGCTAGATCTGCAAGAGGATGACTTCATTGAACTACTTGCTGTGCAACATGAGGAGCTTATTAATGAAGACCTGATGGAATTGGAGGTTCAGATAAAGGACAAATAGAGACAAGAAGAAGAAGTAGTAACTGAAGAACCAAAGAGAGTCATGACACAGGAAATGGCAAGGGAATTTTCTTTATCTAAGGAGACTGTTAGTTTTTGAGGCACAGGACCCAAATGTAAAACTGTACAACAAGGTTGCAGCAGCCTTTCGGAATGCAATGCAGCATTACCATGTCATCTCTGATAAGAAAAACAGGAGCTACTACCCAGACATCACTTGATTGTTTTTTCAAGAGGGTAGATAGAATTGAATCCAGAAGGAACCAGAACCTGTGTCATCAATGTTAAGCATGAGTAAAATTGCAGCTTGTCCTCCATCTCCTATTGCTGATGATCCTTCAGCTCTACCATCTCCCACCTCCTCTCCCTCCTCCAGTCAGTAACTCTTCTTGCCTGTTCACTAGACACCAGCCCCTGTATGCCAGCTCTTGTACTGTACTACTGTACTTTTCAAGGTACTGTACTGTAAGATTAAAAATGTTTTCTTTACTTTTTGTGTTTTTTTTATATATTAGTTGTGTGAAAAGTATTATAAACCTATTTTCAGTACAGTACTATAAAGCAGGTTGTGTTAGTTGGGTACCTAGTCTAACTCTGTTGGACTTATGAACAAATTGGACTTACATGCTCTTGGAACAGAATTTGCTCATATGTAGGGGACTTACCATAGATACACAAAAACTAAAAAGAAAGGAACACAAACATACTACTAAAGGAAATCATCAAACCACAATGGGAGAAACAAACAGAAGAAGAAATGAATCAAGAAGAACTACAAAAACAACTGGAAAACAAGGATTAAAATGGCAATAAGTACATACCTATCAATAATTACTTTAAATGTCAATGGACTAAATGCTCCAATCAAAAGACATAGGGTGGTTTATTGGACAAAAAAAAAAAAAGTAAGACTCTACTATATGCTTCCTACAAGAGATTCACTTCAGAGCTTAAGACACACATAGGTTGAAAGTGAGGGTATGGAAAAAGATATTTCATGCAAATAAGAAGAAAGTAAGGGTAGAAATACTTATAGCAGATAAAATAGACTTTAAAATAAAAGCTATAACAAAAGACAAAGAAGGGCATTATATAATGACAAAGGGATCAACACAAGAAGATGATTATACTTGTTAACATATAGGTACCCAATATAGGAGCACCTAAATATATAAAGCAAATACTGACAGACATGAAGGGAGTAATGGAGAATACAAAATAGCAGGGGACTTTAGCACCACACTGACATCAGTGGACAGATCATTCAGACAGAAAATCAACAAGGCAACAGTGGTCTCAAGTGACACATCAGGCTAGTTGGACTTAATAGATATCTACAGCACATTACATCTCAAAACAGCAGAATACATATTCCTTTCAAGTGTACATACAACATTCTCCAGGATAGATCACATACTAACCGTGAAACTAGTCTAACAAATTTAAGAAGATAGAAATTATATCAAGCATTTTTTCCAACCACAATGGTATGAAACTAGAAATCAATTACAAGAAGAAAAATGGTAAAAGCACAAACACATGGAGACTAAAAAACATGCTATTAAAAATCCAAGGGGTCGGGCTTCCCTGGTGGCACAGTGGTTAAGAGTTCGCCTGCCGATGCAGGTGACAGGGGTTCGTGCCCCAGTCCGGGAAGGTCCCACATGCCGTGGAGCGGCTAGGCCCATGAGCCATGGCCACTGAGCCTGCGTGTCTGGAGCCTGTGCTCCACAATGGGAGAGGCCACAACAGTGAGAGGCCCCTGCACTGCAAAAAAAAAAAAAAAAGAAAAAAAGAAAAAATCCAAGGGGTCAAAGAGAAAATTAAAAAATACCTCGAGACAAATGAAAATGGAAAAACAACACTCCAAAATCTATGGGATACAGCAAAAGCAGTTCTAAGAGGAAAGTTTATAGCAATACAGGCTTTCCTCAGAAACAAGAAAATTCCCAAATAAACAATCTAACCTAACAGCTAAAGGAATTAGAAAAAGAAGAACAAGAAAACCCAAAGTCAGCAGAAGGAAAGAAATGAAGAATAAAGATCAGAGAGGAAATAGAGATCATAAAACAATAGAAAATATTTTTTAAAAAACCAAGAGCTGGTTTTTTTTAAAGATAAACAAAATTGATAAACCTTTAGCCAGGCTTACCAAGAAGAAAAGAGAGGACCCAAATAAGCAAAGTAAGAAATGAAAGAAGAGAATTAACAACTGGTACCATAGAGATATAAAAAACCATAAGAGAATACTACAAAGTTATATGCCAACAAATTGAAAAACCTACCAGAAATGGACACATTTCTAGGAATACACAACCCGCCAAGCTTGAATCAGGAAGAAATAGACAGTCTGAACAGACCAAAAACTAATAGTGAAATTGAATTTGTAATAAAAAATCTCCCAACAAACAAAAGTCCAGGATCAAATGGTTTCACAGAGGAATTCTACAAAATATAATTTTACAAAATATAGGTGTTAGAAGAACTAAAACACCTATTCTTCTGAAACTATTTCAAAAAATTGAAGAAGATAGAATACTCCCAAATTCATCCTATGAGGTCATCATTACCCTGATACAAAATCCAGGAAAAAAACACTACAAAAAAGAAAATTACAAGCCAATATCTTGATGAATATAGATGCAATAATCCTCAAGAAAGTATTAGCAAACCAAATCCAACAATATATAAAAAGGATCATACACCATGATCAAGTTGGATTTATTCCAGAGTCACAAGGATGGTTCAACATTTGCAAATCAATCAATGTGATACACCACATTAACAAAAGGAAGGATAAAAATCACATGATCATCTCAATAGATGAAGAAAAAAACATGTGACAAAATTCAACATACATTCATGACAAAAACTGTCATCAATGTTGTTATCAAGGGAATATATCTCAACATAATAAAGACCATATATGACAAACGCACAGCTAACATCATACTCAACAGTGAAAGTCTTTCCTCTAAATTCAGGAACAAGAAAAGGATGCCCACTCTCACCACTTCTATTCGACATAGTAGCCTTGAAATCTAAAAGATTATTGAAGATTTAACTCTCCAGATGTGTATTTACACTTCTAGGGGCAGATGAGACCCAAAGCCATAGATATATTCCAGGATTCGTAAAGCTAGAAACACTTGTTTTATCTTTCCCAGGAGATATTTATTTACATCTTAAAGGGTAAAAACCGAGGGCCCTTCCCCTTCTCTTTCCAAGGAGAATTTGTTTATTGTAGGGAGTGAAGGTAACTCTTGTTTCCTTGAAAGATGAGGGGACAGCCATTCATCTTCTAGATAAGCTCCAGATTCATATTTTGTGTGTTCCTTTCCTACAGAACGACAACCACCCCCTACTATGTGTAGGCCTGTCCACTGCCTCTTTCTGCATCATCCCTGAACGGGGAAAATTTTGGGGGGAAAGAACAAATAAGGTAATTTCTGTAACAATAATCTGTCCCTGTCCCAGTAATTACTTTCAGTATAATACAATAAATAGAGATATTAAACATGTATCACCAGGCACTATCTTAAGCGCTTTATGTGAATTAACTCATTTATTCCTCTTTACAATACTATGAGTTAGGTACTCCTATTTTTCCTATGTTAAGATGGAACACTGAGACACAGAGATAACAAGTAACTTGCCCAAAGGCTCCTAACGAGAAAATAGCAGAGGCAGGATGTCAACCCGAAGAGTCTAGCTCTAGAAGCTATGCTCTAAATATCGTGCCACACTTCCTCTAACCAATAATCTTTCTCATTAACTATTTATGATTCACACTAAACCACAGTATTCACTGTGTCTAGACATCTCTTATTCAGTCATACCCAAGGACTTCCTTTCACAGTTGAAAATAATTTTACAGATGGTCTCCAGCTTATGATAGTTCACATTAAGATTTTTCAACTTTACGATGGTGTGAAAGCAATATGCATTCAGTACAAACTATAGTTCGCATTTTGAATTTTGATCTTTTCCCAGGCTGGCGACATGCAGTACACTCCTCTCTTGTGATGCTGGGCTATGGCAGCGAGCCACAGCTCCCAGTCAGCCATGTGATCACCAGGGTGACAACTCACAACCATTCTGTACCCAGACAACCATTCTGTTTTTCAGTTTCAGTACAGTATTCAATAAATTACATGAGGTATTCAACACTTCATTCTAAAAGGGTTTGTGTTAGATGATTTTGCCCAACTATTGGGTAATATAAGTATTCTGAGCACGTTTAAAGTAGGCTGGGCTAAACTAAGATGTACAGTAGGTGAGATGTATTAAATGCACTTTCAACTTACAATATTTTCACCTTACAATGGGTTTATCAGGACATGGTCCCTTTGTAAGTTGAGTAAGATCTGTATAAAGAAATTGTCTTTCTGCCTAGTCTTTGTGGATCCTGAAAGTATACATGTAGCTGTTTAATGCTTAAAATAAAACACTCTCTCCTCAAGATAATTCTGCCAATTTTGAATGGGCTACATATATGCCATAAGTATTCATGTGTTGATGGCCACAGGCTAAACTGATGAGTTCATTTGATAGTCCCCATTTCTATCACATTGATTAAGATAAAATTGTCTCATATCTGATTAGCTTTCAGTGTTTCCTGAACAAATGTTTTTTTTTACTTTCTTCCTCAGCTCCTCCTGGAGAAACCTCTGTGTATCTTGTCATGGGACTAGCAGGGAACAGGATAATTGAAGAGAGCTTAATAAAGCATTTACTTACAAAGGATTAGGTAGTATTGGGAGAAACTCACAAAGGCTGGTGCAGTAACCTACTGGGCCCGTGAGCCATGGCCACTCAGCCTGTGCGTCCGGAGCCTGTGCTCCGCAACGGGAGAGGCCACAACAGTGAGAGGCCCACGTACCGCCAAAAAAAAAATTAAAATTAAGAAAATAAATAAATAAAATTAAATAAATTTTAAAAAATGAGAGGGTTACCAGAACCCTGAGGGAGAGGCTGTTGTTGTCACACAGGGTTGCCCTCGGAGTTGTGACCTATAGGAGACGAACAAAACCAATAAATGGCAACCCAGCAAAAAGAAAGCTGGAGGGACAAATACCCCAAACCCATTCTCCTCTCGTTATCATAGCTCCACTGGTGCCTCCTGTTAGCCAGAACCAAGCTGAAACCAGATGGGGAGGGAGCCTTTGGTATAGTTCATAAAAGTCAGCCTCCTAGGACAAAAAACACAGTGAAGAAGGAGGGAAAACCAATCATGAGAAACGAAATATCAAGCACATTCTGGGATAAAAGAGACTCATGTGAACTCTTCCCTATCTGTTCTTTGCAAAGGAAATTTCTCCTTAAAAAAGCAGTTCCTCATTCATTAGTTACATGTGTTAAAGGGCAAGATGTACACAATTACAGCCTTCTCTGCAATCAGCAGTCACAACAAAGCTATCATGTACCTTGAGCCTTGTGCCAAGGACAGGAAGCCCTGGAGATGCAGGCTGTGTCAGAGGACATGCTGTGCAGGTGGAGATCCAGGAAGATAAGTAGGATCACAGGAGCACAGCCCGAGGCCACCAAGATGGAGCAACCAAATGAGATTTATGGAGAAACTAAACTCTGTCCCAGGTAAACCTTATTCGGCCAAGGTGAAGATTAAGATTAAGGCTGAAAGATATAGAAAATTAAAGTTTACTAAGCACAAATTCTGTTATGTGTTATTTCATTTGAGGATGTGAACTATGAAAGTTCTGTTTAAAAGCTGGCTGTGGTTTGCCTATTTTAATAGCATGTCTGATAAAGAAAGTTTGGTGAATACTAATGGTGATAAGGAAATAAACTTACAGCAAGGACTAAATGGACGGGTCTCCCAGCTTCCGCATTCCCACATCACCTCCACCCGCCACACACACACAAAGTCTATTTATTATCCATACAACAGCACAAGTGATTCTTTTGCTATATAAGTCAGATCGTGTTACTTTTCTGCTTAAAATTCTCTAGTGTTTCCCCATTTTATTTACAATATAATTCAGACCTTACCAAGTCAACAAAGCCCTACCAGAATTTTCCAAACCATGCATCATGCTCATTTATGGATCATGAAATAAGGTTCCCCAGAAACCCACAAGTGAGGTCTCCCCTTATTTTCTTTTTTTTTTTTTTTTTTTTTTTCAATACGTGGGCCTCTCACTGCTGTGGCCTCTCCCGTTGTGGAGCACAGGCTCTGGACGCACAGGCTCAGTGGCCATGGCTCACAGGCCCAGCCACTCCACGACATGTGGGATCTTCCAAGACCGGGGCATGAACCCATGTCCCCTGCATCGGCAGGCAGACTCTCAACCACTGTGCCACCAGGGAAGCCCCCCCTTATTTTCTTCAAATGCAGAAGTCACATACCCAGAGAGAACTTTTCTGACTACCCCATAGAAAGTAGCCCCATCAACATTTTCATTCTCTTTTTTCCTACCCTACTTTATTTTTCTCCAAGGCCTTTATTATCAAATGAGATATCATGTATTTACTTGTTTGTTTGTTTCATCCCTTGCTTTACTGAAATGTAAGCTTCATGAGAACAGGGACTTTACCGTATTCACTACTGTATCCCCATGCCTAGAACAATGGGGGCTCAACAATTTGTTGATGTTGAATGGATGGATGGGGAGAGGGATGATGTAATAGGATGGCTTTGAGGAAATAATATGCTAAGAGGACTCTGGAGCTAAGAGATGACCCAGTTTCCTTCTGGAAAATCCACCTTGCCTGTCACGTCCCCCTGCTGTACACCCCAAACACACATACATACACACACCTCCCTCACTGTCACCTGTAGGACTCTACCTACTGCAACATCAGGAGAGGTAAGGCTTCAGCCAGGTGGCAGTGGGGAGAAGAGTGAGGAGTATTTGTGTGATTATCTGCTTTGCCCTGCCTAGATTGAAGGCTTTAAAGGGATGCCGAGAAACAGGATTGTCTACAGACCCTAGAATCTGGCTTTGAAGGCTACACCAGCTAAAGGCTTCACTGTGGTCAGCAAGAGCCCCCAGCTAACTCAGATCCTTAGCACCAACCCTCATCTCTTAAATTTTATCAGACTCTCATTTCAGCCTGCCTTATCCACAAATCCAACCTTATTCCAAACATTTTTCCTCCAGAAATCCCATTAATTACTCTGATTGACTATGTGGCAATTTTAATAATTCAGCAACCAGAAAACAATTAATTTCATAGTATATGCAGTATTTTAAGTCTTAAAAGAGAAAAAAACGTTTATTTCTTAAAACAACCATATAGCATTGGTTATTAATAAGACATTACGTCAAAATCAGTTGTTTTCAAAATAAATGAATTAGTCCACTCCATTTGCAAGTGCGCTGGCCCTTGTGACCAAAGACCCTCTACCCCCAGCTTTTGCTGCCCCTTCACCACAGATTGGTCTCCTGGGGATCCCACCTGTCCTTCAAAGGAAGGAGGCAATGACCACCATTCTCCAGATAGCAAGGCTGAGGATTAATACAGAAAGGCAGATGGAGGATTGACCCAGAGCCCACTGATTGGAGGCCCACCAACTCCACAGGGTTTTGAAGAATAAGAAGGCACCCTTAGAAAAATCAAGGGCTTCTCCTCCTAAGCATACTAGTGTTGGCAGCGGCAGCAAATATTGGCCGCATTGGCAAGGTCCAGGCCATGTTCAGTGCCATCATGGAGATCGTGAAGCCCAATGACAAGAAGCCTGATGAGTTCAAGTCGGGCATCTCCCAGGCCCTTCTAGAGCTAGAGATGAACTGGGACCTCAAGGCCCAGCTGCAGGAGTTGAACATCACGGCCACCAAGAAAATTGAAGGTGGTGGTGGTCGGAAAGCTATCATAATCTTTGTTCCTGTTCCTCAACTGAAATCTTTCCGGAAAATCCAGGTCCAGCTGTGTGTGAGTTGGAGAAGAAGTTCAGTGGGAAGCAAGTGTCTTGATCACTCAGAGGAGAATTCTGCCTAAGTCAACTTGAAAAAGCCATACAAAAAATAAGCAAAAGAGTCCCAGGAGCCGCACTCTGACAGTCGTGCATGACGCCATCCTGGAGGACCTGGTTTTCCCAACTGAGATTGTGGCCAAGAGAATCTGCATGAAGCTGGATGGCAGGTGACTCATAAAGGTTCATTTGGATAAAGTACAGCAGAAAATGTGGAACACAAGGTTGAAACATTTTCTGGCGTCTATAAGAAGCTCACGGGCAAGGATGTTAATTTTGAATTCCCAGAGTTTCAGTCATAAACAAAAATGACTAAATAAAATATTATTCACATTTTTTTAAAAAAGCAAGGACTTATTCATTCATTCATTCAACAAATATTTATTTGCCAAATATCAGCAGTCTAACACCTACCAGTTATAGTTCTAAGCACTGGGGTAAAATGATGAGCAAGATAAACCAGGTGTCCACCTTCATGGAGCTTATGTTCTAGTGGGAGGGAAAGGAAAATAAATAGGAAACCAAACAGTAAGTAAGCCAATAACCAAATAGAATCCTGTTAGAGAGTGATAAGCAAGTGCAGGAAGTAATCTGAAGTAAGGAGGGAGAGAGTGAATGAGCACCTGGGCTTGGGTTAGGTGAGGTGGAGGGGACCATGGAAGGCCTCTGAGTAGTGACAGCTCTGGTGAGTGATGACAAGCAGCCACCATGCAAAGGTCTGAAGAAGAAACGTCCTGGCAACAGAAACAGCAAATGCAAAGGCTCTGAAGTAGGAACAATCTTAAGTGTTGGAGAAAAAGACCAAGATAGCTACAGCCTGGTTAGCAAGGGGAAGAGTTGAAGGAAACAAGGCCAGAGGGACAGCAGGCCCCAGATCAAATATACACACATAAATATGTGTTGTTAATGTCGTTGTGAAACAATGTAAATGCTGAAATCATTTGTAAAAGAGAGGTTCTATGATGTAAAAAAATTAATAACCATCAAGGTAAAAATGCCAATGGATACTCATAAAAAAAACTGGGAAAGAACAGAAGATTATATAGGAAGTAAGAAGGAAATTGTTCATCCTATATCAGGAAATGTCAGCATATGTGGTGTTATTCTTGATTTTGAGGAAGAAAGAAAAGTAACTGATTTCTGAACATTTACAGATAAGCTAACAGAATAAAAAAAGAGCATGTGTAATTTCCAAATAATTAGAAAAAATAATGCCAAAATAAATCTCTATTCATCTAGAAAGAGAAAAGACAGAGAGCTCAAAAGAAGCTGACAGAAATAAGACCAAACATCTGTGATCACAGTAAATGACAAGTGGGTCAAAAATCAACAGTAATTACTTAAAGAATGAACTTATTGTTACAAGAGGGGGGGTGGAAATGATGGGAGGAAGGGATAGTTAGGGCATATGGGATCGACATGCACACAATGCTATATTTAAAATGGATAACCAACAAGGACCTAATGTAGAGCACAGGGAAATCTGCTCAGTGTTATGTGGCAGCCTGGATGGGAGGGGAGTTTGGGGGAGAATGGATACATGTATATGTATGGCTGAGTTGCTTTGCTGTGCACCTGAAACTTTCACAACATTGTTAATCAGCTATACTCCGATATAAAATAAAAAGTTAAAAAAAACCGAATTAACGTAAAAAAATCAAATGTTATTAATAATCAGCAGGCATAATTTTAAATTATAAAGAAATATTAATAATAATTTATAAGGCATTAAACAGAACAAAACTACATAATATATTGATTTATTAATTAGTTCAAAATGAAGTGTAACTTTCACTAAAACTTATACTACAAATAGTATAACATTTAAATAGATAAATAAATATTAGAATTATATGGTAATATAATTAAAACAAAGTTGAAATTTCAGATCAGTACAGGGTGGATGGATTATTTGATTAACAGTGAGACAACTGGTTAAACATTGGGAAAAAAATAAAAGTAAAGCCAACATAAACTTCAAAGGCATTAATTAAATCATATAAATACCAAAACTTAGAAGGATTTTTTTATATTTGAAGTATTGAGCACCTTTCCAAATGTGACACTGAACTCAGAAGTAATAGAAGAAAAAAATGATACCTTTGATGATATTTAGAAATACTAAGAAAACTGTAAATAAAGACAAATGACAAACTGGGAAAAATATTGTAATTTATAACATGATCAACTACTTCCCTTAATATATAACAAATAAGAAAAGATAAATAATCCAATAGAAAAATGTCAAAAGCCTAGAACAGAGATTCATAAAACAGCTCTTAGAAGTAGGAAATGACACCTACCTTCTTAAAAAGAGAAAAGAAGTTAAAACTGCACTGAAGAGCTTCCGTGGTGGCGCAGTGGTTGACAGTCCGCCTGCCGATGCAGGAGACGCGGGTTTGTGCCCCAGTCGGGGAAGATCCCACATGCCGCGGAGCGGATGGGCCCGTGAGCCATGGCCACTGAGCCTGCACGTCCGGAGCCTGTGTTCTGCAAGCGGAGAGTCCACAACAGTGAGAGGCCCGCGTACCAAAAAAAAAAAAACAAAAAAAATGTACTGAAATCCTATTTTTTTAAACCAATAACATTGTCAAAGATCTAAACATTTAATACCTCACACTTCATTAGTCTCCCTAAATGGGGAGCCTATTGTCCCACCTTGCTCTGCCCCCGCCCACTCCAGAGTGCAAAGTGTATAACAAGACCTCAACAAGTAGTTTTATTTTTTTGAAAGATGAGACAGTACATAGTGTTTTATTCAATTGGGTCTTGATACCTAAATGTAACACTATTTTTTTTATTAGAGTATAATTGTTTACAATGGTGTGTTAGTTTCTGCTTTATAACAAAGTGAATCAGTGATACATATACATATGTTGCCATATCTCTTCCTTCGTGCGTCTCCCTCCCTCCCACCCTCCCTATCCCACCCCTCTAGGTGGTCACAAAGCACCGAGCCGATCTCCCTGTGTTATGCGGCTGCTTCCCACTAGCTATCTATTTTATGTTTGGTAGTGTATATATGTCCAGGCCTCTCTCTCGCTTTGGCACAGCTTACCCTTCTCCCTCCCCATATCTTCAAGTCCATTCTCTAGTAGGTCTGTGTCTTTATTCCTGTCTTACCCCTAGGTTCTTCATGACATATTTTTTCTTAAATTTCACATATATGTGTTAGCATACAGTATTTGTCTTTCTCTTTCTGACTTACTTCACTTTGTATGACAGACTCTAGGTCTATCCACCTCATTACAAATAGCTCAATTTCGTTTCTTTTTATGGCTGAGTAATATTCCATTGTATATATGTGCCACATCTTCTTTATCCATTTATCCAATGATGGGCACTTAGGTTGTTTCCATCTCCGGGCTATTGTAAATAGAGCTGCAATGAATATTTTAGTACATGACTCTTTTTGAATTATGGTTTTCTCAGGGTATATGCCCAGTAGTGGGATTGCTGGGTCATATGGTAGTTCTATTTGAAGTTTTTAAGGAACCTCCATACCGTTCTCCATAGTGTCTGTACCAATTCACATTCCAACCAGCAGTGCAAGAGTGTTCCCTTTTCTCCACACCCTCTCCAGCATTTATTGTTTCTAGATTTTTTGATGATGGCCATTCTGACTGGTGTGAGATGATATCTCATTGTAGTTTTGATTTGCATTTCTCTAATGAATAATGATGTTGAGCATTCTTTCATGTGCTTGTTGGCAGTCTGTATATCTTCTGTGGAGAAATGTCTATTTAGGTCTTCTGCGCATTTTTGGATTGGGTTGTTTCTTTTTTTGTTATTGAGCTGCATGAGCTGCTTATAAATTTTGGAGATTACTCCTTTGTCAGTTGCTTCATTTGCAAATATTTTCTCCCATTCTGAGGGTTTTCTTTTGGTCTTGTTTATGGTTTTCATTGCTGTGCAAAAGTTTTGAAGTTTCATTAGGTCCCATATGTTTATATTTGTTTTTATTTCCATTTCTCTAGGAGGTGGGTCCAAAAGGATCTTGCTGTGATTTATGTCATAGAGTGTTCTGCCTATGTTTTCCTCTAAGAGTTTGATAGTTTCTGGCCTTACATTTAGGTCCTTAATCCATTTTGAGCTTATTTTTGTGTATGTTGTAAGGGACTGATCTAATCTCATACTTTTATATGTACCTGTCCAGTGTTCCCAGCACCACTTATTGAAGAGACTGTTCTTACTCCACTGTACATTCCTGCCTCCTTTATCAAAGATAAGGTGACAATATGTGCGTGGGTTTCTCCCTGGGCTTTCTATCCACTTCCATTGATCTATATTTATGTTTTTGTGCCAGTACCATACTGTCTTGATTACTGTAGCTTTGTAGTATAGTCTGAAATCAGGGAGCCTGATTCCTCCAGCTCCGTTTTTTGTTCTCAAGATTGCTTTGGCTATTCGGGGTCTTTTGTGTTTCCATACAAATTGTGAATTTTTTTATTCTAGTTCTGTGAAAAATGCCAGTGGTAGTTTGATAGGGATTGCATTGAATCTGTAGATTGCTTTGGGTAGTAGAGTCATTTTCACAATGTTGATTCTTCCAATCCAAGAACATGGTACATCTCTCCATCTATTTGTATCATCTTTAATTTATTTCATCAGTGTCTTATAATTTTCTGCATACAGGTCTTTTGTCTCCTTAGGTAGGTTTATTCCTAGATATTTTATTCTTTTTGTTGCAATCGTAAATGAGAGTGTTTCCTTGATTTCACTTTCAGATTTTTCATCATTAGTATATAGGAATGCCAGAAATTTCTGTGCATTAATTTTGTATCCTGCTACTTTACCAAATTCATTGATTAGCTCTAGTAGTTTTCTGGTAGCATCTTTAGGATTCTCTATGTATAGTATCATGTCATCTGCAAACAGTGACAGCTTTATTTCTTCTTTTCCGATTTGGATTCCTTTTATTTCCTTTTCTTCTCTGATTGCTGTGGCTAAAACTTCCAAAACTATGTTGAATAAGAGTGGTGAGAGTGGGCAGCCCTGTCTTGTTCCTGATCTTAGTGGAAATGGTTTCAGTTTTTCACCATTGAGGACGATCATGGCTGTGGGTTTGTCATATATGGCCTTTATTATGTTGAGGAAAGTTCCCTCTATGCCTACTTTCGGCAGGGTTTTTATCATAAATGGGTGTTGAATTTTGTCAAAAGCTTTCTCTGCATCTATTGAGATGATCATATGGTTTTTCTCCTTCAATTTGTTAATATGGTGTATCACGTTGATTGATTTGCGTATATTGAAGAATCCTTGCATTCCTGGAATAAACCCCACTTGATTATGGTGTATGGTCCTTTTAATGTGCTGTTGGATTCTGTTTGCTAGTATTCTGTTGAGGATTTTTGCATCTATGTTCATCAGTGATATTGGCCTGTAGTTTTCTTTCTTTGTGACATCCTTGTCTGGTTTTGGTATCAAGGTGATGGTGGCCTCGTAGAATGAGTTTGGGAGTGTTCCTCCCTCTGCTATATTTTGGAAGAGTTTGAGAAGGATAGGTGTTAGCTCTTCTCTAAATGCTTGATAGAATTCACCTGTGAAGCCATCTGGTCCTGGGCTTTCGTTTGTTGGAAGATTTTTTATCATAGTTTCAATTTCAGTGCTTGTGATTGGTCTGTTCATATTTTCTATTTCTTCCTGATTCAGTCTTGGCAGGTTGTGCATTTCTAAGAATTTGTCCATTTCTTCCAGGTTGTCCATTTTATTGGCATAGAGTTGCTTGTAGTAATCTCTCATGATCTTTTGTATTTCTGCAGTGTCAGTTGTTACTTCTCCTTTTTCATTTCTAATTCTATTGATTTGAGTCTTCTCCCTTTTTTTCTTGATGAGTCTGGCTAATGGTTTATCAATTTTTTTTATCTTCTCAAAGAACCAGCTTTTAGTTTTATTGATCTTTGCTATCGTTTCCTTCATTTCTTTTTCATTTATTTCTGATCTGATTTTTATGATTTATTTCCTTCTGCTAACTTTGGGGGTTTTTTGTTCTTCTTTCTCTAATTGCTTTAGGTGCAAGGTTAGGTTGTTTATTCGAGATGTTTCCTGTTTCTTAAGATAGGATTGCATTGCTATAAACTTCCCTCTTAGAACTGCTTTTGCTCCATCCCATAGGTTTTGCGTCATCGTGTCTCCATTGTCATTTCTTTCTAGGTATTTTTTAATTTCCTCTTTTATTTCTTCAGTGATCATTTTGTAATTAAGTAGTGTATTGTTTAGCCTCCATGTGTTTGTATTTTTGACAGATTTTTTGTAATTGATATCTAATGTCATAGTGTTGTGGTCAGAAAAGTTACTTGATACAATTTCAATTTTCTTAAATTTACTAAGGCTTGATTTGTGACCCAAGATATGATCTATCCTGGAGAATGTTCCAGGAGCACTTGAGAAAAATTTGTATTCTGTTGTTGTTGGATGAAATGTCCTATAAATATCAATTAAGTCCATCTTGTTTAATGTATCATTTAAAGCTTGTGTTTCCTTATTTATTTTCATTTTGGATGATCTCTCCATTGGTGAAAGTGGGGTGTTAAAGTCCCCTACTATGAATGTGTTACTGTTGATTTCCCCTTTTATGGCTGTTAGTATTTGCCTTATGTATTGAGGTGCTTCTACTTTGGGTGCATAAATATTTACAATTGTTATATCTTCTTCTTGGATCGATCCCTTGATCATTATGTAGTGTCCTTCTTTGTCTCTTCTAATAGTCTTTATTTTAAAGTCTATTTTGTCTGATATGAGAATTGCTACTCCAGCATTCTTTTGGTTTCCATTTGCATGGAATATCTTTTTCCATCCCCTTACTTTCAGTCTGTATGTGTGTCTAGGTCTGAAGTGAGTCTCTTGGAGACAGCATATATATGGGTCTTGTTTTTGTATCCATTCAACCAATCTGTATCTTTTGGTGGGAGCATTACTCCATTTACATTTAAGGTAATTATTGATATGTATGTTCCAATTCCCATTTTCTTAATTGTTTTGGGTTCATTATTGTAGGTGTTTTCCTTCTCTCATGTTTCTTGCCTAGAGAAATTCCTTTATCATTTGTTATAAAGCTGTTTTGCTGGTGCCGAACTCTATCAGCTTTTCCTTGTCTGTAAATGTTTTAATTTCTCCATCAAATCTGATTGAGGTCCTTGCTGGGTAGAGTAATCTTGGTTGCAGGTTCTTCTGTTTCATCACTTTAAATATGTCCTGTCAGTCCCTTCTGGCTTGCAGACTTTCTGCTGAAAGATCAACTGTTAACATATGGGTATTCCCTTGTGTGTTATTTGTTGTTTTTTTCCTTGCTGCTTTTAGTATATTTTCTTTGTATTTAATGGTTGACAGTTTGATTAATATTTGTCTTGGTGTATTTCTCCTTGGATTTATCCTGTATGGGACTCTCTGTGCTTTCTGGACTTGATTAACTATTTCCTTTCCCACATTAGGGAAGTTTTCAACTATAATCTCTTCAAATATTTTCTCAGTCCCTTTCTTTTTCTCTTCTTCTTCTGGAACCCCTATAATTCGAATGTTGGTGCATTTAATGTTGTCCCAGAAGTCTCTGAGACAGTCCTCAGTTCTTTTCATTCTTTTTTCTTTATTCTGCTCTGCAGTAGTTATTTCCACTGTTTTATCTTCCAGGTCACTTATCCGTTCTTCTGCCTCAGTTATTCTACTCTTGATCCTGTCTAGAGTATTTTTAATTGCATTTATTGTGTTGTTCATCATTGCTTGTTTCAGCTTTAGTTCTTCTAGGTCCTTGTTAAATGTTTCTTGCATTTTCTCTGTTCTCTTTCCAAGATTTTGGATCATCTTTAGTATCAGTATTTTGAAATCTTTTTCAGGTAGACTGCCTATTTCCTCTTCATTTGTTAGGTCTGGTGGGTTTTCATGTTGCTCCTTCATCTGCTGTGTGTTTTTCTGTCTTCTCATTTTGCTTATCTTACTGTGTTTGGGGTCTCCTTTTTGCAGGCTGCAGATTCGTAGTTCCCGTCGTTTTTGGTGTCTGTCCCCAGTGGCTAAAGTTGGTTCAGTGGGTTGTGTAGGCTTTCTGGTGGAGGGGACTAGTGCCTGTGTTCTGGTGGATGAGTCTGGATCTTGTCTTTCTGGTGGCAGTTCCACGTCTGGTGGTGTGTTTTGGGGTGTCTGGGGACTTATTATGATTTTAGGCAGCCTCTCTGCTAATTCGTGGGGTTGTGTTCCTGTCTTGCTAGTTGTTTGGCACAGGGTTCCATTACTATAGCTTTCTGGTCGTTGAGTGAAGCTGAGTGTTGATGCTGATACAGAGATCTCTGGGAGATTTTCACCGTTGGATATTACGTGGGTCTGGGAGGTCTCTTGTGGACCAGTGTCCTGAAGTTGGCTCTCCTACCTCAGAGGCACAGCACTGACTCTTGGCTGCAGCACCAAGAGCCTTTCATTCACACGGTTCTGAATGAAAGCTAGAAAAAGTAGAAAGAAAGAATTAGTAGAAGAAAGAAATAAAGAAAGAAAGGAGAAAGAAGGGAGGGAGGGAGGAAGGAAGGAAGGAAGGAAGGAAGGAAAAAAGAAAGGAAGAAAGAAGATAATGTAAAATAAAATAAAGTTATTAAAATAAAAATAATTATTAAAAAAAAATAAAGGACAGATAGAACCCTAGGACAAATGGTGGAAGCAAAGCTATAGAGACAAAATCTCACACAGAAGCATACATATACACACTCATAAAAAGAGGAAAAGGGGAAAAAATCATAAATCTTGCTCTCAATGTCCACCTCCTCAATTTGTGATGACTCGTTGTCTATTCAGGTATTCCACAGATGCAGGTCCATGAAGTTGATTGCGGAGCTTTAATCCACTGCTTCTGAGGCTGCTGGGAGAGATTTCCCTTTCTCTTCTTTGTTCTCACAGCTCCCGGGGCTCAGCTTTGGATTTGGCCCCGTCTCTGTGTGTAGGTCGCTGGAGGGCGTCTGTTCTTCACTCAGACAGGACGGGGTTAAAGGAGCCACTGATTCAGGGGCTCTCGCTCACTCAGTTCGGGGGGAGGGAGGGGTACGGATGCGGGGTGAGCCTGCGGCAGCAGAGGCTGGCGTGACGTTGCACCAGCACGAGGCGCACCGTGTGTTCTCCAGGGGAAGCTGTCTCAGGATCCCGGGACCCTGGCAGTGCCGGGCTGCACAGGCTCCCAAGAAGGGGGTGTGGAGAGTGACCTGCGCTCGCACACAGGCTTCTTGGTGGTGGCAGCAGCAGTCTTAGCGTCTCATGCCCGTCTCTGTGGTCCGCGCTTTTAGCCACGGCTCGTGCCCGTCTCTGGAGCTCCTTTAAACAGCGCTCTGAATCCCCTCTCCTCGCGCACCAGGAAACAAAGAGGGAAGAAAAAGTCTCTTCCCTCTTCGGCAGCCCCAGACTTTTCCCCGGACTCCCTCCCGGCCAGCCGTGGCGCACTAACCCCTTCAGGCTGTGTTCACGCCGCCAGCGCTCTGACTGAAGCACGAGCCTCAGCTCCCAGCCCCGCCCTCCCCGGCGTCCGAGCAGACAAGCCTCTTGGGCTGGTGAGTGCCGGTCGGCCCCGATCCTCTGTGCGGGAATCTCTCCACTTTGCCCTCCACACCCCTGTGGCTGCGCTTTCCTCTGCGGCCCCGAAGCTTCCCTCCTCCGCCACCTGCAGTCTCCGCCCACGAAGGGGCTTCTAGTGTGTGGAAACATTTCTGCCTTCACGGCTCCCTCCCACTGGTGCAGGTCCTGTCCCTATCCTTTTGTCTCTGTTTATTCTTTTTTCTTTTGCCCGACCCAGGTACGTGGGGAGTTTCTTGCGTTTTGGGGTGTCTGAGGTCTTCTGCCAGTGTTCAGTGGGTGTTCTGTAGCTGTTGTTCCATGTGTAGATGTATTTCTGGTGTATCTGTGAGGAGGAAGGTGATCTCCGCATCTTCCTCTTCCACCATCTTCTGCTTCTCTCAGTGTGACTAACAAGTCGTTCTTTAATTGACTCTCTAATGAAGAAAAGGAGCTCGTGGAAGAGTTTGAAGATGATTGATGGAATTAATATTACTTGTTGGAATTCCAGAAATCCTAAACGTGTTTGTCCAACTGGTCCCCCAGATCTAGTCTCTCTCTACTCTAATCTCTGCCCGCTCTACCATGAGAATGACCTTTTAAAATCTCAGAGGTCTTTAAGTCTATGTCATACTAACAAATATTTGATATTCTTTAAATATAATGAACATATGTGTATATAATTCAGTAAAAACTATTTTTGTTTTAATTTCATGCCTATAGGGTAAAATCCAAAACATAGTACAGGAGATCATTTTACATTCTGATTCCAAACATTTTCAGTCTCATCTCTTGTCATACCCCTTGGACCCTTCTTGTCTTCCCCCAGGTTCTCTCAATTCTAATCAATGCAGACTCTCTTCTCCAGATTAATTATGAACGTCTACATCTCTAATCCTTTGGAATTTCCTCTGCTAGAAAGGTTCTTCCTTTGAGCTCCACCCATTGGACCACTAGTCAAAACTCTTGTCTTCAAGGTCCAATTCAGATGTGGAAGGTTTCATCCCCATACACCTGGTTCAACACCCTGGTCAGAATTTATCACCTCTCCCTCTGTGTTTCCATAGCCTTTTTTTTTTAATAAAAAAAGGGATTTCTCCTCTAGCTTTGAAATCCTTTGATTGCCTTTTTGTTCATTGTGGCTACTTTTCATTTATTCAACATTTATTGATTCATTCAAAAATACGTCTTCAGTGCCTGCTATATTCTAGGTGCTAGGTAACTAGAAAAAAAAATCCTCTAAGTCCTCCTGAAGCTTACATTCAAGTCATGAGTTAAGTTTTTAATTCCTTGAGTGTCACTATCATTTTCCCCAGCACCAACACCAGGTCCTTCCTGCATGGAGTAGGTATTCAAAAGGTACACCTGCCTGTTCTCCCTTTCCCATGAATAACTGTTTCTCTGCAGTTAATGAAAAGTTTTCTTAACTGAAACATGCCGATAGAGTGTAGAGATTGTCTAACTATTTTGAAGGAATCTAAATTATTCAATAGAAAATACTGCTGCCCTAACAAATAGCAGTTAACCCACCCATGATAGAAGTCACCTGGAGTATTTTTTTTATCACTAGAAATAATGGTTTGTTTCATCATGAAATGGTGATGCCTATGGAGTCTTTACTATTTACCAGGCATCATTGGAGGGCTTTGTGTATTCATCCATTTAATTGTCTCAACAACTCTAAGAAGTATTGTTATCTCTTTTTTTTATAGATGTGGAATCTGAGAAAAATCACTTGCTCCAAATCACATAGCTGGTAAAAGATGGAGCTGACATTTGAACTCAAAGAGCCTGCCTCCTAAGCCTGTGCTCTTATCCACTACGTCTTAAGGGCATAGAAAATAAAATTATTTTCCAAATTTGATAGACTAAAATGACTTACAGATGATTATGAATGCAAGAAGACTGTTACACTAGTGGTTTTCACTTCTCTTAAGCTCTTTTATTTGTAAGAAATAGATATATACCCAATTTACCTGAAAGAATATAAGATGAGGCGGGATGGTAATATAAGTTCACACATACACATGTGAATGAAAAATGTTGCTGCCATATCAGTAAACAAAGGATGTTGCAGCCATCACATTGCAGCCTCCCCAATGGTGAGCCCTGATGGAACTCAGGATGGAAACAGGATGCCCGGCATCAAGCAGTCAGCTGCTGCAGCCACCCTCAACGGTGCACCCTGAGGAGACTCGGGATGTGAAAACACAGGATACTGGCCCCAGATAGCTGAGGTGCATGTCAAAGGAATGATTTCAATAAGCCCAGACTCTTGCATTTTCCCATACATAGAAAAGTGCTAAATTCATTAACTTGAGATGTCTGGTTTTCTTAAATTAACAGTAATTTTTGATATTCCAACTACCTGGTTTTTGTTGCAAAATTCCTATATATCCTGGCTCCCCCCTTACCTTTTGGGAGCAGTCCCTCAGAGTGATCTGAGAGGCTGCCTCCTGGGCTTGAAGTCCTCAGAAAATCCACCAAATAAAACATAACTCTCAACTTTTAGGTTGTGCAGTTTTTTCAGTCAACACACGGAAACCCTGGAAAGGCAGGAAGCGTTTGGAATCAGACTCATAGGACCAGAAACTAGAAGGTCATTCTGATCCCTAAGTTTCCCTATGGACCTGAGAACAAGAACTTCATAAATGTTCTTTACTCTAGTGTTCCACTATTAACCTGTCTGCTCCTGTGTGTCCCCTTCTCTGTCCGTTATCAACTATTCTTTTCATTCTCCTCAGTTAAATTCCTGAGAAGAATCTTGTTGCATCAGCTCAAAATGATGTAGAGCTCTCCTTTTGTCCCAGGCCAGTCCTGGAGGACCCACCTGCTGTGGATCTACCCCTGAGCTCAGTTCCCTCTCAGTCAACCAAGGGCAGGCTGGAGGGAGGGAGAGGACAGGGTCACTTCATTCAAAATACTTATGCTAAAGCAAGGCCTAGGCTCAGGTAGCTTCCCTAAAATAGTGCTTTGTGTGTGGCAGATACTCACAGCCATGTTGCATATAAGAATCAAGAACATGTGGTGGTTATCTCTAATATAAAGAGAGATGTAGAGAATTATATGTTTAGTAAAATACTATATGTGGAAGTTTTATAAATTCTCACCTGAATTATTGCAGTTGCCTGCCCACCATGTTCTTCTCCCCACCCTAAACTCCACATTATCTATTCTCCACACAGAAGCCATGTTGATCCCTCTAAAGTGTGTCAGATTATCTCAAAACCTGCCATGGCCTCCTTACCTCTCTTCAAGTAAAGACAAGATCCCGAATGATGGCCTAAAAATGACCATTGGGTAGTCAACATTCTCCTTCTCATTTTACTGCCTGCAGATCCCCAGCTTCATTCTGTCCAGCAAACTGTTTCTCACACATACCAAGCACACTCCCACCCCAGAGGCTCTGCCCTGGTTTATTCTGCCTGGAATGCAATAATATTCCAAGTAGCCCTCACTCTTCCTGTCTTTGTGCAAATCACACCATTTTGGTAAGTCCTACCCTGGCCACTTTATGTGAAACTGCAATCATCCCCCACACCTCCAGCCTCCCATCTCCCTTTACCCTGTTCTATTTTTCCCTGTAATACTTAATGGTTTCTGACACACTTTATCATTCTTTAATTTATTATATTTATTATTTGCCTATTTCTGGTAGAATATAAGTTCCACAAGGTCAGAAATTTTGTCTTCTTTGTATACTAAAATATCTTCTTCACTAAAACAGTACCTAGCACTTTTGTTGAATATGCACCCAACAAAATGTTTGTTGAATGAATGAATGAAAGAAATTGCCACTAATTATGTAAGGTGTAATCCATCCTATTTTCTATACCTAAGAGCTTTGATACATTTCCATTATGATCTTGAGCTTTTTGGTTAGTGCTGAACTTTAAATCTATGTGGGTTGGGGATTTTATTTGACCCAAGAAAAATTCAGTATAGTTGGAGAAAGTGAAGTTCAACTTCTCTATCTATTCAACTTCTATTCTTCTAGAAGTACACTTTTCTATCTAATAGTAGCTAGCAAAGCTGACTTGTTTGTTCATGTTTGGAAATCTTTCTAAAATAGTGTAGAATCTGCTGTCAGTGTGCCTACCAATAGCAGCATTTTCTATTTTGATGGAATGGAATATCTGCAAAATGTGAGGGTTGGCATGTCTCTACCACAAATAAAGTGCTAGCTTTTTTGATATCTATTGTGATCACTGAGGATTTTTTGTTTAGGTTCAGGTTCACAGCTACAGATTTGGATTGGGATTGCCAGAAGGCTGACTACTGAATAAGCAGTGTCACTATATTTAGAATGTAAATGGTAGTTTACAAAAATAGAATATCTGGTTTTGCTACCTTACTTGACTCTATGTTTTTAGGATTCATTTGGGATTAAAAGAATTTGAGAGTATATGTATATTTTTGTTACAATCTAAGGGTTTCTATAAACTTGGAAACTATAAATATTATAAATTTTTTCATGGCAAAATCTCATATTTATTTATGCCTCTAACCTTTGGGTAGTCTTCATGAAACTCCCTATTTGAGGTAGTCTGTAGATGCTGATTTCAGGTATAAGAATGCTATAAGGCATATTATTGATAATTAATTGATGGCACTTATTCCAACTCAAGGTAGGAAATCCAAATAATTTGCCTAGTAGAATTTAGATGTCATCCTACAAGAAGCTGAAAGAGCCTAGTGAGTTCTGATCATTGAAAATTCTTGTCAGAAATAGACCTCTGATTCATTAAAATATTACGTTGTATAACTGTATCTCATAATATTTCATCTCAGAATGAGGCACTTTTAAATTATGAAAAAAAATAATAATTTCTTCTTCAAGGTATAAAGTACTTAGCAAACCTTCAGAATAAAAGACACTGTGCAAACATTGGACATTACGATCATTATGTTATTTCACAATGTTCTAAATATAATACTTTTTTGTTGTACTAGGAAGAAATACAGAACTTAGCACACTCACCAAGTACAAAGAGGAGAACTGGACATCTTTAATTCCTATACCAGGAATTAGCAATTCAGATTTGTTCAAAAAATTGAAAATAAGGTTATACCTAAATTTCAATAAATTCATCCTCATTTACTGAATGTTCTAGGGAAGATTAAGTATAGATCTTGCTCAACTTACAATGGGATTACATCCCAATAAGCCTATGTAAATTTAAAATATCTTAAGTCAAAAATACATTTAATATACCTCCTAACAAATATCATAGCTTAGCCTAGCATAGCTTAAACATGCTCAGAATACTTACATTAACCTTTAGTTGGGCATAATCATCTAAAACAAAGCCTATTTTATAATAAGGTGTTAAATATCTCATGTAATTTATTGACTACTGTACTGAAAGTGAAAAACAGAATGGTTGTCTGGGTACAGAATGTCTGGGTACAGAATAAGTGTATCAGTTGTTTACCCTCTGATCACTTAGCTGACTGGGAGCTGTGGCTCTCTGCACGGGATCATGAAAGATATTGTACTGTACGTCACTAGCCTGGGAAAAGATCAAAATTCAAACTTTGAAGTACAGTTTCTACCAAATGCATATTGCTTTTGCATTATTGTAAAGCTGAAAAACCTTAATATGAAACATTGTAAATCGGGGACCATATGTGTCTTTAAGCATGAGTCAAAGGAACAACTTTCTAGGGTATTTAAAACCAAATCTATGGAAAGTTAACAAATTTGGTCCAGTCACATGATGTATTGAACCTAGATTTTTATGTTTACTTCTACCTCAAACACCTATAAATTTTAAATAGTTAAACCCATAGGGACAGCAGAGAACAGGAGATGCAACATAAGAGAGAAGGGGGAAAATATCAAAAGAAAATAAAAAGAGAAAGAGAGAACTGAGACAAATATCTAGAATAATGGTGAATAAACATCCCAAAATGGCAGTTGTTCAAAATTTATAAGAAGCAACCAATTCAAGTTGGATCAAGAAAACAAAAGATGATATCACATGACAATTTTATTCAGTTAGAGGAAGAAAAGAAAAGAAAAGAGAAGGTATCACCTGGGGAGAAAAAAGTAAATATCTGATGTGTGAACTATTCAGATTTTTTTTCAGTTTATAGGTAAAATTTAGGGATAGATTGGTGATTGAATAATGGAAAAAAACAGAAACAAAACTCTAAACAATACCAACTCAGTAAATACAAGAAGTGTAAACATAGTACACTATGTTGATTAACTGTAAATAATAGTTACATAATAATATAAACACAGATCATTAATTGAACTCAAAAATGTAATAATAAACTTTTTAGGAGGTGTGAGACATAGAGAAGTATTTATCTGAATACGTGTGTGTGTGTGTGTGTGAGAGAGAGAGAGAGGAAGAGAGCAAAATCATCTTCCTTAGTAGAAAAGCAATAGGTTATGTCTAAAAATAAAAAATAAAAACCTTAAGAAGCATGTTACCTACAAATACTAAAGTAAATAACAAAAGAAACAGCTAAAAGAATTGAAAGTGGTTGTTTCAGGGAGACGATAATCAAAGTGAAAAAAATCAAGAGGGGCAGGGGTCTACCTTTTTATATAAATCTGTAATACCATTAGAAATATATTTATTAATTAAGATAAATTTAAAATTGGGACTTCCCTGGTGGTGCAGTGGTTAAGAATCCATCTGCCAATGCAGGGGACACAGGTTCAAGCCCTGTTCCAGGAAGATCCCACATGCTTCAGAGCAACTAACCCCACATGCTGCGACTACTGAGCCCGTGTGCTGCAACTACTGAAGCCTGCACACCTAGAGCCTGTGCTCTGCAACAAGAGAAGCCACCACAATGAGAAGTCCACACACTTCAATGAAGAGTAGTTCCCACTACCGCAACTAGAGAAAAAGCCTGCACACAGCAACGAAGACCCAACGCAGCCAAAAACAAAGAAACCCATAAATTTAAAATTAATTAAAAACCTAAGTGAAAAAAGCAACATGCAGAGAATTACATATGCATATTTTTTATGCATCTATTGAGATGATCATATGATTTTCAGTCTGTTGATACGGTGTATTATATTGATTGATTTTCTTTTTGTTGTTTTTAATTTAATTTTTATTTTATATTGGTGTAGAGTTAATTTACTATGTTGTGCTAGTTTCAGGTGTACAGCAAAGTAATTTAGTTAGACATATACATATATCCATTATTTTTCACATTCTTTTCCCATATAGGTTATTACAGAACATTGAATATAGTTCCCTGTGCTATACAACAATATGAGTTGTTGTTGATTATCTATTTCATATACAGTAGTGTGTATATCTTAATCCCAAACTCCTAATTTATCCCTCCCCACACCTCACCTTTAGTAACCATTAGTTTGTCTTGGAGTCTGTGAGTCTGTTTCTGTTTTGTAAATAAGTTCATTTGTGTCATCTTTTTAGTTTCCGCATATAAGCGATATCATACAATATTTCTCTTTCTCTGTCTGACTTACTTCATTTAGTATGATAATCTCTAGGTCCATCCATGTTGCTGCAGATGACATTATTTCATTCTTTTTTATGACTGAGTAATATGCCATTGTATATATGTGCCACATCTTCTTTATCCATTCCTCTGTCGATGGACATTTAGGTTGCTTCCATGTGTTGGCTATTGTAAATAGTGCCGCTATGAATATTGCGGTGCATGTATCTTTTTGAATTATGGTTTTCTCCATATATATGCCCAGGAATGGGATTGCAGGATCATATGGTAACTCTATTTTTAGTTTTTTAAGGAAGCTTCGTACTGTCTCCCATAGTGGTTGTACCAATTTACATTCCCACCAACAGTGCAAGAGGGTTCCCTTTTCTCCATACCCTCTCCAGCACTTATTGTTTGTAGACTTTTTTATGATGGCCATTCTGACCAGTGTGAGGTGATACCTCATTGTAGTTTTGATTTGAATTTCTCTAATAATTAGTAATGTTGAGCATCTTTTCATGTGCCTTTTGGTCATCTGTATGTCTTCTTTGGAGAAATGTTTATTTAGATCTTCTGCCCATTTTTTGATCGGGTTTTTTGGTTTTTTGATATTGAGTTACATGAGCTGTTTGTATATTTTGGAGATTAATCCCTTGTTGGTCACTTCATTTGCAAATATTTTCTCCTATTCTGTGGGTTGTCTTTTCATTTTGTTTATGGTTTCCTTTACTGTGCAAAAGCTTTTAAATTTAATTAGGTCCCATTTGTTTATTTTTGTTTTTATTTCCATTACTCTAGGAGGTGGATCCAAAAAGATGCTGCTGCAATTTATGTCAAAGAGTGTTCTGCCTATGCTTTCTTCTAGGAGTTTTATAGTATCCAGTCTTACATTTAGGACTTTAATCCATTTTGGGTGTATTTTTGTGTATGGAGTTAGAGAATGTTCTAATTTCATACTTTTACACGTTGCTGTCCAGTTTACTAGCACGATTTATTGAAGAGACTCTCTTTTCTCCATTGTATATTCTTGTCTCCTTTGTTGTAGATTAATTGACCATAGGTGCGTGGGTTTATTTCTGGGCTTTCTATCCTGTTCCTTTGATCTATATATTTCTGTTTTTATGCCTGTATCATACCAGAATAAACTCATTTGGTCATGATGTATGATGTTTTCAATATTGCTAAATTCAGTTTTCTAATACTTTGTTAAGGATTTTTGCATTGCACCTATGTCCATGAGGGCTATTAGAGCTTAGTTTTCTTTTATGTCTTTATCAGAGTAAATGATTTGAGACAGTCTCTCCTCTATTTTCTGGAAGATCTCATGTAGAATTAGTATTATTTCATCCTTAAATCAAATAGTTGGTAGGATTCGCCAGTAAAGCCATCTGGGCCAAGGGTCTCTTGTGTAGAACAGTTTTTCACTACAAGTTCTATGGTTTTTAATAGATATAGAACTATTCGGATCTTCTATTTCCTCTTGTGTGAACTTTGGTTGTTTGTTACTTCAAGAGAATTTGCCTAATTCATCTAACTTTTCAAATTTATTGGCACACAATTATTCATGATATTCCTTTATTATTTTATAGTTCTGCAGGAACCATATCAATGTATCTTATTTCTTTCCTAATGTTGGTAAGTAATCTTTTCTCTTTTTATTGTTTTTGTTTGTTTGTTTGTTTTTCTTGTTAGTCTGGCTACAGATTTATCAGTTTTATTGATATTCTACTGATTTTTCTTTATTTTTTCTCCTTTCTATTTCACTAATTCCCTCTCTTATTTCTCCTTCCTTATGCTTACTTTGGGCTTAATTTGTTCCTTTTATCTAGTTTCTTAACACTGAAGCTTGGATCTTTGATTTGAGATATTTTTTCTTTTCTAATACAGACATCTACTGCTATAATTTTTCCATGAATTACTGTTTGTGTTATACCCACAAATCTTGAAGTGTTATGTTTTCATTTCATTTCATTCAGTCCAAAATATTTAATAATCTTAAATGCCATATCTTCTTTGACCCATGTTTTATTTAGGGTATATTTTTTAAATTTTCAAACACACATAGATTTTTAATATCTTTCTCTTATTGGTTTCTATTTTAATTTCATTGTGGCCAGAGAACGTACTTTGTATTATTTTATTTCAATCCAGTTGAACTTAATGAGATTTGTGTGTGGCTTAGAACAGTTTGTCTTGGTGAATATTAACGTTACATATGCACTAGAAAATAATATATATTCTGCTCTGTTGTATGAAAATTTCCCTAAATATTAGACTAAATAAGCCAAGTTGGTTGACTGTGTCTCTCAAGTCTTCTATATCCTTACTGATTTTCTGTCTATTTGTTTTACTAATTACTAAGACAGGGGGGTTGAAATCTCCAACTAGAATTGCAGATTCATATATTTTCCTTTCAGTTCTATGTGTGTTTTGCCTCAGGTTTTTTGAAACTCTGTTTTTAGGTGCATATACATTTAGGATTTTTAGGGCTTCTTAATGAATTGACCACTTTATCATTATGTAATGTCTTTTTTTGTCCCTGGCAATATTCCTTATCATAACATCTACTCTACCTGAAATTAATATAATCACCCCAGCCTTTTTACTTTGTATTGTTAGCATTTGCATAGTATATTGTTTTCTGTCCTTTTACTTTTAACCAACATGTCATTATATTTAATCTCTAAAACAACCCTATGAACTAGGTACTATTATCATCCTCTAATTTACACTTGAGAAAACTGAAATAGAGTACTTGACACTACCCTGTACTTCCTCTTCATCCAGCCTGATTCCAGAGCTCTTAGTCTTCTCCTGATGCTACTTCTCAAATATGTCCAGATCATAATATTTTCAGTGCCAATTTTTTCCATTTACATTCCAATATAAATAAAATATTCAAATAATGTATTTTCCCCATTACCTCCATGGGATGTCATAAGGCTATTAGCATTTTGCATGAGGAAAATTAAAATGTGGATTAAAGTATTTTTTATTTCCCTGAATTGATTCTGGGGCCAAAAGAAAAGAGTGGTAAGATTCTTTACCACTTGTCTGTGAATACCTGTATTGAACTCCACTTTTCTTTCTGTTGCCTGTCAACTTATTTCTGTTTAAGTTAACAATAATTTATTTTATTAACAGATACCAGATTTAGGGTCAAAATCTATACTAAAAGTTTTTACATTTTATTTAAGAAAATAGGTGACAGCAACCCCACTAACAGCATCTTCTGGATCTCAGTAATTAGTTTATGTCTCAGAAGAGAGTAAGACTTTGAGTAGTGCTTCCTGGAAATACCACACAGCACCCCAAATTCAGTTGAACCCCCTCATCTTGCAGCAGCTCCTTGGAGCTTGGGCTCTAGTCCATCACCCTACATTGTCTCTGTTCCCAAGAGACAAAACACCATGACAAGCTGTCAGCTTTGGCACTAGCGAAAAAACAGGGGTTTAGAATCCGTTCTATAGAATCCCTTTCATCAAAGCAGAGAAGGGAAGAAATGGTTATTTTGCCACTAGGCCAGGCCTCCAGATCTTTGTTGCTGGCTTCTCTGAATGAGTTGACAAGTTCTGTAGGCTTCACTCTGAACATAAATTTCCAACAGAAGAGTTTAGAGTCCCTTAACCTCTACCCAATCATACTGCTTCTCCAGTTAAATGTGGAAAACAACCTTAGTGTTTTTATTCAAGAGTCAAAATGCCTAACTCAATCAGACCTTGCTCAGACCTTGGCCCTCCCCTCACTATCACCTCCACCCACCAGAGACCACTGACACCGTAAATGCCTGGAAGGTAGTGGCTTAGTCCACACCACACCAAATTCCTGGTTTGAATGATTTTTTTTATACTGTTAATTTCTTTGTCATCTTACAGATGCACTTTTTCTTTCTTTTTTCAAAATTTATTTATTAATTTTTGGCTGCGTTGGGTCTTCGTTGTTGTACATGGGCTTTCTCTAGTTGCAGCGAGTTGGGGCTACTCTTTGTTGTGGTGCTTGGGCTTCTCATTGTGGTGGCTTCTCTTCGGAGCACAGACTCTAGGTGAGAGGGCTTCAGTAGTTGTGGCACGTGGGTTCATTCGTTGTGGCTCATGGGCTCTAGAGTGCAGGCTCAGTAGTTGTGGAACATGGGATTAGTTGCTCTGCAGCATGTGGGGCCTTCCTGGACCAGGGCTCGAACCTGCATCCCCTGCATTGGCAGGCAGGTTCTTAACCACTGTGCCACCAGGGAAGTTTCTACTTTTTCTTTCTAAATAGATATATGCTGGCAATTGAATAATCTAGATATTTTACTAATCCCAATCAGATGAACTAACACCTTTACATGCTGATCATATGCCAGACACTAGGTTGGGAACCTTTATTTATTTTGTGTCATAAATAGTAGAACCTCAAGCTAATATACTCACAATTCTTTCTATACAGGCTACCATTTAATTTTTTGAAGTGACCACTTATAATAACATTGGAAACAAATGTCTGTGTCTACAATTTTCTAAATTTCTTCACTTTTATTTCTACAACTATGACAATGTTACTTTATTTCTATATACCTTCCTTCAGAACAAAGTGTGAACAGTAATTCTCCTTAATATTGTATCTTATAATATCTTAAGAAGAGCACTGAATTGGAAGCTTTGAAGATCTTTGTCCTAAGAGCCAGCTAAGGTTGGATGGAAGACTGTGAAAGTCATTCAAACATTCTTGGTCTCAGTTTTACCACCTAAGACATTAAAAAATTAGACTAGATGCTCACTAGGAACCTCTTTAATTCTAAACATCTAAAAATCCTTCAGAGAAAGAATGTACTTTGGAAACAACTAACCAGGTATATGTTTTTTGAAGTGTTAATGATTGATAGGTTGTGACACTGAAATCAGTTAAACACGAATCAAGTATTTACAAATACCTCCCATGCAGTGTATTTTCCATTTTGGGAAAGTATTAGGCAATGGAACATTTCTCAGATATTTTTACTGGAAGAGACTAATTAGGCTGAGTTTTTTGTTTCTACTATGTAAAGTTCCCACTAAAGCAATAATGATATGTGAAATGCTCTGTTTATTCATAGACTAAAATATCACATTAAGAATTATTTAGCAAGTTGCTCTCAGACTAAGAGGCTTGTGATTTGCCTCACAATACTTTTCTAAAAGTACTAAAAGACCAAATCTATTGTTGTTGTTAATATTAACAGTTATAATTCAAAATATCAATGATGTTCTCATTAAATATAGGCACTGTTCCTTGTTGTCCTAAAATGTAAGTTAGAAGTCAGGCTTTATATTTTTAACTCAGCTACTAATTTTTGAGACAATAAAATGTCAAGCCATTTCAATTCTCTCAAAAGATGGAAAAAATGCCATTCAACCAATTACCCCAATCACTGTGGACAGGTAGAGACCATGTTAACTGTTCTCCAGGCATTAATATAGAAAGCTTTGAAAAACACCCACTGTTTTCTAAGTTAACTTTCTAAACTTTCCTAAATTAATTTTCTAAAATAATAAAATAATGCCTAAATGTTTACTAAGTTTATTACAAATTGATTTTCATGCTTTTCTAAAGTTTTCAATTTTCCATTTAAATTTTCAACCTGTTCATTCTTTCAGCATGAATTCCACATGTATATTACCTATTTAAAAAAATTTTTTTCCCTTTATTTGTCCTGAAGCAAACTTTCTGAGGCTTCAGTGATTACCTAATCATACTGGAATTTAGGATTTGATAACCAAGTCCACATTCCTCCCATCCACACCCTTCATTGTGCAAGAGACTTTGATCTTATCTCCTTCTGGGCCTTTTCCACATCAGAATCCTAGTCTTTTGAATCTCCTTCCAGATGAAAGTTTTCCATTCCTTAATTTTTATTACTCTTCTTTTACTGACCTTTATTTATGTATTTTTAGCTCTATTTTCTTCCTTGAGTGTGTTGTCCAAAAACACATCATGGCTTTTGAGTAAAAGAAAACTATGCTTTCTTTCATCATTATAATGTTTCCTAATAATATCCAGTATTTCATTTATCTTGTATTAAAACAACACATTGAGTAATTAAATGAAAAATTCTACCCTTACATTCAAATTGACATCTTTTACCTTGAAATCATGTTTTCTGTTATTCATTACAGGATGTCAACCATGATGTTTGCCCAGGCTGAATATCACTTGACACTTTCTTGTTCATTTCTATTATTAGGAGAAGTTTTCTTAGTTCCTTTCCTTCCATTATTACTTAAGTGGAAAATGCGTTTCCCAGAACACACCAGCCTAAGAGGAAAAGAATAATCACAATGGCCATCAGGCACCAGGATTTTTCTGGTTACACCTCCAGCATGCTCTGGGGAAAACTGAGCCTCCAAAAAATTCAAGAATGTGTTCCTCTGAATATTCTATTGGCTGCTGTCTTCTTTTTAAGAGCGCTGAAGTGATACCTCCTGTTGCCCTTGATATCCAAATCAGTAGCCAGGAAGACAGTGACCATGGCCACATACCAGAGTGTGCCCATGGCTGCAGCCCACTGAGGTCTGCACTGGACCCCTGGTGTTGGTCCCCAGGGGAGTGTCTATCTTCTGTAGCTCTCGGCACTACTGTCATTGCCACCACAAACGCTAAAGACCTCTGCTCTTTTGATTTTCACTTGTTCTCCATTTATACTCCTTATCTTGAGATTTAGTCCTGAATCCAAGGAACCTAAACTAGGGGAGAGTTCATCCCCCAAACACTGGCTGACCATTCTCAAGCCCAACCTAGGCTATCAACACTGAACTCTCTCTTCCCACATGACAAGTTGTTTCCCATAAGTTCTTTGTTGCCACAGTGTGTTCTACATATACCTGATCAAATGTCATCCTTATGATCACCCCCGGAAAAGGTGGTGCCACCAATTTTACAGATGAAAAAACAAGGCATCAAGAAATTAAATTAATTACCCTACATAACACAGCTGACAAGAGACAGAACGCAGAACTAAACCTGGTCTCCAGCCCCAAACCCTGAAGTATAACACACAGATTTTTCCACTTTCTAGTGAGTTGTGTTTCAGATATGCTGCTTCCTAAACCTCATAATATACAGACTTAATGTCAGGGAATCCTGGAGGCCGCGTGGCACTTCTTCACAAGACGTGCCTGGACATGCTAGAATCCTAAAGCTAACATGATTCTGGCCCCAACTCCATTTCTTATGTGTAAAAGTGTTATCATGTGGTCAAGGGAGCTTGCACTCCACAGATGTGAAGACCTGGGCGTGGATGCATGCTTTGCAGGTATTTGTATAGACCCTGGACCCTGAGATTTTCTCCTCTATGCAATTGGCTAAGAACATTTTCCAGGGTTGAAAAGGGCCTGGTGCTATCAGGCTTCTCTCTTTCTTCTCTTCTGCAAGCTTCAAAGTCCTCTCTCTCACTTCTAGGTCTTTTCTAAAAGTCACATATAAGCCTTCTCGGAGTCTCTGAAGTAGAGCATGAACTCTCCTTACCCTGTAAACTTATCACCTTCTACAGACTTTTCTCAGCCTCCACATCACTTTGCTTCAGAATATCTGTAGGTCTGTCTTGCTCAGTAGGCTCTGAGGTAGTTGAGAACAAGGACTGTGTCTTAGTCAGGGTGTAGCCCTAGTGTCCAGAAATAACAGGAACTCCTGGAAAACTCCATAACTATTACTAGCTCTTTACAGATATATAAACTAGATTTTGTTTTATGTTTTCTAAACCTTATACCCTAAGCAATTTATTTCACACTTCTCACCTACATGTCTCTGAGAGCAGAAAGATGTGTCCAGAGGGTCAAGAGGCCTAACTCTACACAATGTATGTGCCGTGAATTCAAATTCTGACATCTTGATTATCATTTGTTTCCATCTTGCTACAGGCTACTCAATAGTCCAATGTGCCCAAGATTGTAACAGATGAGATCATCTGGAATGCAATACAGATAAATATATTTCTTTTCTATTTTCATAAATATGAATTTATTTTCAGGCGCTACTTAGGAGAAAATATGATCAGCTGATCAAACTGTTGTTTCATGGATGTTATTTCATAAATAAGAATTA
This sequence comes from Mesoplodon densirostris, assembly GCF_025265405.1. Classification (NCBI taxonomy): domain Eukaryota; kingdom Metazoa; phylum Chordata; class Mammalia; order Artiodactyla; family Ziphiidae; genus Mesoplodon; species Mesoplodon densirostris. The sequence continues at coordinate 73,234,244 of NC_082672.1, forward strand.
TAAAAGGAGGACTTGAATAGCTAAATGTTTGGAAAACATTGCTATATTGGTTCCTTTTTCTTTCGATAAGAGAGATATCATGGTAGTAGAAGCACAGACTCTAAAGCCAGACCCCTGAGTTTAAATCATGGCTCCCCCACTAGTGGTTGTGTGATATTGACAAGTTTCCTACCATCTTTGTGCCTCTGTTTTCCCACCTTCCAGATGGAGGTAATATTTGTACTTACCTCATAGAGCTGTTGTGAGGATTAAATGAGTTAATATATGTTAAGCATTTAGAACAGTTCCTGACACATATTGATATTATTATTATGTTTTAAATGTTTCACATTATGTATGGTAGAGGAAAACAGGATCCACTAAGATACAGCAAGGATCTGTCACCTCACCTTGTTCCATCTCTCTCACCTTTACATGTCACAACATCTAGAAATGCTCATACTTCTTTTTGAGAAGCAAGTTGTGATAGATTCTTGTAAATACTTATGATGTTCAAAAGCTCCTCTTTACTATAACATAAAAGTAGTACTTTATTAGTTTTCTTTCTATAAGGTCTTACATGTGCCCTATGCCTGCTGACTCTCTGTAGGAACTCTGGCTTATGTACTAGGCATGACGTTATCGGGAAGCCATGTTGCCGAGGGAAAGCAGGTCATACTTGTGTGTACCTGACCAAACAAGGCTTTGATGTAGAGCCTTTAACTATGTCCCTAGTACAACTTGGATAATAACATATGAGTTGAAAATCCAACCTTTATATAGTGGTTTGTAGTTTAACGAAGTGTTTTGAATATATTGTCTCATTCAATACTCAAAAAAGTCTGAGAAAAATTAGTAAATCCATTTTGCAGATGATGAAACTTTGTTTCAGAAAAAGTATGTAACTGACCAAAAACACAAGGCCAAAAATGGACAGTACCAAATATCCAACCAGAATGTGGCTTAATAGTTATCTTTAGGGAGAAACATTGAAATATTAATAAAATGATTATTTGGATTTTCTTCAAAATAATCCAACTGGGGAAGGGAGTATAGCTGAAAAGAAATTGGCCAGGAGTTCACAAATGTTGGAGTCAGATGACAGATATTTGGGGCTCATTATCCTATTCCATCTACTTTTGTTCCTTTTTATAATTTTTCCATAATTTGAAAAACATTAAGTTAAAAAATGTGTTTCTGATTTTCCAAAGTATCAGTATAATTCCTGGCTGTGTTCTTGATCTGCCAGCTGCCATTGGGTGAGTCTGTGCCCAGTTTCCTCATCTGTAAAATGATGATAATAGCAGTGCTCCCCTCATAGGGAAGCTGTGAGAATTAAATGAGCTGCAGGCAGCTCTTCATACACTTTTATTCTGATTCCTCGTTGTTTGCTTTTTTCATAACAAGCTAACATTCACTTTGAACAAAATATTAATAAACTCATTCATTCTTTCAATAAATAAACACCTAAATGATGGGCAAGGAATGTTCTCAATGCTGGGGATACAGAGGTGAATAGAATAAGCAGATTACTTGCCTTCCTTAGCTTGAATTCTAGTGGGAAGAAAAAAGAAAAAGAAAAAAAGACATATGCATAGAATGTCTTAAATGCTAATGGAGAAAATATAGCAGGATAAGGGGGATAAAGAGTGCTGGGAAGGGGACAGCTATTTGAGCTGGGATGCTCAGGAGATGGGCGGTGTTGTGCCAGACTCTGCTCTCACCAGCTCAGGAGAACCAACTAAGTTTCAGAAGTTTTGTAGGCCAGTTGTAAAACGCAATCATCACTAAAAATTAAATTATATCAATTTAAAATTAAATAAATTTTATAAAAACAAAGGTAATAAATATTTAAAACTCATCACTTCCTAACTGCTTTCCTGCATTTCACTGTCATTCTTGTCATGGGTTGTCCATGTCTGCATCTGTGTCTGTGTGGGAGAATTGCTGTGTGACAGTGCCCACTGCTGCCCGTCTGTTCCCAACTCCACCTACACTGACTCCATTATAGAAGCTTGAAATTGCCCAGGGTGGAAGTAGTTACACTGGGAAATGTGGCAAATGCAACAAATCAGGGTTTGGTTTATTGTTTGGTGATGGTCACCCTAAACTTCAGCAAATGATGAATAAAATTGTCAACAATACAGATGAAACTTAAAATTGTGTTATAAATATCACACATTTTTCTTCAGAGAGCCAGTTCTTAAGCATTTACCAGCACACCACAGGTAAACCTCTCTATTAAAGTGACAAGGAGACTTGGAGATGAGAGTGAGCCTTGCAGATGTCCTCGGGAAGAGGGCTCCCAGCAGAGGAAGCAGCAAGTGCAGGCCAGTGTGGCTATAAGCAAGGGAGCCAAGGAGAAATGCGTGAGATCAGAGGGGAAAAAAAGCCAGCGCTTGTGGCACCTTATGGATCGTTATAAAGACCACCTTTTAATCTGGGAGAGACAGAAAAACCCTGGAGAGTTCTGAGCAGAGACGTAACCTGATGTGACTTACATTTTAATAGGCTACTGTAGCTGCTGTGGAGGGTAAAACGCCAGAGGGAAACACAGAAGCAGAAAGATCAGGTAGGATATGATAGTCCAAGGAAGAGGTGATGTTGGCTTTCACCTTGGTGGTAGGGAGATGTTTAAAATGGTCACCTTTTAGGGGCTTCCCTGGTGGCGCAATGGTTGAGGGTCCGCCTGCCGATGCAGGGGACACGGGTTCATGCCCCGGTCCAGGAGGATACCACATGCCGCGAAGTGGCTGGGCCCGTGAGCCATGGCCGCTGAGCCTGCGCGTCCGGAGCCTGTGCTCCGCAACGGGAGAGGCCACAGCAGTGAGAGGCCCGTGTACCGCAAAAAAAAAAAAAAAAAAGTCACCTTTTAGAACGAAATTGGGTCATTTGTACAGACGTGGATGGACCTAGAGACTGTCATACAGAGTGAGGTAAGTCAGAAAGAGAAAAACAAATGTCATGTATTAATGCATATATGTGGAACCTAGAAAAATGGTACAGATGAGCTGGTTTGCAGAGCAGAAACAGAGACACAGATGTAAAGAACAAACGTATGGACACCAAGGGGGGAAAGTGGTGGGGGGAGGTGGTGGTGGTGTGATGAATTGGGAGATTGGGATTGACATCTATACACTAATATGTATAATATGGATAACTAATAAGAACCTGCTGCATAAAAAAATAAATAAAATAAAATTCAAAAAAATAATAAAATGGTCACCTTTTAGATATATTTTAATGGGAGAGTCAACAGGACTTGCTGAAAGATTGGAAATTGGAGATGAGAGAAAGGAAAGTCCAGAATGACTTACGATTTGGGCCTAGGCAACCTGAGGGTGAGTTGGTGTTCACCAGGAGGGAGAGGACAAGGATGGTGTTTATCAAGACTATAAGAAGGGGAGGGAAGAAGTGGGAGTTTGGCTTGGCTTTGGACACATTAAATGGATGCCTATTAGACATCCAGATGAAGATATTACATAGGTGGTTGGATATTTGTGTGAGGAGTTCAGGGGAAAAGTTTAGGCTAAATGCATATTTAGCCTGTGTTTAAAGCCATGAGGCTGATTGAGATCATGCAGGGAGACAGTTTAAAAAGGTAAGAGGTTAAGGATTAAGGTCTGGGTGTTGAGCCATGCAGTGCTCCAACATCAAAGGGTCTAAGAAATGAAAAGGAACCAGCACAGAAGGCTGAGAAGGTGAGCCTGTAAAACCATTGTTATTTATTTTTTTGTACTCTGGTTCTTTCCTAAAAAGCCTTTGAGACAGCAAACAATGAAAACAAATAATAAGCTGATAAAATAGAAAAAGTCTGTGTCAACAGAAAGACTAAAAATATGTGAACTGTGAGAAACAACAGTATAGTTACTGTGAACTTCACGTTTGGTTCTGATTTTCCTAGATCTTGAAGCAAAAAGGAAACACAGGGCTGCCCTGGTGGCACAGTGGTTGAGAGTCCGCCTGCTGATGCAGGGGACATGGGTTCGTGTCCCGGTCCGGGAAGATCCCACATGCCACGGAGCAGCTGGGCCCATAAGCCGTGGCCGCTGAGCCTGCGCGTCCGGAGCCTGTGCTCTGCAGCGGGAGAGGCCACAACAGTGAGAGGCCCGCATACCACAAAAAAAAAAAAAAAAAAGGAAACACAATCAGTGTATTAGTTTTCTAGGGCTGCCATAAGAAAATATCACAAACTGAGTGGGTTAAACAACAGAAATGTATTTTCTCATAGTTCTAGAGGCTGGAAGTCCAAGATGAAGGTGTCAGCAGGTTTGGTTTTTCCTGAGGCCTCACCTCTTGGATTGCAGACGGCCACCTTCTCCCTGTGTCTTCACATGGCCTTTCCTCTGTGCACCCCTAGGGTCTCTTCCTCTTTTTAAAAGGACAGCATTCTTATTGGATTAGGATCCCATACTTATGACCTCATTTAGCCTTAATAACTCTTTAAAGGCTCTATCTCCAAATATATTCACATTGGAGGTTAAGAATTCAATTTTGGGGGAGACACAATTTAGTCTACAACAATCAATGACACTATTTTTACTAACAAAATGCTAAGAGATATACTCAAGTAGACTGTATGCTATAATTGTTATGTTAGCCCTCTTTAAGTCAATACTATTATAGGATACTTGGTTTGCTCAAATATTACTTTTAATGATTTTATTAAAGGTACATGTGAGAAGGTGTCCAAAGAGAATGTCCCCGAGCTGAGTAGAGGAGGCTGGGAGCTGAGCATGACCAAGAGTGCCAGCTTCAGAAATGTAAATGTCTCTCTAAGAAATGTGCTGCTCTTATTCTGCTTTGATTGCATCTTTAGATTTTGATGGTGAGAAGAGGAGTATAGCAAATGTAAAATAGATAGCTAGTGGGAAGCAGCCGCATAGCACAAGGAGATCAGCTCTAGCTCCATGCTTTGTGACCACCTAGAGGGGTGGGATAGGGAGGGTGGGAGGGAGGGAGATGCAAGAGGGAAGAGATATGGGAACATATGTATATGTATGACTGATTCACTTTGTTATAAAGCAGAAACTAACACACCATTGTAAAGCAATTGTTCTCCAATAAAGATGTTTAAAAAATACTCCATAAAAAAAGAAAGAACAGGAGTAGGTAATCAGGCAGGAAAAATTCTACATAATCCTTACTAAAATCCAAGTCAGATGTTGGAAGGCAATGCTGTATGCATCGCTATTAGAAATAAAGATAAAAGTCAAACACTGAAAAAATTCTGTGGACCAGGACCACCAATATTCAAGATATGATGGGGAGTCACAAAACTTAAGAAAATTACTTATTGAAAACATGACTTCTTTATATTCTCTAGGAGATGTATAAGTACTTATTTTTACTTTAACCTAAAAAAATAAATATATAAAAATTCTAGAGACTTGTGACTTCTCATGGTTTACTAGGGCATTTTTATCTTCACCTGTTAGCTTGCTCTGATAATCTGTAAACCTTTAACATGGAAAAGGGCTTGTTTATTTTGGGGAGAGGGGGAGGAATAGAAATATTGCTGTAGACTATGCCCACTTTGAGGTCATGCTTAGTAGGAGCACAAGAAGAAGAATGCCAAAGAACATTCCTGAGGGATGAAGTAGATGGTAGCATGCCCGGGTAGAAATAAGTACATGAAGAGAGAATTCTATGAGAAAGGTGGTACCTGGTGTTATTGACTCTGAATACTGAAATATGGAATGTAGTTGAGTCATCCCTTTCCATAAAGACAGCAACATGAGTAACAGGCGGGCATCTTTACCTAGGAACTTGTTGAAGATAACACAACAGTTAATTGAGGATCACTAAACCACAATGATGAAATGAGGATTTACATTCATTTTATTAACTACCTAATGGTCCAGATAACACTAGTTTCATGAAATGCTCTGTTCAGAAAAAGTTTTCACATCAAGGAAATTGGGAAAATCCTACAGACTTCGTATCTAATATAACTTCACAACTTCCATTAGCATATTTCTTGTTCTGAAATATACTTTAGTTAAAATGTTAAAAGGCCTTTAACTTTGTTTAAAATGTCAAATTTACTTGACCAAGAAACACTTTTTTTAATGATACCTATTAATATCTTGATGAACTAAAAATTTTTAGAATAGTGACAATTTTTTAGCACAACCAACATTTTATATTATAACCCATTACACTCACCCCAATATAACCAAATCTTCACAAAATAACACCAAAAATGTAACTTTTTTCCACTTCTTTCTTTTTTTTTTAACATAAGTAACAACCCCACTAAATTGATTTGACCTGTTAGACCATTTTAACTCAGTTTAAGAAAGAGCACTTTTGATGATGATGCATAGAGGAAGGCAACAATGTAATGACTAGAAATGATGTACAAGGAGTTCCATACCCTGCCCTTTAAGTCAGCTGATCCTCCCATGTGACCATGCACCTGCTGCCCATTAAAGCAAGCCCAGAGCACTCTCTGATGTTTCTCCCATTGCTTTTTAGATTTTCCTACCAAAGTATCCTTTATAATCTTTATAATAGCAAAGGAGAGAGAATATGTATGCAACCCTGGATGGCTGTAGCATAGCCCAAAGCAACCACTGGCAAGGGTAAATTTTCTTTGAAGTCTTAGGTTTTATCTTAAAAATTCATGCAAAATTTGCATTTGACTCTGTAATGTAGAAAGTAATGTAATGTAAACTATCATTAAACACAACTGACATTCCGGGGAAGTGTTCCAGGGAGTTTTTTTTTTTTCTGCAGATTTTCCTGCTGTGCCACTAAGAGATTTTGTCTCACTGTTCTGAGGAATGACTCTTATTCTTTCACCTAATCCCACCCCAGTTTGATCCAGGATTGTTTCTGTTTCTCCATCTCTCTAATCCTCAAATTCTAACTCTATTTCTTTCCCGTGCAGCCACAGATTTAACAATCCTTCTGATTCACCTCCCTGTATTTTTTATCTTTGTATTCCTTTATGATTTTTAAATTAATTTATTTATTTCTGGCTGCATTGGGTCTTCGTTGCTGCTCACGGGCTTTCTCTAGTTGTGGCGAGCAGGGGCTACTCTTCATTGTGGTGCACGGACTTCTCATTGCAGTGGCTTCTCTTGTTGCAGAGCACGGACTTAAGGCACATGGTAGTTGCAACATGCAGGCTCAGTAGCTGTGTCTTATGGGCTCTAGAGCGCAGGCTCACTAGTTGTGGTGCACGGGCTTAGTTGCTCAGTGGCATGTGGGATCTTCCCAGACCAGGGCACAAACCCATGTTCCCTGCATTGGCAGGTGGATTCTTAACCACTGTGCCACCAAGAAAGTCCCCCTTTATGGTTTTTGATGGTGCACAATCTTATCAATTTTTGTGTTCAATGACAACTCTTATTCTAGTTCCCGGTCCAAAGAACCGCCATCCCAATTTACAGCCCTTTAGTCCACACCTGACTCAATCTGGCTTGGCCCCATCTTGGTTGAGAGTTTCTTCAAAAATAGAAATGGGGAGTGGGGAGCAGGTAGGAAAATGTTATCAAGATTCCAAAATTCGGGAATTCCCTGGCAGTGCAGGTTAAGACTTGGCACTTTCTCAGCCTGGCCCACGTTCAATCCCTGGTCAGGGAACTAAGATCCTATAAGCTGTGTGACACAGTCAAAAAAAAAATGATCCCAAAATTCCTCAATACAAAATGGATTGGATTTTAGTGATGCTTGAAGTACTTTGACATTTGGTGCCTAATAGAGGCACTCAGAAGTGCCACCCTCATGTATCAGCAGAATCTCCTACCTCTGTGAGCTCCCCAGAGAGATTCAAGTATCAATCCATGGAATACCTGGGATTTCTGATACTAGTGCAAGATTGTATGTGTATATATATATATGACACACTGTTTTTGGAGAAGCCACTTATTCCACCAACAGGTGAGGGCAAAAAAGGTAACTCCTTCCCTGAAAATTGTGCTCAATTCCAGGCTATCCTTTATAATTGTTGGTACTTCTACCAATCAGGATGTGGTAAACAATGGTATCTCTCACTTCAGCAAGGGGTAAGTTCACCAATTGGTTGTGCTTCAGGAAAAGAAGTTTGACACACTATCCTGAACTCAATTCAAGGAAGGCCACATGAGGTTGTCCCCATAGAAGGTATCTTACTGATCCACTCCGACTCCAGCCCATGCTTAGGTTCAGCTAGACCAACTTCTGAGCTGTAACCAGTCCTGCTCTCCTGACCCTACCACATACCCCGTACACACAAAGTGTCTGGGAGAAATAGATCACAACAGCTTTTACATCATTCTTTATTTACTCATTACTACGAAACAGGTAAAATAACCCTTGGCCAGTGTGGTCAAGAAGAGTCTCTGCTGTCTTCCAGACTGGAGTCCAGCTCGTCTTCATTCATTGGCTTGGCCAAAAAGTTTGTTTGGTTAATGAATACTTTTTTTCAGTAAAGTTCTTGGTGAAAATGAAAAGTGTGTCTTTTATTTTTACTTAAAACCAAATGAAATTTTTTGACCCACCCAATATTTCCATCTGTACCTGCCACATGGGATTCATTTCATGCAAGTCCTTGGGATGTCACTTCCCTGTTTGAGACTCATTCTCTCTCTAGAAAATTGTCCTTGGTTATACTTGCTCAGTGTTAGCTGTAAATAACAATATGCACTGCTATTATGTGGAAAAGCCAGGGCCTAGAATTCTATCTCATAACCCCCCAGATTCAGAAACAGATACATCCTCTAAAGGCAAGGTTCCCAAATAGGCAGCCCTCAAGCCATGTGCTGCCTGCAATGTGCTTTGTTAGACCCACACATTTGTTTATAATTTGACTTGGTCACCAATATTTGGAAATTGAAAGATTTTAATCCAAATGTTTGACTTTTCATGGAAAATCAGAAGAACTGGCAATGCTTGGCCCTTATTCTGACACTCCTATTTGACACCTCTGGGGCCAAGCGGCAGCACCTCCTTCAGAAACTGCCTGCTCTCTCCATTTTAACCCAATAATCACCACTTTCTGTTTTCTCTCATACACAGAAACCAAGTGTGAACTGCTGATTTTCTTAGACTACAGAAGTATTTATATGCACCCATGCCTATATCAAAAGTGGGAAAAGGAAAGCTAGACTTCCTCACAGATTTTGTGAAAAACGAGATAGGACTATATATTTTGGTGGCAATAACAAATTTTTCTTACAAGTTTAATATGCAAAGTTTGTTTTAAGTTGAAAGCATTCAACTTAAGACATAATTACAAAACAAATTGCTCTAAGAACTATGACCTCTACAAGGGAAAAACAAGTGTGATGCAATAAATAATAATTTTTAAAATTGAGGTGTCAGGGTCTGTTTTGGGATGTGGTAATGCTGCTGTGAAATTCATTTACAAAGCTGACTGTCTGCACACATGTACATCATCACAGCCCCCTACACCAGAACCTTCCACATTTTTCCCCTCCCACCCCACTGGCTTTTGAGTTTACAACTTTTGCTCTAAAAGAGTAAATCTACAAAAAGAAATGACGCCCAATTCCCCCTATCACTACCCACATGGACCCAACATACCTGTCATCCAAAAATACTGTAACAACATGGTATATTTCTGGTTAACGGTGACTACAAGTCATGGAGATGTGATATGTGTATACTTTCAGGTAAGAGATAAAACTAGTGACTTAATGGTGAAACAGAAAATGAGGCATTTATACAACTGGGTATTCCAAACAAGTTGGTGCTGAATTTTTTCTCCTGTCATAGACTAGTGAAGAGCTATACAGAAATAAGAACCAAAATATACTTCAACTGGATATAGAGGATTCCAGACAGGAAACAGGGGCTGATTGATACGGCAGGAACACACTTCTAACATTTGAGCTAATGGTAGTTAAATAAATCCCTCAAGCTCTGATTACACAAGAAGGAGGGAGAAGAGGCAGCGTAGGTGGCCTAGGCTAAAGTCCGAAAATATTTTGAGCAGATCAGCATTTAGTCAAACGTGGGTTGTGATGTCAGCAAGACAGCATCAGGACAGCCTTCCCAGAAATGAACTCTAAGCAGGGGTTGCCCAAGTCCTGACAAGATCCGGGAGTGCTATAGTCAAGGCAGCCATTCCCAGGAGGAGGAGAAGGGTAGGGGGTCTGGAGCAAAGTTGAAGCATGTAGCGTACTGATCCCTTCAGTCTAACATCACTCAGATCAAGAACAGAGTGAAGGTAAAGGACCTTACTATGTAGAATGTTTTTCTTTTTTCTTTTTTTTGACCATTAGATGTAATAAAAACATAAAAGATAGAGACTTAAGGAGATTCTTCACCAAGCAACAAAATCACTTAAAGTTCACTCTGGTGTTACAGAATTACCTCATAATTATATGACTTTTTGTTGCAAGTTTTCCAAACTGGGTTATCCTATCCTTGCAAATCCAACAGCCTCATCGGAGAAAGCCTTGATGTAGCAGAAGTTGCTAGAGCAGTCTGACAAAACCAGACTGTTCTGATTAACTCTGTGACATAACAAATTACCCCGAAATTTAACAGCATAAAACAACCATTTTATTTGTTTACAATGTGAAGTGTCAGTAATTCAAGAAGTCCTCACTTGGGCAGTTCTTGGAGCCCCTCACACAGTTGCAGTCCAGAGATTGGCTGGACTGTAATTATTTGAAGGCTCAGCTGGATGGGATGTCGGCTGAGAGCTCAGCTGGGGCTGTTAGCCCCGCATCTGCATCCTGTCTCTCAGTGCAGCTGGGTCTTCTCGCTGCAGAGCCACTGGATTCTAAGAGCCATTATCTTCAGAGGGAGAGTCTCAAGAGCACAGAGAGCAAATGTTCCAAGAGACCGAGGAAGAAGTTGCAAGACTTCTCTTGACCTAATGTTGGAAGTCACTCAGTGACACTGGCGCTGAACTTTATTCATCAATGAAATCACTAAGACCAACCCAGAATCAATGGATCCCATTGTTCTATGAAAGGGGTATCATCTAAATTTGGAAATTGACATCCTTTACTCTGAAGTTATAGGTTTTCATCGAAACTCTTCCTGGTAGTCAAGCCTAGAGGTATAGAAAATAACTTCTCTATGTTTGTTTGTTTCTAACATTCAATCTACTGTTTTGCAATATCAAAACTTTTATTTATTTATTTTAAATTTTTTTAAGTTTATTTTTGGCTGTGTTGGGTCTTCGTTACTGCGTGGGGGCTTTCTCTAGTTGCAGCGAGCGGGGGCTACTCTTCATTGAGGTGCGAGGGCTTCTCATTGCGGTGGCTTCTGTTTTCGCAGAGCACGGGCTCCAGGCACACAGGCTTCAATAGTTGTGGCTTGTGGGCTCTAGAGCTCAGGCTCAGTAGCTGTGGCGCTCGGACTGAGTTGCACCGTGGCATGTGGGACCTTCCTGGACCAGAGCTTGAACCCTTGTCCCCTGCATTGGCAGGAGGATTCTTAACCACTGCACCACCAGGGAAGCCCCTACCAAAACTTTTAGAAGCAACATTTCTCATCCATAGTTTGTGATATTTTTTGAGTTAAAATTTAATATATAGAATTTCAGTTAATCTTCCTTGAAGAAATAATTCAAAACAAAGTTTCTTAAGTTGGAAATCAGGAAAGACAGGCAATAGACTTCTCTTTGTTACATGCTGTTCTAGTATAGTTGGTGTTATGTAGTCTGTTCCTAGTTAATCTCAAATTACCTTTATGCAATTAAAAACTCATAATCTTACTTTTAATCAAATCTTTTTCTTTTGTTCTTCTGTAAAATGATGTTTCTTATCTCTGAAACTTTATTTTATTTTATTTTATTTTTGACCATTGATTATTTTATTTTGAACATTTGGGTTGTTCTAGTTTGGAGCAATTATATATTTTTTAATTTTTATTTTTTATTTTTATTAGTTTCTGATTTATAACAAAGTGAATCAGTCATACATATACATCTGTTCCCACATCCCTTCCCTCTTGCGTCTTCCTCCCTCCCACCCTCCCTATCCCACCTCTCCAGGCGGTCACAAAGCACCGAGCTGATCTCCCTGTGCTATGCGGCTGCTTCCCACTATCTATCTACCTTACATTTGGTAGTGTATATATGTCCATGCCTCTCTTTCTCTTTGTCACAGCTTACCCTTCCCCCTCCCCATATCCTCAAGTCCATTCTCAGTAGGTCTGTGTCTTTATTCCTGTTTTACCCCTAGGTTCTCCATGACATTCTTTTTCTTCAATTCCATATATATGTGTTAGCTATCTCTGAAACTTTATAAAGAGTAAAAGGATATTCTTATTTTCCCCAAAATGATGAAATTGCTGTATCTTCTTTCTTCATGGCTAAGAAAGCATTTAAAGTTCACATCCCAAATCAGATGCCTTATTAAAAGGAATTAGAGCTTAAAAGGGAAATACAGGGTTTCTTTGAAATATGACTTGGAGGTCTTGTCCTAGACTGTGAAACTTAAAAAATGTTTCATCATGTAAGATCTGGTTTTAGTCTTTCATCCCTTTTTGTTTGCAGAATGGGGGCATGGCATATATATATCATTTTAAGAATCAATCAGTGGTTGTTTCTTCTTTAGTTTCTATAATATAAGTTTCTTTCCTTTATGATACTGTCATAGTCCCCCTCCCCCTCCCCTCCTTCTCCTCCTCCACTTCCGTCCCCGCCTCCTCCTCCTCCCCTCCCCCTCCCCTCCTCCTCTTCCTCCTTCTCCTTCTCCTTCTGCTCTACATGTTTCTTACTTTTTCCCTTTCTTTAGTATTCTGTATCCTTGAATTGGATTTACATTGAGGGAAAAATCAAAATAAAAGAGGAAAAGCTAAGCATGAATCTTTGTATATCTTCCAGTGTAAGAATTTATGGAATCAAATGCATGGTTCTTCACTGAACCTCCCTAAATTAGAAGTCTTTCAGCTTAGTAGAGAGCCATTTAAATTAAACTAAAAAGGCTATTTATAGCAAAGAGGGAGGATTTTTAAAGGTTAGTAAAGTATTAAGCTAAAAGGGATTTAAAATATGTATTAGGTAATAGGCAAATCCATAGTGACAGAAAGTAGATTAGTGGTTGTCAGGGACTAGGGGAGGGGCAATGGGGAATGCCTTATGGGTACAGATTTCTTTTGGAGGTGATGAAAATGTTCTGGTAATAAAGTTCAACTCTTGTTTTCCCTAATACTCCTAGGGCCCTAGAACCTGTTCTTACTCTGAAGAAATCCTAAACTTCCATCATCAATCCTAAATAGGTTATGTTACACCATCCTTGTGGGGTTGTGAGAGGTAAGCAGGAAAGAATTGTTCTGAGGAATAAAAAGCCAAAAATAATCCTGAGCTGAAATGGCTGCCTCACCACCCCCACATATGGTTCATTCTAGTCACACAGATGATCATAGTTCATCTTGAATCTGTAAAGATTCACGAATTTAAACTTATTCCCTCAAAGGGAATTGCAAAAATCCAACACAATCTTGAGTAAACAATTAAGGTGTTTATTAATTTATGAACCAGACACCCTAATACAGACATAAGTAGAAAGAATAGTAGTAATGGTTTGAAAATCAGAACATGCACTATGGGATTTTGTTTAGTCATAAAATTCAAGCCATGTCTAATTTTCATGCACACCTTCTCCCCTACTTCCTATGTAAATAAAGTGAAGACTTAATTTTGAAATTATTTCCCTTTGTGAAGAAAATTGGGTTCTATAACCATCTTCTCTTTGAACTTGTTTCAAGGCATTGTGCTTTATTTTGTTATTTAGGGAGATGAGGTTGAGGGGATATTGCTTGTTTTCTGTGATTAACTTCCATAATTTCTTTATAACTAACAGCATTTTTGAAGTCCTAATATATCAATTAGTGTCCTAGGCTGGACAAAGCTATTTCCTTCCCTTCTGGGAGCCTTGAATGGAAAAATGAAAATATGTGAGAAGATTGCAGTCAAAGAAAGGAGGAGGAGGAGGAGAAGAAGAGGAAGAGGAGGAGGTGGCAGCTTGTAGAGAGTTGGAGAGGAGATATGGGATCTAGACTTGAAAACTGGTCAAGCACATCCTTGAGATTGGGGAGCACTCTAACAATACAATACATCAGTGGGAGAATGCATAGGCCTCAGAGTCCTAGAAGTATCAAAGAAGCCTGTTGGATTTACACTTTTATTCAAAATCAAAACCACCTCCATGTGTGTCTCCTTTTTTGACTTCTTCCTCTCGAGGAAGTTTCTGACTACACCCTATTAGGAAATCCCTATCTAATACCTTCCTTAGCCAGCTCTGTACCACCCTTAGCTGGTCCCATTGGGATGGCCACACAAAGCCACGCACCTTTGCTCTGTCCCTCCTTTGTATAGCCATGTCATTACCATATGGGTAGAGGTTTGATGGCCTTTGTACTTACTGTTTCTTCTGCAAGGAAATGCTCTTCCTTGATGTGCACAGGGCTCCCTCCCTGTCACAGATTGGGTTCCCTAGGAAGCCCACTCTGAAACAAGCTTCTGACCATTAGATATGAATATTTATTGGGAGTATTCTTGGAATCAGCTGTGAAAAGAAGGGAAAGGAAGGGAGGTAGTGTTAGCAGCCTCAGCTAGCCCTAGGAGGGAGACTCCAAAACAGAAATCTCCCACCAGGTAGGTCCTGTTTGGGTTTTTCTATCCCCACCTTGATGAATCATTGGACATGGGCCACCTTCAGGAAGGACACGGCCTTGAGAGAGACCCCCCTGAACATTCCGAGGCTGAAGGTTGTCTTTTGACAGCTCTCCAGCACCTGGGGCAGAAATTCCTTCCTTGACGGGGTACCTGTGTGGCACACGTCTGCATCCCTCACTTCATGCAGACTCTTCATAAAGGTTGACTCCTCAGAGAAGCCCTTCTGACCGTCCTTTAAACTACTCCCATTCCTAGCCCTGAGACACTGAGATCAGGGTGTCAGCAGGGTTGGTTTCTCCTGGCATCTCTCCTGGGTGTGTATACGCTCGTCTTCTCCCTAACCTCACATGCTCTTCTGATCTATCTGTGTCCAAATTTCCTCTTCTTATAAGGACACCAGTCATACTGGATGAGGGTCCACCCTAATGACCTCATTTTAACTTAATTACCTCTTTTAAGACTTTATCTCCAAATGCAGTCATATTCTGAGGTACTAGAGGTAGGGCTTCAAAATTCAAAATATGAATTTGGCAGGGGGGTTGGTGCACCATTCAGCCTGTAACACACAACAGACTAGGTTTCAAGGTTAGCCAAATGGATGTTAAAATTAATTTATGTACCATAAGATCACCCTAAAATAATAAGCATCAGCTCACACAGAAAATTCCAGAAGGTTGCCCAGATGTGAAAGTAATTGAGGGCATATAAATAGAGAGGCTTACAGGAGTGCTTTCAATCATTTGGCAAGTGGACAGGCTTGGTCTAGCTTCCGTAAAGGATAGTGGTCATCTCTGTACCCTTTTACTTACTTATTCGTGCTTTATTTTTTTCAGCAAGAATATCATATCGATATTGATAACTTACTAAATACCAGACATAGTGTTAGTGTACAAAAGTGAATAAGACATGATGCCACTAAAAGGACGGATAAATAGAAGCAAGTATTACATCAGTAAAAACTAAATTTTTACAATGACAACATTTTTAAAATATAACAAACTTGGGAATAGAAATAGGTTATAAAAATCAATTCATAGACTAGTTTAACCTAAATGAATACTCTTGCTCTACAAAATTTTTCATATAATGTATTCACTAATTACATTGTGTTGAAGATATAAGAGCTTTATTTGCCATTTATACAATTTATACAATTTAAGGTTCTGCTATGTCTAAATAGCCAGGAATAAGACTTCTCTTTAATTCAAAAACTAAATTAAGTCTATATTTTACTTTTAAAATATAAAAATAATCAAGAAAATGCTATCTGTCCTACAGTTCCTTTTGTTATTAGACTAGCCACTGGGTTTTACTTCAGTGAAAAACCATGAACTGGCACCTTATTGAATGTACTGTTACATAGGAAAAGCAAATACTCCAGCACATGTGCAAAAGATTCCACCAAATATAAAATATTTGGTTTAAAGTCTTTACACAGCTGCCTGGGGACACCAGTTCACTAATGCCTGAAGAGTGTCTGCCTCCATCTCGCTTCCAGGTAGACAGCAATCATACCCCCTTCCCATCTGCTTTCACTGGTAACCTATGTAAGGTTGAGAGTGGGTGAGCAATTACAGGGGCAGTTCTAAATAAGAATGTACGATTCCTACCTCTGTAAGCAAATGGACCATTTCCTAGGTTGCTGGCAGATGTTGAGATAAGGTGGACAACTTATCAGTCAAGCTGAAGATACAGGGAAAGAAAATCCTTCCTTCCAGTCATTGAGCTTAACATTTAACCACCCCCCAACCAGAATGAGTAACTGTCACATGACAGAGGGGACCGTCCCTTTCTCTTACAGGAACCGCTAAAGAAGTGTCCCTGGCTGGGAGCTAAGAGTCCTCCAAGACCATGGGCCTGCTGGATCCACTTCAGGGCTGGCACTGCTAGCAGTTCTCACCTAAGCTGAGAGGCACTAGGTCTTCTCTTTTTTTTTTTTTTTAATTTTTATTTATTTATTTTAATTTTTGGCTGTGTTGGGTCTTCGTTTTTGTGCGAGGGCTTTCTCTAGTTGCGGCAAGCGGGGGCCACTCTTCGTCACGGTGCACCGGCCTTTCACTGTCGCGGCCTCTCTTGTTGCGGGGCACAGGCTCCAGACACGCAGGCTCAGAAGTTGTGGCTCACGGGCTTAGTTGCTCCGTGGCATGTGGGATCCTCCTGGACTGGGGCACGAACCCGTGTCCCCTGCATCGGCAGGCGGACTCTCAACCACTGCGCCACCAGGGAAGTCCTAGGTCTTCTCTTTTTAACACATCCTAAAATATCAAGAACTTCCTGGGCATGGCACAGGGATGCCTTCCTAATTGTGACAGTTATGTTCCCAATGAATTGCCTCTAATCTGAATTTCTGCAAGTGTCATGTGCATGTGTGGACTATTCACTATAGAAACATACAGATTTGTATGTTTTACTGCCATTCTATTTCAACTCCAAATTAGTGTCTAATGATTTAGCATCATTTCACTCTTTTTCCTCCTTCTGCCTCAGCTTCTCTCCCATAACCAAATATGTTTAAACTTCCTAAAATATCTATTTAGTAAATGGGATCATGTGCATAACTTGCTCAAAGCAGGAGACACCTACTTCTGCACTGAGTATAGAGGCTAGTGATTTCGCAACTGTAATATGAGTGTATGCTATATTTAATTTATTAGCCTAGGACAAGTTAATTGCATAGGTTCCACAAAATAGAACATGTTGTTTATAGTAACTACATGTTAATTCCTTTGAACACATCAGTAGTTATACAGTGACTTTGCCTCTCGACAATCATGTGATTAAATGGTGTTTGGTGTTTTAAGCTGTATGTGAGGTCAGCATGGAGGCAGACAGGGTTTGTGCATAAAAGGACACCTTAGTATCCTTACTCTGTTCCCATGAACTTTGCTTCTTGTTTAATTCTAGTGGGTTTGCACACAGCTCGCTGGGGTAGGAGGGCTACTGCCCCAGCAGCCTTGACATTTAAGACCAGCACACAGAGGCAGCAAACCTTTTTGGGGCACAGAACACCATGTACTCAAGGAAGACAATATCAGTGTTTGCCCAGTACATACACATCTATAAAAAGTTCAGTAAACACACAGGTGTAATGGCTTGAGTCTTATGTCTAAACAGAACTTTAAAATCACACTTCAGCCTGAGTACTTCTGAGAAATGATTACACTTTTCAAGATGTTGGAAGGTATGTGGCTTTCAGGATTCTGACTCTTAAAGACAAGAAAGAAGAGTCGTTTTTGCCCGAAGTGCTGACTTGGCTTTGAACATCACATTTTACAGAATATTCTGCTCTGGGTTATGTTTACAGCAGTGAACGCCTTGGTGCTTTTAATTAACATTCCTCCATTGTCTAATTAATGGTCTCCTCTTTCCTCCCCAAAACGCTTCGTTAGCCCCTCCAGTTTTGATAAGAAACTATACCAAATATACCATTATTTTCCCTGAATATACTGTTTAATTAGTTACTTCAACAGAAATCACTCTTAGGAGAGTGAGGCCACGAATGGGGGAGTAAAGAAAATGCAGAGGTGTAGAAAGCAGTCATTTCACAAAGCACAGATTTCATACCCACATTTAATAAAATGCAATCAGCAGCCGGACTCAGATTATAGATTATAAAGACCCCCTTTTCCCCCCTTTTCCTCCCAACTCTTCAGGTTAGATGGGAGAAATGTTCCTTAGATTTCAACCCTGGTGGTTTGGGGTTGCCACCTCTATAGGACTCTCCAGGTTTCTAGTTTAATAACTTAGTTTCTGGCATTTGATCCAGGTGTGGAAGCATTCAGGCCATCGCCCACGACCCTGAGGCCCTGTGTTCAGAGGACGTCAGGTCGAGGCCGAGGCCGCTTCGGCCTGGCCTGCACAATGACAAGGGCCCCTCAGCCATCCCTCCTGTCCTCTGTGTCTTGTAAAGCAAAATGAGGAGCCACTGGCCTGACTTGCCTGAGCCCAGGAAGGATCACTCCTTCTCATTCAGGAGTCAGTTCTGTGACGATTCATTTTCAAGTGGCTCCTGCGAATGATTTCAGAAGTTCTGTAAACTTTGGCTTTATAAAACCAAAATTGCTTTCAGAGGCAGATTTAATTTCCAACAATGGAAAAGGTGAGTCATTACATCTTAGCCTCCCTTGCAGCAGGGAAAGAGAAGAATCATCTCTACCGTCCTTGGATTTCTATATTCACCCCAAAGCAGCAGCCTATAGCAGTTTATCATTACAAGTCTTATATATTCACTAAGTCTCAGTGTCAAATATGTACAGTAAGCAGAATATATATGTATTATATATAGATTTTTCCCTTAAACTAGCAAGTTTATTATGACAATAACAAAATCAAAATTAAATAAGTGACACAACGCTTTTGAAAATCTTATCAGGGTACCCCCAAGCCCACAGCTCTCAGTTGGGGCCCCTGCTCTCGGCTCTGACTGCAGCCAAGTGGCAGACCTGCCGGCGCAGCTGGTCCATCCGGGTCACCTTCTTCTGCAAAAGGCTGTCGCCAGGGTCTTTCACTTCCAGCAGCTTGACGCGATGACTTTGGGGGCTCCACACCACCAGGTCAGGGAAGCCCACTCGGCAGTGTTGGAAGTCCACGGCCTGGCACCGGCGCACGCCGCTGAGGACGGGCCCCCAGGCAGGACACATGATCCTGAGCTTGTGAAGAGAAGAGAAGGATCCCAGCTGACAAGGGAGGTCAGCCTGCCTTCCTGAGCCTGCCACGTGGCTGCCACCCAGGCTGTCAGGCTCTCTGCAGGCGTGGGCGTTTCTGCAGACTTCTGGCATCCAGTCCATGAAGATAGACAGATAGATGATAGATAGATAGATAGATAGATAGATGCAATCAAGAAGTAAAATATTCAAAGAAATGAGAAAAATAGTGGAACATGTCAAGAACATATGTTTCTGTGATTCAAATTTCTGATTTTAATTATAGATCCACATTTGAAGTTACTTGAGAATTGGCATGCCTCCAATCATTGAAAAGCCCATCAACCAATTTCTAAAGAGAAATAGCATTTGAAAATGTTTAAATCATTCTGCTCTCCTTCAAAAGAAAATGTGTTAGAGGCAAAAACTTTTACCTTGCTCTGTTCTCTTTACAAATTCTGATAAGTTTGTTTATTCATTTAGAGTCTGGTAATAAATATTTAACATTCCAATAAATTAGATAATATCAGTACAAGAATTTTCTGAAGCAAGATATTTACTGGGAGAACATTGGCTACTGCTTTCAATATGAATAATTCTTTTTTTGTAAGTTTTCAAGTCTTGTGTTAGTAAATACTAAAGTATCATACATTGTAAGCTTTTGAGGGAGAGCATGGAGTTTTCATTATCTATAACTTACATAATAAAATTAATTCAAAAAAAATAAATAAAATGAATTCATTTTCTACTATTTACAAAGCACTGTACTAGACACTTTGAGAATTATACAGATTTTTCACTTAACACAAGCTCTATAAAAAGCAATTATGCTTATAGCTTATGTTTATTGATCACTTACAAGTGCCAGGCTTTGCATTAAGCATTTACATGGGTTATATCATTCAGTCTTCACATTTACCCAAAAAAGTGCTATTTTATCCCCATTTTATAGAGAGGAAATGAGCCTCAAAGAAGCTGAGCAACTTTCCCAGCATCTCATGTTTAACATGTAGCAGAGCAGAGATGCTTCTGTCCACAGTGCCTAGGTACTAACAGCTCCACCTCAGATCTGCTCCCCCCTTCTCAAAGGTACTTCAATCTAATGAGAGGATGAAATTAAGGATCAAAGGGAAAATCAAATAAATACCGCCTAAGCCTGAAAACATGCATGTAAAATTTTAAAGCAGTAAAGAACTGCAGATTGTGTTTTCTATTTTAGGAATCTGCCATAGCTACTAGTGCAATGACACATACATAGTAAATGATTTATAAATACTTATGGAGTGAATAAATGAAGGAATTACAGGCAATTAAGACAATTTTGTATATGGCTGTGTGGAGTGGCTCTACTGAAGGGAATGTCAATAGCTTAGATGAGAGGGCAAAGGGGCGGATAAGATAAATGAGAAAGAAAGGATAGAACAAGGAAATGCGCTATAAAAAAGCAACATTTATGGAGCACTTACTATTTGAAGGGCTTTACCGGCAGTGAACCACTCGTCACAACAATCCTATGAGGTAGTACTATTATTATCCCCACTTCAGAGATGAAACATAGAGAGATAAATAATTTAACATTAGCCAGGCGGGAAGTCGCCGTGTCAAGAACTCGTGCAGTTTGGTTCTGCTCTTGCCCACAGAGAGGGTCCAAGGGTGCTTTGAGCATCCAAGGGCCTGCTAAGAGTAAAGGAGAACAATCAAAGGTTGTAACAAAAGTCCTTGCTTGGAACGTCAGAAAGTTATATCACCGCCAGCACTGAGAGAAAGCTGAAATGGGAGAGCACAGGGGCAAAAGAAGCAGGCGTGCTCTTTTCTCCACGTTCAGCTTAATTGGGCTTCAGAACATTCCCAGGAGGTCATCTTAGGAAAGGGGGAGTACAGAAGGCTGACCTGGGGACCACAGGGGTGTGGGGAAGGGAGTTTAATAATAATAAAAAGAAAGACATACAACAACTGACCTTTGTATAACCTTTTATATTTTGTGTTTAGTGAGATAATTAACATGCATTCTAAATTCACTGGCTGAATATGGTTATTCTATTCCCATGTACAAAGTTACTTGACAAATTATTTTCTTGTTCTTCACAGTTCTATAAAGTTGTTATGTTTCTAGGTTTGGAGAGAAAAACACTAAGACTCAGAGTTTTAGGGACGTGTCGTTGGTCTCTCCTCTGATTAGAGGTTCAAGAGGGTCAGAGCCTGACTTGGCTCCTTCTTATCAAGGAGAGTACAATTTAAAGGAAACCCATTCATCTGTCGATAAACACTTCAGTTGCTTCCATGTGCTGGCTATTGTAAATAGAGCTGCAATGAACATTGTGGTACATGACTCTTTTTGAATTATGGTTTTCTCAGGGTATTTGCCCAGTAGTGGGATTGCTGGGTCGTATACTAGTTCTATTTTTAGTTTTTTAAGGAACCTCCATACTGCTCTCCATAGTGTCTGTAACAATTTACATTCTCACCAACAATGCAAGAGGGTTCCCTTTACTCCACACCCTCTCCAGCATTTATTTTTTGTAGATTTTTTGATGATGGCCCTTCTGACTGGTGTAATGTGATACCTCATTGTAGTTTTACTTTTGATTTCAATTTCTCTAATAATTAGTGATGTTGAGCATTCTTTCATGTGTTTGTTGGCAATTTGTATATCTTCTTTGGAGAAATGTCTATTTAGGTCTTCAACCCATTTTTGGATTGGGTTGTTTGTTGTGGTTTTTTTTTTTTTTTTTGATATTGAGCTGCATGAGCTGCTTGTAAATTTTGGAGATTAATCCTTTGTCAGTTGCTTCATTTGCAAATATTTTCTCCCATTCTGAGGGTTGTCTTTTCGTCTTGTTTACGGTTTCCTTTGCTTTGCAAAAGCTTTTAAGTTTCATTAGGTCCCATTTGTTTACTTTTGTTTTTATTTCCATTTCTCTAGGACGTGGGTCAAAAACGATCTTGCTGTGATTTATGTCATAGAGTGTTCTGCCTATGTTTTCCTCTAAGAGTTTTATAGTGTCTGGCCTTACATTTAGATCTTTAATCCATTTTGAGTTTATTTTTGTGCATGGTGTTAGGGAGTATTCTAATTTCATTCTTTTACATGTAGCTGTCCAGTTTTCCCAGGACCACTTATGGAAGAGGCTGTCTTTTCTCCATTGTATATTCTTGCCCCCTTTATCAAAAATAAGGTGACCATATGTGTGTGGGTTTATCTCTGGGCTTTCTATACTGTTCCATTGATCTATATTTCAGTTTTTGTGCCAGTACCATACTGTCTTGATAAATGTAGCCTTGTAGTATAGTCTGAAGTCAAGGAGCCTGATTCCTAGAGCTCCATTTTTGTTTCTCAATATTGCTTTGGGGCTTCCCTGTTGGCACAGTGGTTGAGAGTCCACCTGCTGATGCAGGGGACATGGGTTCGTGTCCCGGTCTGGGAAGATCCCACATACTGCGGAGTGGCTGGGCTTGTGAGCCATGGCTGCTGAGCCTGCACGTCCAGAGCCTGTGCTCTGCAATGCGAGAGCCCACAACAGTGAGAGGCCTGCGTACCGCAAAAAAAAAAAAAAAAAAAAAAAAAAAAAAAGATTGCTTTGGCTATTAGGGGTCTTTTGTGTTTCCATACAAATTGTGAAATTTTTTGTTCTAGTTCTGTGAAAAATGCCATTGGTAGTTTGATAGGGAGTGTGTTGAATCTGTGACACATATATACAATGGAATATTACTCAGGCATAAAAAGAAATGAAACTGAGTTATTTGTAGTGAGGTGGATGGACCTAGAGTCTGTCATACAGGGTGAGGTAGGTCAGAAAGAGAAAAACAAATACTGTATGCTAACACATGTATATGGAATCTTAAAAAAAAAAAAAAGTTCTGCAGAATCTAGGGCCAGGACAGGAATAAAGACACAGATGTGGAGAATGGACTTGAGGACACAGGGAGGGGGAAGGGTAAGCTGGGACAAAGTGAGAGAGTGGCATGGACGTATATACACTACCAAATGTAAAATAGATAGCTAGTGGGAAGCAGCTGCATAGCACAGGGAGATCAGCTGGGTGCTTTGTGACCACCTAGATGGGTGGGATTGAGAGGGTGGGAGAGAGACGCAAGAGGGAGGGGATATGGGGATATAAGTATATGTATAGCTGAGTCACTTTGTTCTAAAGCAGAAGTTAACGCACCATCGTAAAGCAATTATGCTCCAATAAAGATGTTTTAAAAAAATTAAAAATAAAAAATAAAACGGGAGTAATAATATGCATTTTGTAAAAAAGTAAACATAAAAATAAAGGAAACCCAGTCAGAGCAGCCTTCCCGACCTGGCAGCACAAGCTAAAGCTCCCCCCTACTCAATTGGTCTTTATCTCATTCTCTATTGTCTGTGTCAACAGAGCACCCACCCCTATGGCTTGTCTCTACATTTTGTTTATTTTCTATTTGCTCTCTCTGGAATAAAAGCTCTATGAAAGCAGGGTCTGGGGTCACTCTTGTTCTCTGATCTTTACACACACAATACCTGGCAAGCAGTACGCTCTCAACCGAGGTTTGTTGCAAAAATGAGTGAAACCCAAATCCCCATTCCATCAATAACAGTGGAATGTTGGTTGAAAAAGCACAGGACTGTGGAGCCATGTATCCTTGTGGTTCCCCCCACTCCCACTGTTTTGACTATGAGATAACTGCTCGTTTACAAGAGTTAACGGGGCAGCAAATGAAAGAAAACAGGAATTAATCAGGGAACTTTATAGTAAACTCTTCCCGACAGAGAAAAGTGGTTGTTACACTGGTAAGATCGTAGGGCAGCCAGATGTAGAAAGCAAACCGTATAGCAGCAGTATAACAAATGGTCATTTTGTACTTACCCGAGTTTACACTGAGTTTACAGTGATAAATGTATTAATTTATTGTCAGTCCCTACTGAAAATACATGCTTTAACAAAAAATTCACATTAAATATAGCATCTTTAGAGTTTCCTTCCCACATCCCATATTCTTTTAAGAAGTTTCTTTTTAAAGTGAAAAAGTCAAGTGCATTGCTTTGTCCGCACATTGTTTCTGGGATCTTTCCTGCCACATCAAAAGGTAAATCAGTTCTATTAGTTTACTTGATTAGTTAGCAATCTGTCCGCAACCTGTATATGACCCATCATGCACAGAATTTTCATTTAAACATCTGAGTCATAACAACTTTCACATCGATCTATGGGCTTGTGTGGTCTCCTGTTGGAAGAGAACCTTGAGAATTTCTGTAAAAGCTGAACAGAGTGCAAGAAAAAGTAGAGTTCTCCCAGGTCCACCACTGACCAGTTGTAGTACCGCAGACAAGAAACGTGGTGCTGGAGTCTGTAAAATGGGGAGAAGAACCCCTGATTTACAGAGTTGTGAGAATTAAATAAACATGTCTGGCAAATAGTAATAACTCAACATTTAGCTATCTTTTCATATAGCGTTAGATTCCTGAAAAGCTGTCCAGCTTCTATGCATGGGGCTTTAAGGGCCTTTCAATCCCTCCTGTTCCCTCCAGTGGATTTAGGGGTTATAGAGAGACAACCCTCTCTTTTCATGGCATTTGAGCAAAACATATTTCTCTTCTGCTTCAGGTGCATCAAAAATCTTCATAATTGCTGCTGAAATTTCCAGTTCAGCACTCCAGGTATGAGTTTCTCTCTGTACACCACCTTTGAGACATCTGGTCACGGCTTTTGTGTTGTTCAAAGGCCTCCCCTGCAAGGACACCTTTAGGGTCTGTGCAACCTGACCAACCTAACCCTCTCTTCACAGTGTCCAAGACATGGACAGGATAAGATGGGGGGCTGGATTCGGAATTAGCAGCAAGGTGGGATTTTGTTATGCCCAATTTACATTAAGTCCTAGGGATGGAAACTGGATGCCAGAGACTCATGCATCAAGATAGACAAGTTCTCTGCCTTCTGAGGTCCTTATTTACAAATCCAGATAAGATAATTTAAGCTTCCATATAACTACAATTCCATACTTTTGTGAGGGTGCCCTTCTCCAAGTCCTTGGCTGTTTATCTCCATTTGTCTTGGCACATTTCTCAATCCACACCACTGTGCTGGTTGTCACTCATCCCCTGCTCCAGGTCACTGCAGGTCACTTGAATCAGCCAGCATTGCCCACCCAAAGTTTCCTGGTATGTGCTAACAGAGGTCCCTACCTAGACACAGAAAGCAAAGCTAAAACCAAGCTAACCAAGGTATAGCATTTAACAAAACTTACTGAAGACTTGGGGATGTGTGGAGGGAAGTAGAATAAGAAAAGGAGAATGTAATCCTACACAGTAACCATCTCTGATCCAAAGGAGACAGTGGTCAAGGGCATGGGCTTGAGAAATGGACAGCGTGGGTGAAAGAGTGAGCTTGACAGGTTATTTAAAATCTCGGTGTTTCACTTAGAAACAATAAATGCTGGAGAGGGTGTGGAGAAAAGGGAACACTCTTGCACTGCAGGTGGGAATGTGAATCGGTACAGCCACTATGGAGAACAGTATGGAGGTTCCTTAAAAAACTACAAATAGAACTACCATATGACCCAGCAATCCCACTACTGGGCATATACCCTGAGAAAACCATAATTCAAAAAGAGTCATGTACCAAAATGTTCATTGCAGCTCTATTTACAATAGCCAGGACATGGAAGAAACCTAAGTGTCCATCAACGGATGAATGGATAAAGAAAATGAGGCACATATATACAATGGAATATTACTCAGCCATAAAAAGAAACGAAACTGAGCTATTTATAATGAGGTGGATGGACCTAGAGTCTGTCATACAGAGTGAAGTAAGTCAGAAAGAGAAAGACAAATACCGTATGCTAACACATATGTATGGAATTTAAGAAAAAATAATGTCATGAAGAACCTAGGGGTAAGATAGGAATAAAGACACAGACTTACTAGAGAATGGCTTGAGGATATGGGGAGGGGGAAGGGTAAGCTGTGACAAAGTGAGAGAGTGGCATGGACATATATACACTACTAAACGTAAAATAGATAGCTAGTGGGAAGCAGCCGCATACACAGGGAGATCAGCTCGGTGCTTTGTGACCACCTAGACGGGTGGGATAGGGAGGGTGGGAGGGAGGGAGACGCAAGAGGGAAGAGATATGGGAACATATGTGTATATATATATATATATATATATATATATATAACTGATTCACTTTGTTATACAGCAGAAAGTAACACACCATTATAAAGCAGTTATACTCCAATAAAGATGTAAAAAAAAATCTTGGTGTTTCAGAGGGCAGCCACCCCCACAAAAATACCCTGAATAAATGAGTCATCGTAAGTGTTACTTAGACTTCTGTGCGATGCCTAGTGAGCACCCAGTAACCGTGTGCTCTTATTATTGTTGTTGTCATTGTCATTTCTGCCTGTGTCTCTTTAGTGCTCAGTCGGCCATCACACTTGAGGGATTAACCCACCTCCTACAATATCATTCTCATTACTTGTCCATCCCCCACGTCTAAATCTCCAATTTTTCTGGGATTCGGAAATTGGTGAAAAATCATTCTTGCCCTTTGGTAAATTCATCTGCCATCTATCCAAAAGAAAGACAACTTCATTATTATGTAGCTCAGTTAAGTTTCTTAATAATTGTATCCCCCCAATAATGGAATAGTGTTTTTATTTTGCTCTGTAAACCACAAGTTCCATTAAAGTGCTTTCTCCTCAGAGGGGTATCATCCTTGAGGTGATAGAGGCAAAGAGGAGACAGACAACAAAATAAATATATAACATAAAATTATAAATATATTTATAATTGTTTATAATATATTTATGTTAAATATTGTTTTAATTAATATGTTAAATTAATTTTAATTGATATACATTAATATTTAATATATTGTATGTTATATTTTATATTAAATATATTTAAAATTATAAACAAAATGAATGCAGCAAAAAATGCATAATTCCTAATTAAGAAGAATACTATGGGCAGTTCTCTGTGATCAAAAATAATCAGGGGGGCCACATCAGTTTATGTGGTCAGGAAAGCCCTCTTTGAAGAGGTGGCCTTTAAAGAGAGACCTCAAGAATGAGAAGCAACCAGCTGGGCAAAGGGTGGAAAGACTACTACTCCATGCAGAACAACATTCTCCCTTTCTTTGTTCTAACTGTGTTTGGGGATCAGCACAGATACTTTTATGCAGGGAATGTCAATTCCTCTGGAACCTCTTTCCCGCAACCCAAGAGATGAGCAACAGTTGATGTTAGCCAGTCATGGCAATGCTGGCCCCGTTCACCAGTGATTGGTTTTGAGGTAGGTGTGAGGCTATATTCTGGCAGGGAAGAACATAAGCAGATTTTGAGACTGTGATGCGATAAACATGCTATGTATGGACATGTATGGCTGAATAGAAAAATACAAAAGGATGCATCCTTGATGAACTTATTGTGTCATTGGACAGCCTTGAAATCTGCTGCCAGACTTCACCTAATGTGAGATAAATAAAATGCTATTTGTTTTAGTAACTGTTAGATTTTTTCCATTATTTGCACCTGAAAACATTCCTATTACAGCAAAATAGTGGCATAATCATATTTTTAAGAAGATCATTCTTAAGGGGAATCCTCTGTTTGGGGATCTTTTAAGAAGATTCCAGTGCTATATGGAAAATTGGATGACTAACTAAACATTACTGTAAATTTTCTGTGGTGAGTACAATTTAGGTCACAAATTTGTAATCACACGGACTTATCAGATGCAAAGGAAGACATCACCTAGAATGAGAGGAAAGACTTCAGAAACCTCTCTCCTTAGATGGAGATTATCTGCTGGATAAGTGCTGGCTCTTCTGAGAAAAAGCAGAGTTAAATCAGTGTAATTGTCACATCAGACTTCATTCCGTCTTTTCTTTATGCCAGCTTGTTACTGTTAGGGAAATAATTCTCAAAGTCCTTCTGTAGTAAAGTTTATGATATTTCATATTCTATGACTCATTCTTTGCTGTTTTGCATAATTTCTGTGAGAATGCAACTCAGATACAAATAAGCCTTCATTTCCACGGCCAAAAAAAAAATTACTTGAAAAAAGATAAAGGTAATAATATTGTCTCTTGATAAATAGGATGAGGTCCTTTAGGATAATGATACAGGTGGAATGTGATAAGCAATCAGGGCTTCACATTTTTTTTAATATATCAAGACCTTCTTCCCACATAAAAGTCATCAATGTTGCTGAAAGTTCAAATGGAAAAATAAATAAATCCTGAACTTTGGATCCAATTAAATCCCATCTGACGAAACTCACTACAGAATGCTCACTTCTGGGAGGATTTGAGTCAAATCAAGTTCCACAGCCCTGAAATTTTATGCCTCTCTACTTAATACAGACCTAGCCAGAAAATTCCCATAGGATTTAAATAGTGAGGAACAAGTAGTAATGAGGAAATCATACCAGCTAGAATAAGACCTATGCTCCAAACTGTCAATGGCAATCAATGAATTAATCAATCTATGTCATATACTTTCAAAAATCTACTATCATCTATTTCATATTTTTGTCATGAAATAATTATGAAAAATATATTTTGTGTTTTTTGGTTCAATATTACATATTTTTCCAGTCTTTTTTTTCCCCAATAAAATTGTTGTATCTATCATTAATAAATGTTTTCTGCAGGCTTTAAAATTTTTTTTAAAATAATTAAGTAAGGTATTACTTCTGATATGGTCATACCACTTGTCTTATAGTAATAAAGTCAACTTCTTTTAACCTGCCTTATTGGTAAGGTACAACTTCTGAATGAGTTAGAGTTCTATAAGTGTGAACAACAGAAATAGGCTGTGGTTAATTTATACAAAGGAAACTTACTGAAAGATATGAGACCTCATTATCTGGCAGTAAGTCTAGAGAACCAGACTTGGAAATGTGCAAAGACAAGGTATCCCTGGTGGTCCCAGACCTGGGGAGATGGGCATAGTGTCATGGTGGCAAAGATCCAAATGCCACCCCTGGATTAGATGAATTCTTACCATTTTCTCTGTCTTTAATCTTTGACCCAAGACTTAGTTTCAATCACACACTCAAACTTCAGTTAAGAAAGTGTAAGGGACCCTGGAGTACAAGCCCACCAGGCTGAATCAAAAAACAATGAATAACAATAATAATAATACAATTATTATTCCTCTAAAAGAAATGTGTTGTCAAGAAGGGGTAATGAATTCTGGTCAGTCACAAATTGCTGTTGCCCAATACACCGCCCCTAACCATTTTTTGTTAATTACCTTACCTATTTTCAATTCATGGTTAAATGAAAATAATTCTTTACAGCCATTCTAAAAATGCAGGAAGCTCTTTGTCGTCTGCTTGATAACCTCAGTCACTGAACTACAGAAAGGGCTAAGTGGATTTTATTCAAGCTGGAGTTCAGAGTGGTGGAGTTCAGGGTTTTCGCCCCATTTCTGAGTGGTGATACAATCTGCTGATTTGATGAAAGTGGCTTGTCACACATTACTTTGAGTCATAGGGAGTGGTATGGATGGCGTCACCTAAAATGATGAGATCAGCTGTGCTTCACTCTCTTCCACACCAGCTGGACAGTCCTCTCCGCAGACATGGTTTCCTTCTCTTCCTCTCTCCTGTATTCCCCAGAATGCCCAGTTCATCCCACATGTTGACTCTCCTTGTTGCTTCCTTGTTCCTGTTGGTGACTTGCTTTTTTTACCTTGTGAATATCTTACCCCCAGCACACCCCACCACGAAACATTATATAGTGAGGCCAAGGAATGATGTTACTATGCTTTTTCCTTTCTCTTTAGCAAGGAAATCCTCCAGTTCTTTATTTTTACTGGGCACAGAGTGTCTCAGAAGTCCTTAGATAGGAGAGGTGCCAAGTGTTAAACTAAGGAGGACAGTTAACAGCTATTTAACAGCTCAAACTCATCAAGGAGCAAAGTGGGAGAAATACTTTAAGAAGCACTTATATTCTTCACTTAGGTTTTGACAGAGTTAACAGTAGTATTGAGAAATAGTCAAATACAGCCTGTTGGGCAGTTTTAAGAAAAAGATAAAAATTTTGATTACATATTGGTTTTTCTCAGGGTAAGGGAAATGAGGTAGTTTCTTGTCCCCTTGCTGAGACAACTTTCTTATCCTGTGTGTTCACAGATAGGTTTGCATCCCTGATTGCTAGCCCAATTATTGTACAGATGGTTAAGTTAGAGATACTTTCAGAGAAGGAGTATACTTGAAAGTTATCAGAAATAATTTGGACAAGCTTCTCTTCATTTTCTTTCTCAAATAATGGAAAATGTCATAAGAGCCGTCAGTAGACATGTATCATTGCTTGGACAGAGCAATGTATAATGTGGTCTTGGAGTCTGAAGGGCCCACAAATATTTCACTGAACTTTTCAAAGAGGTTGGTTATCCTCAAAGCTGAGTCAGAAGTTCATATCCTACTCCCTTATTAATATCCCTGTGATCAAGGGAACAGAAGAATGAGGAAAGGAAGATGAGAGAGCCAGTAGATAGATAACTTACCAAGACAATCTTCCCGTTTTGCTTCTTTCAGGCCCAGGACAAAGCAGCCAGGCCATTCCTGCCTGCTCAGAGCCCCCGAATATCCACACCTCGGCACATTTTTCCCTTTCCATACTAGGTCAGTGACCGCTTGTACTACTTATAACTGCCTACAGGGAGAACTTGTTCAAGACTGTCCTTCCATCCCTGGGTGAGGCTATAATATGGTGGCAACCCACTTTCCCTAACATTTATATATTGTGAGAATTAATGTGTAAACTGGGCCTAAGTTTTCTCTTTTTCCATCCCTTGGTCACAGGGGACCACTCAGTCTCTGCCTCCCTCCCCCATGAGGCCCTAGGTGTGAGTTGATGGAAAGGCAGTGGTGAAACAGTGACAGGCGACATGAGAGTTTAAGATACATGTACATGTAATTTATTTATGGCTTCTGGACATGTTCAAGCTAGGGCCCAATGTTTCATTTCTATCATAAGTCTACTGACACAACCGCCCAAACTTATCGCTCATTGTATCTGATAATACCATGGTGGGCAGCTCTAGTTGTGCAGGCACCTGCTGTTCCATGATCAGACACACAGTTACTACTCAAATCTGATAAAATATCCAGAGACAATTTTGATATGAGACCATTCTTTTCATCCCCACTTCCTGGACCTCCTAATTTGTGTTGGCTCTGTCCATTTCCACGCCTGGTTCTTCAGCCTTTCTGCCAATGAGTACCTGAACCCATCCAACAAATTCCCTTTCTTCCATTCCTACAAAGTGAATTATGTATTTTTGAATAACATAGGTTATCACCATGACATTATTTTATTGACCTGCTGGAGCAAAACATAAGAAACTGGGTTTTCCATTGTGCCCAAGTTACAAAGAAAGTAGCTTGAGTCTTTCAGCTCTACAGTAAAGCAAAGTAAAACACCACAACACTATTTACATCTAATCTGATCCTAGACATCCTTCTGTGGTTATTTCACATCCAATCACACAACTTTTCAATGTTATGCATCTAAATAACCTAAGAGAAAATTATATATCTCACTCCAGAAATTATGCCAACTTTATATAAAAGAAAAATAAACTACAGAGATTTATGCATACCTTAATAAGGATTATATTATATTTTTGGTATCTTCTTAGGTTAGTTTAGAACATTGAAGTGGAAAAATATCAATACCATTCTTAGGCTGCTTTTTCCTCAAAAACAACTTCCTAGAAATTGGTCATAGAGATAGCCAAGTGGCTGGAGGACAGAAGTGAAAGGGAGAATTTTCACTGCTTTCCCTTAAGATTTTGCATTATGTGAACAGACATCTATTTAAAAAGTAAAATAAAACAAATAAGCTGTCAAGAAGGAGGGTAAATAATCCAATAAGTACTTGCATGTACTGATGTATCTTTATTGGATGGAATAATAAACATCCATTAAAAATCATATGTTTAGGCAACTCTAAATAATAATGTTCAGGGATGCACACTGTGTGGTAAAAATGCAAAGACAAATAAGGAAACATTTACCATAAAGTCATTAGGGCAATACATTTTAGCAGGGAGAGAGAGGCTTGTGTTGGACAGGTGTTTCTAGGGTGGCTGAGAGAGGTAGTAGCCGCAAGAGTGTTCATATTATAATATTTCATTTTGCAGTTTTCTGTATTTGTGTTATATTTAATATACAAAATTTTAAAAAAAGAAAAATATTGTTTTTTAAGGATTTTCTTAATGGTATGGGAAAATGCTCACAATATAAAATTCAATGGGAAAAAGAAAGATACACAGTTCTCTACGCAGTATGATTCCAGTTATGGATATGCATGTTGGGTATTTGTAGAAATAGACATTAAGATAAATATACAAATGTTAATTGTACTTTTCAGTTTTTTTGTTATTTTATGTAGTTGCCATATTTTCTTTAATGTACAATATAATAATTTGTAAGATGAAAGTTTTATTACAAACGATGAGGGGATAACCCTACTTTGTAGGGCAAATATTAACCATTAATCCTCTTCAGTTCCTATAAATATAGGCATTTTACATGATATAATCATAAAATTTTAGATCTAGAAAAAAATCATGAGACCATCTTCTCAGACACCTCTGTTTTGCAGATTTAGAAACCAAGCAGTGGATAGGTTAACTGCCTTGGCCAGGATCCAGGATTAGTTAGGCAAAAACTTAGGAGAGGGATCTGTCCCCCTTACTCTGGACGGAGGGAGGACACAAAGCCTTGCTCTCTAAAGAACATTTCACCACCTTTTCAAAACATGAGTATGTGAGCATTAGAATTAAGTGATATCACAAAAGAAATGTAAATTTGTAGTGCAATAATAACAACAAAGCAAATGTCAAAAATTAATATTGGAGAAATTTTATTTTTGAATTTTTTAAAGGAAGAAAGAAACAGCAACAAAACACCTTGAACTTCTATAAGACCTGCTTGAATTCACCCACTTAATATAGTAAACATAGCTTGTGACTGCAATAAAGTCCATCACTGTTGCTTTTAATGTTTTAAAAATGACAAAACCTATGTGGCGACTGCTTTAAATCAAGCTTGTTTTGACAGGCTGTTTCTGAGTTCCAACTCATTTGTACTTTAGCCTCACTTCTGTGCCATGTAGACCCAAGCAACTTAGACAAACCCCATGTGACCTCAACTGTACCTCTCAGAGAGAAGGAAAAAAATTAAAAATAATAGACATATTACTCCCCCTAAGTTCTAATTGCCACCTAGCCTGTTTCTACTGTTTGACCACTTTTTAAAAATTAGTTTTCTGAACCCTTCAAGTTTTAACTCTTTAATATGTAACATTGGAACTCTCTTCCCCACATTTTACTCCTTGAAAGATAATCTCCAACCTCAAACCTTCACTGAGTACCTACTATGTTGCAGATGCCATCCTCAGGCTTGGGATACAGAAATAAGTTAAACATAGTTTCTACCCTAAAGAAGCTAACTATTTAATGGAGCAGCTCGACAAATAAGCTGCTGATGGCAATAAGATGTGGTTGGTGCCATAAGGAAATCAGTGGATGTTCTGTTCATGGCACTTTTTACCCAAGAGTGCTATCAGCTAATATTTAACACATGTCTGGTCTACACTTCCATCCCTCTCCACAACATCTTAGGTCCACAAGATGAACCCAGTTGAATCCCTACAGATCTGAATCCCCAACTCATGTCAGACTTATATAAGCAAATAGCTTTTCTATCTGAATGTTCAGAAACAAACACTAAGGATCATTTACTATACAAATTCCTCAGACATAATTTCAAAGACTAGAGTAAAACAACAACAACAAAAAAACCCTGGTTTATCTTTATTTTTCCATGAAGTGGTCAGAGAATTAATTCCATGAAGGAGACTATGGAAGACATTGTAATTGGCTAACCATTCCCTTGTAAACAGAATCTCAGTTTTATTGGGGGCAGCTATGTGTACTGCTCATAATACTTTGTGAGATGAGTACCTTCCCAGATTCCTTTCCTATTGAGGATACCAGTATGACACAGCCCTGCCCGTGAGGCTTCATGGAAATCTGCTAAGAGGCCTCTGAGAGTTTTTCAATGTTTGTGAAAAGGAGAAAACTAAGAAGAGAGCTTCTTTTGCCACTTCTTTCTGAACTGAAAGCAGATGAGATGTTTGGAGCTATGGCAGCCATGGAACAATGAGGTGACAAGAATAAAGACAAAATCCAGCATGTGAAGGACAAGAAAAGACAGAATTTGTATCCTTGGAAACACTTTAGAGTGACTGCCTGTCCTAATTTCTGTTAGGTAAACATTAAATGTCCCTATATTTTAAGCCATTTGTAAACGCTTATTCTGTTACTTGCTGCTGAATGTGTTCCTAATGCAGATAAACATCTGTCCTGTTCATCTCTCCAGCCTCAGTACTGAGAACAGTGGCTGACATGGAGTAAGTGGGCAAAAAATATTTCTTGAAAGTATTATAAATGAATAGATTTTTAGATCAGATACTAAGATACCTAAACTTGTGGGTGGTAAAGATCTTTTATTTATTTTATATTGAATTTTTATTTTGAGCATAATTTCTCCAAAAACAAAATATTCAATGAAAATTTTGTTTGCCTTGCACTGCTTTTTCCTTGCTAACAAAATCTCAGATTTGAGGGAGAATAGACCCTTCTCCAGTCCCAGGAAAATCTATCTTGCTGGTCCAAGCCAATCATGGTAGTCTCATACACTTTGTGCAGTGAGTTAGTGTTTTTATGACTGGCATGCAAGGCAGTTGTGGCCAATGGGGCTAATTCTTCTGGGAACTTGGGGAAAAGGTATTCATCACTAAAGAAATATGGTGCTTGGAAGGAAATGATCCTCTCCTCAGGTTTTCGTGTGAGGACAGGCTCTGCAGCAGCCGTCTTGCAAAATGAAGGATGAGGCATGAGGACTAAGCCACCACACCAAGAATGGGAACCTGGGTCATTATTAACACTGTTGGGCCAATCCAAGAGCCAAACTCTCTCGAGATTCCTTGCCACATAATAAAGCTACTGCAGGTAAAGAATCATTGGAAAAGAGGATTTTGTCCTAATTCAAATGGGGCTTCCCAATTTTTAATAAGGAATATGCATTAATGTGTTACTTGTTTAAATACAAGTTAATAGCAAATAAAAATATTAATGGAAAATGTATTCAATATACTTTATGTGTGCTCTTCTGTCCACATCATCTGGTCCCTGACCTATTCTTGCTTAAAACTTGCAAAGAACCAGACCAAAGTTAACAACAAATAAGTAGAAATCTCTACTGGGCTCTGACTCATCATATCTTCTGTGAACACTGTTCCCTCTGACTTCTTAGTGTATGTTTCTTCATTTTGAAGTGCCTTTTCTGCAAGTTTTCACTGCAGTGAAAATGTCTCTTTCTGTCTAGGCAAATTATTGAAACATTAAAGCTTGTCATTGGCCACTGTGTTCCTGATGTAGCTGTGTCTACTTAAGTGAAGGACTTCTGTTGAGTAACTGATATGTATGATCAATTTTAATAGCATTTCTGAAAAGCACTGATACATTCAGAGGTTCCTTAAGATGTTGAAAGTTTGAAGCCACATAGCAACATTAAGTTGTGACATTTATAAAACTTGGCAGTTATTTGTTTGTTGAGTTATTCATTCACATTCACATGTTCTCCCTTGGTGCTAGGAAAGCAAAGAACTAGACAGGCATAAGAGAGATTTAAAACCCTCACAAGCTAGGCAGAGACAAGAACCTGAATAAAACTGAAGCTTAAAAAAAAGAATAACAAATTATGCTTTATAGAATGGAAGGAAAGAAGGAAAGAAGCCTTAGTTCATAATATGTTGTATGATTTAGATTTTTACTCAAGTGGATATTAGAGAATCACAGGATAATCATCAAAATGTAATAATTTTCAAATAACTTAGAAATAGTATTATCTGATTTATTCTAAGATGTGTTGTCATTAACTTGAAAATATATCTTTGAAGAAAAAATCATCATAATACCGTTAATTTTTTTCCTATAGTAAATCGTTTTGTATTGGCCCTATTGAAAACCTTATTATTTTTTACCTTGTTTGAAATCTAAACTGTCAAGAATATAGCAAAGCATATTTTAATGAAGTTTAAACTTGTTGTAACCCCAAACAAGTAGAAGATTGAAAATAAGACTTTAATCTGTCAGCCAGGCAATTTTTTAAACCTGGCACTGAATTCTGTGAATACTCCTATCCAAAAGGTCAGCAGAAGTAAAGGCTTCATTACACAAGTTGATACCAGTACTATGTTCTTTGCCAAGAATGCCTGGTAAAATAAAGAATTCCATTGTTTCAATAGATTGACCTAGCAACTTAGTCAGAAAGGTTTTCTTTATACTAATTTAGTTGAAGAGACAGAATAAAGTCAAATAACTGTTTTAAAGTAGAAACACTTCAAAGTAGTACTTAAGGGCTCTGAAATTTGATAGATCTGGATTTGAATCTTGGCTCTACGAGTTGTGAGACCTTAGTAAGTCAAGTTAATTTCTCTCTGACTCAATTTCTCCATTTGTAAGATTGATGATAATAATAGCTCAAGCACAGCAGAGTCTGCTGGCTCTCTCCCAATACCCATTCTCTCCTTCTTCCTTGGCAATAGAATCTTAATTCTAGGCATTAATTCTTAATTCTAGGCTGGGCATAAAAGTGACTGAAAAATAATCTCTTTTACAACTAGGTGTGGTCATCTGCCTAAGTTTTGGGATACATGTGGAACTGATATGTGTTCTTTCTGGGAAGTGTCTTTAAAGAAAGGGGTTGTGACCTCTTCACCCTTCCTTCTTCCTACAGCTGGAATATGGACGTGATGGAAAGAGCTCTAACAGCCTCCTTTGTCCATGAGGTAACCTTGGGAATGGAAGCTGCCAGAAGTATGAGACAGGAAGAGATTGAGTCCCTGCCACCATTGTCATATCAACCATGGACTGACTACTTCTGAACTACAGACATACCTCAGAAACATCTCAGGTTCATTTGCAGAACACCACAATAAAGAAAATATCACAATAAAGCAAGTCACATGAATAGTTTCTTTCCCAATGCCTATAAAAGTTACATTTACACTATACTGTAGTCTGTTAAGTGTGCAATAGCTTATGTCTAAAGAAACAATGTACATACCTTATTTAAAACATACTTTATTGATTAAAAAAAATGCTAGCCATCATCTGAGCCTTCAGAGAGTCAGAGTATTAACATCACGGATCTCTGATCACAGATCACCATAACAAATGTAATAATGGTGAAAAAGTTTGAAATATTGCAAGAATTACCAAAATATGACACAGAGACATGAAGTGAACAAATGCTGTTGGAAAAATGACACTGACAGACTTGCTCAACACAGGGTTGCCCCAAACCTTCAGTTTGTAAGAACACAGTATTAGCGAAGCACGATAAAGTGAACAAGCACTATAAAACGAGGTATGCCTCTACTTGAACAGGAAAGAGAAATAAGACATCTGACTGAAGCCATTGTTTAAAAGTATTTAATTCTTCTCTCTGGCAATCTTAATCCTAATTGATAATACTACCAAAGAGAAAGCTTTTGAGAATTAAATGAGATAGTGTGCCAGCTGTATAGTAAGTGCACAACAAATGATGCCTGTTATTATTATTATTCAGACAATATTATGAGCTAAATATTCAGCAAAATAAAATATATATAGAAAAGCTTACCTTTCAAACCAATGGTATTAAGGAATTAAAAATACATTTATCAAAGGATAAACTCTCCTGAGATGCAACTTTTTGTGTTATTAGAATAAATTACTTGCAATAAAGAAAAGAAATCAAACAGCTCCTAATCCCCATGGTAACTGCATATTTTCTTACATCAAGTATTTCCTAATGTTCTCAGTCTGAAGGACACTGAATTTCAATGAAATATTTTAAGTGGAAAATAAAGGTATGTACGTGTGGTATCCCATAAAGCAAAACCCTCTGAGTGATGGATCTCCTGATGATAATCTTAATTGACAAAAATTGCACTATGCACAAAAGAAACAATTTTGGAAAGGGAAATAAACTCTAAAAGCTCAAAACAATGACTATTACTGGAAAAAATATAGATAGATAGAAAATAACTAAAATTATACATATATATGATTTCTACATTAGAAATTATCAAGAATCATTTGAAATTATCCAATATGTATCATAGACTATGTCCAAAATAATGTCATAAAAAGATTTCTATTAATGCAACCCAATAGTTTTTTAAAGAATCCATTGACATGATTTTCGCCTCTTTTCCATAACTCTGCTGAAGCCGGAGCTCATCTTAGATTGCTATTTCACTTTCCCTAATAAGAGCAATACCAATTTTGTTAGTTTTATTTACCTTTATAGTTACTTGTACCTAAACTCACAGCCCAGGTATCTTGAGGCCCTGGAAGAAAAGACAGGAATAAATTTTATAATTGCTAAGTATAAAATTAGCATTTTAGGCATCCTTATTGCAAAGAAAGAACTAGCAATGGAATCTAACAGCGGTAAAAGATAAAGAGCATATTCACTTCACCAGGATACATTTTTGAGACTGAGAACAAAAAATAAAAGGATGTAGGTATCAACATTAGAATTTCACATGTAAACAAATGTAATGCTCAGAGGTATTAAATAACTTGACCAAGGTCACACAGTTTGTGAGCAGTTGAACTAGGATTTGATTCCAGATCTAACTCTGTGGCGAGGGCACTTTCCAGCAAGCCATCCAGACTCCAGCATGTAGTGACAGCAGAGAGTGTGAAAGCAGGACTTTGCCTTTAATACTTGCATACTTGCAAGAGTAACATAATAGTCATGAATGTACCTGGGAAGTGGCAGAA
The DNA here is from genome assembly GCF_025265405.1 of Mesoplodon densirostris. NCBI lineage: Eukaryota > Metazoa > Chordata > Mammalia > Artiodactyla > Ziphiidae > Mesoplodon > Mesoplodon densirostris. Next base: position 73,273,305 of record NC_082672.1, read on the forward strand.
AAGACAAAAAAGGGACTCAACATTGAGAAATTCTCACTAAGATATTTCAGCTCAAAGAAAACATACTCTTGAGGACTGATAAGTTTTGGAATTCAGTATCTTTCAATTTTAGATAAAAAATAGGGTACATATATATATTATGACACACTTCCTGCAGGATCTGGATAGCACCCATTGCCAAACACATTAATATTTCTATAATGAAGTATATGAATATCCACAGTAAGAGGGATAGATAAAGATTATAAAAGCCTCTCATCAGCTCAGTAGTTTTCATTGCTAAATGGGTTCAGGTCAGGTCAGGTTTTGAATTTCTAAAATACTTCCTCTTTTCATAGCTTTTTGGATTTCATAATTGCAGGTAAGGGACGTAGAACTGTACTGTGTCCTGTCTTACCAGGTGAGGGAAATACTAATGATAAACTGACTGAGTTACCAGAACTGGCTTTCTACTAACAGAGAGAAGACACTGTATAGGCCAATAGTGTTCCACATACTTGGCACAAGCTTGTTTCCTGTTTTGTGACTCAATTACAATTCATTATGTGATTCAGTTGAATCAAAAAGTAGGCCATGAAAATGAAATACAGGTCAGTCTAGTAAAACCCAGGTAAGCTATTAAGTAATTCACATGTGACAGTTCCAGTTCAATGTTAGAACTATAGTTAACTTCCAACGTTTACACTTAACTTGCAAATAAACAATTAAGAAAATTAGAAGTTACTATAAATAGATTATTAGTCCCTGAAACTCAATCATCAGTATACCATTAAGGTTCATCCTGTTCAAATTAAAGACATTTGTTACCGTACTTTACTTTGAAAAGTGGACTTGAAATAAACACTCAACACATTAAAATTCAGCAGACAATCATTTCTACCCTGCAACTAGATGAAACTGTGGGGTGATTTAATGTGTCATCATCTGTCATCTGTTGAGGAGCCTCTATATCTGGATGCAACATATTTTAGAACTATAGACAAACTTGCAAGTAAGCATATAGCTATCAAATAAAAATTAACCCCTGGACCTCTTACATCATTATACTCTAACATTCATTGATATTTTTTCTCCTCTTCTGTGTGCATCTCATTGTTTCTTCAGTCTTCCTTGATTCTACATCCCATTAGATGTTTATGCAATTCTCACTTTCAAATATTGAAATACGTTGGTCTTGGTCTTCAGATTTATCAATTAATATTGCTAAGAACTAGGAAAAATAGTAAAACACAGAAAATGAAAGTAGGCATCTGATAAAGATTTTGGCACAAGAATTGTTCCCCTTAATAAACTTCAGACCTGTGTTTATGGCATCATAGTCAAGGTGAGAGTGGTTACTATTCTTTTTTAGTTTTTCTCTTATAAACAGGGGGTAAAGACACCACTTAATTAGACCATATGCCATAGGGCATGCGCTAATGGATAATCAGTTTTAAAACTGAGTAGGAAAAGGAAACAAATAGCACATAATTTTTCAATTAACGCACAGAAAATAATATCTGGCTTGTCATCTCTTAACATACAATAAATCAACATTACTTTTTATCAGCTCTCCATTTAGTTTTTTTCTCAATCTAATTCTTTCAGAAGAAGAAGCATCAGGAAGAGGCAACCACCCTTCTGTGTAGAAATGCAAAAAAGCATCTAATCACCTAAAAAACTGAAAAGATATAAACAACACCTGTAAAAAAGAGCAAATGACAGATGGCTAAATGCCATAACTAAGTTTTACAAGTTTTAACATAAAGCACCAAAATTATTTCCTTCCTAAAGAAACAAATAGCATATATTTTAGAAACTGCCCCTTGACCTGTATAAACTGCAAAATAAGCAGATGTGCCTCCCCCTCACTGCCACCCTGCTGTAACTCACTAACAGTTTAAGTTTTGTCCACCCACTTTCTGGCTGTAACGAGCCTTTTTTCGCCTTTTCCAGTATCATATGCAGAGTGGATTCCAAATAAACTTCAAGCTAGTTTTCAACATATAGCTAACTCTAAAATTTACCTACCTGGCTATTTTATGGATCACTTAGAGAAAGACTGTTAGACTAATGTGAATCTTACTATAAAATTATTCATCTAATTCTCTGATTATTTCTATGGGATAATTGATGGTCGAAGAGCACTGATTTGTTCAGGGGCACACACTCACTTAGTGGCACAGCCCAGTCTAGAATCAAGCCATCTGACTCCCTCTCTCATGCTCTTTCCCACAAACTCCCTGGGATGATGTTTTATGTATTGGATCACATCACACAGTGAGAACATTTTGTTAAGTAGGTGCCTAAGTCCTTTGTCTTCCATATTGGGCTCTTGAATTTCTTATCCCAACCCCACATTTATGCTTTTCTGATTTTATAGGATTTTACATTACATTTTCTCCAAAGCATTTCAAGAGCTACACTGCAAACTACTTTTTCTGCTTTGATTTGAATGTGGCTGAATAATTTTCATAGTTATGAGGATAAGAAACCATATCCATGATGTGAGATCACCACCTGTCTGTTGAAAAATTTTAGTGAGAGAAAAAGATGATAAACAACAAATAAATAGTCCTTGTAGCAGATCATTCTCATTAGGAGACTCTGGCTGCGGTGTTGTCAACGGTCAGAGTTCTTTGTCACTCTCACCAAGACTCTTTCCATAAGCAAAGAGAGCAGTGGGAAGCACTTCCTCTTTGAAATAGAAAAGGTGCTACTATAAGCTGAGTGCTCCCGCCAATTATATTGTTCATATTAGTCAAAAGAACACAATAACAGTATAGTGTAAAATAGTGTAATGGCCAGAAAACAAATATTTGCTCATATATTTACTCAGATTTGCTATTCTTTGGGCAGTAGGGGCAATACCATAATGTTGTCTGCTACAGTGGAAAATTCAGTGCAACTGATCAAGTACTATGTTCAGACAAAGAGGTAGTTATACGATCTCCTTTACAAGATTAAAAATCATCAGAAAACAACCATAAAGTAAGGAGCCAGGGTGTTTACTATATTGCACTGTTCATATGTGCTTTCTCAGGTATTGTACATAATATGATGCTTATAAATGAAATCCCATATCAATCTGCAAAAATCCCTTCAAAACAGGGCCAAAATATCTTACCCTCCTAGAGCATTCTGGTCTGAACTTTGAGCTGATCACCTACTCCTGGCATAATAATGCTTTGTTGTCATTCCCAACTTTCCAAGATATAATCATAAAAACAGTAGAAATAAATCAGATATAGAAAAGGTAGAATTTTACCCATAGGCTTTTAACTTGGTTTATAAAGTGCACGTATTAGCAATGTACATTAATATAAAAAAACTATTCCAGGGCTTCCCTGGTGGCTCAGTGGTTGAGAGTCTGCCTGCCGATGCAGGGGACACGGGTTCATGCCCCGGTCCGGGAAGATCCCACATACCGCGGAGCGGCTGGGCCCATGAGCCATGGCCGCTGAGCCTGTGCGTCCGGAGCCTGTGCTATGCAACGGGAGAGGCCACAACAGTGAGAGGCCCGCATACCGCAAAAAAAAAAAAGAAAAAAAAACTATTCCATATTCAGGCCCAGTATCTTCTCAAAACTACCACAGCAGATGCATTTCCTCTAAAAGTACATCAACTTTGGCCTTCACCACACCTTGAGTTAATCAGTGAGAAACTTTAAGGTACTGTATCAAAGTATTTTTAAAAATGTAACAGACATACTTTTAATTATGTATGTATTTTTTATGTCCAACCTGTTTCAAGAAAAAAAGATGTGAGATAACTCATAACTTTAAAAAATATAAAAACAAAATGATTAAACCAGAAGCCTTGAGAGAGATTGCAATAATGACTCTGAGCTTCCAGTCAGTCAAAGCAAAAGAGAAATTCAAGGTGTTATTTTCTTTCTTTCCTTTTGTCTGATAAGAAAAAATATACAAATTCATGTGAAAAGATAGATTTTTTCTTTTCCTGGTATTAAATCATAGAAGAAATTATATATGAACCCCCAAAACAGATGTTGATATCATAATGTTACCAAATTCAAACTCGTTCCGCTCACTGTATGACAGGCCACTAAATCAGGACACAGGGTGTTGGGACAAGGAATAGTGACTTTACTTGGAAAGCCAGCATACCAAGAAGATGGGGGACTCGTGTCCGAAAGAACCATCTTCCCCGAGTTAGAATTCAGGCTTCTTTTATACTAAAAGGGGAGGGGGTGTGGCTGGTTGTTGCAGACTTCTTGGTGTCAGAATCCTTTGCTCTTGTATCTGTCCATGGAGGGCAGCTCATGATGTTCCTGTAAACCTCCAAGACAAATGTTATTCTCTGTTCTACAAATTTTTATCTCTATATGAATGGAAAAGTGTATACCTTTAAAGGTCAGAGCCTTGAGAAAGGGCTATCCTGTATATTTCAGGCTGTAAGCAACATTCTTTTACAAAAGGTGTGGAGCCAGCATGACTAAGCACAGGCAACAGAGCACAGGGTTAAGGTAAAAGAAACAGATCCAACATGGAATCAGATTTGTTCTTCCTTATTACAATGACAGAGCTTTCAATTGTTGTTTCTGCAGATACTACAGAGGCATTCTTCATATTAGCATTTTCTTAAAATGGAAAAAATATTAAGGAAGTAAAATTGAGGAAGCAAAATGAGCATAACTGTCTCAGAAAACTAAATGAGTGGAGTGGAGCATTTCACAATCTCTTGTTCTAATTTGATTCAGGGATTTAGCTTAGGAAAACTAGAGCAGCATTTCTGATAGTGTACTTTGAAGATCCCCTGAATCAGATTGTTCAAGGTTCCTTTTCAAAGATGAGGATTTCTGGACCACACTCTAAAACTCCTAACTCAGAATTTCAGGTGTGTATCTCAGGAATCTCCATTGTAAGTAAGCTATCCTGGTGAATTATATACATGAGGTGCTGGTTATCAGTAACCTTTCAGGATCAAATCCACCCCTCTATACTCGGACTTGTGAGGCTGAGGCTGTGTTTCTGTGACCACATTTCTTTTTTGCCACCTGGCTCCCTGTTAGGTTCTGCCCATAGGGGGCACTAGAGAGAACAGAAATGGAGGAAGGAGGCCAGTAGGTTTGCTGTTCCTGTCAGCTTCATCCCACGGCTCTTCATCCCAGAAGTGTGGTTGATTCCAGTAGCAGGTGGTTCCAGTTTCTACTTTGTTTCCAGTCTCATCCAACCAGCCCCATGATGCTCCCTCAGAGCACCAGCATCTGCTGAAGTCTGGGCCCCACTGCCCAGGCTCTCCTCTGAGTCCCTGAGGCCCCAGCACCCCCTGGGCAGCTCCTCATGTCAGAGGTCTGGATTCCTCCTCCAGGTTCTAGGTTCTAATGACTCAACTTTGACCCCTTGCTCCCCCAGGCCCAGTGGTGGTAACTGCTTCCTGCAATTACACTCTCTGTGCTGGATTTGTTCCTCTTCAGTCCTGCAGTACCTATATGTCCAATTCCCTATATAAATGATCTCTTAAAATAGTTGCTGTGGCTTCTTTTTTCCTGACTAGGACCCTGGCTGATACAAATGTTTGAGTTCTAGTGTCTTCGAGGACTAAGGTGACAACTAATCCCCTAGCCAGGGGATCATTCACAATAGTTTAAATTCCTCTTTTGGTGCCAGTAAATAAAACACTGATATCAAGTGCCTCAACTACTACCTTGTATTGCCTTAAGAAATTTCAGGATGAGCATGTAACAACATTGAAATTCTGTCATCACCATGAAAATTGCTTACATAATCTTTCCCACATTCAGAGGTAATCCAGTTCTATATAGCACTGGCTCACTAGTGAGCCTGTGAGTAGAACAAAACTTTTTCTCAAAAAAGATTTTTATTCTTCTTAAGGGCTTCCACAGGAAGCATTACTTGCATTATCTGCAAGACAAAGACAACCTTGACCTTGTATTTGAAGCCATCCATCATGTTACCCCTACACAACTCTTCAAACTCATTTCAATGGCCTTTATTAGGGTGCTGCTTCCTCCTGAGCTAGCTGTTTTCTGACACACTTTATGTATGGATTCTTGCCTCCCTCCCTTGGCTTGGGCAGTTTTCTCTGCCTGGGAGTCTTCATGGAATACACAGAGACCTAGAGCATGCACATAATGGGAACTCAACACATGCTGGAACTGGTTGCCATTGCATCCTTTTACATTAAGCCTTCCTTAGGATTATTCTGGTTTGAACTTCCATAGCAGTTAGTTTGTATACACATTGTATACACAGCAAATGTTACCTTGTTAATTGCTTTTATATATCCAATCTTCCCTCCTAGATTATCCATGCTTTAAAATCAAGCCCCACAGTGCCTCACGGACCTTGCATAGAATAGTGACCAACGCATGTTTGTTGAGTGAATAAATGATCTGAGAATGATCACCTACTTTTTTCTGAGTCATTCCTTTCTCCTCTACTATCCTGTAGATATCTCAAAATTTTTTTGCAAATGTAGAGGGTAGAAATAATATCCATACACCTTATATTATTTCCACAGTGCTATAAAATAATTTTTTCATTTGTCTAGATTTGCATAATATTTTCCATACCTTAACTGTTTAAATTTTGGTGCCAAATCTGTGGAACCACTTTCCATTTTAACTAAGGAAACTAAGGCTCTGAGAATTTAAGTGACCTTATCCAAGGTCACATAATGAGACAGTGCTATTCCTGGAATTTGACAAGGGCTCCTTTCACACACATCACACTGTCTCTGGGGAAGTCAGTAGCAGACAGTGATGATGCTGGTGCTGAGCTCACCTGACAGATTGCCCTTCTTCCTCTGCAGAGACTCACTTTGACACCAGGCACCACCTGAGAGCAGTGACTGAGGATTCCCAGCAGCAGTGCCAGACCGTGTGGTAGGACTCTGGTCAGGCCATGGAGCCAGATTTCTGCTGAAGTTAGACAAGCATCTGTGGGTTCTTGGAGGATCCCCATCTACCCCCCGACCCCAGCCAGGAGCATGGCTCTGGGAGGAGGAAAGCAGGCAGCAGAGAGGTAAGTGTGGCTTCCCCATGTTCCCTCCTTCTCATCTTAAAGCTGAGTAGTCGCTGGCTGACCCAGTCCTTTGTATTTGTTCATAAAGTCTAGCGAGCCACTGACATTCTAACTGGCCCACAAATTTCAAACACGCCGGCCACATAGAGCGGCATAGTGCAGGTGGTTTGAATGCACTGAATGAATGTTCTGTTCCTGTTGAGCTCTCTGAAAAATAGGATTCATATATGCCTTTGGTGGCACCCTCTACAGAGATGTGTAGTGAAGAACGTGGCTTTATAAAGATATTTGTTAGTGAATTCCCTGGTGGTCCAGTGGTTAGTGCTCCGTGCTTCCACTGCAGGGGTCATGGGTTCCATCCCTGGTCAGGGAACTAAGATCCTGCAGGCTGCATGGACAAAAAAAAAAAAAAAAAAAAAATGTTAATAACTTTATGGAGCATTTAGATAATTTCAACAGGGTTCTCTGGTCTCAAAAATATTATAATTAATATCTACTTTTCCACTGTATGATATTTGACACATAAGATGGTCATATTGGAAGACAAACATTAGATTGGAACAAAGATCAAACCTGGTAAAACTTAATTTCCTACATCAATTCAAGTAGATAATGTCTCAAACTTTTAAGCAAAAACATGGCCAGCATTGTGTCACATTCTCACCCTTGCCCCTCTTTAACCCCTCTGGCCTCGCCTGCCTTTTCCTAACCATCTGGTCTTCCCTTTCTACCTCTCTCCCTTCTAATTCTTCTCATTTCTTTTCCTTTTGTGGAGTAGGGGCTTAACCTTTTAAGAAATTGCTTTATTTGCTGCACTTTCCCTAAAGCCTGGTCTAAGGAGCCAATCCTGTTTGCATAAAATAAAAGTTAGAAAACAAAAAGTTTCATGGAGTAAGGGTGGCGGGGAGAATTATGAATTTTATTGCACAGTCCATGGTCCCTGAATGCATGCAGTCAGCAGAGAATGAAGTCTAGTTTTTCTGACTTATCCATCATTCACCCACATCTTATATATAGTAAAGTATGTGCTTAATAGGAGGTTGGCAGGAACTATCAGATAGGGCTAAAAATTATAAATTAAGTGTAAAAATATGTCTACAGTTACTGCTAAATTTGTATTTTCACTATTAGAGAAATATAACGTTTTGCCATTATAAATAATTATGTAATTTGGCTTTTCACCATTATTTAGGTGTTTTTGTAGGATGATGAGCAATATTTCATGTTCTGAAAAAAGAAAATTAGAACCATGAAGATTAAAAGTTGCTGGAGATAGGGCAAGGATAATAACAGTATAGATTCCTGAAAATGAACAGACAAAAAATCAATGCAGACAAACTGGCAGAAGGAAGTCAAACTGGAACCACACAAAATGATGTAACGATGAAATACAACTGTTAAAAGAGCCATGAGGTTCATTTACTTCATACACTTTTTCATTCACTGGAGTCAGCAGATCATCTCAAGGTAGGAAAAAGATACCCGTATAACCCTGCAAGAGGAGAGTGGTGGGACACAGCTGCAGAGAAATCTAGTCTAAGAAAATGGCACAAAGTCTAAATCCTAAATGTATATGGTGTTGGCAGCCAGGTATAGCTTGCCCTGCCCTTTATTCCTAAGGCTATAGTTTAAGTGGATGGTCCAAGAAGATGCTCCAGATTGCCTTGAAGACTCAGCCACCCAGACACAAATGGTGCCTTGTACAGCCAAACAGATGGTTTACTGCCCAACTCCGAGGCACCATTCACACAGACTACTATGTGAAAGGGGACCCTGATTTTGTGAGACGTGGATACCCCTCAGGGTAAACCTCCCGGGTCGTATAGAATAGAGAAGAAAGCAGGATATAAGTTTAAATATAAAGTATGATATTGATTTTTTTCCAAATAAAACATAGAAAAATGACCAGGAGGAAATTATAAAATTTCTGGAAGAATGCCTGAATTCGCTTTTCCTTATTCCTAGTTTTCTGTATTTTCACATAGGATAAATTAGCAGTTTTAAAATAAATTAACAGCATTTAATAAATTAGTAGCTGAAAACATCCAAATTAATACTATTTGTAGCTTTAATGTTACAAAATGTCAAAGATGTAATGGTTAGAATGGTTTTCATACAGATGGAAAATCCTGTAGAGAATTGGGCACTATTTTTCTACGTGTTTGCATTTTAAACTGGTTTTGCATTTTAAACTATTCAATAAAATATAAGGATTGGCTTTGCTTTTGAAAGCCCTGACTCTCTTATAAATGCAGGAAACTTGTATACTGCACATCCAGAGGTATACCAGGTTTCAAGTGCAGTGCCCTCTGCTCTGAGGTTCTCTCTGTGCTGCCAACCTTTTGGGCTGGCATCTGTCTAGACCTCATACCTGCCAGCAGGAACTGGAACCACGTGATTCCTGGTCCATGGCCAGTGGCAAGAGGGACTGTCCACCCCTAAACCAATCACAGGCAGGAGATGAATCAGGAATGACCCTGGACCAGGGATCACTACCTATGGCTGCTGCACACTGGGAAAAGGGCAAGGACAGGCTCCTTCTTAAGCCTGGAATTTAACACAATCTGGGGGTTCTCTTTAAGTGATACAGTTTTAAAAATACAAATTTATTAAGAAAGTGAACATTTATTTAGAATGAAAAGAACACAATATAAATGTTTTTAAATGCCAAATGCCATAGACATCACAAAATTCAGAAAAGAGAGCGTGACATTTTTATTAATTTACTTCCTGACACATCCCTTTATAACTTTTCCCACAATTTTTTGTCCACATTCTCTTGGATTGCCTCTTCATGTGACAATTGTGCAATGGTTAATAAAGAAAACATAAAGAAATATAATTGTCTTTCCTCTAGCATATATTATTAGAAATTGTCAGCATTATTGATAATTTCAAAAAAACTTTTAGCATCACAATTTGTTATCAGTGATGTCATACAAATTTTCAGGAATGTTATCAAATTTAGGTAGAACTCTATCAAGTTATTTTTTTCACATATGGCCATAAAATTTAGAACAGTTTTCCAAAGTCTAGCTACTGGATCTGCACCTCTCAGAGGTAAAATCTCCTCGATTATCGAAATACTGCCAGCAACAGGCACTACAGGACTTGCTCATGGCTTCATACATCCTATGCTGGGGTTGGCACAGCATAATGGATGTTGGGATTATGTCTGGAAGCCATTTCTACACGAGGACAGCTAACTGTACATGAGAGTAATTGCAAACAAGGTAAATATATGCCATTAACCCCAAACAAAAATATACCCTATACACCATCCCCTTAATTAGATCTCAAATTGTATCCAGGCACATCACCCAACTGGAGGGCAAGTGTGGTGGAGGTGTTAGACAATGAAGCAAAAATCGGTCCTAACTGACCAGAGTTAAAATGTCTCATGGTTACAAATTTTACAAAAACATTAGGACCATGTTAAATCAGTATTCAGATCCCATAAGATTGCGTTCTATATATTTGGCAACAGACTATGGGAAAAGATAAGATAGTGCACAATCGATTTCTTTTGTTATGATGATCAAATTATATCTACTTATTAGTTAATTAGTTAGTAATTTGTTCATGTATTACATTCCTGATGCGAGTCTATTTCCCACGACATGAGGGATGAGGGGTAGACACAGAAATGTATCACCAAGCCCTGCCTTTGTTGAATTACTGACATGATAGGGGCATCAAAATCTATAGGCATTCATTTTCTCCTTTAAAATACTTGATAGAGTAAAAGAAAACAATGAAATAAATATATCTTGGCATTAATAACAAGTTAATTTCATATTATACACATTAATCACATTAGAAAATAAACGCTAGTGTGTAGCTATTTGAAAAATAGTTTGGTTGGAGAATCATACTGACATTGTGCAAGGAACAGTGCCCAACAAACTACGGCGTTCATTGTTTCGTCTTGAATACAAGGCTGTTTAGCATTTTCATCAGGTGTGGTTGACAGAATGGAGCACATAATGATTAAATTTACAGATGACAGCGAATTAGAATAAGTGGTTGTTACTTTGGATAAGATTAGAATTCTAAATGACCTTGCAAAGCTGGAAAAGGAGTCATAAAAAGATTGATAAGCAACTGCATTGAGAAATGTGCAGTAAAGTACAATTAGGAATTTTCTATCTGCACAAACAAAATGTAGCAAATTCTTTAACATTTTTTAAATGCAGAAATCACATTCCTTCACAAATTGAATACACTTCAGCAAGTATAGCAATTAAATTTTTTTTAATGCTTCATTTTGGACGTAGTTTAACAACACTCTAATTGAAATGAAACAAAAAATAATGTTTTCCCACTACATCTGGTACCATGCAATCTCTCTTGGATCAAGGTATACTCTAATTCTGAAGAAAAAAAAATGTGTTTTTTTTTTTTTTTTTTTGGCTGCACAGAGTGGCACGCAAGATGATAGTTCCACGATCAGGGATGGAACCCGTGCCCCCTGCAATGGAAGCGTGGAGTCTTTTTTTTTTTTTTAACATCTTTATTGGAGTATAATTGCTTCACAATGGTGTGTTAGTTTCTGCTTTATAACATAGTGAATCAGCTATACATATACATATGTTCCCATATCTCTTCCCTCTTGCGTCTCCCTCCCACCCTCCCTATCCCACCCTTCTAGGTGGTCACAGAACACTGAGCTGATCTCGTTGTGCTATGCAGCTGCTTCCCACTAGCTATCGACTTTGCATTTAGTAATGTATATATGTCCATGCCTCTCTCTCACATCGTCCCAGTTTACACCTCCCCCTCCCGTGTCCTCAAGTCCATTCTCTATGTCTGGCCTTTAATCCTGTCCTACCCCTAGGTTCGTCAGAACCCTTTTTTTTTTTATTTTTTTAGATTCCATATATATGTGTTAACATACGGTATTTGTTTTTCTCTTTCTGACTTACTTCACTCTATATGACAGACTCTAAGTCCATCCACATCACTACAAATACCTCAATTTCATTTCTTCTCTATAGCTGAGTAATATTCTATTGTATATATGTGCCACATCTTTATCCATTCATCTATCAATGGACACTTAGGTTGCTTCCATGTCCTGGCTATTGTAAATACTGCTGCAATGAACATTGTGGTACATGTCTATTTTTGAATTATGGTTTTCTCAGGGTATATGCCCAGTAGTGGGATTGCTGGGTCGTATGCTAGTTCTATTTTTAGTTTTTTAAGGAACCTCCATATTGTTCTCCACAGTGGCTGTAACAATTTACATTCCCACCAACAGTGCAAGAGGGTTCCCTTTTCTCCACACCCTCTCTAACATTTATTGTTTGTAGATTTTTTGATGATGGCCATTCTGACCAGTGTAAGATGATACTTCACTGTAGTTTTGATTTGCATTTCTCTAATGATTAGTGATGTTGAGCGTTCTTTCATGTGTTTTTTGGCAATCTGTGTATCTTCTTTGGAGAAATGTCTATTTAGGTCTTCTGCCCATTTTTGGATTCGGTTGTTTGTTTTTCTGATATTGAGTTGCATGAGCTGCTTGTAAAGTTTGGAGATTAATCCTTTGTCAGTTGCTTCATTTGCCAATATTTTCTCCCATTCTGAGTGCTGTCTTTATCTTATTTATGGTTTCTTTTGCTGTGCAAAAGCTTTTAAGTTTCATTAGGTCCCATTTGTTTACTTTTGTTTTTATTTCCATTTCTCTAGGACATGGGTCAAAAAGGATCTTGCTGTGACTTATGTCACAGAGTGTTCTGCCTATGTTTTCCTCTAAGAGTTTTAGAGTGTCTGGCCTTACATTTAGGTTTTTAATTCATTTTGAGTTTACTTTTGTGTATGGTGTTAGGGAGTGTTCTAAGTTCATTCTTTTACATGTAGCTGTCCAGTTTTCCTAGCACCACTTTTTGAAGAAGCTATCTTTTCTCCATTGTATATTCTTGCCTCCTTTATCACAAATAAGGTGACCGATGCAAGAGGGAAGAGATATGGGGATATATGTATATGTATAACTGATTCACTTTGTTATAAAGAAGAAACTAATACACCATTGTAAAGTAATTGTACTCCAATAAAGATGTTAAAAAATATAAGGTAACCATATATGCATGGGTTTATCTCTGGGCTTTCTAACCTGTTCCAATGATCTATATTTCTGTTTTTCTGCCACTACCATACTGTCTTGATGACTGTAGCTCTGTAGTATAATCTGTAGTCAGGGAGCCTGATACCTCCAGCTCCGTTTTTCTTTCTCAACATTGCTTTAGCTGTTCAGGGTCTTTTGTGTTTCCATACAATTTTTTTTTTTATTATTAGTCTCTGCTTTACAACAAAGTGAATCAGTCATACATATACATCTGTTCCCATATCCCCTCCCTCCTGCATCTCCCTCCCTCCCACCCTCCCCATCCCACCGCTCCAGGCAGCCACAAAGCACTGAGCCGATCCCCCCACGCCACGCGGCCACCCCGCACCATCCATCCACCCCACGCCCGGCAGTGTATACACGTCCATGCCTCTCCACCGCCCCGTCACAGCCTACCCACCCCATATCCCCAAGCCCACCCCCAGTAGGTCTGTGTCTCTATTCCTGTTTTACCCCTAAGTTCATCATGACATTTTCTTTCTTAAATTCCATATATATGTGTTAGCATACGGTATTTGTCTTTCTCTTTCTGACTTACTTCACTCTGTATGACAGACTCTAGGTCTATCCACCTCATTACAAATAGCTCAGTTTCATTTCTTTTTATGTCTGAGTAATATTCCATTGTATATATGTGCCACATCTTTATCCATTCATCTAATGATGGACACTTACGTTGTTTCCATCTCCGGGCTATTGTGAATAGAGCTGCCATGAACATTTTGGTACATGTCTCTTTTTGAATTATGGTTTTCTCAGGGTATATGGCTAGTAGTGGGATTGCTGGGTCATATGGTAGTTCTATTTTTAGTTTTTTAAGGAACCTCCATACTGTTCTCCATAGCGGCTGTACCAATTCACATTCCCACCTGCAGTGCAAGAGTGTTCCCTTTTCTCCACACCCTCTCCAGCATTTATTGTTTCTAGATTTCTTGATGATGGCCATTCTGACTGGTGTGAGATGATATCTCATTTTAGTTTTGATTGGTATTTCTCTAATGATTAATGATGTTGAGCATTCTTTCATGTGTTTGTTGGCAGTCTGTATATCTTCTGTGGAGAAATGTCTATTTAGGTCTTCTGCCCATTTTTGGATTGGGTTGTTTGGTTTTATGCTATTGAGCTACATGAGCTGCTTATAAATTTTGGAGATTAATCCTTTGTCAGTTGCTTCATTTGCAAATATTTTCTCCCATTCTGAGGGCTGTCTTCTGGTCTTGTTTATGGTTTCCTTTGCTGTGCAAAAGCTTTGAAGTTTCATTAGGTCCCATTTGTTTATCTTTGTTTTTATTTCCATTTCTCTAGGAGCTGGGTCCAAAAGGATCTTGCTGTGATTTATGTCATAAAGTGTTCTGCCTATGTTTTCCTCTAAGAGTTTGATAGTTTCTGGCCTTACGTTTAGGTCTTTAATCCATTTTGAGCTTATTTTTGTGTATGGTGTTAGGGAATGATCTAATCTCATACTTTTACATGTACCTGTCCAGTTTTCCCAGCACCACTTATTGAAGAGACTCTCCTTTCTCCACTGTATATTCCTGCCTCCTTTATCAAAGATAAGTTGACCATATGTGCGTGGGTTTATCTCTGGGCTTTCTATCCTCTTCCGTTGATCTATCTTTCTGTTTTTGTGCCAGTACCATACTGTCTTGATTACTGTAGCTTTGTAGTATAGTCTGAAGTCAGGGAGCCTGATTCCTCCAGCTAAGTTTTTCGTTCTCAAGATTGCTTTGGCTATTCAGGGTCTTTTGTTTTTCCAAACAAAGTTTGAAATTTTTTGTTCTAGTTCTGTGAAAAATGCCAGTGGTAATTTGATAGGGATTGCATTGAATCTGTAGATTGCTTTGGATAGTAGAGTCATTTTCACAATATTGATTCTTCCAATCCAGGAGCATGGTATATCTCTCCATCTATCTGTATCATCTTTAATTTCTTTCATCAGTGTCTTATAATTTTCTGCATACAGGTCTTTTGTCTCCTTAGGTAGGTTTATTCCTAGATATTTTATACTTTTTGTTGCAATGGTAAATGGGAGTGTTTTCTTGATTTCACTTTCAGATTTTTCATCATTAGTGTATAGGAATGCCAGAGATTTCTGTGCATTAATTTTGTATCCTGCTACTTTACCAAATTCATTGATTAGCTCTAGTAGTTTTCTGGTAGCATCTTTAGGATTCTCTATGTATAGTATCATGTCATCTGCAAACAGTGACAGCTTTACTTCTTCTTTTCCGATTTGGATTCCTTTTATTTCCTTTTCTTCTCTGATTGCTGTGGCTAAAACTTCCAAAACTAGGTTGAATAAGAGTGGTGAGAGTGGGCAGCCTTGTCTTGTTCCTGATCTTAGTGGGAATGGTTTCAGTTTTTCACCATTGAGGATGATGTTGGCTGTGGGTTTGTCATATATGGCCTTTATTATGTTGAGGAAAGTTCCCTCTATGCCTACTTTCTAGAGGGTTTTAATCATAAATGGGTGTTGAATTTTGTCGAAAGCTTTCTCTGCATCTATTGAGATGATCATATGGTTTTTCTCCTTCAATTTGTTAATATGGTGTATCACATTGATTGATTTGCATATATTGAAGAAACCTTGCATTCCTGGAATAAACCCCACTTGATCATGGTGTATGATCCTTTTAATGTGCTGTTGGATTCTGTTTGCTAGTATTTTGTTGGGGATTTTTGCATCTATGTTCATCAGTGAGATTGGCCTGTAGTTTTCTTTCTTTGTAACATCCTTGCCTGGCTTTGGTATCAAGGTGATGGTGGCCTCGTAGAATGAGTTTGGGAGTGCTCCTCCCTCTGCTATATTTTGGAAGAGTTTGAGAAGGATAGGTGTTAGCTCTTCTCTAAATGTTTGATAGAATTCGCCTGTGAAACCATCTGGTCCTGGGCTTTTGTTTGTTGGAAGATTTTTAATCACAGTTTCAATTTCAGTGCTTGTGATTGGTCTATTCATATTTTCTATTTCTTCCTGATTCAGTCTTGGCAGGTTGTGCATTTCTAAGAATTTGTCCATTTCTTCCAGGTTGTCCAGTTTATTGGCATAGAGTTGCTTGTAGTAATCTCTCATGATCTTTTGTATTTCTGCAGTGTCAGTTGTTACTTCTCCTTTTTCATTTCTAATTCTATTGATTTGAGTCTTCTCCCTTTTTTTCTTGATGAGTCTGGCTAATGGTTTATCAATTTTGTTTATCTTCTCAAAGAACCAGCTTTTAGTTTTATTGATCTTTGCTATCGTTTCCTTCATTTCTTTTTCATTTATTTCTGATCTGATTTTTATGATTTCTTTCCTTCTGCTAACTTTGGGATGTTTTTGTTCTTCTTTCTCTAATTGCTTTAGGTGCAAGGTTAGGTTGTTTATTCGAGATGTTTCCTGTTTCTTAAGGTGGGATTGTATTGCCATAAACTTCCCTCTTAGAACTGCTTTTGCTGCATCCCATAGGTTTTGGGTCGTCGTGTCTCCATTGTCATTTGTTTCTAGGTATTTTTTAATTTCCTCTTTGATTTCTTCAGTGATCACTTCGTTATTAAGTAGTGTATTGTTTAGCCTCCATGTGTTTGTATGTTTTACAGCTCTTTTCCTGTAATTGATATCTAGTCTCATAACATTGTGGTCGGAAAAGATACTTGATACAATTTCAATTTTCTTAAATTTACCAAGGCTTGATTTGTGACCCAAGATATGATCTATCCTGGAGAATGTTCCATGAGCACTTGAGAAAAATGTGTATTCTCTTGTTTTTGGATGGACTGTCCTATAAATATCAATTAAGTCCATCTTGTTTAATGTATCATTTAAAGCTTGTGTTTCCTTATTTATTTTCATTTTGGATGATCTGTCCACTGGTGAAAGTGGGGTGTTAAAGTCCCCTACTATGAGTGTGTTACTGTCAATTTCCCCTTTTATGGCTGTTAGTATTTGCCTTATGTATTGAGGTGTTCCTATGTTGGGTGCATACATATTTACAATTGTTATATCTTACTGTATTGATCTTTTGATCATTATGTTGTGTCCTTCTTTGTCCCTTGTAATAGTCTTTATTGTAATGTCTCTTTTGTCTGATATGAATATTGCAGCACGAGCTTTCCTTTGATTTCCATTTGCATAGAATATCTTTTTCCACCTCCTCACTCTCAATCTGTATGTGTCCCTAGGTCTGAAGTGGGTCTCTTGTAGACAGCATATATACCCGTCTTGTTTTTGTATCCATTCATCCAGTGTAAGTCTTTTAATTGGATCACTTAATCCATTTACACTTAAGGTAATTATCAATATGTATGTTCCTATTACCATTTTCTTAATTGTTTTTGGTTTGTTACTGTAGGTCTTTTCTTTCTCTTGTGTTTCCTGGCTAGAGAAGTTCCTTTAGCATTTGTTGTAAAGCTAGTTTAGTGGTACTGAATTCTCTTAGCTTTTGCTTGTCTGTTTTAATTTCTCCTTTGAACCTGATTGAGATCCTTGCTGGGTAGAGTATTCTTGTTTGTAAGTTTTTCTCTTTCATCTCTTTAAATATGTCTTGCCACTCCCTTCTGTCTTGGGGAGTTTCTCCTGAAAGATCAGCTGTTAACCTTATGGGGATTCCCTTGTGTGTTATTTGTTGATTTTCCCTTGCTGCTTTTAATATTTTTCTTTGTATTTAATTGTTGATAGTTTCATTAATATGTGTCTTGGCATGTTTCTCCTTGGATTTATCCTGTATTGGACTCTCTGCACTTCCTGAACTGGATTAACTATTTCCTTTCCCATATTAGGGAAGTTTTCAAGTATAATCTCTTCAAATGTTTTCTCAGTCCCTTTCTTTTGCTCTTCTTCTTCTGGTAACCCTATAATTCGAATGTTGTTGCATTTAATATTGTCCCAGTAGTCTCTGAGACTGTCCTCAATTATTTTCATTCTTTTCTCTTTATTCTGCTCTGTGGTAGTTATTTCCACTCTTTTGTCTTCCAGGTCACTTATCCGTTCTGTCTCAGTTATTCTGCCATTGATTCTTTCTAGAGAATTCTTAATTTCATTTATTGTGTTGTTCATCATTGTTTGCTTGCACTTTAGTTCTTCTAGGTCCTTGTAAAATGTTTCTTGCATTTTCTCCATTCTATTTCCAAGATTTTGGAACATCTTTACTATCATTACTCTGAATTTTTTTTCAGGTAGACTGCCTATTTCCTCTTCATTTGTTTGGTCTGATGGGTTTTTGCCTTGGTGCTTCCTCTGCTGTGTGCTTCTCTGTCTTCTCATTTTTCTTAACTTACTGTGTTTGGGGTCTCCTTTTCGCAGGCTGCAAGTTTGTAGTTCCCGTTATTTTTAGTGTCTGTCCCCAGTGGCTAAAGTTGGTTCAGTGGGTTTTGTAGGCTTCCTGGTGGATGGGACTGGTGCCTGTGTTCTGGTGGATGAGGCTGGATCTTGTCTTTCTGGTGGGCAGGACTGTGTTCGGTGCTGTGCTTTCGGGGGTGTGTGACCTTATTATGATTTTAGGCAGCCTCTCTGCTAATGAGCGGCATTGTGTTCCTGTCTTGCTAGTTGTTTGGCATAGGGTGTCCCACATTGTAGGCTGCTGGTCGTTGAGTGAAGTTTGGTGCTGGTGTTGAGATGGAGATCTCTGGGAGAGTTTTGCCATTTGATATTCCGTGGAGCCGGGAGGTCTGCGGAGGACCAGTGTCCTGAACTTGGCTCTCCCACCTCAGAGGCACAAGCCTGACACCCAGCCGGAGCACCAAGACCCTCCGTATGTCAGCCACATATGTATGTCAGCCACATATGTATGTCAGCCACACGGCTCAGAAGAAAAGGGAGAGAAAAAGCATACAAGCAAGCAAGCAAGCAAGAAAGAGAAAGGAAGAAAAGAAAGTTATTAAAATAAAAAAGAATTATTAAAAATTAAAAAGTAATTAAACAAGAAAATAAAGAAAGAGAGCAACCAAATCAAAAAACAAATACACTAATGATAACAAGTGCTAAAAACTATAATAAAAACAAAAAACCAAAACCAAAAAAAAAAATAAAAAACGGACAGCCAAAACCCAGAACAAATGGTAAATCAAAGCTATACAGACAAAATCACACACAGAAGCATACACATACAGACTCACAAAAAGAGGGAAAAGAATATATCTATGTTGTTGCTCCCAAAGTCCACCTCCTCAATCTGGGGTGGTTCATTGTCTATTCAGGTATTCCACAGATGCAGGTACATCAAGTTGATTGTGGAGATTAAATCCGCTGCTCCTGAGGCTGCTGGGAGAGATTTCCCTTTCTCCTCTTTGCTCGCACAGCTCCCGGGGTTCAGCTTTGGCTTTGGCCCCGCCTCTGCATGTAGGTGGCCGGAGGGCGTCTGTTCTTCACTCAGACAGGATGGGGTTAAAGGAGCCGCTGATTCAGGGGCTCCGGCTCACTCAGGCCGGGGGGAGGGAGGGGCACGGAGGCGGGGCGAGCGTGCGGCGGCAGAGTCCGGTGTGACGTTGCACCAGCACGAGGCGCGCCGTGCGTTCTCCCGGGGAAGTTGTCCCTGGATCATGGGACCCCAGCAGTGCCAGGCTGCACAGGCTCCCGGGAATGGAGGTGTGGAGAGTGACCTGTGTTCACACACAGGCTTTTTGGTGGCGGCAGCAGCAGCCTCAGCATCTCATGCCCGTCTCTGGGGTCCGCGCTTTCAGCCGCAGCTCACGCCCGTCTCTGGAGCTCCCCGGACTCCCTCCTGGCCAGCCGTGGCGCACTAACCCCTTCAGGCTGTGTTCACGCCGCCAACCCCAGTCCTCTCCCTGCACTCCGACCAACCGAAGCCCGAGCCTCAGCTCTCAGCCCCACCCACCCCGGCGGGTGAGCAGACAAGCCTCTCAGGCTGGTGAGTGGCGGTCGGCACCGATCCTGTGCGGGAATCTCTCCACTTTGCCCCCCGCACCCCTGTGGCTGTGCTCTCCTCCGCTACTCCAAAGCTCCCCCCTCCTCCACCCACAGTCTCCACCCATGAAGGGGCTCCTAGTGTGTGGAAACCTTTCCTCCTTCACGGCTCCGTCCCACTGGGGCAGGGCCCATCCCTATCCTTTTGTCTCTGTTTTTTCTTTTTTCTTTTGCCCTACCCAGGTACATGGGGAGTTTCTTGCCTTTTGGGAGGTCTGAGGTCTTCTGCCAGCATTCAGTAGGTGTTCTGTAGGGGTTGTTCCACGTGTACATGTATTTCTGGTGTATCTGTGGGGAGGAAGGTGATCTCCACGTCTTACTCTTCCGCCATCTTGAAGGTCTCTCAAGCATGGAGTCTTAACCACTGGACTGCCAAGGAAATCCTGAGAAAATGGTTTTTTGAGGGTATTTAACTACAGAGTTAATGTATCTTATAGATTTCTATCAGATTTTTTTCTGAGTGGAAGGAATCAGAGCAGTGACACAGGGGGCCTAAAACTGGGGTCTATCGAAGTCATTTCAACCAGTACTTATAAAACATTTATATATAACATTGCACCAAGCACTATAGACAATTAGATACATATCTTATATAGCTGTGCATAAAAGAGGGTTTGGAAGGATTAAGAACACAACAATAATATGCATTTTCTTCCTTAATTGAATAGTTAACAAATTTCACTTATTCCATAACTGAAATTAGTGGCATTTGTCAATTATATGTGTCATTATGATTTCTCTAAAGGTAATATTATGAGATAATTTGAATGTTAATACAAATATAGAACTATTTATAAAACTAAGTGTGATATCTAGAGCAACATCATAAACACACTTAGAGTAGCTTTGATGAGTTAGTCAGAAGAACTGTGCCCCGTGTATATCAAAGGATCAGAATCCTGACCGCCTTCCAGAACATCATGACTAGTTAAAAACCAATACATCCAATAAAGATGTTAATAAATAAATAAATAAATAAATAAAACTTTAAAAATCAATACATATGCTTATTTTTGGCACAGGTCATTTTATTTTATGGCTTTGCTGGTATTTGAAAGCCAATCATAAAGGTTTAAGGATATCTCAGTAACTTTGCTGAGAGAGGGAAATATATTAAAGAATTAGATTAAAACAATAGAATTAGAAAATATTTGAACCCAGGAACTCCAGGGAAAACAAATTACCATTTATATTTTATCCACATGATTTTGTGCAATTTTAAAGATAATCTAGGAATGATTTATAATGTTTCCCATAAGTGTTAGCAGTATTTTATCAAGGATAATACTCTAAAGAAATTTCTCACCCTATAGAAAATAAGTATCACTACAAGGAAATAAACCTTAATTATTATTTATTAGGCAGTACAGGGCCTTTCTGTAACTTGAAATTTCCCCTAAAGCACTCCAGATTTAAAACTCTCCTCTGAACAAACTCTCTGTGACTGTAACTCTCAAATTAGTGTCACTACTTCAGATGGGAGTTTTTATTGTATAATTATAAAAGACCACAAATCAAATGAGTTAGAAGGGGAGGGTGGGGGAGGAGTCAACAGGAGTAGGGTTGAGAAGTAAGGTAAAAAGTTAAAAAAAACTAAAATGAGAGTTTTCATGGACTAATGATGGTAATAAAATGGAATGAATTAAGGAGAATAATGTTCTTAATCATTCTAAAAATTTTAAGTATTTTTTAAAGGGAGGATGGCAGTATTTTCTGGATGGGACAAAATTCACCTAACAGTGGTTTTCAAGTTCTCACTAGAGCAATGCAGTGGTTCTCAAAGTGTGGTCCCTGGACCAGCAGTCTCAGCATCCCCTGGGAACTTGTTAGAAATGCAAATTATCAGGCCCAATCCCAGACATACTGAACCAAGAACTATGGGTGGGGCCCAGTAATCAAATGATAACAAAGTCCTACAGGTGATTCTAATGCTTGAAAGAGGTGGAGAACCAAATTAGTAACACGGGAGCTTTAAGAACTACCAATGCCCAGGCCGGTCCCAGAACAATTAAATCAGAATCTCTGAGGATGGGATCTTGGCATCAATATGGTTGACAACACTCCTCAGGTCTTCCGATGTCAGATAGAGAATCATTTCCTTAGAGAGTCCCCCACAACCGAGAGAAAGGAGCCAACTGGCTGAGCTCCACATTTAACCCTCCTACAACCGGATTAATTAAATCTTGAACCGGTTTGTTTTACTTCTTTGTCAATGAAAGATTTTCTTAAAAGAAGTGTGAAACCACAGGCTGGGTACAGTCAGGACTGATTAGTTCTATTTAAATCTTTTAACACCTTTGTCAGTAGATCCAATCTCTAAAGGAATAGGGACCCTAGGCTTAATGTTTGCATGTGCAGAAAGGAGGAGGGGGGATGACCATCCTGACCCGTGGGGCACAGTAAGGATACCTCAACAGCCGAGACTATGAAGAAAGGGCCAGGGCTCCAGTGAAGGGGAAGGTAGGAGAGTCCTACAATCAGAATACAGACAGGCCCGGACAAGGGTTTACAACAACAAAAAGCCGGTATGGTGTCACAGGCAGATCTCACCTGCACCAATCAGAGTTTACCTGAGGCTACCTTGGTACAGCCAAATAGAGATTAGTCAGACATAAAGATGAGTTATCTCTGAAGTTATTCTGCAAAATCGTGGGGAAACTTTTAAAAATTTGCTGACATTAAATGTACATGCAAATTTCCAGGTACTTATCTCAGCAGATGGCACCCAATCATCCCCATTAAAGGTTCTTTGGAATGTGAGATGGGGTGTTTGTTTACCAGAAGGTTGTTCAAGAGACACTGTTTCGCGGGTTTCCCTGGGGAGCTGGCATCAAGAGAAAGAGACAGAAATCCAGGACTGTTCTGCTATTATTTTCTCTTCACCAAGATTTCAAGAAATTGTACTGAAAGTGTAGCAAACATTGTTAAAGGGATTTCCATTTTTCATAAGAAAGATAAACATGCAAAAATTGGGACTAATTTAGTGATTGAATTATTAAAGATGAACGTCGAATATCCTGATTTAAAAGAAATTAGACAGAAATTAGATTAGTTTAACTTCCAGTCGAAGACACTTAGTGAGGTAGTTATATATCCCAGTATTTATGCTGTAGCATTGTATCAAATAATAAGATTTTGAAATGTGGTTCAGACATATAAAATACTGCAGATACAAAGGATTAGCATAAAAAATGAAAATGAAAAAGAATAGTTGGTGGTCTCAACAGTATAATCTCATATTTTGAAGATAGCATCAAAATGTGCTTTAGTTTTTTCCCTACAACAATAGTTCAAAAACTTCATCTGCCCCAGAGTCACCTGGGACACAGATTGCTGGGCCCTACTCCTAGAGTTTCTGAGTCCAGAAGTCTGGCATGCAGGCTGATTTTGCATTTCTAACAAGTTCTCTGGTGATGCTAATGCTGTTGCTCTGGGCACCACACTTTGAGAAGCACTGATTTAGAATATGAGTAGATTCCAGCATGTAGAATTTGTTTAAATTTAACAAATTTAAATAGAATTTGTTTAAAATCTTACCATATAAGATTTACAAAGAGGTAAAGAATAAGTAAATAAAGTACTTGACCTACCACCTAACCTAAGAAATTAAACATTACAATACAGTTGAAATTACCTATAAACCTTTCCAGATTCCATTCCTCTTCCAACTTCAAACCTAGGGGTAATCAATATTTTTCATGTTTAATTTTTATTCTTTATGGTTTGCGGAGAACTACTGCAAATCAACAAGAAATGGGAAATCTTAAAAAAAAAAGTAGATGAATAGCCAATTTTCAGAAGAAACTCAAAAGGTCAGCAAATATATGAAGACATGCTCAAACTCAATAATCAGAGGAGACACGGAAGGGGGGAGGAGCAGGATAAGGGTAGGGATTAAGAGGTACAAGCTACTATGTATAAAATAAATGAGCTACAAGGCTATATTGTACAGCTCAGGGAAAATATAGCTATTATTTTATAATAACTTTAAATGAAATATAATCTATAAAAATTTTGAATCTTGAACAACAACAAAGTTGTTCACCTGAAACTCATATAATATTGTAAATCAACTATATTTCAATTTTTTTAAATTTAAAAATTAAAAAAAACATCAAGTTGTACACCTTAAATATACACAATTTTATTTATACCTATTGAGGTATTTTTATTTCATTTAATTATTTTAAAAAATAGGAATCACACATAGATAACGTACAGTGATTGCTTTCTGAATACGTTGAATGGATCCAAACAAAGGTCTTTGTGGGCCCCTCCCTAGAATGCTATTAAAAGAGGTGTGTAAACAAGATAATCCAATCGGGATGAAAGGTTTACCCACTCCTTCGGGAGTATAAGAGGAGTTGAGAGAGGCGTGAGTGATGCATTCGGTGCCCTGAGAGTGAAGCTACAAGAGTGGACCTTTGTTGGGATAACCAAACCTACACCAAGAGAACAGGCTGGAGAGAGGGTGAGTAGACCCATGTGTGAAAGGGGGGAAAGTCGGGCTCCCCAGGCCTTAGAAAGTGTTAACAGTGGTTCTCTCCAAGGATGAGATTTAGAGTATAGATGTGGATAGGGAGTTCGCTTTAAAACATATCTATAGTGTTTGATTTTTAGAACTATGTGTGTGATTTCTTTTCCTATTAAAAAAGTTTCAGTTTGTGGGACTTCCCCAGTGGTCCAGTGGTAAGACCCCGGGCTTCCACTGCAGTGGGTGCAGGTTCCATCCCTGGTGGGGGAACTAAGATCCCACATGCTGGGCAGCATGGCCAAAAATCAACAACAACAAAAATTTCAGGTTATTAAGTAGTAATCTGGATCCTTCATCTCCAGATTACACGTGATAATATTTTTTATAGCCCAAATATCAGGAGAACAAATAGGTCTTTGACATCAGACCTATCCCAGATAATTGGGGGAACTATGGTCACAAAATTTATATTCTGATTATCAAAGGATTATCTAAGTTTGAAACTACGTCCAATAAGAGCTATGTTATGTAATAATGTAAAGTCTGGTCACTGGCAAGTTTAAAAATCAGTATTTTTCATAATTGAAAAAAATCAATCTGGTAATTGAAAGGTGAACCATAATTTATCTTCTTAATAACCTGAAATCATTTTTGCTCTGGGAATCTAGTTATACATACTTGATCATGATTACCTGGGTCTTTTTTTTTTTTTTTTTTGTCTGTGCCCTCGAGGTTTGCGGAATCTTTCCCCAACCAGCACAGAGTCCTAACCACTGGGCCACCAGGGAATTCCCAATCTGGGTCTTTTTTAAGAATGTTGATAGGGTTTTTCTCATATATGAAAGCAATACAAGCCATTGTGGATAATTTGGAAGATACAGAAAAGTATAAAATAAAATGTCCAAAACCTATACCACTTCAGAAATAGCCACTATATGCATCTTGATGTATTCCTTTCCAGACATTTTCTTTGTATGTACCACAAATATTGTTTCAAAATGAGGATTATGTCATATAAAGTTCATTATCCTTAACATTCCTTCATGACCATGATCTCTTTTCAGTGAATATTCTTGGGAAATATGATATAAATAGTTGCATAGAATTCTTCATACAAATTTACCAGATTGTGTTTAACTGGTCCCCAAAGTTCAATGTAGTAAGGAAAAGGTATATCTGAGTATACTGAGTAAATTCAAAAACCATTCTTTTTCTTCAGGGATACTATTGAACTTCAAAGTACAGTAGACCCTTGAACAATGCAGGGGTTAGGGGTGCTGACCCTCCTCACAGCCGAAAATCCACCCATAACTTGTAGTCAGCCCTATGTCCCCACAGTCCCTCTATATCCGCAGTTCCAAATCCAGTTTCAAACAACCTTAGATCATATGGTACTATAGTACTTACTATTTAAAAAATCCACAAATAAGTGGACCCGCACAGTTCAAACCTGCGTTGTTCAAGGGTCAACTCCACATATTTTGCTTAATCAAGTAAGTCCCCAGTAACCGTGTTATAAGACTGAATGGAGCCTTTTGAAGATATCAAAGCTTTACTGTAAAAGGCACTTCTTAGTTACTCAGGTTTGAATAAAATCTGGTAATAGAATGTGTGTGAATGTGGTATGTGAAAACCCAGAGTTTTGGTCCCCATGCTCCATAGTGAAAGCCAAAGATCAGTGTACTTCCTCTTTTATGAATAACCAATTCCATGGGTGGCCTAAAGAGAGAATTCTTATTGGCTAAGACAGGTTAATGAGATTCGGCTTGTAATCCTGTAGTGGTGTAGCTACTTTAGTGCTACAGTGTAGCTAGATCTTCTCTGGCCATTAGCACATATTTCTATCTTCATGCCCCCAACAAAAGCATCTCAGCTAAGGAATGTGTAGTTTACTGGTGATTGATTGACTGCATTATCTCTGATTAGATCAGGGGATAGGAATTCCGGTGTCTTTGTGCATAAGAGCAAGAATTCACACAGGGGTTGTAGGGAAGGGGAAAGAAAGAGGAAATGATGGTATGAACAGCTAAACAAAACTTTTGCTCAGTTTGAGAGTGTAATTGTAATGGGGCGCAATTAAGTTACTTGACTCAGGTTATTTAAAAGGTAATGGTTACAGTTGTTTAAAGCAGAAAATAAGAATAATAGGGCATCAAAGTTAGTGATGTCATATCAGTTGGTATTATTTAAGAAACTTATAAGCACAACTGAAAAATCCCAGTTATCAGTCTAGGAATGTTCATAGACATAGACTATACTTTTTTTGTTTTTTTGGTAATTAAGTGATTTAAATTTTCAAAAAAGCAAAATATTGGAAGCACAAATATTCAGATTAACAGATGGTAGACTCCTCTCAGCAGAGACAATAAAAAAAGACTTTACAATTCTTCTCACCAGAAGTGTATTTAGTTACAATTCAGTCTTGCAGTCTTTTTTTTTTTTTCAAGCACCTTTCATTATAGTAGAATTTTTCTCTATTGTCAAGTTTCTGATCCCTCTGGAAAACTTCAACCAATATGAAAAGCATTCATGTTCTTTTCATCCAATTATCATAATACTGGGAGTATTTGTTTTCAAAACTTGGGACCAGAAATTCTTATTCTCCTTCTTCCTAACTCTAGTCCCTCCTTAGGAAGACTCTACTTTCACTCCCACATTCCAACCCAGGCAGAATTAGGCATCACTTCTCAGGGTTCCCATAGCACCCAGCGGAAAACATCTGTTATACATTTTATCTTGCTGTACCGTAACTGTTTACACAGGGATCACTTTTGAGGACAGCATCTTTTTCACAATTGTATACCACCCACACCCCCATCTCTTAGACCAGTGCCAGTGCATAGTGAATGCTCACAGAAATTTCTCCATCCAAGGAGAAGACTAGTCTTAGAGGCAACATGGACAGTTCTGAGACATAAGGTATGGTTTCTGCACATATTTATCTGTGGCTGACATCAGAACAGAGCCAAGCAAAGCAGCAATTGTTCCAGGTATTCGTAGAAACCTCAAACCTCCATTTCTTGTCATCTTTCCACTCCCAGAACAATTGCTGTTCATTTCTAGTAATAGAAGATTAGGGCTAACTGACCCTCCCTTCTTCAAAGGAGAACATAGTTGGCTCAGCAAAGAAAGTGGGCTCCGTAGAGCGTAGAAGCTCTCCGAGGCTGCCCTGAGACAGGTGGAAGTACAGGTGTGACTCACCATGGCAACCGTCTCCAGCATTAGAGCACTGAATCAGATGTCACAGTAAGACAAGGACCTTGGAAGAGTTCACTGGAAATCAGAGAATTTAAGAATTCGATCTTTTTGTCATGTCATTAAAATATGTTTAGACCTATAGGAAGTAAAATCCTTGAAGCTGTGTCCCCCTCTCTCCTATCTCTTCAGATACCTATTTCTATAAGTGGCATGGGGCCTCAGTTACCAGAAATATTATCACTGCTGCTATAGTTGCTACTGTAATCACAATTCTTGGACCCATGAAGAGTTTTGTGTGCCCCACTGCACTAGAAATAGATGATTTTGCCTTCTTGTGTGACATACTACAAAAGGCATGCTTTCACTCTGCCTAGCTAATGATGAGCTACCTTACAGCAGCAGCTCATGGGAGCTTTTAGCATTCACAGACCCCAACCTGTGAATCAGAATCACCAGAGGTGCCTCTAAAGTTTGGGAGCCACAGCCTCAGAGGAGGTTGGAGCATTTATTTAACCTGTGGATCCTGATTTTATGAGAAGAATGAGTCTGGGAGCAGTTTACAATTTTGACTAGCTTAATTACTAAGTGTGTTTCAACCTCTCCTTATGGAAGATGGGTTAGCCAACTCTCCTCCCAAAGCCTTGTTAAGAGTCGGTAAGAGATGCAATCAGATAATACAAGGGAAATCATTTGGGACTTAAATTACATGGAAATGCAAGTTATGTTCCCGTTAGGAGGACTTCCCCTTGGCTCTGAGATGACTTTGCCACATTCTGTGAGCACTTGATGAGTCACTTATCCTCTCCAGGGCTCTGCTCTCTGAGGTATAATTGGATGATCTTTCAGGCCTTTCCAGTTCCATCTTTACATGGCTCTAAAATTCTCTCATCTTCTTATAGTTGGAAAAACTCCATCCTCCAACACCTTACTGTATTTGCTGCCTCACATCATTCTAACAGCTTCTGAATCTCAGCTACTCAAAAAGGCACACAGATATAGACACTTTACAATATCCTTATACAATAACCATGGCAGACAGAGAGGTTGGGCCGGGTAGATAGAGTGCTTTAAAAAGATAAAATCCCCTTAAAAATGAAAGATTGTTATGTAGAACCAAGGGATCCAAGAATAGAACAATAACTAAGAACCTTGAAGGGACATATTTAATGATTCCATAATCATAAATTGTGTGCATAGATGCAGGATAAAACCCTAAATAGGATGCAACTACCACAAGATGTTTGCCATCCTGAATTAAGCCCTATATGTACAGTAACCACCTGCCAGGATTTTCCCCTCTCAAAAAGGATTTCATTGAAGGAGAACTATTACAAAGATTGTAAAATCTGTTCTTAAATAATTATCATTGATCAGTCAGCACCTTCAGTGTATATGGAGCCAACAGAACACATGCCATACTCTTCTCAATTAAAATTTAATATTAATTAGCATTTCTTTGGTACAATATACAAAACAAAGAAAGGAAAAATTTTCCTTAAATTTTCAAAAAGTTAATCCAGTCTTCAAGTACACATTTTTGCAAATCTAAAAGTTTAATCACACTAATACAACATCTTAAAAATATTATAATAAACTTACTTTAGGTGTGCCATGTTAAGTATTTTCTCAGAGCATGGCTTCTGTCTGCCTTATAGTACACAGAAGGGAGGGTGACACCAGAGGGGAAGTCTAGAATTCTCTGTGCAAAGGCTCTGCCAAAGAGATCAGCATGTCACTATCACTTTAGGTGAATCTGTTCTAGATCAATAATTTATTTCTGAGTCACTGATACTAGTTGTGAGTTCTTCTGTCTTGTTATTTATTTCAAGGAATAAAAGGTAAGATTATTCCTAATAGTAATGTAAAACTGAGTTATTAATACTCTTTTAGGAGAAATGCTCAAATACAGCAACAACAACCAAAAAAGATAGTAAACAATCTGTCTTTGATACTATCCAAGATAAGCCAGCCTGTTATCATGACTTTCTTGATTTCACCTTCTAATCTTTGTCTGCTGCTAGATCCCATTTCTTGGTTCTGTGTCCTACCAAACACCAGCACTGTCCTCCCTAACACCAGCACTGTCCTCTAAACATCCTTAAATAAAGCATGAAACAATAATACCACAAAATATGCTAGTTGCTCATTAAATACCTACTATGTGCCAAGTACTGTGTTAGGCACAGGGAAATTAATAGGACCTGGCCTCTGCCTTGGAAAGCTTCATGGGGTATGAGGGATACGGATGGGTTTACAAAAATGGTTATCATAATGCAATGAATGCTTCATTAGAGGTATGCACAAGAAACTATGGAAGCATGGGGAATGGAGTACCTAATTGATGTAGTGGCCAGGAAAGCTTCATAAGAGAATTAATTGTAGAGTTTTAGGGGAAGTAGAAAGAGAACTTTCTAGGTAAAAGGAATTGCAGACAATAGAGGTCTGAGAAAACATGGCAAATATTTTGGAAACCACAAGTGGTTTCAAAGACTAGAAGAGTAACAGTAGTGCAGGAAGTAGGGCTGGGAAGGCAAAGGCATAATTTGGAGGGTCTTAAATGTCTTGCTAATTTGGACTTTCTAAAAGTTAATAGAGGGCCACTGGAGGATTTTAAGTAGGAGAATGACAAGATCAGATTTGCATTTTTTTTAAAGACACTGAATTTTTTAACAATACAGGATGGATTAGATGGAGACAAGACTAGAAGTCATTGAATCAAGCTATTTCAGTACAACTTAGTAAATATTGTTAAAGGGATGAATGAAGGAATGAAAGAAGGGGGAACAGATGAAGGAAGGAAGGAAGACTGACAGTAAAAAAGTGGAGGCATAGGGACACTTCCTGAGATTTTTAATAGATAGACTCAACAGAAATTGGCAGCCAATCAGACAGAAGAGAAGAGAAGGGAGTATGCTAGTATGGCTGCCAGGTTTCTGGCTGGGGCATCTGAGGGCCAGAGATGGGAGTCACTGGTATCAGGACAACAAAAAGATGAACTGGTCTAATGGGGAAGGGAGGAGATTATTGGCTCAGCTTTGACCATGTGGTATGAGGTACTTGGAGTTTATACCATGGAAATATATATTCTGGAACTCAGGTGAGAAGTCTTTACTGGAAGCACAGGGAATGTTAGGAAGTTGAAACCAAAGAAATCTTCTAAACAACTCTGAGACTGTATAGTGTAAGAGTATAACAGAGAAGAAATAAGAAATATCCTTAAAAATACCAACAACTGGAGGACAGGAAGAGAGAGGGAGACAAGCCAGGAGCTCCCAGAGGGGTAGACGAAACAAGAGAGTTTCAAGAAGGAAATAAAAAACGAGTTTCCTCGTCTGCCAAGTAGGTTGTCAGATAATGCTCATAAAGCGTTTATCACAAAGCCTGCCCATGGAGCAGGATGATGGGCTTTGGATAGGACATATCCAAGGCAGTAAGACTCTATGGCAGTATGGAGGATAGATGATTTTGCTCCACTTTCTTCCCTTTCTCATTGGAAAGAACACTGGAGAGAGGAGTCATTGCTCATTGATATTCATGATGTCCATTAGTGGGGAATTAACTAGTTCAATTTCATCAAAACCAATTCATCTTTATAAATAACATGCTCATGAAGAAAAATATTCTGTAACTATAAATACTCCTGTTGGAAAATTTTAAATCCATTTAAAATCAATTAAAAGGATCATGATGACACTTGTAGACAGCAGGGACTTATATGGAGTCATTTTGGGAAGCTGTAGTGCATAAGACTATTCGACAGAGTTCCATTTCCACCATTACTTGTAAAAACAGTGAATTTACTTTACACAATGAACACTACATATAAGGAGAAGGGCTTAAATAGCAGTAAAAAGCAATTTGGATTTAAATTGGATTTCCCAAAGGCTATAAAACAGTCTATAAGTTTGTTGTCAACCCACTTTTCCTGGCTGTCATCTGATGCTATAAACAACATTTTCAGTTTCCTTTTTAACTCTGTGGAAGTGTGCTACAGTAACTCTAAATTGTCCTGACGGGCGCACACCAATATATCAACAAAAGCATGTTCATATATTTGTAAAACCACAACCATAGTTCTTATTTAAAGTTATCAAAGGAAGCTGAGAAACCATATGAATTGTTTCTTTCCTCCTGATGACAGCAACCCAGGATGGACAGACTAGGAATAATTAATATTGTAAAAGATCATGGAGTGGCCTCATGCATGAAAGACTAAAGGAAGGTACCTGTAGCAATTCTTTTCATAATGTAACTGATCGATTTCCATAGTTTTCAGCAGTATTTCTTAATAAAAATGAATTACGTGAAAATGAAATTTTTCAAAACGTAAAAATATAAGCCTAATTTATAAATTTAATTCAATAAACATAAAGTTACCCTATCAAATTGCTATAAAAGTTCTGAAAGTCCTGCTCTCAATCTCTATACTTATCTCTTCTCAGACCAGCAACAGTTTGTAGGTTGGTTTGTACAAGCTCACAGCCTAAATCTGAGTACTACTGGCCTAGAGAACAACTTCTCTTGAAATATTCATGAGAATGAGAAGGGAGGATGGAGTTTCAGTAATTTACTACATAATCATATTTTGTGATTCACTTTTACTAAACTCATAGAAGATGACATATAGGCCAGAATGCGAGAACAACCAGCATGTTCACTGTACACAGATTCAGTGCCTCTTCCCTAGGCAGTGCTGGACAAACACTGACAACCCTTAGATCTTTAGGCTTTACTGTTCTATGTACCTCTCATCATCTTCCTTCAGTTCTCATAATCTTCCTCCACACAGCTATAATAAAATTGATTTAATTTCCACTTACAATCACATTCCAGTTCACCTTCTCTTAGGTGATACCAAAGTTACCTTGACTCAAGTTTTAGATGTTTCCAAATGTTAGTCACACATTTTTAGGCAATCTTTTGATTTATAACCACAGATATGGTATGTAAACACCCTCATTGTGGCAGAGTTTCTGGCTTAATTCTCTGAAGACAATTTTTTAGAGCAAAAAAGAAAATGGAAAAAGGAGATTTCCTTTCATTTAAAGTTCTCAGGGATCTTGAGAACTCGGGCATTACATTCCTACATGTGATGGCAAATAGATCCACCTTAAAAGTAAATTATAATGGGATTAATCCTCTGGAAACATGGACTCAGAACAGGATGGTTGTGGTGTTCTGACAGCTGGAGTGAGGTTAGGGTAACCTGGCGCCACCATCTCTTTTGCAGAGATTATAAGAAGGCCACAGACCTATCAGAACAACCTCTTCTGGGACAAATTCTAACTCCCAACTTAAATCTGCCACACAAATACCCCTCCCTCTACTTCTAAACAGTCATCATACAATTAAATGTTTCAAATATCTTCCATGTAAATAACATTCCAGACATTCATTTTCTGAAAATATTACCTGAAATTCTGAAAATATTAGGAATATGGGATATGACTTAAATCCTCCAAGTGCTCATTTGGTATTCCCAATAACAAGGGTAGCAGTTTTGGAAAGAAACTAGAAAATATAGGAATTTGTAAAGAAAAAAATCATTCATCACATCACCCAATGACACCCACAAAGCACTTAAATGTCACTTATAACACTGTTGACATTCACGTTTATTTCTAAGTTCAAGAAAAAACTGCAAATGTGTTTAGCACAGATTGGAAGACAACAAGAGCATAATAAATTTTAGCTTTTCATTCTAATATAGTTACCAGGACTTTGATTGTTCTATGAAAACTTAAAATATACAACTGTTAGGCATTCCCATTGCTCTATATTCTTGAAATCCTCAGAAACACTGCCTTTCTCCAAGCATAATTTGAGGACCTTTGTTTCTTTTATGCTTCTGGTTTGCCACTTACAAACATATTGCTGATGAAAATGGTCATGTGAATTATGAAACTTCATGTCAGTTTGCTTATAATATTCAGCACCATAGCATAAAATAGGCTTATAATAATGGCCTTCTATCTTTGTCTGGACACGGACAACAATTCTGGGAAGCTGTAGGCCATGTTGTGATTCACGTCTTCTCAATTCTATTTCTACGTCTCTGATCTATTCGCTTCTCTCCATTTCCACTGTCTCGTCACATCAGCACTGTCACTGTCCACCATTTAGCAAGGCAGGAAACCTCAAGTCTTTCACCGCATCATGCCAACTCCACTCTGTGGCTCCCTCCAATCCATTCTCCACAGAAAAGGAAAAATGATTTTCTTAAAACATCTATTTCCTGTTAGGCAGCTGTTGCTCATTGCCCTTAAAATAAAATCCAAATACTTACCATGGCCTACGAGGTCGCTGAATTATCCAGCCCCTGCCAGATGTGCAGGCTGACTCCTGCCTCTGTTCCCTTTTCTTATTTTGCTGCAGCCCCTCAAGTCTTTCATCTCCTTGAGCACAGCCAAACTCTTCCCACCTTGGGTATTGGTACTGTCATTTCCTCCACCAAGAACCTCTCTCCTCTCCTCCTCCTCCTTCTGTGATAAATTCTTGTCCTTTAGGTCTGGGTTTCCTGGGAGACACTGCCCCTCGACTTCCCTGTCTGAAGTAACTACCCCAGCTATTCTGTTTACCGCCTTCATAGCACACATTACAACTTATATATTCTTTGCTTAGTTACTTTTTATTTTCCCTTTCCTCATCTGTATATAAATTCCACTGGAGGTAGAAACAATGTTTATGCTGTTTATCATAAGATAGCAGAGGGCCTGGCATAGGCTAGGCATTTAACAAGTGTTGAGGAGAGAGGGAGGATGGATAGCCGAAGCTATGGGGGTAAGTGAAAACCTCAGGGTGCATGCAGAGCAGGGCCAGGCAGCCCTAGAACAAACAAAACCCCAGTGAACACCATTGTTAAAGGGATTGAGAAAAAACTAAGAGGAGCCTGCAAATAAATCTTAGGAAGACTGGGAAGAGGATGCCTATAAGGATTTCTGGAGGAACAGTAACCTGGTCATATCCAGACAAATATTGATTATCTACTATATTAACATGTCAAAGGACTCCAGAAATACATGATATGAGAACTACCTTAAGTAGAAGAAATTCTGAAATGCTTCTACACTTTTTTCTTATTCAGTATCTTCTGGTGATGAAATAAGCGATAGAAATACACTAAGATAGCAATCTTTACTGAACATGTCCTGTTAAAAAACAAATTTGTGATACAGTAGGGAAGAGACATGACTACTGAAGCTTTCTGTTAAATAAATATTATGCTTGGCAGAACCTGTTCAAGAGCACTCCTCCTTATGTAAGGCTGACCCTAGTAAGGCTGCTTGGGTCAGTGTCTGTCTGGATTCTGCAGCCTAAATGCCAACTCTGTAAATTAAACCTGTCAAGTGACAGCTTGGCCATAGCATGCATAACAAACCTTTGACATTTATTGATACTCCATTCCCTTTCTCTGGCCAGATTAAGTTCTTTCCTAAGCTATTTTTGCCTCGCTTCAGACTGCGGCATAATTCAACATGTTCCTAACAATTTCATGGAGACTGTGGCCCTCCTGATTTCCAATTCCCAAATGATTTTTATTCAGACTTTAGAACAGCAAAAGAAAGTTTTCCTAGTTCACTAAAAATAAGAATTTTCTGAAACTAGATTCCTCCAGGTACCTGTACGTGAATCAGTCATCAAAATGGCATGCTATGCCGATGCGGGGGACGCGGGTTCGTGCCCCGGTCCGGGAAGATCCCACATGCCGCGGAGCGGCTGGGCCTGTGAGCCGTGGCCGCTGAGCCTGCGCATCCGGAGCCTGTGCTCCGCAACGGGAGAGGCCACAGCTGTGGGAGGCCCGCGTAACGCAAAAAAAAAAAAAAAAAAAAAGGCATGCTATGAAAATGCTATGAAGTATTAGAGGTTTATAATAAGTCCTTTACTCAGCATCCCAAGGAAACAGTTCCTACCAGTATGCAAATAGAAATATTCTTTTGACGAATCTGTCACATCATAATACGCACGCTGAACCTCCACAGAAGTAAATACTCAACTATATTCAGTGTCAGGGTTTCTAACGTGAAAACACAGTTTCATGTGACTTGAAGACTTACCCAAGCAATTTTTGGGTTTGTATTCAAGTTGATTAAACTTAGACATGAAAAGTAAACGGACAGAAAATGGACATAACAGAGATTTACTAAAGAGCATTAATTCTTAAAATAGTTTTTAAAAGGTTTTTTGAAAACTGCCTTAAGTCAGTTTTACAGAGAAAGATTACCTCTAATGATTGGGTTTGAATGACTTAATGTTTATCTCTGATCCAACAGGATTCTTTTATCCAAAGATATTTACATCTTTAGCACCCACCGGGTAGGTGACTTGACAGTTTCTATGTCTGACTGAGTCAAAACACAATAGCCCAAGTACAGGTACTGATTGGCCTACGGACTTTGACTGGCTTGTGACAAGCTTAATTGCTTGTTGGAGATTTCTGTGTCTAAAATTCACATAGAAATGGAGATGTAGCACTGTTGTTTGATTTTTATTATTCATCAAAAGGATGAATTGCTATCCTTATCCCAAGAAAAAATAATTGTACTTACCTATGGGAACAGATGTTACGAGACTTACTGTGGTGATCATTTGTGAAACACACAAATGTCGAATCATTATGTCAGACACCTGAAGCTAATATAATGTAATATGTCAATTATATACCTCAGTTAAAAAGTAATAAATATACAAAAATATGTGGCTATTAAAAAAATACGATAAAACTTTAAATCAGTAACTTAGGGAAAGAAAACTAAGCCATTTTTTAACATAGAGCATGCTTTAGTTTTAAACAACATTCACGCACTTGAAAATTATATGTTCACAGAAATTTAAGTATACTCTCCATTTTAAACATTTTTTAAAAATTTTATTTTTGGCTGCATTGGGTCTTTGTTGCTGCGTGCAGGCTTTCTCTAGTTGAGGCGAGCAGGGGCTACTCTTCATTGCAGTGTGCGGGCTCTAGGCGGGCGGGCTTCAGTAGTTGTGGCACGTGGGCTCAGTAGCTGTGGCACACAGTCTCAGTAGTTGTGGCACACGGGCTTAGTTGCTCCGCGGCATGTGGGATCTTCCCGGACCAGGGCTTGGACCCGTGTCCCCTGCATTGGCAGGCGGATTCTCAACCACTGCGCCACCAGGGAAGCCCTCCATTTTAAACTTTTTTTTAACAAATCACACAAGAAGGTTCGTTTTAGATATAAAATAGGCTGCTATATAACAGCAAAAGGAAAATAGACTGTTACAATGTTGATAGTAGCCATGGTTGTATCCCTGAGTTTTCAGGACACTTTTTACGTTTGGGGCTATACTGCCCTTAAGATCACCCTCCCCACTAGTATCCAGACAGCCACTGGGGTGTTTGCCTCTATTTAGTACACCTGGCACATCATTATACCTTGCAATCTAGTATTTCTTTTCTGGGTTGTTATTGTCACATTTGATCTTTCTGTCACTGCAATGGTAATACTCTTGCTTTATTAAAATTGTTTTTATCAGACTTCCTCATGGTCTCAACCTACCCTTCATGGCCCTAATAAGTCTGAGAAGATAGAAAGGGTTGAAATCCTCCATTCCTCTTACATGTCTGGTATAAGTGGAATCATTCAATGTTTACTAGATCTGCCATCCTATAAAGAGTTCTCTGCTCTTCATCATCAGTTTTTGCTGACTTGTAGTCTCCTGCAGTGCTTCATCTTCCGTAAGGATTTTCCTCATAATTCTCTTACAGTCTCCTTTACCTCCCAACTGTTGGCTTTTGAATTTTGAATATGCTAATGAAAAGTCCTGCCTACCATGATGAACTCAAGGACACGTGTTTTGCTGAGAAAAGTTAACTGCTATCTGGGCATTTTGTTTAGCTGGAAAAGAAGTCTTCCATCTTAGGGCTTCTTTCTGGAGCATTGCCTTTTCAGAAGTGTTTCCTTACTTCTGGATGTCTGGACCACTATTTGCAAGCTTGTTGACTCAGTCTGAACCCTCTGCTTCAACAAGTTCGGGCGCTGATGCTCCAAGTGCAGATCTATAGAGGTTAGTGAGTCCTCTGACCCCAGGAGCCTCCTAACCAGTGACGGGATGGACCACTGTTTTCTTAAAACTTAAAAAAAAAAAGCTTAAAACTATTGGGCTCCACAGGGCACACACGCTCAGCAGTGAACCACAATACCACATGACACACATATAAACACGGCAGCTGCCGGAGCCGCAGGCCCATGACAATAGCAAAAGTTCTATCTAGTTTTTCATCCTTGACTGTCTTTTCCAAGTAGAGCAAGGTGGTACCTCATCTGAGAGGCTAAGACCCGCCCCCTCCCACTCCCCCCCCCCCCCGCCCAAGCTGATTGGTCCACTTGGGAGTTTGAGCCCAGCTTTCAGAGCTTGATGAGCAACAGCTCACCGGATATTTCATGTCAGCACTGCCTGTGACCATTACGGGATCTGGCTCACAAGACTCACAACTTGTATCTCAAGTTCTACAAGAACACTGGCTAATACTGATTTGGCTCTGCTTAGCTGAACTTATATCTCGTCCCACCAAACTCATTTTTTGAAAAGCTTTCACTCTTCCAACTAGCATCTCTGTGCTGACAAACTTTTGGCATGAGAGCAGCTGACTGAACACGGGTTTTTTTAAACTACACTATTGTAGATGTGGGTCAAGCATTTTATTTATTATGGTGTTAACTGTTCCCATGATACGTCGCCAAAATGTCCTCCCAATGGGCCGTTAAATATTTTGTCAACAGCCTTTTGCCATATCAAAGTTTTAAACTTTTATGTAATGAAGGGGCATCGTATATTTCTCAAGCTCTTTAGTTTTCCTTGACTTAGATGGATTCAAGAGTTTCCAAGGCAAGCAATTTCCTTAAGATGAAGGTGATTTGACTTTTATTCCCATAAAAGCCTGCCTGACCCAACTCTTCTTTGAAAGCGCTCACTTTGTTTACAGAGTATGACGTTTATAAAGAAGTTGAATAACTATGCAAGCACAGTCTCTAAGCAGAAGTTCTAATAAATCCTAAGATGCTGCAGTACACTGACCAAGGAAACAACGGGATCCCTAAAGCCCTCTCCAACCTATGCTCAGTGAAAACAGCAAATAAAAGGCCTCAGTGTTAGTAGAAAGCAGAGTTCTTCAGAGCAGGTAAAACTCCTGTTTACTCCTTCCAGAGAGAAGAGAGTTTTCCGACTAGAAATGACAGAGTTGCCCTTGTGTAACACAGAACAATCGTGATAAGCTTTACTTGTTAAGTGCCTAAATTACCAAAGACAGTGGGGCGGTTCCGAAAAGGAACAAAAAGGAAAAGCTCCAGCTTGGACGCAAAGAGTTCCATCGGTCCTTGACCAAGTCGAAGTCTCTTACAATGTTTAAAACGCTGCCTAACCTTCCCTCACCCGTGGCAACGCATCCAGGGAGCCGCAGCACAGAGGATGCGTGGGAGTCGGCAATGCCACGCTTGAGCCTGCCGCAGCTGCCCGCGTGCGGAGCACGAAGGCGTGCCTAAGAGAGCCCGCGGGCGGCAGAGCGCTCCCGCCTTCCGCTGGATGGTCGCCGAAATACGACCTCCCCGCTCGAATGTGCCCGCACCTGCGCTCGCGCGGTCCGAGCCCGGGGGCCCAGGCACCCCAGGGGTCGTCGCCCGGCAGCCGTAGGGCCACAGAAACATTTGACGACGGGGATTGCAAGTCGCAGGTGCCACGGGAAACCGCAGGCAAAGCCGACTGCGGTCTGACCTACGGCAGAAGGAAGCAGGGCCGGGACTGAGACCCGGTTCCGGCCCCGAGGGGACTGCGCTTTCAGGCGAGGTCAACTGCAGGCCTCTCCTGGTGACGAGAGCGCACGCACTCGTCGGGGGGTTTTAAGGAGAAAGGGCGGCACCTCCTCCCTCTCCCGGCCTTCCCCCTCCCCTCCGTGTCCCTCCTCCGCCACTTCCCGCCCCCGCCGGGTGGCGCTCCGACTGCAGCGCGGCGCCATTCGTCAACCGGTTCACACCGGCAGCCGCCGCCGCTCCGTGACGTCCGCGGGGCGGGCCTCCGCCACCGCTCGTCGGCGCGCGACCTGGGGCCCGGCTGCGATTGGTGGCCGGGGGGCACGCACGTCAGGCGCGCTATAAATGGGAGGGCTTGTGACGCAAGGGCGCCTCGGCGCGCGTATTGGCCCCCTGGACTGCGGGCCGGTGAGGCTGCGCGCCCTTCTCGGAGCCGCTCGCTACAGACCGAGTCCGGTTCCCCCGCCGCCGTCACCGTCGCCGCAGCCCGCGAAGCCGCCTCCGCCGCCTCCGCCCCGCGACGACCGCCGCCGCCCCTGCCCTGCCGCCGCCGCCTCGGGACCGGCTGTATGATTAGGCCACAATCTTCAATGAGTAGACATATTCCTGTGAGTACCCGCGCCCCGCGCCGCCGTCTTTGTTCGGAGCCCGGCGCCCGCCCGCGTCCCGGCCCGAGTCCCGGTGGTCCTGGCGGCGGGCGGGTACCGGGGGCCGAGCCCGGGGCGCTGGGCTGGGCGCCCCGGCGGCGCGGTGGCCCAGAAGCCGCTTTGTGGCCGCTTCTTCCTCTGGGCGTATTGCGGGCCCGGCCGGCGCCCCGAGGCCCCTTTGTTTGCCGCGGGGCCCTGGGATCGGGGACGTGGCCCGGGTGGGGCGCGGGCTGCGCGTCACTGCGGCGGGCGCGCCCCCAGCCCCGGCGGGCGGGCGGGAGAGGCGGCTGCGCGCGGGCTGGGCAGGGTTCTCCGGCGCGGAGCCGGCGGGACTGGGCCTGTGGGCTACCGTGCGCTCCGCGCCCGGGACCGGCGCTCGGACAAAATGGCCTCGGCGCCGCACTGAAGGCGCGGCGCGAACCCGTGACCCGGGCCGGCGCGGCCTCGCCAGGTAAGCCGGCCGCCGCGGGGGGCGCGCCCCGCCCCGGGCCGCGGGAGCGAGTCCAGGCTTGTCCTGCGCCGGGGCGGGCTGGGCCGGCGGCGTCTTGCGATCGCGGGCTCTTGGGCTGTGCCTGAGTGTCCCCTGGCGCGCCGTGTGCTTGCCTTCTGTTGGCTTGTGGCGCCGTGGCGAGCCACACCCACGGCTGTGAGTCTGAGCTTGTGCCCGTGGAACCCGCTACCGTTCCCAGTGTGTGAGGTTGTTGCGCTGTTTCTGGCACCGTGGGCTTGCTTGGGATCCAGATTGTGAGCCAGTGCTTCCTGGTACTCTCTCTCTCTCTCTCTCTCTCTTTTTCTTTCTTATTTTTGGCCTCACCGAGCCACTTTTGTGGGATCTTAGTTCCCTGAGCAGGCATCGAACCTGGGCTTTGGGCACTGGGAGCGAGGAGTTCTAACCCCGGACGGCCAGGGAAGTCCCATCTTGTTACTCTTTTCGTATAAATTTTGTTTGATGGCAGTAGAAAAGTTGGAGACCAGGAAACCAGATCATCCCCAGGAGTGAGCAGTATGTTTTTTTACACATGCTTTATTCCGGGTGTGTTATCTAAAGCACAAGTAGATGTGGAACAGACTCGCCAACGAACCGTTGGACACAACAGAGATTTGTTGCTCGGACTCTGCAGTAGGACAGATCGGCTTAGGCTTCTGCACAGAAATTGGTCCCCCATGCCCCGTGTGTATTATTGCGGTTATATGCAGTGGGAGGGGAAAAATTTCTTGGTATTTCCAGACTTCCTATCATGGATAGTTTTTCCTGGGGCAGAGAAGTGGGGAATAGGGGAGTGTCTCGGGCAGAAGAGAAAGATGTTAGGTATTAGTGGTCATTTCTGCGCTTGTGGAAATCCACCGTTCGTCTGTCCGTCGTCGTCCCGTACCCGTCCCCCACCCCCACCCCGCCAGCCACTGGGTGCCTCCACTCAGTAAAAACAACCAGGTCACCAAAAGACTTATTTCTGTATTGCTTTCTGTGCTTTCTCATGAAACCGCTTGTTTGAAAGGGGTGGATATGGCCAAAGTCAGCTATAACAGGAACTTCAGCTGTTCAGTATGGAAGTCGGTGGTGTGCAATGCTGTCTCTTCAGAAATCGGCTTTCAGTTGAAAAAAGGTAGTACCGGAAATCAGAATACTGAGATAAAAGCCCTTGACCTTAACAGCTTTGCAGATCACTTTAATTCATTGTCATTGGAAAGGTGCCAGAATACACTTTTTATTCTAAGGAATTAGTGTGTAAGATTTGAAGGGAAAGTAGAATTGAAATTATTTCCAGTTACTGCCGTCACACTGTTAACAGAACAAAGTCCTCAGTGGCCGTTTAATCACTAATTTTCTTAGCCCAGCTCACAAGTCGATGAAGTAACATCTGAGGGTGGGTTTGAACAAATTTGGATTAATGAAAGTTACCTTCCTTATGGGACACCTATTAAGACATGATTCGTGAGGCTAGTTCCTTTATTTTTCACAGAAAAATGAACTGGGTTTTTGACTTAATGTTTTCTGTGATTGGCTAGATCTTCATATGAATTACTGTTCAAAACTTAGCAGCGTTCTTTTAGAAACTATAACTAGTGTGGGACTCAGTGAAAATGAGATGAGATAGTTTGAATGTAGTTTTAAGCCTTTTTTAATGCTTAAGTTTAAACTTAAGCATAGTAAACTAAGAGAATCTTTTGATTACAAAAGATTTTATTTGGTAATTTATCCATGAGAATACCTGTGAAGAGTTTGGGG
Source organism: Mesoplodon densirostris (assembly GCF_025265405.1). Lineage (NCBI taxonomy): Eukaryota > Metazoa > Chordata > Mammalia > Artiodactyla > Ziphiidae > Mesoplodon > Mesoplodon densirostris. The sequence continues at coordinate 73,315,621 of NC_082672.1, forward strand.
CAGTGGCTGGCTCTCAGTGCTCTTGTTGACCTGCTGTTAATTTTTTCTTTTTTTTTTTTTAGTCCTCTGTTTGCTCCCAACCACACAAGCTCTTTGTAAACTACTTGGAAGAAGACTAACATCAACATCAATGTTTTCCGTGTATATATTATGAAAATACCCTGTGAATATTCATGTATTTGATACTAACATAAAATTGATTTAGATCTTTAAGGGGAACTTGGGGAAAGTCTAATTGGTGGTAGCAGTTACCTTGCTTTTGAGACCCGTAAAAGAAATGTAAGGTAATTTACACCATCCCACCACCACCTCTCTCTACTTTTTCTTTCAATTAGATTTCAGTTTAAGACAGGATAACTGAAATTTCGGTTTTAAAATACAAGACTATTACAATTATGAACGTCTTTTTTATAGTTATAAATAGGAGTTCTGTGTATATGTGTAAGTGTGTGTGTGTGTGTGCGCGCGCACGTGCACACATGAACTTATGTTTCACGTAAGTTGAAAACTTGATTTCAAATTGATTAACTCCCAGAGACTCAGATGAGATATATCTGTTAAAGGGGAATGAAAATTTAATAGGTTGTTAAGAATCAAATGAAATAGTATATATGGGAGCATCTTGAAAACCAGTTTCGTTTTTTTTTAAGAATATATTGACTAATATATTGAAGTTTTGTAATACATAAAAACATTTTGGTAGTTGGAAAAATCAGTGTAGAAAGTTGTACATAATAATTTAGAAGAATGTAAAGCAAGTAGCCAGGTTTTAAAAGGAGTAATTAATAGAAGAATGTATGTAAGGGATATTCACCAAATGTAACAATGATGCGAGGGGTATTAAAGTAATCCTTGCTTATTGATTTAATCTGTAATCACCCTTGTATTTTTGTGGTTCAAGTAAAAGTTTAAAAGGTGGCTTTGGCCCAGATTTGGAAAGATCGTTGTGCACTTAAACACCGTCAAAGCATAACATGTTCCTTTTGAATTGAAAACAACTTTTTTTCTCTCTTTCTTTTAAACAGCAGTTCTGTGGTGTTCTTGGTCACACATTTATGGAGTTTCTGAAGGGCAGTGGAGATTACTGCCAGGCACAGCACGACCTCTATGCAGACAAGTGAACTGTAGAAATTCATTACTACTCCACCAAGAAGCCCCCATAAGAGTGGTGAACCTGGACACAGAAGTGTTGAATTGAAATCCACAGAGCATTCTTTACAAGAGTTCTGACCTGGATGGGGTAAACCTCAGTGCACTTCCTTTCTCTTGCCTCAGTATTACTGGATTGAAGAATTGCTGCTTCTTGTCAGGAGGTTCATTTCATTTCCCATTACTCCCAACTTCATACTCAAAAGCACTGAGAATTTCAAGTGGAGTATATTGAAGTAGACTCAGTTTCTTTGCGTCATTTCTGTATTCAGTCTTTTAAATTCTTTCATAACCCTACTGAGTGTTTTTTAACTAAATTAACATGGCTCGAATGAACCGCCCAGCTCCTGTGGAAATCACTTACAAGAACATGAGATTTCTTATTACACACAATCCAACTAATGCGACCTTAAACAAATTTATAGAGGTGAGTTTTGATGCTTTTTAATGTCTTAAACTGATTGTAGTTCAATAGTGGAGCCTTTTATGTAACAAAATAAAATATTTTGGAAATTGTGAGGTGCTATGACTACAGTTCCAGCTCTCAGAAATACCAGTGTCTTTACGTTAGAGGTGAATTATTTTATACATTTTGAGGAGAACATGTACTTGGGTTAGTTTAGATTTATCAGTTAATATCTAGTTCTTCATGCCTCACAGTTTGCTTGATTTAAATGTATATGTGGACAGTATAACAGTATTACTCTTATCTTACTAGAAGTTTGTTGGAGGGAGGCTCCGCGGGTTTTTCACATATTTGCTTATTAGCATAATGCCTGATACTATAAACCAGGATTAGTTTATGTCTTGGCCCCCTTTTGATGCTTAGAATGCAATTATCAGCTACTGATCTACTAATTCTATTTCTGGAAGGATTGTAATGCTGAATAATTTATTTGGATGCATACACATTTTATTTTATAAATATCTATATAATCAGAAACAACAAATAGGCCTTCCAGATCATAGAAATACTTTTATCTTTGATTGTCGTCTATATGTTTTAAATGCCAGAAGAATTATAATTAATAATAATGCATTATGAGTCTTAAAGCCTCTAGTCTTAAATGGTGTGGGGTGTTTACACTGCATTTTTGAGATTTTACTCTCTGAACATACTTTTAAGGCTCTATACACTATACACTGTGCACTGCAAATGAGCAAAAGTTTAAAGAGTTAATATAAGTCAAGTCAGATTACTTATCGTCATGAGTGATTCCTTTGTTCCTCAGTTGCTTCTCATCCTCTTTTTTTAGCGCTTCATCTAGCCAAGGTTACCTTGACTATAAACAACTTCAGTATGTGAAGGGCCTTGGGATTTTTTTTAACATAAAATTTATTAAAAATATGTGATGTTTAACAATTCCCTTTCCTTTTAATGCTATTTTAGTATTGTCACTTAAAACAAGACTTGTGACAATAAGACTTAACAAGACCATGTTAAACATACATGATTTTCTGTTAACCTGTTAGAGAGGTGATCAAAATGACAAATGGTGAGCAAGAGTGACGTGGTTATGAAGACTTCATATGCTTTTTTACATATGTTTTATCCAGGAACTTAAGAAGTACGGAGTTACCACAGTAGTAAGAGTATGTGAAGCAACGTACGACACTAGTCTTGTGGAGAAAGAAGGCATCCATGTTCTCGTAAGTGTTTAATGGTTCCCATGTGTTCACAGTGCTGTGCTGCCGAAGTTTATTCAGATAAACCACTGGCTTCAGAAAGCTTAATTGTTTCAGTTGTTGCAAAAGTATACACTGTCTTAAGGTCCAAATAAAGGTGAAAGTTGAGCAGAGGTTTGAAGCAATAAAAGATCTTTATAAAGACTCAGCATGTATTTGCATTTCATTGACAGTGGGGTTTCATAAAACACTTGTTTAAACGTTAAAAGAAAATGCTTCTGGTAACATTTGGGTGTTAGAGTTTTAGAATTATTATACCAATTACATTAAAAGTCTAAAACTTGTATTCTTTTGACTTAGGATTGGCCTTTTGATGATGGCGCACCACCATCTAACCAGATTGTTGATGATTGGTTAAGTCTTGTGAAAATTAAGTTTCGTGAAGACCCTGGTTGTTGTATTGCCGTTCATTGTGTTGCAGGCCTTGGGAGGTAAGAGAATTTCTTAAACCCATATAATGATACTGGTCTTCATTCTAGTTAAAGCTTGGTTTTGACTCCCGTAAAGACGCGGTTGTCAGTTTGTGAATCAATTTGCTTTGTTAGGTTACTTACTGAGTTATATTTAAAAGTAGGTGAGTGTAGCAGTAATGTGTTCCAGTACATTTGGAACTGACAGATGCTATCCCTGAAATTTATACTTGCCTATGTGGGCGGAATACTTAATTGTGTGTTCTAGGTTGTATCCGTAGTATTGGGAATCACTGTCCAAGCTCATTGGAAAAAGGATCATGAATTGTCTCTAAGGTGTTTTTGCACTGCATATGGTGAGTTTGTGGCAGGGTTCTTGGTCCTGGAGAATCCTGATTCAGTAGGAAGTCATTACACAGCAGTGCCAAAATATACGTGTCCGTAGTTGTAAATTGCTACCACCACCCTCGTCCCCCACTGCTCAGACCATGGCCCTGGGGAGGCTGGCGTGAAACTTATGTCACAATCTCATTGATAATAAAACAAAGAGAGCAGTTTTTTCCAGAAGATCTTTAAGTGGAAAGTATTTTTCACTGCTTGGAATTTAGAAAATATTGTCCACATGTGTCACAATTTACCCTCTCCCTTAAATTTTTTCAAGACTGCTCTCCAGTGATACAGGTCTTAATTTCTAGGCTTATTTGTATTAGTTAAGGACATAGTTGTCTTTTTGGTTATAGATTAAAAACCTGGGTTTGATATGAAAATACTGATACTTTATTAATTTAATTTTTAACATAAAGTCCAACATTTTCCATAGGTATTAACATAGGAAGTGCAGTAAATAATAGTGCTTTCGGATTGGGGAATGTTGAATTGGGGAGTATTGAATTTTCCAGGATTTGACTTTGAAAAATAATTTACTATAATTCTTACCTTACCAGAGCTCCAGTGCTTGTCGCCCTAGCATTAATTGAAGGTGGAATGAAATACGAAGATGCAGTACAGTTCATCAGACAGTATGTATTTAATACGTTCTTTCCGTTTGCACTTTTTATTTCCTCGTTGAATGGTAACGAATTTAAATATATTACTAGGAAAGCAATTTCTTTCCAAGAGCCGATCTGACCATTTTGTTCATTTTTAAGATAGTATTACCACCAGGGAATATCTTACTTGTTTGCATTCCATGTAGATATTCATTACAAAGATTCTAATCCAGTAATAATTCTGTAAATTATTGTTTTAAAATTCTTGATTGAATATGTTGCTTGTTTATCTGTCCTTTTATTGAAGTATAGTTAGTTAAAATGCACAGATATCAAAGGTAGATGAATGGATGGTAACAGCCAAATAAAATAACCACTCAGTGCAATACACAGAATATTTTGATCATTTCAGGAAGTGCCCTCATGCTGTTTGTAGTCATCTTGCCAGCCACCAGGGGCAATCTCTTTTTGACTCATATTACAATAAGTTAGTTTTGCCTTTTCTTGGACTTTATATAAATGAATTTCTAAGTTTGGACTATTTTATAACTACCTCTCAAAAAGACTTAGAAAATTAACTTTTTACGGCCCTTTTCCCATTTACACATGGATGCTGATCCATATTTCTACATTAAGTCACAATGTAATAATCAAAAAATAAATTGCTATAAGAAAGGTGATGATTGCCTCCTATAGAACAGTAAATGTTAATTATAGAGGGACTTTGCTTTAATTTGTCTTTTGTTTTCTTCGTTCTAGAAAGCGGCGAGGAGCTTTTAACAGCAAGCAACTTTTGTATTTGGAGAAGTATCGTCCTAAAATGCGGCTGCGCTTCAAAGACTCTAATGGTCATAGAAACAACTGTTGCATTCAGTAAAACTGGGGTGCCTGATGCAATTGCTTGGAAGTGGAACCTAGACAGGACAGGATTTGTCGTACATGTTAGCCAGCATGTTGGCTTGGTAAAGTCTGATGAAGCTTCCATAGGAGTGTTGAAATGCAGTTTTACCAGGCCACAAGGCTGGCAGAATTGCACCCTCTATGTTTGGGTTAAGATTAACCTACTTGGACACTTAGCAAAGGATTCTTGCTGTTCAGCATTTAAAATGTGCTTATCATTTGTACCAATTGACTTTTCCTGAAATCATGCAGTATGGAGTCATTCATGTCTTTAAATCTGTTTCCATGCCAGATTCTTATCAGTATATAAGAAATTTAGAAAGACTAGGTGCCAAAATACCCAGCACAATTCTTGTTGTTTTTAGTATCATGTCGAACTAAAATCCCAGGAACTATGAAAACTCTGGACCTTATGTGTTTTATTCTTTCCATCATTTCAAACATAGAAAGTAGGGCCTATAAGGTTATTTGCTCACAGTATGTTTACATCTTCCACAGTCATACCAGTATACATCCGATTTGCTCGTTTGCTTTTTTTTAATTAACCAAGTCTTACCAGTGATTATTTAATGTCTTTCTATAAATCTCATTTTGTGCTGTCATGGAAGACCTCCATTTTGAAAATCTACATTGTACAGAAGCACATGTCTTTAATGTCTCCAGACAAAAAAGCCTTACAGTTAATTTTAATGTTTGCACTTTGGGGTGCAACTTACAGGGAGGGCCTGGAAAAGGAATGGGAGGGGGCTATTAAGTATTTTTAGTAAAATGTTGCCTTTGTCTTGTGCAGAACATGTAGAATATGCGCTTTAATTTAGTAAATATTTTTTTAAAAGGTAGAAATACTTTGTTATTGTAGCTAAAACAATTCTTAATCATAAAATTTCTAAAATTCTTGTAATTTTTTTTCAAAGTTATCTGAAGTTGTTTACCAACTTATTTTTTTTTAAGTGTGATTCCCAACCTTTCTTGCAAAAAAAAAAAAAACAAAGTGGGTTTCTGCTAATGAATTGAGCAGACATTTAATATTTTATATGCCTTTTGAGCTGTGTAACTTAATATTTGGATACTTGACAATTTGTTTTATTATGTGATTGATAAAATGGTTATGTGTATTAATGTCAGCTCAACCATATATTTATACTGTCCGGGAACATGTGGTTATAGTTCTGTGGGAGAAATAATTTGTCAGTGTTCACCAGCTTGTAAAAATCTAGTGCAAGAGCTTAAACATTAAATAAATGATGAAATGCATTTATCGTCATTGAAGTTGTTTTGCTTAAAGTTAACTTATTTTGTAGAAAACGATATGAAAGAATTGCACTTGCTGCCATTTGAAGCGTGGATTTTTTTTTAGCAAATGAAGGATTAAATGAAGTTGGCGTTGTGATAAGCTCCTTATAATTAGGCAGGGAACTATTTAATATTAAAAGTGCTTTCCGGGCTTCCCTGGTGGCGCAGTAGTTGAGAGTCCGCCTGTCGATGCAGGGGAGACGGGTTCGTTTCCCGGTACGGGAAGATCCACATGCCACGGAGAGGCTGGGCCCATGAGCCATGGCCGCTGAGCCTGCACTTCCGGAGCCTGTGCTCTGCGATGGGAGAGGCCACAACAGTGAGAGGCCCGCGTACCGAAAAAAAAAATGCTTTCCATTATAAACTTTTTTAAAGGTTTAGATAATCATGAACCAATGTACTCTTATGTACTGAGGAGAAACTGTCGTGGAGGAAGGCCATGATTTGAAGCTCAGTTCCACCAACTAAGTGGTTTTGGGCAACTTAACTTCTTAGCATCAGTTTTCTCATTAGCATATCAATAAGTACATACCTTTATAGGTTTTGAAATTAATTCAGGCATAAATCTTTGGCATATGAGGTGTTACGTTTCCTTCAGTAATCTGAAGTACTTTTGCATAGCTCGTGTTAATCTAAAAGGGAGAGATGTCCTTGTCTGATAACCCTTTTTTAAAAAAAATAGCTACAACTGAGTAAAAGCCTCAAAATTTGAGTAAAAAGACGATACACCACCTTATGTTTTAAAGAACTTGCTTCCATTTTTTCATACCAGTTTAGCATTTAATATACTCCATTCTTGAAACTTAGGCCAGTTGTATGCATTAAGTAGTGAATGGAAGAATTAGTAATTCTATAATTTGACATATTGCCAGACTAATCAGTTGATTAATGTAGCTATCATAGCTACTTACATATTAAAGATCTTATTATCAGGTAATTTTCATAATTCAATTACCTTATCCTATATTAGTTATCCCACATTTACACATAAGGAATATGAGCCTCTAGTTAGGAGATGAGCTCATAAGTGGTAAAAACTCAGGGACTGAAAACCTGTGTGACTGTCCATTCTACCACACAGCCGTGACTATATATGCCTGGCCATTTTTTTATGTTACCAGTTGTTAAAGCTCTTATAATGAGTTTTCAAACTCCTGCCTATGAAACCCATTTTGTTTAAGGACAAAGTGTTCCACAACACTGATTTTGTAAATTTCTTCATTTAGATTAAAACCCTTTTTATTTCTGCAGAAAATCCCTTTTGAATTAAGTCAGGATAGGCTAAGATACGCTGCAGAAACGACCAACCCTGAGAGTAATGGATTTATGTGTCATCTTATCAGAGGGACCCAAGCTGTTGGAGCATCTACTCTGGGACAGTGCTTGTGACAGAAGGCAAAAGCTTTGGAGCGTCACAAATTTCTTGACTAAGAAATCATGCTTAATCACTTTTATTCAACTCATTGGACAGAACTGGCCACTCAGCACAGGAAATGAAATCTATCGTGTACTGAAAAGCCAGAAATACACAGCGTTAATCACTACCACATCACTTATAAGTGGATTTATATTTAAAGAGTATATCTACAGCAACATCCCACAGAACTGAAATATTAAACATAGGGGATAAGGTTTCCAAACAACCAAAATAGAGGTCAAGAAGTTTAGTACTTATTGAAGTGTGTGCTTATTAGGGAATCATAGGTGCTTATTTAAGCCTGTTTAATCTTTAAATAAAACTAAGGTAGCTGTGGTAATTTGGTTTACTAGTTAGTGTTACATATATACGACTTATGTTTGCTAGGATTTACTCAAGTATTAAATGCCAAATTTAATTATCAGATGCTTTTTGTAAATCCAATACATACATATCATTCGAGGAAAGAAGCACTTTTTCTTTCTGAAAGTAACAGTCTGGTTTGTTGGCAGGGCTGGGGCAAAAGAAGAAGCAAAATTCTAGCGCTGAAAGAGCTATTGAATTTTCAGTTGACTAGAATCAGGAAATTGTGCAGTAGTTCCATAGGTGTTCATTGAGTGAACATTATATGCCATGTATTTGGCACTGAAGACAAAGTGATTAGGACAAACTTGGTCCCTGCCTTCATGGAATTTAGACTAGCGCATCAAATATAAACTTAAACTGCTGAGTATAGCATAATAAAAGCCAGTGTATCTAATCCAACAACCTCTACCTAAAGGTTCTGGCTTGCAAAAGAAGTATGTTAAAACACCCCTGCTGCAAAAGTATATTCAAATAATTTTCATGGGTAGCTATCAGGTAAATGCCATTAGCATACAGATTCAAAGAAAGCAAATATTTAGACGTTAATTAAATGATAGTTGTAGTTAAGACTGATACATATGCTGTGCATGAAAATTAATACTGCCAGGTTTGATAGGGCTCACTGGTGCATCAAACTAAACCATCATGAAGTGCAGCTCAAACACCAAAAACTTGACAAGGTGAACTTCCAAATCTTGGCATTGAGTTATTTGGTCACACATATGGAATAAGTCGTTCCTGCGGAGGATCTAAAATTACCAACAATTTCTACTTGAAAAAATTTTCTGCCCACTAATTCTACCTCCTGATGGATGAAAAAAGGCTACCATGACTTAGTTCCAACAACCCTGACAGTGTAGGCTGCTTCTCTCACTTATTTTTTCTTTCTTTGAAAATTTTATTTTTTTGTAACCATAAAACATAGTCAAAACTAGTACTAGTAACTTTTCATTTGACGACAACATATGGTGTCCTTAAGTGCAAGCAGTTTGCAAGAGATGTATTGGTTGCAAATATTGCTTACAAAGTCATCAAAAGATTTTTTTTAAAAAAAGGTTATCTTGGTAACTTACTTTGTTAAGTCCTTCGCACTGTTCTCATTTTTGACACAGCTTGCTTCTCAGTACTTTTCAGATTTTGGAAAGTTAAAGAGAGGCAACGTGCTTCACTTACTGCTTTGCACTTGCTTGAGAGAACTAATCATTTCCTCCATGGTATGGAAGGCACAGGAACAGTTAACACAGATCTAGTTCACAAAACTAAATAGTTCCCTGTTCCTTTGAAATCAGACCTTCAAAAGGTGCTCTTATTATCCTACTTGAAATATACAAAAATAAATTCCCAAACCCAATAGAAAGTAAAATTATTTTTTTCCTCTTCCAACATCTCACTACTGGTGGAGAGCTCCAAGATGGTGAGAGAGAAAGATGTAGAGATCACCCTCCTCCCCACAAATGCATCACAAATACATCCACATGTGGAACAACTCCTACAGAACACTTACTGAATGCTGGCAGAACACCTCAGACCTCCCAAAAGGAAAGAAACTCCCCATGTACGTGGCTGTGTGGCTGACAGGGTCCTGGTGCTCCAGCTGGGTGTCAGGCTGTGCCTCTGAAGTGGGAGAGCTGAGTTCAGGAACTTGGTCCACACAAGACCACCCAGCTCCACATAATATCAAACCGCAAAATTCCTCCCAGAGTGCTCCATCTCAACGCTAAGACCCAGCTCCACTCAACGACTAGCAAGCTACAGTGCTAGACACCCTATGCCAAACAGCTAGCAAGACAGGAACACAACCCCACCCATTAGCAGAGAGGCTGCCTAAAATCATAATAAGGTCACACACACCCCAAAACACACCACCAGACGAGGTCCTGCCCACCAGAAAGAAAAGTACCAGCCTCATCCACCAGAACACAGGCACCAGTCCCCTCCACCAGGAAGCCTACACAACCCACTGAAGCAACCTTAGCCACTGGGGGCAGACACCAAAAACATCAGGAACTATGAACCTGCAGCCTGTGAAAAGGAGACCCCAAACACAGTAAATTAATCAAAACGAGAAGACAGAGAAGCACACAACAGATGAAGGAGCAAGGTAAAAACCCACCAGAGCAGGAAATAGGCAGTCTACCTGAAAACAAATTAAGAGTAATGATAGTAAAGATGATCCAAAATCTTGGAAATAGAATGGAGAAAATACAAGAAACTTTTAACAAGGACCTAGAAGAACTAAAGAGCAAACAAACAATGATGAAAAACACAATAAATGAAATTAAAACTTCTCGAGAAAGAATCAATAGCAGAATAACTGAGGCAGAAGAAGAAATAAGTAACCTGGAAGATAAAATAGTGGAAATAACTACTGCAGAGCAGAATAAAGAAAAAAAATGAAAAGAATTGAGGACAGTCTCAGAGACTTCTGGGACAATATTAAACGCACCAACATTCGAATTATAGGGGTCCCAGAAGAGGAAGAGAAAAAAAAAGGGACTGAGAAAATATTTGAAGATATTATAGTTGAAAACTTCCGGAATATGGGAGAGGAAATAGTCAATCAAGTCCAGGAAGCCCAGAGAGTCACCTACAGGAAAAATCCAAGGATAAACACACCAAGGCACATATTTATTGAACTGTTAAAAACAAAAACTATTAAAAGCAGCAAGGGAAAAACAACACATAATATATAAGGGAATCCCCATAAGGTTAACAGCTGATCTTTCAGCAGAAACTCTGCAAGCCAGAAGGGAGTGGCAGGATATATAGGGAAAAACCTACAACCAAGATTACTCTACCCAGCAAGAATCTCATTCAGATTCGACAGAGTAATTAAAACCTTTACAGACAAGAAAAGCCTAAGAGAATTCAGTACCACCAAACTAGCTTTACAAAAAATGTAAAAGAACTTCTCTAGCAAGAAACACAAGAGGAGGAAAAGACCTACAATAACAAACCCAAAACAATTAAGAAAATGGTAATTGGAACATACATACTGATAATTACATTAAATGTAAATGGATTAAATGCTCCAACCCAAAGACATAGACTGGCTGAATGGAAAGAAAAACAAGACCCTTATATATGCTGTCTGCAAGAGACACACTTCAGATGTAGGGACACATACAGACTGAAAGTGAGGGGATAAAAAAAGATATTCCATGCAAATGGAAATCAAAGGAAAGCTGGAGTAGCAATTCTCACGTCAGACAAAATATACTTTAAAAACAAGACTGTTACAAGAGACAAAGAAGGACACTACATAATGATCAAAGGATCAATCCAAGAAGAAGATATAACAATTGTAAATATTTATGCACCCAACATAGGAGCACCTCAATACATAAGGCAAATACTAACAGCCATAAAAGGGTAAATCGACAGTAACACAATCATTGCAGGGTACTTTAACGCCCAAATTTCACCACTGGACAGATCATCCAAAATGAAAATAAATAAGGAAACCCAAGCTTTAAATGATACATTAAACAAGATGGACTTAGTTCATATTTATAGGACATTCCATCCAAAAGCAACAGAAGACACTTTCTTCTCAAGTGCTCATGGAACATTCTCCAGGATAGCTCATATCTTGGGGCAGAAATCAAGCATTGGTAAATTTAAGAAAATTGAAATTATATCAAGTGTCTTCTCCGACCACAATACTATGAGACTAGATATCAATTATAGGAAAAAATCTGTAAAAAAAATACAAACACATGGAGGCTAAACAATACTCTACTTAATAACCAAGAGACCACTGAGGAAATCAAAGAGAAAATCAAAAACACCTAGAAACAAATGACAATGAAAACACAACGACCCAAAACCTATGGGATGAAGAAAAAGCAGTTCAAAGAGGGAAGTGTATAGCAATACAATGCTATGTTAAGAAACAAGAAACATCTTAAATAAACAACCTAACCTTACACCTAAAGCAATTAAAGAAAGAACAAAAAAACCCAAAGTTAGCAGAAGGAAAGAAATCATAAAGATCAGGCCAGAAATGAATGAAAAAGAAGTGAAGGAAACAATAGCAAAGATCAATAAAACTAAAAGCTGTTTCTTTGAGACGATAAAAATAATTGATAAACCATTAGCCAGACTCATCAAGAAAAAAAGGGAGAAGACTCAAATCAATAGAAGTAGAAATGAAAAAGGAGAAGTAACAACTGACACTGCAGAAATACAAGGGTCATGAGAGATTACTACAAGCAACTCTATGCCAATAAAATGGACAACCTGGAAGAAATGGACAAATTCTTAGAAATGCACAACCTGCCAAGACTGAATCAGGAAGAAATAGAAAATATGAATAGACCAATCACAAGCACTGAAATTGAAACTATGATTAAAAATCTTCCAACAAACAAAAGCTCAGGACCAGATGGTTTCACAGGGGAAGTCTATCAAACATTAAGAGAAGAGCTAACACCTAACCTTCACAAACTCTTCCAAAATCTAGCAGAGGGAGGAACACTCCCAAACTCATTCTGCAAGGCCACCATCACCTTGATACCAAAACCAGACAAGGATGTCACAAAGAAAGAAAACTACAGACCAATATCATGGAAGAACATAGATGCAAAAATCCTCAACAACATACTAGCAAACAGAATCCAACAGCAGGTTAAAAGGATCATACACCATGATCAAGTGGGGTTTATCCCAGGAATGCAAGGATTCTTCAATATATGCAAAGCAATCAATGTGATAAAACATATTAACAAACTGAAGAGGAAAATCCATATGATCATCTCAATAGATGCAGAAAAAGCTTTTGACAATATTCAACACCCATTTATAATAAAAACCCTCCAGAAAGTAGGCATAGAGGGAACTTATCTCAACATAATAAAGTCCATATGTGACAAACCCACAGCCAACATCATTTTCAATGGTAAAAATCTGAAACCACTTCCACTAAGATCAGGAACAAGACAAGGTTGCCCATTCTCACCACTATCATTCAACATAGTTTTGGTAGTTTTAGCCACAACAATCAGAGAAGAAAAAAGAAATAAGAAGAATCCAAATGGGAAAAGAAGAATTAAAACTCTCACTGTTTGCAGATGACATGATGCTATCAATACATAGAGAATCCTAAAGATGCTACCAGAAAACTACTAGAGCTACTCAATGAATTTGGTAAAGTAGCAGGATACAAAATTAATGCACAGAAATCTCTGGCATTCCTGTACACTAATGATGAAAAATCTGAAAATGAAATTTAAAAAACACTCCCATTTACCATTGCAACAAAAAGAATAAAATACCTAGGAATAAACCTACCTAAAGAGACAAAAGACCTGTATGCAGAAAACTATAAGACACTGATGAAAGAAATTAAAGATGATATAAACAGATGGAGAGAAATACCATGTTCTTTGATTGGAAGAATCAACATTGTGAAAATGACTATACTACCCAAAGCAATCTACAGATTCAATGCGATCCCTATCAAACTACCAGTGGCATTTTTCACAGAATTAGAACAAAAATTTTCACAATTTATATGGAAACACAAAAGACCCCAAACAGCCAAAAGAATCTTGAGAAAGAAAAATGGAGCTGGAGGAATCAGGCTTCCTAACTTCAGACTGTACTACAAAGCTACAGTCATCAAGACAGTATGGTAGTGGCACAAAAAAAGAAATATAGATCAATGGAACAGAATAGAAAGCCCAGAGATAAAGCCATGCCCATACTGTCATCTTATCTTTTATAAAGGAGGCAAGAATATATAATGGAGAAAAGACAGCCTCTTCAATAAGTGGTTCTGGAAAAAACTGGACAGCTACATGTAAAAGAATGAAATTAGAACACTCCCTAACACCATACACAAAAATAAACTCATAATGGATTAAAGACCTAAATGTAAGGCCAGACACTATAAAACTCTTAGAGGAAAACATAGGCAGAACACTCTATGACATAAATCACAGCAAGATCCTTTTTGACCCACCTCCTAGAGAAATGGAAATAAAAACACAAATAAACAAATGGGACCTAAGGAAACTTAAAAGCTTTTGCACAGCAAAGGAATCCATAAACAAGATGAAAAGACAACCCTCAGAATGGGAGAAAATATTTGCAAATTAAGCAACTGACAAAGGATTAAACTCCAAACTTTACAAGCAGCTCATGCAGCTCAATATTAAAAAAACAAACAACTGAATCCGAAATGGGCTGAAGACCTAAATAGACATTTCTCCAAAGAAGATATACAGATTGCCTACAAACACATGAATGAATGTTCGACATTATTAATCATTAGAGAAATGAAAATCCAAACTACAAAGAGGTATCATCTCATACAAGTCAGAATGGCCATCATCAAAAAATCTACAAACAATAAATGCTGGAGAGAGTGTGGAGAAAAGGGAGCCCTCTTGCACTGTTGGTGGGAATGTAAATTGATACAGCCACTACATAGAACAGTATGGAGGTTCCTTCAAAAAATAAAAATAGAACTACCATACAACCCAGCAATCCCACTACTGGGCATATACCCTGAGAAAACCATAACTGAAAAAGAGTCATGTACCACAATGTTCATTGCAGCAGTATTTACAATAGCCAGGACATGGAAGCAACCTAAGTGTCCATCGACAGATGAATGGATAAAGAAGATGTGGCACATATATACAATGGAATATTACTCAGCCATAAAAAGAAACGAAATTGAGTTATTTGTAGTGAGGTGGATGGACCTGGAGACTGTCTTATAGAGTGAAAAAGTCAGAAAAAGAAAAACAAATACTGTATGCTAACACATATATGGAATCTAAAAAAAAAAAAAAAAACCACAGTGTTTCTGAAGAACCTAGGAGCTGGACAGGAATAAAGAGGCAGACATAGAGAATGGACTTGAGAACACAGGGAGGGGTAAGGGTAAGCTGGGATGAAGTGAGAGAGTGGCATGGACTTATGTACACTGCCACCTGTAAAATAGATAGCTAGTGGGAAGCAGCCACATAGCATAGGGAGATCAGCTCTTTACTTTGTGTCCATCTAGAGGGGTGGGCGGGAGACACAAGAGGGAGGAGATATGGGGATATATGTATATGTATATCTGATTTACTTTGTTATACAGCAGAAACTAACACACCATTGTAAAGCAATTATACTTCAATAAAGATGTTAAAAAAATTCACCTCTTCAACCTCTTTCCACAGTTTTCTTATGTTTTAAGTTTGCCCAAAATAAGTGTGATTCCTCTTTCTGAATTATGACATGTTAATTTTTTAAAGTAAGCAATGATAGGGAAAATTTTAAGACGTGTTGAGAGTAGTCAACTTCTACCTTACCCTTATTCACAAAGACGGTGATTCTCAAATTTATGCCTGCATCAGAATCACTGGAGGGCATATTAAAACAGATAGCTAGGCCCTACCCCCAGAATTTCTGATTTAATAGGTCTGGAGAGGGCTTGAGGGTATGAATTTCTAGCGAGTTCTAGGGTGCTGCTGCTAGTCCTAGGAGAACCCTTTCAGAACCAGTGCTTTAGAGAAAGGTGTCCAAATGCTAAAGAAATTGGGCGTGTTGCCGTGGGTCTGTTATCTACAACCTGAACCACAGTCTGTGCAGAGGACTTTGCAATAATAGTGTTAAGAAATAATATCACAGGAAAGCAGTTGGATTGCCCAACTCCAGGGAAATAATGAAATCTTGGAGTGTTAGAGGTCAGGTGACAGCCGTGGACTGTCAGAGATAAGATAGGGGAAATTACGTCACTAAGACAGTGATGAAATGGTAATTAGAAGGTTTTGTCCCCAGGATCTGTGGTGGTGGCTAATTCATCATCGAATCCCTAGAAATGAAATAGATGGGCAGCTTACTAAGGTGCTACTTGACATACATAGATGGAAAATTATAGGTCTTCATGTCAAAAAACATAAGTCATTGTAGTGGGACTTTTTGATCTTTTACTCAATTCCCCAATCTAAGCCAGCTCAGAGTCCTGAGGGACCTGGTCTCTTTAAGAAAGTACCCTGCACTCTTCCACCCCTGTTTTCGGTGAATCTTCCCTCAGACCTTGCCTAGAGTCTGTTTAATGGTTGCCTCTACCCTGAGGAAAGGAAAATACCCATCACTCTGAACCAACGCCAAAATCAGAGACCAGAAATACCTCGATGGACCACCAGTAAGGGTTTTGTTTATGGAGGTAAGAGGACAGGAGGAGGCCTGACCTAAGCCCATAAAGCACTGAGTCAATGTAGTGGCCAGTTTCTAAGACAGCCCATAATGACCCTTACCTCTCTGTATTTGTACCTATCAGTGATGCCTTCTGTGTTGTGCCAGGGTTGGCCTGCATGAACAATGGAGTGTGGCAGAAGTGATGGTATATCGCTCCTGAGATTAGGTTATAAGAGGCCACAGCTTTCATCTTGGGCTGTGCTCTGGGGCAAACCAGTGGCCACATCTTCAGGACACCCAAGCAGTCTTTGGGAAGGAAAGAAAATGAGGCCTCCAGCTACAGCCAGTGAGGAACTTAGGTCAGCCTGCAATTACTGAGTAAACACGGGAGCGGATCCTCCAGCCTGCAGATGACTGTGGAGATGCTCAGCCAGAGCCATGCCTCTAAGCTACTTCTGAACTCCTGACCCACAGAAACTATGAGATAAGTGATTGTTGCTTTAAGCTGATAAATTTGGGGAGTAATTTGTTATGCAGCAGTAGGTACTTAATACAATACCCTGCCAAACTGGGTTATTTGAAGCAATTGCTGGATATAACATCATTTCATCTGAATATATTTTGGTGTGCATTGCCAAAAAATAATTTATCTTTTCTAAACATATCACAATATCATTATCACACCTAAAAATTAATAATTGCTTAAGATCATCAAACATCCAATGAGATCAAGAATCCAATCACTGTACAAGGGCTTCCCTGGTGACACAGTGGTTGAGAGTCCGCCTGCCGATGCAGGGGACATGGGTTCGTGCCCCGGTCCGGGAAGATCCCACATGGCGCGGAGCAGCTGGGCCCGTGAGCCATGGCCACTGAGCCTGCGTGTCCCGCAACGGGAGAGGCCACAACAGTGAGAGGCCCGCATACCGCAAAAAAAAAAAAAAAAAAAAACTCAATCACTGTACAAATTTCCCTGATTGTCCTATTATCAAAAAGGCAAGAAATGACAAGTGTTGGTGAGGATGTGGAGAAAACAGAATTTTAATACACTATTGGTGGGAATGTAAATTGGTACAGACACTATTGAGAACCGTATGGAGGTTCCTTAGAAAACTAAACACAGAGTTACCATATGATCCAGCAATTCCACTCCTGGTATATATATCTAGAAGAAATGAAAACACTAATTCAAAAACATACATGCACCCCAATGTTCATAGCAGCATTATTTATAATACCCAAGATGCAGAAACAACCTAAGTGCCCATCTATGGACAAATGGATAAAGAAGATGTGGTATGCAATGGAATACTACTCAGCCAGAAAAAAGATGAAATCTTGCCATTTGTGACAACATGGATAGATCTTGAGGATGTAATACTAAGTGAAATAAGTCAGACAGAGAAATACCATATAATTTCACTCATATGTGGAATATTCAAAACAAAACAAAAGCAAGATAAGTGAACAAACCAAACAAAAACACTTAGATACATGGAACAGAGAAGTGGTAACCAGAGGCGAAACGGGCTGGGGGCAGGGTGAAATGGATAAAGGGGATCAACTCTATGGTGACAGATGGAAACTAAACTTTTGGTGGTGAGTACACTGTAGTGTATACAAAAGATGAAATATAATATTGTATACATGAAATAAAATATTATATACATTGGTTTATAATGTTCTAAACCAATAAAAAGTAAAATAATCTTCCCTGACCATCTCATGAATTTATTTTAACATTGTGCAACCTAGGATTCACATGAATTCCCTACATTGCAATTGGTTAGCATGTTTTTTAACTTATAGGTTTTTTCTCAATTAAAATGAAATTTTGCCATTGCAACAACATGGATGGACCTGGAGGGTTTTATGCTTAGTGAAATAAGTCAGGCAGAGAAAAACAAATACTGTATGTTATCGCTTATATGTGGAATCTAAAAAATAAAACGAATGAACATATGAAAACAGAAGCAGAACAAAATAGTAGTTACCAGTGGGGAGAGGATTGAGGAGAGGGGCAAGGTAGGGTTAGGGGTTAAGAGGTACAAATTACCTTACTTACTATAAAGTAAATAAGCTAAAAGGATATGTTGTACAGCATAGGGAATAAAGCCAGCCTTTTATAATAAATTTGAATGGAGTGTAATCTATAAAAATTGTGAATCACTATGTTGTACACCTGAAATTAATATAATATTGTAAATCACCTATACCTCAGGTTTTTTTTAATTTAAATAAATAAACATAAAATTTTAAAACCAATATTCTTTCTGAGCAAACTTGTGCTGTAGTAAAGAATAGCCTGCAGCTTCTCCTACTTTCAGGTACTGATTAAGCATGATTTCCTTAAAAAATAAAACAAAACAAAATGGTGAACTTGGCTTGCCAATCCTTGAAGAACTTATGTGTTGAAAACTATGATGCAAATGAGTGCCCAGGTCTATAAATCAATACTTTAGATTTTGGTAGATCCCTGGAGTGTGCGTCACAGTGACTAATATTTGTTGTTCTTGTTGTTTTTTGCGGTACGCGGGCCTCTCACCGTTGTGGCCTCTCCTGTTGTGGAGCACAGGCTCCGGACGTGCAGGCTCAGCGGCCATGGCTCACGGGCCCAGCCGCTCCGCTGCATGTGGGATCTTCCCGGACCGGGGCACGGACCCGTGTCCCCTGCATCGGCAGGCGGACTCTCAACCACTGCGCCACCAGGGAAACCTACAGGGACTAATATTTTTAATACTGATTAGATTGCAAAAGTAACCTGCATATTGGAAAACACATTTTCCTACATTCAAAGTTCTTTTCCCCCACCTGCAGCTCTTAGCAAACGCATTTTTAACAAAGATGTAGCTGGACTGGGATATTCTGATCAGTGTCCAAACCTTTAGCATTTTATAGTTTATCTAACTGGAATATCAATAGTCAAATCCTTAACATAACTAGGAAATTTCTGGAAACCACTTAAGATTCCTCTTGATAAGTGATTTGTACATTTATTTAGCTTTTCAAAATTGTATGTGCCCACCAAGGAATAGTTATTTCTTGAGCCCTGTGTCACGTGGTTTGGTAGTGGGTTCAGATAGCTTTACCTCAAGTAGCTAAAGGATGGGAGAAGAGCTGTCCTACTGTATCCCTAGAGTTGATCAAAGTGGAACATATGCATTAAATAAGTTACGTAGAATCTGGTAGTGCTTAGTGATATCATGCAAACCAGGTGGGAATTTTAGTCATATTTCTTGCTATCTTATAGATCGTCCTTAGATGAGATAATCTAGATCAGGGGTCCCCAACCCCCAAGCCGTAGACAGATAGTGGTCCTTGGCCGCTTAGGAACCGGGCCACACAGCAGGAGGTGAGCAGTGGATGAGCCAGAGAAGCTTCATCTGCCGCTCCCCACCACTCCCCATCGCTCCCCGTCGCTCCCCGTCGCTCCCCGTCGCTCCCCACCACTCCCCATTGCTCCCCATCGCCACTGGAATTACTGCGTGAACTATCGCTCCCACCCCCCAAGCCCCTTCTGTGGAAACGTTGTCTTCCACGAAACAGGTCCCTGGGGCCAAAAAGGTTGGGGACTGCTGATCTAAATAGATAAAAACATATCCTAAGACGCTCTTGATGGCCTATCCCACAGCCTTTTACACCTTTTTCCTTGTACAGAACTCTGATTTAGTTCGTTGTGCAACAACTCCAGAGAATGAATCATGTATGATCCAAGCAGTGGCTCTCAGCCATGGCTGCACATTAAATCCCTGTGAGAGAATTTTCCAAATATTGATGCCAGGGCACCACCCCAGAGCAATGAAATCAGAATCTTTGCAAGCTGGGTACAGGTGAAAATATGTTTTGAAAGCCTCCTAGGTTATCGTGATATGCAGCTGGGGAACAAGACCACAGGTCCAAGCCAATCATGGCCTGCAGCCCCTTTGTCAGTGACCAGAGGAAGGTACGTCACTCTGTTCTGACTGATGAGACTGAGGGGAAATTCTGCAGAGGTAAAATTTTTCCTCCCTGAAACTGGAGAAGAATGCAAGGAGATAGATTTTTAGCACCAGTACTCCTGCTTTATGCTTTGGCAATGTCCTGTGAAGGTATCATGCTTGGTCATGGTGGCCATTTTGCAGCCATGAGGAAAGACACTGTTGAAGCAATAAAGATGGCAGAACAGAAAGATCCCAAGTATATCAGTAGGAAAAGAGAGCCACTCTAAACAGAAAGAGAATAAGGGATTTATCATAACAATTAGACCTTACACAAGTATAAGTGGAGTTGCAAAAGTGAAGGTCTGCAAAGGGAGACAGGATCAGAGAAACAGGCACTAAACTTTCCACCTGAAACATTGGTGTGAGTGGACGAACTGGAGGTGGCAGAGGAATTCAAGAAAACAAGCACAGCTGCTTGCCAAAGTGGGACTGTGGAAGGAGTACTGATGGAGAGATCTCTTCAAGCGTCACCTCTGGGGAAATAGTTGTCTTCCTGTGGCCATCACCCCTGGGTCTTCAGCTAAGTGCCCTGTGGGTGGTCAGGGGCTGCCAGTGGCCAGTAGGACCAGCAGGTGGCAAGAGAGTCAAGACATGTCCTGGAGAGAAGAAAGGAAAACGTGGGACTCACCGGGCATCTCTGCCCCTACAGTCACCCAGTCTGACAGCAATGACCTTCTGAGCATAGTGGCTTCAATTGCTGTCACTCTCCAAATCTCATACAAATTCTCATACAAATTTGTCCATTTCTAACCTGGAACCATATAGGAAAAGGGATTCTGGGAAATTTAGTTCCCAACCTTAGCCAAGAAATGAGAACAAACAAGCCGTAATCCTTCTGGAAAGTCTAAATTTGGTGGCTAAAATCAGTAATAAAGACAAATTTGGAGATGATGGCTGTCGATTATCCCTCAAAACCTTGCCTTTCCCATTATTAAAAGTGAAAATCAATTTCTGTAAATGTGTCCATGCCTCTTTTTGACTGAGTTCTGGTACTTATCTCTTATACAGATAAATCGATAATAAACACACACGATAAACAATAAAGGAACAGGGACAAAAAATCAATGGCTAAGAAGAAATTTTTAAATGGAATGAATTAAAATGTAGAGAAGAAGGGACTTCCCCGGTGGTCCAGTGGTTAAGAGTCCCCCTTCCGATGCAGGGGGCGTGGGTTCGATCCCTGGTTGGGGAACTAGGATCCCACATGCCGCGCGGTGAGGCCAAAAATTAAAAGCATAAATAGAGTAAACAGCAATAAAAAAAAATTAACATTGAAAAAATGTAGAGAAGATTGATGTGAAAATAAAGATTAGTAGGAATTAAAAAGACTCAATAGATAGGAAAAATAGAATGAGGTAGGAAATAAAAACAGGAGGCTTCTACTTTTAAGGCTGGATGGTAAAATAAAAGGATATAAAAGAAGAACAAAAACCAGCATATTTTTGGACAAGGATGTCAATTAAAGCAGTGTGAGGGTAATTTGAGCAGGATTAAGTCATCATTATAATAAATAATAATTAGGTCACAGCGTCAACTAACACTGAGAAAAACTTAAATTGTCCCCACTGTAACCAATGTAAACAACAGTTGTAGTAGAGATTTTAAGAAGTCCTCATTCTGCCAACATATTTTCAGTGAGTATTTTTGCAAGACCCCCTGCAAATTTGTCTTGTCTGGAAAACTCGCAAAAGAAAACTGGAGAGAGACAAAAACTACAAAACTTTTAGAAGTTATTTTACAAATTTTTTTGAACACTGACTAGCTAATGGAAGTAAGTGGGTTGTTACCTACATATAATATTTATTTAAAAATTAGTTTCTCCTCAATATATTTTAAGCAAATATTTAAGAATATTGGTTAAAGGGGGCTAAACAAATAAAGTAATCGCTTTATTTGAGTGGTAAACTGGCTTCCAGCAGGCTCTGGTGGATCTGCCATGCCCCTCCCTGGAAATATATGGAGCATATCTCACAGTGCACTGCGAGGAATCTCATTTTCAGATATACAAGGTTGCACGAGAAAGTGGTAACACTTGTAGCCTCCTAGAAAGGGGAAATAGTATCTTGGAGAAAAGGGATGAAGGAAACTTTCATTATTCTCCTTGCCATATACATTGTAAATGTTGTACCTTGTGAATATATTACCAATTCAAAAATCATCTAAAAACAAAACTTTTCAGGTTCTCAGCTTCCGATTCTGAAATTATCCACCACTTTAAGGAAGAAAGCAATTTCAAATGCCAGGTTCACCGCTCCTGGCTTCCCTCTTCTCCTGGATCTTGGTCCACAAATTTCACTTCTTTAGTTTCTCTCCAATGCCTTCAAAGTGTTATTTTTATATCCACCTCAATCTCAGCTTTTAAAATTGTTCATGGTGGGAAGGATGGACCAAAATGATCTAGTGTACTGTAGTACCTGAAGCAGAACTTCTATGATCACCTTTTTTTTAAAGTTTCCTTGAAGTGGAAATATTGTTGCAGTTTGCAAGTTGCCAAGGATTTAATAAATGCAACATGTTAATCAACAGGTATTAAAATTTACTGTCTCCAAAGAAAAAGGAGAACAAGGTCAAATGAAACATTCGATTCCATAGGTATTTATTTGTAGCCAGCATTCACTTTGTCTACTGTAAGATAAACCCTATATCAAATGCTATTAATACACCATCTTATTTAATCTTTATAACAAACCATCTGATATTTATCATCAGTCCTGTTTTACAGATACAGAACCATGTGACATGAAATAATTTTTTTCTGGATTACATAGTCAATGATTGGTAGAACTTAGTTCAATTCAGCTTTGATCATTGAAATTAGTAGTATGCTCCACATTTTATCCAGCTCTGCAAGGCACTCTGCTACATCCTGAATCAAAACAAAAAAAAGTAATAAACAGAAACCTGACAATAGTGTTATTTAGTTTGATATTTTCTGTCCAAAATTGGTCAAAATATTGAAGATATAATCTTTGCAAAATGGCGTTTGAGATAGGAGAGAAAATTAGCCTAAAGAAAATAGCCCCTCAAAATGGAGTTATTTTCGATATCTGTAAGTCTGTTTCTGTTTTGTAAATAATGGGAAACATGGGGGAGGGGATAAATCAGGAGCTTGAGATGAACAAACACACAGTACTATATATAAGACAGATAACCAGCAAGGTCCTACTGTATAGCACAGGGAACTCTACTCAATATTCTGTGATAACCTATATGAGAAAAGAATCTTAAAAAGAATGAATATACGTGTATGTATAGCTGAATCACTTTGCTGTACACCTGAAATTAACACAACATTGCAAATCCACTGTACTCCAGTAAATTTTTTTTAAATAGAGTTATTATTTGTCCCCCTTTCATTTCAGCACACGTGACATTTCCATATTGTCATAAACAGTGACATTCGAAGGTGGAAGGGAGGAGAACGGGAGAGTCATTGGTTCCCCCCATCGTTTTTCAAACCTGCTTCTGGATGCTGCTTCCGCACTAGGTTGTAGGGCTGCACTGGTTTCTGTTTTCTATTTTCTCCACACAGCTTCAGATTCAGTCCTTCCTTGCTTCCCAGGATGACCAGTCACTATATTTAAGCTTTGCTAGCTCTAATTTCTATGAATTAAGATCAAGTACTTCTGGAAGGAGGCACTAGAAACTAGAGATTGCATCTGGGGAGTGATTGGGGTGGGAGAGAGTTCTCAACGAATAACTTGTATACTTTTAAATGTATTTTTTACAAAGTATGTGTATTATCTATTCCAAAATTTTAAAATAAAAAATGTATATTTTGGAAAAAAAAAAATCAAGTACTCTCCGACACTTCTCTGCTGCTGTGGATGTCTGACCACTTTATTCCGGGGTCCCAGTCCCAGGCATTCCTGGCCATCTCTCTGGCACTTTTATTCCTTCTTAGGGCGGTCCTCTGCCAAGATTTGGATTCATTCACCTGGGTCAGTGACTATTCCGCTTCTACCATGAGGACAAATGCCTGTCTGCCCACACCTCTTGGTGTCACTCACCATAGACCGTCGCAGGCTTTCCTTTTTACATCTTTATTGGAGTATAATTGCTTTACAATGGTGTGTTAGTTTCTGCTTTATAACAAAGTGAATCAGTTATACATATACATATGTTCCCATATCCCTTCCCTTTTGCGTCTCCCTCCCTCCCACCCTCCCTATCCCACCCGTCTAGGTGGTCACAAAGCACCGAGCTGATCTCCCTGTGCTATGCGGCTGCTTCCCACTAGCTATTTACCTTACGTTTGGTAGTGTATATATGTCCATGCCACTCTCTCACTTCATCCCAGCTTACCCTTCCCCCTCCCCATATCCTCAAGTCCATTCTCTAGTAAGTCTGTGTCTTTATTCCCATCTTACCCCTAGGTTCTTCATGACATTTTTTTTTCTTAGATTCCATATATGTGTTAGTATACGGTATTTGTCTTTCTCTTCTGACTTACTTCGCTCTGTAGGACAGACTCCGTCGCAGGCTTTGTCCTACTGATTACCTGCTTCCCTCTCCCAACACTCCCATCCCCAACACAGCAGTCGCTTCGGAGGTACCCACTGGGTTGCAGGTACCTTTCCGTCTGCTGTTGAATGAAGCTGCCGTTTCACAAAACTACGTGTAGGATGTTTTATCTCCTGGATGAATGGATTGAACAAAGAATGTTGCTTCACAAATAAATATTCATTTAAAATACTCTTAAGCCTCTTATTACTGTTAATGCTGTAGGTTACAGGAACCAGAAAAGGAAAAAAGCACATATTGCTGTGGCCATGTTTGCAAAATATAAGCTGCCACACGGAACCAGCCCTTTAACGTGTACTTTGTTTTTTGTGCTTCTGGATTGTCCTTGATACTGTTTAAACCAGATTTCATCTTCACTCATAACTACGCATGGGCAAGTATTAGGCAAAGGAGAGATATGATATGCTTTGTCTCAGACACCATACCCCACGACCGAGAGCTATGCCTGTAGCAGCGTGTCTGTACACTCCGCCTGATACCAGGATCTTGGCCTTCCCCAATCAATAGAAGTTGATCAGAGGCCAGACAAGAAATTCAGGCCAGGCTTTATTGGGGCCCCTGCTGCAGCAGAGGGGAGCGAGAACAAGCAACAGGTTCCTTTGCTGGGTCCCTGAGGGGGCGTGAGCTGCTTCCCTATATGGGGTGAGTTTGGGGGTGGGTCCAGGGGTCAGGCTGGAGGTGTGGCTTAGGTGGTCTGCCCACCCCTTAGGTGGTGTAGTGTGCAGGGGGCATGAGCAGTACCCTGCTTTTGCTCCCGACACCCTGTATTTGCTCCTGGCTCTTCAGAAGTGGTAGTTGGGGTTTTTGGGGGGGTCTTTTTGCATCTTGTCCATAATTTGCCCCAACTCACATGCACGCGGTTTTATTTTTAATATTTTAATTTTATTGGAGTGTAGTTGATTTACAGCGTTGTGTTAGTTTCAGGTGTACAGCAAAGAGATTCAGTTATCCATATGCATATATTCTTTTTTTTTTTAGATTCTTCTCTCACATAGGTTGTCACAGAACATTGCATAGAGTTCCCTGTGTTATACAGTAAGTCCCTGTGGGTGCACACAGTTATCTTTAGTCCCTTATAGTTTCTTTGTATTTTGTTGCTCCAGGAGATGTTTGTCCAGGTACAAGCACTGCAGCAAAGGGTCCCGGGTCCCAGGTCCCAGCCTGTCTCACACACACCCCTCTCTAGTCCTATTTGAAAACAGCTGAGAGTAATGAGTTTTATTTTGAAAGAGATCCTTACAAACCCTAGCAGTCATTTTGCAGCCTATGTATACAATATTCCTACTTTATGGCACACATACTATAGACAAATCACAATATATGCATAGAACTTTACATTTAACAAACAAGTATAAATTAGAAATTTCATTTTTTCATTTGCTTCCAAATATTCTTACATTTTTCAGAAATACTACATGATGAAATAATGAGAATAGCTCTTGGGACCTTTTTTAGTTTCCTTTTAATTTTTTATTTTAAATTATAAAACACTTCATATGTATCAAAAGTATACAAATAAAAAGTCATCTGTTAAGTTAACATCTGACCACATCAGCGACCCTCCCTCCTCTTTTTCTCTCAAAATAAATTATGGGTGAAATTTAAAAATTATCCCCATATTTCTTCCCTCCCTTCCCAGGTCTGCCATATGATACTGCACAGATTGTGTAAACATTGTAGTTTACATAAACGGTGCCCCAGAGGGTCGTGCAAAACAGAACACAATTATCCGTGCCAGCCCCAGAATTACTGTACTGAAATTAGTGGTTTTCATTGTGATTCTCATTTTTACATTTTCACTACAAATAAGGATTATATATAAATGTTCCTCATATGCTGATCTTTACATTTTTACATAGATGCTATCGTAATATAATTATTTTGTAGTTTGCTTGTTTTACTTACCCCATCCATGTTAATAAATGTGCATCTAACTAATTAATTATCCCTGCTCTATAGTATTCCTTTTTTAAAAAAAATAAACCACACTTTATCCATTCTTCTATGAGAGTTAATTTTTCCCCATCATTCTCTCCGTTAACATCATTGCTGCAATGAACATTCTTGAACAGTTATCCTTGTTCACATAACCATGAGTTTCTTTAGGGATTAAATATACCTAGAAACAGAGTTGCTGGCAAATAGGGGATGTGAATATTATATATCGCCAAATGCATGTCTAAGGTAGACTGGGCTGCAGTAACAAACAGACCCCAAAATATAGCACTTCAACTCTATAGCAGTTTACTTTTCATTCACCTAAAAGCCCAGAACAGCATGTGCTCACACCTTCACGGTTACCTGAACAAACACTAGGTAACTTGCAGAGTTGGGTGAGTGAGACTGCCCCACGCAGCTACTCAGGTAATGATGCTGTCAGGGATTCTGCCATTTTTAACCTGTGGCTTCCACGTTTCCCTGAGCATCTATTTCATTCCTAGGTGGCCAGAAGGGAGTGTGCATTCAATCCCTTCCCATTGGTAACAGTTACAGAGCCACATCTAACCGCAAGAGAACCCGAGGAGCTGGTCTGGCTGTGTGTCCGGGAAGAGGAGAACAGATCTGCTAAAGACTTAGCAGTCCATGCCTCCTCCATTTTCCCCTCCAGGAATATAGAAGAATTTCTATTCATTCACACGTTACTAATATGTGATATTGTCAAACTTTTCCATTTTCTTAACATAACGGGTATGTGGTAGCCTAGCAAGTACTTTTGATTTGCATTTCTTTGATCTAAGATTAATTGCCATCCATTTTTCCTCTTCTGTTTAAATCAATTGCTCTATCTGCCCCCTCTAGCTTCTCCTTATTGATCTGGATATAAATTCTATTTACTTGTTATACCTATTTTGACGATATGAATTGTAAAATTCTTCTAGTTTGTGCATGTCTTCTCACTTTGTTTACTGTACTTTTTGTCATACTAAGTTTCAAAGTCTATTGTAACCCAGTTTATCAGTTTTCCTTTATGGATTGTGCTGTTTGTGCCTTATTTAAGAAATCCTTCATTGCCAAGATGTAATGAAGCTATTTTACTCTGCTTACTTTTGAAAGTTTTATAATTTCATTTTCTGCGTTCATTATCTATTCCATCTGAATTTGGGGGGGTTAAGAAAAATTTTTGGCCCCCATATGGAGAGTCAATTGTTCCAGCATCATTTATCGAATAGTCTACCCTTTCCCCACTGATTTGTAATACCACCTCTGTCATAAATCAAAATCCATGTATGCGTGGGTCTGCTTCTAGAGTCACATTTCTTTTAAGTGGACTATTTGATTGTAATAAGCACATGTTTTTATTATCATAGATTTATTGTAAGACTTGATAACTGGTAAGAATAATCCTCCTTCTTCAAAATCCCTGGCTCTTCTTGGCACTTTCCATTTGAGTTTTAGAATGCGTTTTTCAGATTCCATGAAAACTCTGTTGGGAGTACAATAAGAATTGCAATACCTTCACAGATTGATTTGGAAGAATTGTCATCTCTGTGATAAGAAGATCTTGGTATTGGTTTGAACATCTTTCTAATGACTCTAGTGCACCTTTTTATCATGACATGGGGTTAAGAACTTAAGCTACACATTTGCCAAAGTCCATAGAACTGTACAGAACAAAACATGGACCCTAATGTAAACTATGGACTTCAGTTAATCATAATGTATCAATATTTGTTCATCAGTTATAACAAACATACCACCCTAAGGCCAAGAGTTAATAAAAGCAGAAACTGTGATCCAGGCCATGAGGAGGTAAGTGGGAATTATCTGTATTATCTGCTCAATTTTCTGTAAACCTAAAACTTCTGAAACAGATAAAATCTATTATTTAAGGGAAAAAAGGAACCCTTAAGCTATGATGTTCAACCCTTAGTAGTTGTGGGACTTTGGACAACATTTTTTGTTTTGTTTTGTTTTTCTATTTCTTTTTCTTTTTCTTTTACTTATTTACCTTATCTGTATCATAGGAGTTATTATAGTATGTATGACAGTGCTTTGCTGAAAGGGTTACTGTAAGGATTATATGATATGTTTAAAGTGCTTATCACAGCTGTTGGCAAATGAGAAGAGCTTAATAGTGGTAGCTACAATTATAATTTGGGTCTAATTATTCTTCTCTTCTAATAGACTAACAACCCAGCTTTAGATTTACCCTCCAATTTAGTCCTTAGCTGCTGAATTCATTCACTGGAAAATATTAATTCTGTCCCAAATATTGTGTTAGACACTATAAATACAAAGACATAAGTTTTCTGCCCTCAAATAATTTATAGTCTAATGGTGGAGAGAGAGAAGCAAACAGATAATTATGGTATGGTTCCATAGTGCCATGGAAAGCAATGCCTGACATTCCTTCCATGTTCAGTTTCCAGGATTTTCCCAACCTCTTAATCTACCTGGACTTGGGACCCAAACTTCCCTGGTTTATTCTGCCCAGCCACTGAATGAACCAATGTTCTGAAAGAACAGTGAGTTTCAAAAAGTCGCAGGCCCCAGTTACTCTACATAAACCCATCACCATGAGCTGTTGGTGTTCGTGGTTGACTGGCTGCTTTACTGTCAAGAAAAATACACCTATAGTAGTAGCATGCATAATACATTTCTCAGAAATTAACATCTTCCGCCATGACTTTTAGAAGCCAAGACTTGCCAGACACACGGCTTCTGTTTCCCTAATCAGGCCACTCATTTCACACACATATGTTGCCACCAAACACCAAGCAATATTGCCCAGAACGACAAGTGCTCCACCGTTCAGAGTCACCGAAATCCTTTGTACCAGCTCCTGCAGAATTGTAACCGAGCAGGACTTTATGGGGCCTTCCCAGAACAGAATCCTACTCCCCTTGTCCTCTGCCTGCCTCTTGTCTGTAGAAAAACCTTAGCCTCCTAGGCCTTCCCCGAGTTCCAAAGAGTAAATTTAATCAGAGAAGTGAGAAAATGCAGAAAGAAAGGAAAACAGGCAAACAAGACAAAATAATAATAGTATAGCCATTAAACAAAGTCAAGGACCTTTAGTTCCTCCTCGAGGGCTGTAGATAATATTCTGAGCCACGTCCTTTGAACTGTTTTGCAGATACTGAAACCCCCAGCAGGTGGAAGAAGTTAACTCCATGCTGCCCACAAGCATGTAGACTCCAGACCATTTGGAACCAGAAGATTGATGATGTTGACTCCCCATTACCCCACGACCAATGAATCAGAAGAAGGTCCACGAGCTGATCACACACCACACACACCCCTCCCTCACCCTGTCTTTAAAAACCTTTTGCTGAAAGCCTTCGGAGTTTTCAGGTCTTTTCAGCACTAGCTGCCTGGACTCCTTGCTTGGCATCTGCAGTAAACTCTGCACTTTCCTTCACCACAACCCAGGGTCAGTAGATTGGCTTTACCATGTGCAGGCAACTGGATCCAAGTTTGGCTCAGTAACAGAATCCCCACAACTCCTCTTGCTCAGTTCCTACTCTGTCCTGAACAATTCATGAGCTGGGAGCTCAGAAAACTTCTCCCAAAGACAGTGACTCCTCAACCAGGCCAAAGAATTCATCATAATGTCTGCCAAAAGATCTCTGGTTCCAGTGGTCCTCTGGAAAGTTTTGCTTTGTGGCTTTCATTTTCTTTTGGTATTACACCATACCATGACTTCTTGCTCATGAAGGAAAGATATTTTCCATTCTGACCATATCTGAGAAGAAAATTAGATGGGTTAGTGCCTTAGTGGCTGTTTATCCATAATCACACTCTGTCTTTTTATAAACTAAACTAAGCTTGTTTCCAAATTTAAATCATGGCTTGAGCAGATTCTACCAGAGGCTTCTTTTTCCTTATAATAATATTATAGCTCAATAATTAGTGAATATTTTTTTATACTGGAAATGTGGAAAACTCAGTAAATGATAAGTGCCTTGAAAGAAGCATCTTTGTTTTATTTATCTTATTATCTTTAGTGATATTCAGAGCCTTACACACAGTAGACCCACAGAAATGTGTGTTGAATTAATTTGAGAATCTTTTTCTACTGGTCCCTCAGAATGACAGGGAGCTTCACTGAGAGGTACTCTAAAACCCCAAGGATCGTGTTCCTGGAACCAGATAGACACAGTTTCTCAGATGGTAGTGAGGTTAGGAAAAGCCTTTATCTTGCTGCCACGTAAACGAGCATGTGCACTAACTGGCTGACTAACTGTGGCACGTGTGCTACTTAGAGGAGCTCTTTACAAGCCGTAAACAGGGGACGTGTTATTCTATCAGCACTTCAGAATCTTAACCCACTGCCTAACTTTGAGAAATTTCCCACTTTCCGGGTCTTGGTGGAGGTTAGAGCCCGTATTCCTCTAGAAAGTTGGAAGAGGCCCAAACCTTCCTCCCCAGGCACCATGTAAGTGGGGCCTGGGCTCCACTTTTAGATGTATCTTTCCTGACTCTGACCTTGGAGCTGGTGGCACAAGAAGCGAGGAGAATGGAGCATCCTACTTGGCTGCAGGGACAATTGCAACAAGTATTTAGCTTCTCTTCTTTCCTGGGTCCAAATTTTAGACCCAGCCTTGGAAAATCTGTCTTCAGAGGTAGTAAGGAGGTCTCTGCTTGGTCCTTTTGTGTCTGGAATATACCTTCGAGTAATGTTGATACAATAAAGGCAGTTGTATCTTCATGTTTACAGGTTAGAAAAATTATTAGAAACTTGAGATTTCAACCTTTTTCTGGGAATACCTGAAAATGAGCTCAATGTTTTTTTTGAGTTGTGGCTCAAGGATAAAGTAAATTTTCCAAATATCCGTCCGTTAGCTAAGTTATTATTTGCGCTGCCAAGAATTAGCAACCGTTTAAAATGCACTTCTTTATTTGTTATGGTGTTGGTAGAAAAAGGTCATAGGAAAACTTCTAACTCTAATTAGATGCGAAGAAAAGCTGAGATGACAATAATTCAAAAAGTAAAGAAAAGGATAATTGAAGTAAGGTAGATTGGATGTAATCTTAAGGCCAATGCCCACAGTTATCCCAGGAATATCTAAAAGAATCTGAATGATAGGCTCAACTTCAATTCATTAGACATTTTTGTTTTAATCTTAATAGCCATAATGTACTAAGTTCTCCTTACGGAGTAAGTTAACTTTTATACTGCAATATAAGTTTGTATTAAAAACTGATGAATTTGTGATAGAAATACGCTATAACTTTGTCATCACTTTAGACTTGATTTAACTTAATCATATAAAATATAGGCATTATAAGGAGAAAATGTACTTCCCAACCCTAGAAGTGATCTCTTTTGTACTAAGATAGTGCCAAATGTATTTAGATTGTTGAGATCATGACACCAGGTAGAACAACAATTCATTTACACATTTACTCATGTAAAACCTGACATTTGGTTTACTGTAATGCCATGACTGTTAAGCAGAAGTTAATTACTCTAGAACACATTATGAGTTCTGAATGTCTTTTTTTTTCTATAAAAAGTGTTCAGTCACGTTTCCTGCTGCTTCTTGTTCACTGGGTTTCAGTATCACCCACAAATTCTCTCCTAGTTTCTTGCTAACATAGGAAGCAATCAATAACAACTATGTGAACATTCTGAAGAAATAAACTTAATTAAATAAAGCTAGTATTTGCTCGTGTGTTAAGGAATTATTGGAAGCCTGCCATAGAATTTGAAAATTGAATAAAATTTGAATAAAGATCAAAGCAAAGCATTTTCTAAGGTGCAAATGTTTCCAATACGTGCCTCTGTGTAAATATATATATATTTTTTTCAAATATGATTTTCTAAAGCTGGTAAGGATGCTTATTTATTTTGAACCCATGGAAGTTATTTGCCCAAAATATTGGTGTTTAAGTGCATGTAGTAATGTAATGACTTTGACTTAATATTTGTTAAGTTTAGTCTTACTGCATATGTAGTTCATTACTTTTAAAATTTGTAAATATTTCCCTGTACTATCACCAAACTGAAATTCTAGAGTGATAAATGTAAGGGGAATTAGGTAAGAGAATTTTCCTTGTAGGAATTTGAGCAGCTATTAGCTGCTGTACCATATTACAGCATTTATTAGTTATCCTACAGTAATTTATAAAACTTTTCTCTTACATAGCCTTCCACTTAAACTTCAACTGACATCACAGAGAATGAAAACAATGATGTAATAAATACAAAATGAAAGTATTTAATTAAGGGATTCTTTCCATTGTACTTTTTGGCATCTGGAAAACATTTTGTTACATTCTTAAAATAAAAAAAAGAAAGTAGGAAGAAAAGGGAAAATAAAAGAAACCTGATATGGCACAAAGTAATAATATTAGAAAAATGAGTAAAACCTGAATCTAACACCTTTGGAACTCATCTACTAAGGGTGTGAGCTAAATCTTCACAATAAAAAGTGATGAATGTGTTTTCTGCTGTCATGGTAACCATAGATTTGGAGCCCAACCTCCAGAGAAAATTCAGGAGAACACCCTTAACTTCTGACCTCCAAATTTTGGAATCTTTATTCCAGGTGAGCAGGGGGAAACACTTTGATAAGTCTCAGCAATGTTCTCAATTTCTAAGATATAATGCTTTTGAACATTTAGGTTCCACTCAGTATTTTTCAATTGCATGCACACTTTCTAAAATCTTCTCATGTTCACTAAAACAGGTAGTAGATCTGAATGTAGTCAATATTTAAGTGTGTATTAAGATAATTAACAAAGACAAGTTTCTTTTTTTTATTGTAGTATACTTGGTTCACAATACTGTGTTACTTCCAGTTGTATAGCATAGTGATTAGTTTTTGTTTGTTTGTTCTGCAGATTATATTCCATTATACAATATTACAGATACTGAGTATAGTTCCCTGTGCAATACAGTAAATCCTTGTTGCTTATCTATTTTATGTATAGTAGTTTGTATCTGTTAATCTCAAACTCTTAATTTGTCCCTCCCCACCTCTTTCCCCTTTGGTAACCATAAATTTGGTTTCTATGCCCATGAGTCTGTTTCTCTTTTGTATACAGATTCATTTGTATTATATTTTAGATTCCACATATAAATGATATCATGTAGGATTTGTCTTTGTCTGACGAAGCATAGTATTCTCTAGGTAGGTCCATCCATGTTGGTACAAATGGCATTATTTCATTCTTTTTTATGACTAATATTCCACTGTTTATATAGACATCGCATTTTCTTAAGCCAGTTATCTGTTGATGGGCAATTGGGTTGTTTCCATGTCTTGGCTATTATAAATTGTGCTGCTATTAACACTGGGGTTCATGTATCTTATTGAATTAGTGTTTTAATTTTTTTCGGGATATATACCAGGAGTGGAATTGCTGGATAATATGGTAACTCTATTTTTAGTTTTTTAAGGAACTTCCATACTGTTTTCCACAGTGGTTGTACTGATTTACATTCCCACCAACAGTGTAAAGGGTTTCCTTTTCTCCACACCCTCTCCAGAACTTATTATTTCTAGATTTGTTTGATGATAGCCATTCTTAACAGTGTGCAGTGATACCTCTTTGTAGTTTTGGTTTGCATTTCTCTAATAATCAATAATGTTGAGCATCTTTTTATGTGCCATTGTCCACCTGTATGTCGTCTTTGGAAAAATATAAATTTAAGTCATCTGCCCATTTTTTATTTGGGTTGTTTGTTTCTTTGATATTGAGTTGTATGAGCTGTTTGTATATTTTGGATATTAACCCCTTGTCAGTCACATCATTTGCAAATATTTTCTCCCATTCCATAGGTTGTCTTTTCATTTTGATTATGGTTTCCTTTGCTGTGCAAAAGCTTGTAAGTTTGATTAGGTCCCATTTATTTACTTTTGTCTTTATTTATTTTGCTTTGGGAGACTGATCTAAAAAATATTGCTACAATTTATGAAAAGAATCTTTTCCTATGTTCTCTTCTAGGGGTTTTATGGTATTATGTCTTATATTTAGGTCTTTAAGCCATTTTGAGGCTATTTTTGTATATGATGTGAGGGAATGTTCTAGTTTCATTGACTTACATGTAGCTGTCCAGCTTTCCCAACACAACTTGTTGATTAGACTATCTTTTCTCCATTGTATATTCTTGTCTTCTTTGTCATAGATTAATTGGCTGTAGGTATGTGGGTTTATTTCTGTGCTCTCTGTCCTGTTCCATTGATCTATGTGTCTGGTTTTGTGCCAGTACCATGCTGTCTTGATTATTGTAGTTTTGTAGTATAGTCTGAAGTCTGGAAGAGATATATCAATACCTCCACCTTTGTTCTTTTTTCTCAGGGTTGCTTTGGCAATTCTGAGTCTTTATTGGTTTCATATAAATTTTAGGATTATTTTTTTCTAGTTTTCTGAAAGATGTCCTGGGTATTTTGATAAGGATTGCATTAAATCTGTAGACTGCTTTGGGTAGTATGACCATTTTAGCAATATTAATTTTTCTGATCCAAAAGCTTGGGATAGCTTTCATTTCTTTGAGTCATCTTCAATTTCTTTATCAATGTTTTATAGTTTTCAGTGTATAGGTCTCTCACCTCCTTGGTTAAGTTTATTCCTAGGATTTTATTTTTTTGATGTGATTTTAAACAGGATTTCAAAAAAACTTTCTCTGTATGCTATTTCATTATTAGTATAAAGAAATGCAACATATTTCTGTATATTAATCTTGTATCCTGCTATTGTGCTCAATTCATTTATTAGTTCTAATAGTTTTTGGGTAGAGACTTTAGGGTTCTCTATGTAGAGTATCATGCCATCTGCAAATAGTGACAGTTTTATCTCTTCCCTTCCAATCTGAATACTTTTTATTTGTTTTCCTTGTCTGATTGCTGTGGTTAGTACTTCCAGTATTATGTTGAATAGAAATGGTGAGAATGGGCATCCCTGTCTTTTTCCTGAATTTAGCAGAAGGGCTTTCACCTTTTCACCATTGAGTATTATGTTGGCTGTGAGTTCGTCATAAATGGCCTTTATTATATTGAGATAAGTTCCCTCTATTCTCACCTTGGTGAGAATTTTTATCATT
This sequence comes from Mesoplodon densirostris, assembly GCF_025265405.1. Classification (NCBI taxonomy): domain Eukaryota; kingdom Metazoa; phylum Chordata; class Mammalia; order Artiodactyla; family Ziphiidae; genus Mesoplodon; species Mesoplodon densirostris. The sequence continues at coordinate 73,351,464 of NC_082672.1, forward strand.
TTTATCATGAATGGATGTTGAATTTTGTCAAATGCTTTTTCTGCATCTATTGAGATGAACATGTGGTTTTTGTTTTACCTTTCATTAATGTGGTGTATCACATGGATTGACTTGCATATGTTGAACCATCTTTGTGACCCTGGAATGAATCCAACTTCATCATGGTGTATGATTTTTTTATGTATTGTTGAATTCTGTTTGTTAATATTTTTTTGAGGATTTTTGCCTCTATATTCATCAAAGGTATTGGCCTTAATTTTCTTTTTTTGTAGTGTCTTTCTTTCTTTGTGGTGTCTAGTTTTGGTATCAGGGTGATAGTGGCCTCAGAATAAATTTGGTAGTGTTCTCTCCTCTTCAATTTTTGGAAGAATTTGAGAAGTATAAATGTTAGTTCTTCTTTATGTGTTTGGTAGAATTCCCCTTGAAATCATCTGGTCTTGGACTTTTGTTGGTAGGGAGATTTTTAAATTACAGATTCTGTTTCACTTCTAGTGATGGGTCTGTTCAAATTATCTGTCTCTTCTTGACTCAGTCTTGGCAAGCTGTATGTTTCTAGAAACTTGTCTATTTCTTCTAGGTTGTCCAATTTTTTGGTATAACTGTTCTTCGTATTGTCTTATGATTTTTTGTATTTCTGTGGTATTGGTTGTTAATTGTGACAAGTTTTTTTTTAAGTCAAAGATTCTTTAATTGTTCTCTCTTTTGGTGTAATTATCCAAGCTGACATTGCAAAATACTTTCTGTGATTATAACTTATCAAATCTCAAACAGGACATTGATGCAGTTAATTTGCACTATCTTTTGCAGAATTTCTCTTCTAAATATATGGCATGTACCTGATTTTAGACTCACAAGGGCTTGCATTTAGAACCTTGCTCTATCACTAACAAGCTGTTTGACCTAGAAGATTATTAACCACTGTGAATCTTAGTGTTCTCATCTGTAAAATAGGAATAGTAGTAACTACTTGTGCTTATTCTAGGACCTGAGTTATAGAAAGCACTGAATAAATTACTACAACTTCATGGTCCTTTCCTTAAGGCACATCCATAATTAAGTAGTCAAAGCAATGTTGTTTGTGGCTTGAGAACCTGGAAAGTGATTAGTAAAACAGAAATTATAATCCTTGTGTTACCTACTTAAAGTCAGAGTCTGGAATTTTATTTTATCCTTCCTACAAACTAACAAGTTAGTATGCTACTGTTTTGTGAATACTGGCCAAACACACACCACTGATGGTCAGAGACAAAGGACTTTATTACTCACAGCACAATAAGCAGCATGAGCTTCAGGTGGCTGGTACGTACACAGGGACCGGCCTGGAGACAAGAATACTGAGCTTTGGGAATGAAGCAAACCTACTCGTTACCTCATACCTCAAGGTTGTTCATTGTAAACACAACCCTGAGAAATGTCCCAGGTAAGGAGCAGTAAGAGCTTTGCATCTTTGATGTACCTAGCAAGAATATGCAGGGGTGTTCAGGGCCCATGGAGAATTGCCTCAACTCCTACCTACCTCATCAGTGATATTGGTACTGAATATAGAATAAAAAGTGCTTTTTGAGCTTTTTGGGATAAATTAGTAAATGTGACAACTCCTAGAATTTAGCCTAATGCCTAACACTGTCAGTGTTTAATAAATGAGAAATATGCCAACAAACAATCTAATTAGTATGTTTATTAAGTTGTTTTTTGTCATCATTTTATTTCAAAATTAAGATAAATTAGAGGACAATAATGTGTTAATTAAAGTGAAATTACTGTATTTTATAAAACCAGGAGATAGCTTGAGTCCCTAGTAGGAAATGTAGAGATACATGTCTGAGAGAGATTAATAGAAATAAAGAAGAGGACTTGGGCATTGAAACAGGTAAGTATCCAGAATTGACAATACAAAAGTAAACACATCCATAATTATTGAATTTGCCTATTATTTTTAACTGTCTTCAACTATTCAAGTTGTAATTTAGAGAGAGGAGTAAATACAATGAGTAACTGACTGACTGTGCTGTGTTTAACCTCAAGACCCACAGGACTACTCACTAATCAATGCTGCTCTGCAGAATTGCCTTATCCGGATCTGCTCTTTGGCCTTCACACGACAATACCTCCTTTTATCCTTTCAAAGCCAACTTTCTATATCATAAGGTAGCTGCTTGATTAACCTCAGTATATTCATTGGGCAATAATTTCTTAACATGCACTGATCATTTTCAATTCTGCCTTCCTATCACGTGCAGAATGTGAAGGGTGTGCTCAAGAGCTGCCGTCACCCCAAGCATAGCAGGGTGTGAATTAAGGAATCCACGCTGTCAGAGCAGACACTACCCTGCTCAGAGTCCACTGTTACAATTTCCAAAATCCCCTGAAATATTGAACTGCCACTAATTACACCATAAAATATGAAAACTTTAACCACATTTGGAAGATAGAGAAAATTGAGCCTTAACAGAAAGAAAATCTTACAGATGAATGATCAAAACCCACAGAGAGCAGGTTTCTTACCACCGGACCACTCCGAGTTTTCTGCAGACAGGTCCTTTGTCTCCCTCTCTCTTCTCCTCCCTTAAGATCCCAGTATGCCTCTTCATCCCTTTCCACCTCTCCCCTCCCATCTTCCCCACATACTTCCTTTTCCTCACTCTGAGCTTCTGAATCTGACTAACTGCCTGAGCTAGAGGATGAGAGAGGAAGTGGGGACAGGAGGTTAGGGGGAGGACTGCAGGCTCTCAGGTTTACACATAAGGGAGGAGAAGAGAGGAAACTGATTACCCAATTCAGTCTCAAGGTCAAAACCACCAGGACAACAAATCTTTAATTTAATATTGAATGTAATTTTGCTGAAGAGTATTATATATTTTTCTACATCTCCTTCTTTATCCTGAGTTGGGTGAGCTACATCCCCAGCAGAGTTGTGGGTAACTGTCCAGTCCCAGAATAGGATTGGGGGGAAGTAGGGTCTCAACAAGAATACATGTTTAGTTTTACATATTTTTGGTTCACTAGCAGCATCACGTAATATTTCCTTATCTCCTGAGCCCTATATGTCAACCCCAGTGATGAGCCTACATCTTAGCTTGCTTCCTGCTTGTCACAAAGCACACCATACTAACAATTGCTAAATTGCTCTATTTTTATTACATCCCTTACTTTTATTCTGTACCAAACTATTATCATGTGATGGTACTTACCAAATTCTACCATATACAAAAATTATTTATATTTGCATCCATTATATTCTCTGCTAGACTGTAAACTATCTAAGAACAAGTTGCATATACAATTTTTTATAAGCTTAACACTTAACACATGATACATATTAAGGACATATAGATGCTCAATACATATGGGTTGAATAAGAGTATAAATAACTATTTTCTTCTGCAAGTCTGTGATGGCTCTGCTTTTGTTTGGCATCTTTAACTCTATGCTAGTTTTACTACATAGCTCTCACTAAAATGTTTCCATCACAATTACTTTCTCAGGCCATTAGATATTGCCTCTCCACACTACTTTTATAGGTGTTGTGATATGATGACATATTTTAATAGATTTGTAATGTGTTTTCAAATGTCATCTTTTATGAGTATGAGATGAACTCTATGCAGCTGCATGACAGATGAGGCACTTTCTTTTTTTTTTTTCTTTTTTTTATTAGTTTCTGCTTTATAACAAAGTGAATCAGTCATACATATACATCTGTTCCCACATCCCCTCCCTCATGCATCTCCCTCCCTCCCACCCTCCCCATCCCTCCCCTCCAGGCAGTCACAAAGCACCGAGCTGATCTCCCTGTGCTCTGCGGCTGCTTCCCACTATCTATCTACCCTACGTTTGGTAGTGTACATATGTCCATGCCTCTCTTTCGCTTTGTCACAGCTTACCCTTCCCCCTCCCCATATCCTCAAGTCCATTCTCAAGTAGGTCTGTGTCTTTATTCCCGTTTTACCCCTAGGTTCTTCATGACATTTTTTTTTCTTATATTCCATATATATGTGTTAGTATACGGTATTTGTCTTTCTCTTTCTGACTTACTTCACTCTGTATGACAGACTCTAGGTCTATCCACATCATTACAAATAGCTCAGTTTCGTTTCTTTTTATGGCTGAGTAATATTCCACTGTATATATGTGCCACATCTTCTTTATCCATTAATCCGATGATGGACACTTAGGTTGTTTCCATCTCCGGGCTATTGTGAATAGAGCTGCAATGAACATTTTGGTACATGTCTCTTTTTGAATTATGGTTTTCTCAGGGTATATGCCTAGTAGTGGGATTGCTGGATCATATGGTAGTTCTATTTTTAGTTTTTTAAGGAACCTCCATACTGTTCTCCATAGTGGCTGTACCAATTCACATTCCCACCAGCAGTGCAAGAGTGTTCCCTTTTCTCCACACCCTCACCAGCATTTATTGTTTCTAGATTTGTTGATGATGGCCATTGTGACTGGTGTGAGATGATATCTCATTGTAGTTTTGATTTGCATTTCTCTAATGATTAATGATGTTGAGCATTCTTTCATGTGTTTGTTGGCAGTCTGTATATCTTCTTTGGAGAAATGCCTATTTAAGTCTTCTGCCCATTTTTGGATTGGGTTGTTTGTTTTTTTGCTATTGAGCTGCATGAGCTGTTTATAAATTTTGGAGATTAATCCTTTGTCAGTTGCTTCATTTGCAAATATTTTCTCCCATTCTGAGGGTTGTCTTTTGGTCTTGTTTATGGTTTCCTTTGCTGTGCAAAAGCTTTGAAGTTTCATTAGGTCCCATGTGTTTATCTTTGTTTTTATTTCCATTTCTCTAGGAGGTGGGTCCAAAAGGATCTTGCTGTGATTTATGTCATAGAGTGTTCTACCTATGTTTTCCTCTAAGAGTTTGATAGTTTCTGGCCTTACATTTAAGTCTTTAATCCATTTTGAGCTTATTTTTCTGTATGGTGTTAGGGAATGATCTAATCTCATACTTTTACATGTCCCTGTCCAGTTTTCCCAGCACCACTTATTGAAGAGGCTGTCCTTTCTCCACTGTACATTCCTGCCTCCTTTATCAAAGATAAGTTGGCCATATGTGCGTGGGTTTATCTCTGGGCTTTCTATCCTGATCCACTGATCTATCTTTCTGTTTTTATGCCAGTACCACACTGTCTTAATTACTGTAGCTTTGTAGTATAGTCTGAAGTCAGGGAGCCTGATTCCTCCAGCTCCTTTTTTCGTTCTCAAGATTGCTTTGGCTATTCGGGGTCTTTTGTTTTTCCAAACAAATTTTGAAATTTTTTGTTCTAGTTCTGTGAAAAATGCCAGTGGTAGTTTGATAGGGATTGCATTGAATCTGTAGATTGCTTTGGGTAGTAGAGTCATTTTCACAATATTGATTCTTCCAATCCAGGAGCATGGTATATCTCTCCATCTGTTTGTATCATCTTTAATTTCTTTCATCAGTGTCTTATAATTTTCTGCATACAGGTCTTTTGTCTCCTTAGGTAGGTTTATTCCTAGATATTTTATTCTTTTTGTTGCAATGGTAAATGGGAGTGTTTTCTTGATTTCATTTTCAGATTTTTCATCATTAGTGTACAGGAATGCCAGAGATTTCTGTGCATTAATTTTGTAACCTGCTACTTTACCAAATTCATTGATTAGCTCTAGTAGTTTTTCGGTAGCATCTTTAGGATTCTCTATGTATAGTATCATGTCATCTGCAAACAATGACAGCTTTACTTCTTCTTTTCCGATTTGGATTCCTTTTATTTCCTTTTCTTCTCTGATTGCTGTGGCTAAAACTTCCAAAACTAGGTTGAATAAGAGTGGTGAGAGTGGGCAGCCTTGTCTTGTTCCTGATCTTAGTGGAAATGGTTTCAGTTTCTCACCATTGAGGACAATGTTGGCTGTGGGTTTGTCATATATGGCCTTTATTATGTTGAGGAAAGATCCCTCTATGCCTACTTTCTGCAGGGTTTTTATCATAAATGGGTGTTGAATTTTGTCGAAAGCTTTCTCTGCATCTATTGAGATGATCATATGGTTTTTCTCCTTCAACTTGTTAATATGGTGTATCACATTGATTGATTTGCGTATATTGAAGAATCCTTGCATTCCTGGAATAAACCCCACTTGATCATGGTGTATGATCCTTTTGATGTGCTGTTGGATTCTGTTTGCTAGTATTTTGTTGAGGATTTTTGCATCTATGTTCATCAGTGATATTGGCCTGTAGTTTTCTTTCTTTGTGACATCCTTGCCTGGTTTTGGTATCAAGGTGATGGTGGCCTCGTAGAATGAGTTTGGGAGTGTTCCTTCCTCTGAAATTGTTTGGAAGAGTTTGAGAAGGATGGGTGTTAGCTCTTCTCTAAATGTTTGATAGAATTCGCCTGTGAAGCCATCTGGTCCTGGGCTTTTGTTTGATGGAAGATTTTTAATCACAGTTTCAATTTCAGTGCTTGTGATTGGTCTATTCATATTTTCTATTTCTTCCTGAGTCAGTCTTGGCAGGTTGTGCATTTCTAAGAATTTGTCCATTTCTTCCAGGTTGTCCATTTTATTGGCATAGAGTTGCTTGTAGTAATCTCTCATGATCTTTTGTATTTCTGCAGTGTCAGTTGTTACTTCTCCTTTTTCATTTCTAATTCTATTGATTTGAGTCTTCTCCCTTCTTTTCTTGATGAGTCTGGCTAATGGTTTGTCAATTTTGTTTATCTTCTCAAAGAACCAGCTTTTAGTTTGGTTGATCTTTGCTATCGTTTCCTTCATTTCTTTTTCATTTATTTCTGATCTGATCTTTATGATTTCTTTCCTTCTGCTAGCTTTGGGGGTTTTTTTGTTCTTCTTTCTCTAATTGCTTTAGGTGCAGGGTCAGGTTGTTTACTCGAAATGTTTCCTGTTTCTTAAGGTGGGATTCTATTGCTATAAACTTCCCCCTTAGAACTGCTTTTGCTGCATCCCATAGGTTTTGGGTTGTCGTGTCTCCATTGTCATTTGTTTCTAGGTATTTTTTAATTTCCTCTCTGATTTCTTCAGTGATCACTTCGTTATTGAGTAGTGTATTGTTTAGCCTCCATGTGTTTGTATTTTTTACAGATCTTTTCCTGTAATTGATATCTAATCTCATAGTGTTGTGGTCAGAAAAGTTACTTGATACAATTTCAATTTTCTTAAATTTACCAAGGCTTGATTTGTGACCCAAGATATGATCTATCCTGGAGAATGTTCCATGAGCACTTGAGAAACATGTGTATTCTGTTGTTTTTCGATGAAATGTCCTATAAATATCAACTAAGTCCATCTTGTTTAATGTATCATTTAAAGCTTGTGTTTCCTTATTTATTTTCATTTTGGATGATCTGTCCATTGGTGAAAGTGGGGTGTTAAAGTCCCCTACTATGATTGTGTTACTGTCGATTTCCCCTTTTATGGCTGTTAGTATTTGCCTTATGTATTGAGGTGCTCCTATGTTGGGTGCATAAATATTTACAATTGTTATATCTTCTTCTTGGATCGATCCCTTGATCATTATGTAGTGTCCTTCTTTGTCTCTTCTAATAGTCTTTATTTTAAAGTCTATTTTGTCTGATATAAGAATTGCTACTCCAGCTTTCTTTTGATTTCCATTTGCATGGAATATCTTTTTCCATCCCCTTACTTTCAATCTGTATGTGTCTTTAGGTCTGAAGTGGGTCTCTTGTAGACAGCATATATATGGGTCTTGTTTTTGTATCCATTCAGCCACTCTGTGTCTTTTGGTGGGAGCATTTAGTCCATTTACATTTAAGGTAATTATTGATATGTATGTTCCTATTCCCATTTCCTTAATTGCTTTGGGTTCGTTATTGTAGGTATATTCCTTCTGTTGTGTTTCTTGCCTAGAGAAGTTCCTTTAGCATTTGTTGTAAAGCTGGTTTGGTGGTGCTGAACTCTCTCAGCTTTTGCTTGTCTGTAAAGGTTTTAATTTCTCCATCAAATCTGAATGAGATCCTTGCTGGGTAGAGTAAACCTGGCTGCAGGTTTCTCTCCTTCATCACTTTAATTATGTCCTGCCACTCCCTTCTGGCTTGTAGAGTTTCTGCTGAGAGATCAGCTGTTAACCTGATGGGGATTCCCTTGTGTGTTATTTGTTGTTTTTCCCTTGCTGCTTTTAATATGATTTCTTTGTGCTTAATTTTTGACAGTTTGATTATTATGTGTCTTGGTGTATTTCTCCTTGGATTTATTCTGTATGGGACTCTCTGTGCCTCCTGGACTTGATTAACTATTTCCTTTCCCATATTGGGGAAGTTTTCAACTATAATCTCTTCAAATATTTTCTCAGTCCCTTTCTTTTTCTCTTCTTCTTCTGGAACCCCTATAATTCGAACGTTGGTGCGTTTAATGTTGTCCCAGAGGTCTCTGAGACTGTCCTCTGTTCTTTTCATTCTTTTTTCTTTATTTTGCTCTGCATCGGTTATTTCCACTATTTTATCTTCCACCTCACTTATCCGTTCTTCTGCCTCAGTTATTCTGCTATTGATCCCATCTAGAGTATTTTTTATTTCATGTATTGTGTTTTTAATCGATGCTTGATTCATCTTTAGTTCTTCTAGGTCCTTGTTAACTGTTTCTTGCATTTTGTCTATTCTATTTCCAAGATTTTGGATCATCTTTACCATCATTATTCTGAATTCTTTTTCAGGTAGACTGCCTATTACCTCTTCATTTGTTAGGTCTGGTAGGTTTTTATCTTGCTCCTTCACCTGCTGTGTGTTTTTCTGTCTTCTCATTTTGCTTATGTTACTGTGTTTGGGGTCTCCTTTTTGCAGGCTGCAGATTCGTAGTTCCCGTTGTTTTTCGTGTCTGACCCCAGTGGCTAAGGTTGTTTCAGTAGGTTGTATAGGCTTCCTGGTGGGGGGGACTAATGCCTGTGTTCTGGTGGTTGAGGCTCGATCTTGTCTTTCTGGTGGACAGGTCCACGTCTGGTGGTGTGTTTTGGGGTGCATATGGCCTTATTATGTTTTTAGGTAGCTTCTCTGCTAATGGGTGGGGTTGTGTTCCTGCCTTGCTAGTTGCTTGGCATAGGGTGACCAGCACTGTAGCTTGCTGGTCGTTGACTGAAGCTGGGTGCTGGTGTTGGGATGGAGATCTCTGGGAGATTTTCGTTGCTTGATATTATGTGGAGCTGGGAGGTCTCTTGTGGACCCGTGTCCTGAAGTTGGCTCTCCCACTTCAGAGGCACAGCACTGGCTCCTGGCTGCAGCACCAAGAGCCTTTCATCCACCCAGCTCAGAATAACAGGGAGAAAAAGCAGAAAGAAAGAATTAGTAGAAGAAAGAAAGAGAGAGGGAAAGAAAGGAAGAAGGGAAGAAAGAAAGGTAGGAAGGAAGAAAGAAAGAAAGGAGGGAGGGAGTGAGGAAGGATGGAAAGAAAGAAGGAAAGAAAGGAGGGAGGGAGGGAGCAATGAAAGCAAAAGGAAGAGTGAATGGAAGAAGGGAGGGAGGGAGGGAGGAAGGAAAGAAAGAAAGAAATACAGGAGGGAGGGAGGGAGGGAAGAAGGAAAGAAAAAGAAAGTGGAAAGAAGAAGGATGGGAGGGAGGGAGGAAAGAAAAAGAAAGAAGGAAAGGAAGAGCGGAGGGAGGGAGGGAGGAAGGGAAGGTAGGAAAAAAAGAAAGAGCAGGTAAAGTAAAATAGAATAAAGTATGAAATATAGTAGCGTTATTAAAATTAGAAAGTAATTATTGAAAAAAAAAAAAACGGACCGATAGAACCCTGGGACATATGGTGGAAGCAAAGCTATACAGAGAGAATCTTACACAGAAGATTACACATACACATTCACAAAAAGAGAGCAGGGGGAAAAATCAAAAATCTTGCTCTCCAAGCCCACCTCCTCAATTTGGGATAATTCGTTGTAAAAAGAGGAAAAGGGCAAGAAGTCTGAAATCTTGCTCTCTAAGTCCACCTCCTTACTTTGGAATAATTCGTTGTAAAAAGAGGAAAAGGGGGGAAAGTCTTAAATCTTGTCCTCAAAGTCCACTTCCTCAATTTGGGATGATTCGCTGTCCATTCATGCACTCCACAGACGCAGGGCACATCAAATGGACCGTGGAGCTTTAATCCGCTGCCTCCGAGGCTGCACAGAGAGATTTCCCTGACTCTGCTCTCACAGCTCCCGGGTCTCAGCCTTGGACTTGGCCCCGCCTCTGTGCGTAGGTCGCCGGAGGGCGTCCGTTCTTCGCTCAGACAGGACGGGTTTAAAGGAGCCGCTGATTCGGGGGCTCTGGCTCACTCATGCAGAGGGGAGGGAGGGGCGCGCAGTGTGGGGCGGGCCTGCGGCGGCAGAGGCCGGCGTGACGTTGCAGCAGCCCGTGGCGCTCCGTGCGCTTTCCCGGGAAAGCCGTTCCCGGGTCTCGGGACCCCGGCAGTGGCGGGGTGCACAGGTCCCCCGGAAGGCGGGGCGGACAGTGACCCGCGCTCGCACACAGGCCCCGCGGCTGCGGCGGCGGCGGGCGGCGGCAGGCGGCGGCGGTGGCGGGCGGTGGGGGGCGGCGGCGGCAGCGGGCCTCGGCGGCGGCGGCGGCGGGCGGCGGCAGGCGGCGGCCGTGGCGGGCCGCGGGGGCGGCGGCGGCGGCGGGCCGCGGCGGCGGTGGCAGCGGCGACGGGCCGCGGGGGCGGCGGCGGCGGCGGCGGGCCGCGTCGGGCGGCGGCGGCGGCGGCGGCGGCGGGCCGCGGCGGCGGCGGGCGGCGGCGGGCGGTGGGCGGCGGCGGGCGGCGGCGGCGGCGGGCGGCGGCGGCCCACGCCCGTCTCCGAGGTCCATGCCTTACCCGCGGCTCGCGCCTGTCTCCGGCGCTTCCCTAAGCAGCCCTTTTAATGCCCTCTCCTCGCACACCAGGAAACGAAAGTGAAAGTGAAAAAAGACTCTTGCCTCTTCAGCAACTCCAGACCCTTTCCCCGGACTCCCTCCGGGCTAGCCGTGGTGCACTAACCCCTTCAGGCTCTCTTCCTGCCGCCAGCCCCAGTCCTCTCCCTGCGCTCCGACTGAAAGCCGATACCCAAGCCTCAGCTCCCAGCCCCGCCCGCCACGGCGGCCGAGCAGACAAGCCTCTCGGGCTGGTGTGTGCCTGAGGGCACCGATCCTCTGTGCCGGAATCTCTCCGCTTTGCCCTCCACACCCCTGTTGCTGTGCTCTCCTCCGCTACTCCGAAGCTTTCCCCCTCCGCCACCTGCAGTCTCCGCCCGCGAAGGGGCTTGCAGTGTGTAGAAACCTTCCCTCCTTCACGGCTCCCTCCCACTGGTGCAGGTCCCGTCCCTATCCTATTGTCTCTGTTTATTCTTTTTTTCTTTTGCCCTACCCAGGTATGTGGGGAGTTTCTTGCCTTTTAGGGGGTCTGAGGTCTTCTGTCGGCGTTCAGTAGGTGTTCTGTAGGAGTTGTTCCACGTGTAGATGAATTTCTGATGTATCTGTGGGGAGGAAGGTGATCTCCGCGTCTTACTCTTCCGCCATCTTCCTCCTACCTCCCCAGAGGCACTTTCAACCAGAATGAACTCAGACCACTTTCTCCATTTGGAGGCTATTCTCTGCAATCTTCCTAAGTATGAACATACTAATATCTAAAATTGAAAGGAAGCTATCTTTCAGTTAAGAGAACTTTTATTAAGTGTGACTGAGTGGGAAGTTTGGGAGAAAATGATAAGTTTAAAATTTAAAAAATATTATGCACGTATTAAATAAATTACTATAAAGCATGGTTTAAAATGGAAAGTAAAATGAGAAGTACTCTGCTGCTCTGCCTTCAGTCCTTCTGGTAATTGCCTTCAGAGCTCTGGAGTTCTAAATAACTTATATTTCTAGATTCATCAATTTTATTGAATATATACTACATATTGACCCATAATACAAATTGTTTTTAATACTGCCTAATTTTTCGTCCACACGTTCTTCCAATTAAATAGTTGTTTTTTATTTCCATTTGTGATCCACCATTACTAGGTATGCGAACTTGGGCTACTTACTTAACCCTCTGTGATTCGGTTTTTCTGTCTCTCAAATGGAGAAAATCTGAGTACTTCATAGGATTGTCGTGAAGGTTAAATGAGTTAATATATTTAAGGAACTGTGCCCAGCACATAGTAAATATTATCTAAGTAATGACTATTATTATTGTTGTTGTTTTCTTCGAATTTACATTTAAAAATTAACATTATATTCTTAAATTTAATTTCTCCTTCCATCAACTTAGAACATATATATTGGCTCCCTTCTCTGTAAGCTATGCTTGCATTTTCCTTCACCTGTCCTTCCCATTTATGGAAATTAAATAATAATTTAATTTAATTTATTAATTTAATTCAATAATTAATTCAGTTTTGTAACCAAAATTAAAGTTTCTGCAACGAGGACCTACTGTATAGCACAGGGAACTATACTCAATATTTTGTAATAACCTATAAGGGAAAAGAATCTGAAAAAGATTCAGTTATACATATATAACTGAATCTAACTTTGCTGTACACCTGAAACTAACACAACATTGTAACTCAGCTATAATTAAAAAAAAGTTTCTGTGTTTTAAATAGAATAGTCTTGAAAATTAAAACTCCCCACCAAAAAGATAGCATTTACATTATGACAATGTAAATATTATTTGCTATACAGTGAAGTAGATGATATGATTATTCTTCATTATATGTCTAACATCAAAAACTAATGTTTCAAACATTGATAAAAGCTTTTCTCACATTCAATCAACTATTCAAATCATTCCATATTTTAGTTTGCTATATTTAAATCACTGTTTCTTATAAAGCTTTTATTTTTCACTGGTATTTCTAATTGCTTTTCTTTTACCTTGCTGGTAAAAGAAGCATAGCCCTTTAAAATATGCTGAAGGTTACCTGTCTTGTACCTATTGGTCTCTGCTGCAGTGCTACTGCAGATTCCCCTGGTTTCCTGCTTCCATCTGGACAAACTTGGTCCTGAGTTTCCTCTGGCTCAGCTTCCTTGTTTTCATACTTGATCCTCATTTTCCATTTTATTCCTTGTTTTACTAAACTATATATTCAAATAATGTTCTCAGAAAAGATGATTGGGAGGCAAACTTTCTTAATTCTTGCATGCCTAAAAATGTATTTCTTTCCCTTCTGATTTCTTATAATTGCCTGATAATTTAACTGAATGTAAACTACTGAGTTGAAAATCTTTTCCCTTAGAAGTTTATAAACATGTTTCATTATTTGCTCAAATCCAGTGTTGCTAATTAGAAGACAGATGCCAGCTGGATTCTCATTACTGTGAAAGTGAAAGTAGATTTTCTTTATGGAAGCTTTTAGGATTTTATCTTTATCCTTGGCAATTTGAAATATAATGAGGACATGTATGCATGTAATACTTTATTATTATATTTTTTATATAGCTTACTTGATTCTTCATAGGTATTTTTGGTTTAAAAACGTTATGTTTTCTCAGTCCCCCCAAATTTCTTTTCTCTAATAATTTCCTCTCCTCTAGTTCTTCAATTCTCTTTTCCTAAAATACATTGTTAGTCAAGTGTTGGCATTCAAGGATTGAGTCACTACATACTATCTGCCCATCTCTATCTTTTTTCCTCTCCATTCTGGGAGACTTCCTTGCAGTCCTATTGATTTTTTTTTTAACAATGACTTTTTTGTTTCCTGAACCTCTTTGTGTCTTCTGACTGTTTACTTTTCATAGTATCCAGCATAGTTTTATGAGGAAAAAATAAACCCTCCCCTCAAACAGCTTGCATTCTAGTTGCTGCTTGATTGGGACAGAAGTTAGAGTAGTGCGTGGTGACTGGGTTCGGGAAAGCAAGTGGATCCCAATGATAAATGTCTATATATGTGTATAGAAATAATGAAAAGGGTACACATTACACGGAGTGAAATTTGGTGGTGATGGTGTGTATTAGGGGATTGAAGAATTTTTACTTTATAATTGCTATTGAATTTTTAAAAATCAATGGGCATATGTTACTTTTATAAGAAAATTATTGGTCCTTTTTTAAAGTTTATCTGTGGACGGAAGGAGAGGGGAAATATGAGCATGATTACTTTCTGAAGAGAAAGGGTCAGAAGACGTCAGCAGGGAAACAAGCCGGAGAGGAAAGGAACAACTGGTGAAGCAAGGTCTCTGTGCACCTGGGGAGGAGGGTGTGCAAACACACATGGAAATATTAGCACTGGGCAGGGGAAAGAGCCTCTGCTATGTTGAGACAAGAAGGAAAAAGAGAAGGTTGAATGGAGAAGATATGTCTGAACACAGTTTGAAGCAAATTTGACCAAAGGAGAAAGTTTTAAGGAAAGAGCATAGCCTAGGAGGCAAAAGACCGAGGTCCAAACCCTCGCTCATGACTTCCTGGCTGGAACGCAGGGCCAGTCGCCTAATTTTTCGTCTCTTCCAAATGAGGCTAACTGTCGTGTGGGGCTGTTGAGGCAATTAAACGTGACACAGTGTGGACAGTGTTTGGCAATCATTCTCAGCAAATGCTACTTGTTTTCTCTATTATCTCTCTTCCTGGCTGCCTGGACAGAACATTTGTAGGAGTTGAATTCCAGAGCTGTTATTTCACAGCCCAACATGGCCAGTCCTGCTGTTGCTTCAGCTCTGACCTTGGCTCCAGGCCCCAGTGCATGAGTCTGTCTAAACTTCCATTCCAAGTCGTTGGTGGGCTATCCCATACACCACCCCTCCCCAGGACCAGGTTCCAGCCCACTCACCTGCCCTTCCAGTGACTGCTTCCCGCTTGGATCCTTGGTCCTACTGTGGCTGGAGTATGTGCCATTTCATCCATGAGCATACTTCTTAATACTTGTTGCCAGAATTCCAAATTTCTGCCCTTATTGCCTTTTTGTCATCATGCAAATTGACTAAAGAATCTGTGGCCATGCTCCAAAGTTCAGACACCTAGCCTTCATGTAATTGTGTGGGTCTGGCTGAGTTGCACATACTGATCTCACAAATACTTCAGAACATAACTGGATTTACTGATGCCCCGACATTGGAATTTGTTGGGTCACTCTAACCACACCAGTTAAGAAAATTCATATTTTATAGTGAGAGGAGGTATTCTCAACTACCTACTTTAATGTAGATTCATCTCTTCTCTCTCAGTATAAGTTCCACAGGCTACACTGTCCTCCATTCCCCTTTGTAGTGCAGCCTCTGCCCTGGTTATGAGCACATATATTCAGTTTTACTTTGGTTTTAGCCTTTTCTTTGGAAACTCGAAGAGCTGAATACCTTTTTCAGCATCATTCTGGGCATCCCTGAACTTTGTATATGATCAGTGATTCTATGAGCACACAGATTATTATCATAAGCAATAAGTCTGACAACCTACTAAAAAAACTAAGCATGTCATTTGGATGTATTACTGATATCTGAATATGCACCTTAAAATATAGGTAAGCTTCCTAGAAGTAGAGTAAGCATGTCTTAATGTGCTTTATATTTTGAAGTTTATCAATTACTTGAAATGTAAATATACATTTTTATTATTACAAGAATAAACAATGCATTGTAAAAGCTGTTAATTTTATGTATTGAAACAATTTCTGAGAACTTTCAAATGATTAAATACATAAGGCAGTATATTTTATAATTAATATTAATGTTAAGAGAAATATTTGCTAGATAACTTTAAGAAGAACATTATATCCATCTTGAGCCAACAGATGTTTATAAAAATTTAAATAATAATAAAATAATAACAGATTAGATTTTATCATCATCATAGTTGCAATTTTTGTAAAACTTTCATAGAACAGTTTGGTGTACTAGAATTCATAGCAACAAACAAAATAATCTTTCAGAGGTATATTTCATTGTTAGCTATTTAATTTCAATTATATTTTAAAGTCTTTGAAGAAAAAAATTCCTTTCAGGATTTTTTTACTTCTATGAGGAGGAATTATAAATAGAATATTAATTTCTTCAACTCAGATTTTTGAGTTTCTTGCTCACATTCTTATACAAATTGTTCAAGTGAGATAGGATATCTGTTATTACATATACCAAAGGCTGATAGAACAAAAGATAATAAACATAGAACAAAGTATAATAAAAGCCTTTTTATTATACTTTGAAGATTACAAAACTAGCACAATAGGATTTACTAATAACCAATGTTTGCCTGCAAAAGAAGTTCATTTGCTGCTAAAGAAGTAAATCGATGTGCCTGGAGAAGGCAAGTATTTTTCACATGACACCTAACATAAAGTCCTTCCTGTCACTCACCTCCAAGGAAGATTTTGCAATTGGTATGCATGTAATGAAAACTGAGAAGACGATGGGAATTCAGTGGTGATTTTTATTTTCCTTAAAGCCAAATCCATGTTCCATTGTCACATTTTTAGACCTAAAGCTTAAGGAAGAGAATGTTTGTGTAAAGGAATTAGTTCATGAAAATATATTAAAATAAATGTGTTTATTAAAAGCAAGAATTTTAAAAGTTCACTTTCTATTGTGAAAGTTTTCAAATATGTGCAAGAGATCCTCTTGTACCCAACACCTAGCACCTACAATTATCAGCGTTCTATGATCTGGTCTCAATTCATTACTTTTAAATTTTATTTGTATTTTCTGGAGCCTCTTTAACTTAAATTCCAGATATAGTTCACCCATATGAATTTCCATATGTCTTATCTAAAAGATAAGGATTCTTTAAAAATAACATAATTAGTTTTAATCAGCTCATGGTTCCATAGCTACCAAAAGCCAGATCCAGGATTGGACTTAGGCTTCCTCGTTTCCAAGTTTGATCTCTTAACCACTCACATGTACAATATATGATTCCTTCTAAATTTCCACTTTAACACTGGTTTTTAAAAATGCCTAACAGAGGAACTGAGAGACAAGATGGTGGGGTAGAAAGACTTGAGCTCACCTCCTCTCATAAAAACACCAAAAAAAAAAAAAAAAACCCTAACTGCTGAACAAGCACTGACAAAAAAGGCTGGAACCTACCAAAAAATAGATTCTACATGCAAAGACAAAGAAGAAGCCACAACGGGATTTTAGGAGAGGCACATTTGCAATACAAGCAAATCCCATACCCACCAGGTGGGGAACCCACAAACTGGAAAATAATTATATTGCAGAGATTCTCCCACAGAAGTGAGAGTTCTGAGCCCCACATCAGGCTCCCCTGTCAGGGGGTCTGGCATCAGGAGGCGGGGCCCCAGAGCACTTGACTTTGAAGGCCACCAGGGCTTGATCACAGGAACTCCATAGGGCTGGGGGAAACAGAAACTCCACTCTTAGAGGATGCACACAAGGTCTTGTGTGTACTGGGACCCAGGGAAAAAACAGTGACTTCATAGGATCCTGGCCAGACCTACCTGTAGGTCTTGGAGCATCACCTGGTGAGGCAGGGGGTGGCTGTGACTCACTATGGGGACCAGAACACTGGTGGCGGAGGTACTGGAGAATATTAATTGGCATGAGCTCTCCTGGAGGCCACAATTTTGACACCAAGAGCTGGCACCACCCAACAACCTGTTGGCTTCAGTGCTAGGATGCCTCAAGACAAACAACCAAAAGGGCAGGAACATAGCCCCACCCATCAGCAGACAGGCTGCCTAAAGCCTTCCTGAGCCCACAGCTGCCTCTAAACACACCCCTTGACAGACCCCTGCCCACCAGAAGTACAAGACCCAGCTCTACCCATCAGGAAACCTGCACAAGCCTATTAGACCATGGATGTCACCCACCAGGGGGCAGACCCCAGAAGCAAGAAGTACTACTATCCTGCAGCCTGCACAACAGAAACCGCAAACACAGATAGTTAAAGAAAATGAGACTTTGGAACAACATTAAATGCACCAACATTCGCATTATAGGATTCTCAGAAGGAGAAGAGACAGAGAAAAGGCCTGCAAAAATATTTGAAGAGATAATAGCTGGAAACTTCCCTAACATGGGAAAGGAAACAGTCACACAAGTCCAGGAAGTGTGGAGAGTGCCATACAGGATTAACCCACAGAGGAATACACCATGACACACTGTAATCAAAATGATAAGAATTAAAGACAAAGAGAAAATATTAAAAGCAACAAGGGAAAAGCAACAAATAATATACAAGGGAATCCCCATAAGGTTATCAGCTGATTTTTCAGCAGAAACTGCAGGCCACAAGGGAGTGGCATTATATATTTAAAGTGATGAAAGCAAAAAAACCTACAACCAAGAATACTCTACCCAGCAAGGCTCTCATTCAGATCCAGTAGAGAAATCAAAAGCTTTACAGACAAGTAAACGCTAAGAGAATTCAGCACCACCATATCAGCTTTACAACAAATGCTAAAGGAACTTATCTAGGAGGAAAAGAAAATGCCACAACTAGAAACAAGAAAATCACAAATGAGAAAGCTCACCAAATCAAATAAACAGTATAGGTAGGAAATAATCCACACACAAATATGATATGAAAACTAGCAATCATGAGAAGAGGAGAGTACAAATACAGAATACTGGAAATGCATTTAAAATTAAGAGATCGGCAACTTGAAACAATCTTCTGTGTGTGTGTGTGTGTGTGTGTGTAGACTGCTGTAGCAAAACCTCATGGTAAGTACAAATGAATATACACACAAAGAAGAAAAAGGAATCCAAACACAGCACTAAAGAGAGTCATCAATCACATGAGAACAGAAGAAAAAAGACCTAAAAAAACAAATCCAAAACAATTAACAAAATGGCAATAAGAACATACATATCTATAATTACCTTCAATGTAAGTGGATTAAATGCTCCAACCAAAAGACATAGACTGGCTGAATGGATTAAAAAACAAGGCCCATCTATATGCTGTCTAAAAGAGACCCACTTCAGATCTAGGCACACATACAGACTAAAAGGGAGGGGATGGAAAAAGGGAGTCCATGCAAATGGAAACCAAAAGACAGCTGGAGTAGCAATACTCATATCAGAAAAAATAGACTTTAAAATAAAAACTGTTACAAGAGACAAAGAAGGACAATACATAATGATCAATCCAAAAAGAAGGGATCAATCCAAGAAGAAGATTTAATCACTGTAAATATATATGCACCCAGCAAATGAGCACCCTAATATATAAGGCAAATGCTAACAGCCATAAAAGGGGAAATTGACATTAACACAAAAATAATGGGAGATTTTAACACTCCACTTTCATCAATGGACAGATCATCCAGACAGAAAACCAATAAAGAAACACAGACTTTAAATGACACATTAGACCAGATGGACTTAATTGATATTTATAGAACATTCCATCCAAAAGCAGCAGAATACACATTCTTCTCAAGTGCATATGGAACATTCTCCAGGATAGATCACATTTTGGGTCACAAATCAAGCCTCAGTAAATTTAAGAAAATTGAAATCATATCAAACATCTTTTCCAACCACAGTGCTATGAGACTAGAAATCAATTACAGGAAAAAAAAAGATGTAAAAAACATAAACACATGGAGACTAAACAATATGTTACTAAATAACCTATGGATCACTGAAGAAATCAAAAAGGAACTCAGAAAAATACCTAGAGACAAATGACAAGGAAATCACAATGATCAAAAAAAGCAGTTCTAAGGGGAAGTTTATAGCAATACAATCTTACATCAGGAAACAAGAAATATATAAAAGAAACAAGCTAACCTTACACCTAAGCAACTAGAGAAAGAAGAACAAACAAAACCCAAAGTTAGTAGAAGGAAAGAAATCATAAAGATCAGAGCAGAAATTAATGAAACAGAGATGAAGGAAACAGTAGCAAAGACCAATGAAACTGGTAAACAAAATGATAAACCTTTAGCCAGACTCATCAAGAAAAAAAGGAGAGGACTTGAATCAATAAAATTAGAAAAGAAAAAGGAGAAGTTACAACGGACACCACAGAAATACGAAGGATCATAAGAGACTACTACAAGCAACTATATGCCTATAAAATGGACAACCTAGAAGAAATGGACAAATTCTTAGAAAGGTACAACCCTCCATGACTGTACCAGGAAGAAACAGAAAATATGAACAGACCAATCACAAGTACTGAAATTGAAACTGTGATTAAAAAACTTCCAACAAACAAAAGTCCAGGACAAGAAGACTTCACAGGTGAATTCTATCAAATATTTAGAAAAGAGTTAACACCTATCCTTCTGAAACTCTTCCAAAAAGTTGCAGAGGAAGACACACTCCCAGATTCATTCTATAAGGCCACCATTACCCTGATACCAAAACCAGAGAAAGATACACAAAGAAAGAAAATTACAGGCCAATATCACTGATAACACAGACACAAAAATCCTCAACAAAATACTAGCAAACTGAATCCAACAATACATTAAAAGGATCAAGTGGGATTTATCCCAGGAATGCAAGGATTCTTCAGTATCCACAAATCAATCAATGTGATACACCACATTAACAAATTGGAGAATAAAAACCCTATGATCATCTCAGTAGATGCAGAAAAAGCTTTTGACAAAATTCAACACCAATTTATGATAAAATCTCTCCAGAAAGTGGGCATAGAGGGAACATACCTCAACATACTAAAGGCCATATATGACAAGCCTACTGACAACCTCATACTCAATGCTGAAAACTTGAAGCATTTCCCCTACAATCAGGAACAAGACAAGTATGTCCACTCTTGCCACTTAACATAATTTTGGAAATCCTAGTTATGGCAATCAGAGGAGAAGAAGAAGAAGAAATAAAAGGAATCCAAATTGGAAAGTAAGAAGTAAAACTATCACTGTTTGCAGATGACATGGTACTATACATAGAATATCCTAAAGATGCTACCAGAAAACTACTAGAGCTAATCAATGAATTTGGTAAAGTTGCATGATACAAAATTAATACAGAGAAATCTGTTGCATTTCTGTACAATAACAATGAAAGATCAGAAAGAAATATTAAGTAAACAGTCCCTTTTACCATCACATCAAAAAGAATAAAACACCCAGGAATAAACCTACCTAAGGAGGCAAAAGACCTGTACTCTGAAAACTATAAGATGCTGATGAAAGCAATCAAAAATGACACAAACCGATGGAAAGATATACCATGTTCTTGGATTGTAAGAATCAATATTGTCAAAATGACTATCCACCCAAGGTAATCTACAGATTCAATACAATCCCTATCAAATTACCAATGGCATTTTTCGCAGATCTAGAACAAAAAATCTTAAAATTTGTATGAAAACATAAAAGACCCTGAATAGCCAAAGCAATCTTGAGAAAGAAAAATGGGGCAGGAGGAATCAAGTTCCCTGACCTCAGACTATAATATAAAGCTATAGTAATCAAAACAGTATGGTAGTGGCACAAAGACAGACTTACAGATCAATGGAACAGAATGGAATGCCCAGAAATAAACCCACGCACCTATGGTAAATTAATCTATGACAAAGGAGGCAACAATATATTATGGAGAAAAGACCGTCTCTTCTATAACTGGTGCTGGGAAAACTGGACAGCCATAAGTAAAAAAATAAAATTAGAACATTCTCTAACACCAGACACAAAAATAAACTCAAAATGCTTTAAAGTTCTTAATATAAGACCACATACTATAACACTTTTAGAGGAAAACATAGGCAGAACACCCTTTGACAAAAATTGCAGCAATATGGGCTTCCCTGGTGGCGCAGTGGTTGAGAGTCTGCCTGCCGATGCAGGGGATACGGGTTCGTGCCCCGGTCTGGGAAGATCCCACATACTGCGGAGTGGCTGGGCCCGTGAGCCATGGCCGCTGGGCCTGTGCGTCCGGAGCCTGTGCTCCGCAATGGGGGAGGCCACAACAGTGAGAGGCCCGCGTACAGCAAAAAAAAAAAAAATTGCAGCAATATCTTTTTGGATCCACCTCCTAGGGTAATGAAAATAAAAAAACAAACAAATGGGACCTAATTAAACTTAAAAGCTTCTGCACAACAATGGAAACTATAAACAAAACAAAAAGACAACCCACAGAATGGGAGAAAATATTTGCAAACAAAGTGACCCACAAGGGATTAATTTCCAAGTTATACAAACAGCTCATGCCACTCAATATCAAAAAAACAAACAACCCAATCAAAAAATGGGCAGGAGATCAAAATAGACATTTCTCCAAAGAAGACATAAAAAGATGGCCAAAAAGCACATAAAAAATGCTCAACATAGCTAATTATTAGAGAAATGAAAATCAAAACTCCAATGAAGTATCACCTCACATCAGTCAGAATGGCTATCATCAAAAAGTCTCCAAAAAATAAATGCTGGAGAGGATGTGGAGAAAAGGGAAGTCTCCTACACTTTTGGTGGGAATATAAATTGGTACAACCACTATGGAGAACAGTATGGAGTTTCCTTAGAAATCTAAAAATAGTGGGCTTCCCCGGTGGCGCATTGGTTGAGAATCCACCTGCCAAGGCAGGGGACATGGGTTTGAGCCCTGGTCCAGGAAGATCCCACACGCTGCAGAGCAACTAAGCCCGTGTGCCACAACTACTGAGCCTGTGCTCTGGAGCCCATGAGCCACAACTACTGAGCCCACGTGCCACAACTACTGAAGCCCATACATCTTGAGCCCGTGCTCCAGAACAAGAGAAGCCACCACACGGAGAAGCCCACGCACCACAACGAAGAGTAGCCCCTGCTTGCTGCAACTAAAGAAAGCCTGCACACAGTAACGAAGACCCAACACAGCCAAAAATTTAAGAAATAAAAAAATAATTAATTAAAAATAGAGCTACCATATGATCCAACAATCCCATTCCTAAGCATGTATCTGGAGCAAACCATACTTTGAAAAAGTACATGAACCCCAATGTTCATTGCAGTACTATTTACAATAGCCAAGATGTGGAAGCAACCTAATTGTCCATCAACAGATGAATAGATAGGGAAAATATGGTTCATATATATATGATGGAATATTAGTCATAAAAAAGAATGAAATAATGCCATTTGTGGATTATCATACTATGTGAAGTAACTCTGACAGAGAAAGACAAATATCATATGATATCACCTATATGTGGAATCTAAAATAATGATACAAATGAACTTATTACAAAACAGAAACAGAATCAACAGACTTTGAAATCAAACTTATGGTTACCAAAAGGCAAAGATGGGAGGAAGGGGTAAATTAGGAGTTTGGAATTAACATATACACACTACTATATAAAAAATAATCAACATGGACCTATTGTATAGAACAGGGAACTCTACTCAATATTCTATAATAACCTATACGGGAAAATAATCTGAAAAAGGATAGTTATATGTATAACAGAATCACTTTGCTGTACACCTGAAAGTAACACAACATTGTAAATCAACTATACTCCAAGATAAAATAAAAATGTTAAAACAAGAAAAAAATACCATTATCATGAACAAATTTTTAAAATGCCTTAAATACCTAGTCTATGTTCAATTTTCCCTGAT
The DNA here is from genome assembly GCF_025265405.1 of Mesoplodon densirostris. NCBI lineage: Eukaryota > Metazoa > Chordata > Mammalia > Artiodactyla > Ziphiidae > Mesoplodon > Mesoplodon densirostris. The sequence continues at coordinate 73,374,877 of NC_082672.1, forward strand.
TACTTTAAAAGCGTTTTTATAGTTTAGTTATGTTTGTCCAGGTATTAGTTTATTCAATTGATTATTAGTTTGTTCAAATAAGAATCCAAAGAAGATTCACACCTTGTATTTGTTTTTTTGTTTTGTTTTGTTTATTTTGGGGGGTACGTGGGCCTCTCACTGTTGTGGCCTCTCCCGTTGTGGAGCATAGGCTCCGGATGCGCAGGCTCAGGGGCCATGGCTCACGAGCCCAGCTGCTCCACGGCATGTGGGACCCTCCCGGACTGGGGCATGAACCCGAGTCCCCTGCATTGGCAGGCGGACTCTCAACCACTGCGCCAACAGGGAAGCCCCACACCTTGTATTTGTTTTTTGTGTTTTTAAAATTTCTTTTAATCAATAATATTTCTTCCTTTTTAGTTCTTTTTAAAAAATTTTTTAATTTAATTTTATTTATTTTTTATACAGCAGGTCCTAATCAGTTATCTATTTTATACATATTAGTGTATACATGTCAATCCCAATCTCCCAATTCATCCCACCACCACCACCACGCCTGCCATTTTCCCCCCTTGGTGTCCATACGTTTGTTCTCTACATCTGTGTCTCAATTTCTGCCCTGCAAACTGGTTCATTTGCACCATTTTTAGTTTTTTTGAAAAAATGTTATTAATTTGTTTAAGAAACTCTGTAATTTGACTTGTAGAATTTTCCACATTTTTGATTTACCTATTGTATCTTTGTAGTGAAGGGAACAACAATCTTCAGACTGCTTCTGAAAATAATCAGAAACATCTTTTTGAGATAGTTCACAAAGCTTTATATCATAGGATGGTCTTAAAAATATACACATATTGAAAGCATCAACCAAATCTTCAAGCCCAGAAGTAAAACAAATCTTTTCTTTAGTCATTTACTACTGGAGAGGGAGGAAAGCACAATCCCACCAGCAGCAGCAGCAGAGTCAGCAGTACCTACTCTGACAGACCTGGCCATAAACATATGTAGCTCCTCTAATGATCTCAGGTGGAAGTAAATTATCACAAAACCCCCGTTTGATACGTTGTCTCACAAATGCACATAGAGTGACCATAAGAGCAACATCGTGGATGTGGTTGAGTCATGATTTTTCCTGCACTGTAATATCAAACTGTTAAAATTGAACTAATAATAAACTTAATAACAATGAAAAGCTTTTAAATTTCAGATTAATTACTGTTTTGTAGAAGTTTATTCTTTTATGGTATCATTTGGTTTGGCATCCAGTTTTGCTGAATATTAACTTTACCATTCAGCCATTTGTTGTTTGCCTAAAATGTTAATCTGTGCATGTCTAAATACTTCATTATAGAATAACAGTGATGCCCACTTCCTCCTACCCCAGCAGAAGCTGGAGCTGGGGTGCTCCAGCCCATCTTTAATGTACGGGTATATGACATCCTCATCCTCTAGGCAGTGATAACATATTTGAGCCAAATATCCCTCCTGCCACCTTTAGTGGGAAGAGGCTGGGGAGGCAAGAGTCACGCTATTCCATAACAAATGTCAATGGCTAAGGTTTTTAGTTTAAACGTATTTGACTCAATCTGCACGTGAGCTCAATCTTCTGCTATTATCTTGCCCCCACTTTCCTCACGTTCATTACCTACTAGGTCACTACTATTGTATTTGGGGAGAGGGAGGCATTGCAACAATGGTGATGGCTGGACTAAGGTCACGTCTCTCAGAGCCTCCAAAACTGTGGACCCTTAAGTTACCAAGAAAGCACCACATCCCCTGAAGTCTGGTAGGTGCTAAAGCCATCTGTGTTCTGCTCCGGAAATGGATGAAATGACTCCAACCCTTGTACACCACACTTGGTCTTCTGGTACCAATGGAGCTGAGTTTTGTACCTTCACATCTCTCAGATTCCTTTATTGAACACAGCTCTCTTGGCTTCTGTCTACAGAAGCATTGGGACAAAACTATACTGGACCTGGCTCATGGGAGGTGTTCAGTCTCATGAGACTGGCTGTTCAGTCTCCACTCCCTTTGATGCCTGGTGCCTGGGGGGGTGCTGGGGTGGGTTGATTGGGGCATCAGTGGGTAAGGACAGAGTAAAGGATGATGATGACACACAATAAAAATCCTTTCATTGATACATTAAATGGAAAGATATCCTGTGTTTGAGATTAGAAGAATTAATATTGTTAAAATGTCCATACTACTGAAAGCAATCTACAGATTTAATGCAATCTCTATCAAAATACCCATGACATGTTTTGCAGAACTAGAACAAACAATCTTAAAATTTGTATGAAACCACAAAAAATCCCAAATTTCCAAAGCAATCTCGAGAAAAAAAAAAAAAAACAAAGCTGGAGATATCATGCTCCCTGCTTCTACAAAGCTATAGTACAAAGCTATAGTAATTAAAACAGTATGGTGCTGGCACAAAACCATAATCCTAGATCAATGGAATAGAATAGAAAGCTCAGACATGTAACCATTAAGTAGCAAATCCCCAGTCTCCCATTCCTGTGCTTATTCTGTTAATTGACCATCTCTCTGTTCCCCAGACAGTCTCATGCCTTTTTTTTTTTTGACTGTGATAGTTATATTAGCTCTTCCACTCTCCTAGATTAACTTCAAAATTCTCTTGCCAAATTAAAAAAGGAATGGTAATACTTTCATGGGTGATTTTGGGGAGAATTGGCATCTTTATTATATTGTTTTTCTCTACCTATGACATAGTATATGTTTTCATTTATTCAAGTTTCCTTTTTTAAAAAGTAACAGTTTTATTGAGATAAAATTTACATACCATACATCACCCATTTAAAGTGTATAATTCAATTGTTTTTAGGAGATGCACAGACAGGTGTGACCATTATGACAGTCAATTTTGGAACATTTTCATCATCTTGAAATGAAACTCTAAACATTCAGCCATCACCCCTCTCTCACCCGTTCCCCTCTTAGTTCTAAGCAACCATTAATCTACTTTCTGACTCTATAGATTTACCTATTTTGACCTTTTCATAAAATAAATTTTGTATTTTGTGACTGGCTTCTTTCATTTAGCATAATGTTTTCAAGGTTCATCCATGTTGTAGCACACATTGGTACTTTTTAAAATTACCATATCATATTCCATTGTATGGATGCCACATTTTGTTTATTCATACATTTACCTTGTTTCCACCTTTTGATATTATGAATAATGCTGCTATGAACATTCATGTACAAGGTTTGGCATGGACATATGTTTTCATATCTCTTGTGTATAAACCTAGGAATGGAATTACTGGGTCATATGGTAACTCTATGTTTAAGTTTAAGAACTGCAGACTGTTTTCCAAAGCAGCTGCACCATTTTACATTCCTACCAGCAGTGTACAAGTGTTCTGATTTTCCACATCCTCACCAATAATTGTTATTATCTATCTTTTTTTTTTTTTTTTTTTTTGCAGTACGCGGGCCTCTCACCGTTGTGGCCTCTCCTGTTGCGGAGCACAGGCTCTGGACGTGCAGGCTCAGCCGCCATGGCTCATGGGCCCAGCCGCTCTGTGGCATGTGGGATCTTCCCGGACCGGGGCACGAACCCGTGTCCCCTGCATTGGCAGGCGGACTCTCAACCACTGCGCCACCAGGGAAGCCCTTATCTATCTTTTTGGTTATAGAAATCCTTGGGTGTGTGAAGTAGTATCTCACTGCTTTTTTTTTTAATTGAAGGAGAGTTGATTTACAATATTATATTAGTTTCAGGCGTACAGCATAGTGATTCAGGAATTTTACAGATTATACTCCATTTAACGTTATTACAAGATAATGGCTGTATTCCCCTGCGATGTACAATATATCCTTGTTGCTCATCTATTTTTTGCATAGTAGTTTGTATCTCTTAATTCCCTATCCCTACTTTGTTCCTTCCCTTTCCCTCTTCCCTTTGGTAATCATTGGTTTGTTTTCTATATCTGTGAGTCTGTTTATGTTTTGCATACATTTATTTGTATTATTTTTTAGATTCCACATATAAGTGATATCATACAGTATACTTATTTCACTAAGCATAATATTCTCTAGGTCCATCCTCACTGTGGTTTTGATTTACAGTTCCCTAAAGACTAATGTTGAGCATTTTTTCTTATGTTTATTGGCTTCTTGAGAAATGCATATTTGGATACTTTGTCCATTTTAAATTGGGTTATTTGTCTTTTATTGTTCAGTTGTAAGGGTTCTTTATATATTTTGGTTACAAGTATCTCTTCAGATTTATGATTTGCAAATATTTTCTCACATTATGAGTTGTCTTTTCACTTTCTTGATAGTGTCCTTTGGAGCACAGAAGTTTTTAATTTTGATGAAATCCAATTTATCTATTTTTTTTGTTGTTGTTGCTTGTGCTTTGGTGTCATATCTAGGAAACTATTACCAAATATGAGGTCTTGAAGATTTACCATCATGATTTCTTCTAGGAGTTTTATAATTTTTGCCCTTCACTTAGGTCTTTGATCCATTTTGAGTTTCTTTTTGTGTATGGTGTGAGGTAAGGGTGCAACTCCATTTTTTTGCACATGTCTATCTAGTTATTCCAGTACTATTTGTTGAAAAGACTATTCTTTCCCATTGAATGATATTGAGATCTTTGTTCAACATCACTTGACCATTACCCATGGGTTTATTTCTGGACTCTCAGTTCTATACTGTTGATTAATATGTATATCCTATGTCAGCATCACACTATCTTGATTACTGTTGCTTCATAGTGAGTTTTAAAGTTGGGAAGTGTGTGTCTTCCCACTTTCTTCTTCTTTTTTCAATATAGTTTTGGCTACTCTGGGTCAGGTTTCCTTTTAAGTATAGTTTTTCTTTTTCTGCATACATGAAAAAAATGCACATTTTTTTCTCATTAGGTTAAGTGTTATATATTTTTGTTGGAATTTATTTTTCCAATTGTATTATAATTGGCATTTGCTGTTAATGGGAAAGCTATCAATATTTTTTACTGATTTTTTAATAACTGGCCTAGTACTCAGGCAACTCCTTTTTGTTAGTAGTCATTTAATTGATTCTCTTTGGTAGGCAGTTATATCATATGCAAATACCTGTCATTGTGTCTTTTCTTTTCCTATATCTATGTATTCTTTCTTTTCTGGCATTTTTGTATTGGCTAATATTGAATAAGAGTGGTCATAGTAGGAGCCTTGCTCATCCCTGGCTTGAGTGAGGATGCTTCTAATGTTTCACCATTAAGTGTGATGGATTCAGACAATTATCATTGAACTGCATCTTAAAAGGATGAAGAAGCGATCTAGATAAAGTGGTGGGAGGAATTGTGGGGATGTTTGGGGTCAGTTGGGAGGAGGGCATTCTTGTCAGAGGTAACAGCAGGAGCAAAGACTTCAGGTTGAGGGACATTATGGGTGTATGTAGGAAACAGCAAGAAATTATATGTTGTTGTATCATAAATGATAAAAGCAGAGAATAGGGAGAGAGGAGGCTGAGGAGCTGGAGAAGGACCAATCCTACAGGATCTTGAGGGCCATATTGAATTTTATTCTTTTTATTTCGGAGAACCATGGAAAGATTTCAAGTAGGGAGGTGACATTGTCACTGAGGGACATTATCACACCTTCTTTGTTAAAAGAATTTTAATTATTTTCATGGCTACAATATGTCCAATGGGGTAATGAATCATTTGCAGCTCCTGAAACGCAGCAGATTCGCTGGTACTTTCTTGCCCTGGAAGGCATCCCCTCTGTCAGAAATGCCCCCTGCCCACTCCGGGCCAGGTAGAGCACGAATACATGTCTCATGTGCCACCTGCTGTCAAAACATTTACCAGATTGCAGTGTAATTGTCCGCTGGCCCATCTTTCTCACTCTTCTGAGTTCCTTGAGGCCAGGAAGAAAGCTTTTTATTTCTGAAACCCACTGGGGGTACATAATGGAATGGATTAAAAAAAGGACCAAATAAATGTAATAGCTGTGGGTTGGCAGGGAGAGTATTGTAGAGGGGTTGGGAGAGGTAAGTCATATGGATCGTTAAGGACACAACTGGTTAGAAAACTGGTGTCTCACGTCTCTCTTTGCTCCTTCCTTGTACCTTAGAGTTACTGAAGTGTGCAAAGCTTCTTTTATACCTTGTGCAGTCCTGGTACATGGAAAAGCTTTATGGTATTGTTTGACCCACGCTTTCTAGATCTCCCTGAACTCTGGTATGCTGTGCAAATTATTCACCCTGGGATGAGGCATGCAATTCCTCTTCACCCATTGTTTGCTGCTGAAAGCCTGAGTGGCTGGGAGCCATCTTTCTGAATAAAGCAGGCAGAGAAAGTGTGGGAAGGGAGCAAGCCTGTCAATCATGAGGTGCACGGTGTTCTGGACGAAGCCTCTAAATTCCATTATGATCTCAGTAAAATGAGTTCAGGATATTTTAACCCCACTGTTTTGATCCCATGTTTAGGAATGAAAACATTTACACCTCTCTTAAACTAACTTGAAAGTGTGTGTGGTGTATAGAAAGTATTTTCCAGAGAAAACCCCATTAAATAAATTTAATATTTTTACTGATTTTCTGTTCATTGCAGTTAACTCTTTCAATTTTTCCCCATCTTTACTCTGATGATATTGTAGGGATCAGTGTTTTAGTGATGACAAGCATTTTTTATGCCAAAATTAACCTTCATATCTGCATCGTGAGCTGTCTTCCATGGCCGCACTTTCTGCCAGGCTCAATTTTGCAAGACCCAAATTTTGTCAGTTTTCATTCTTTCATTTCTTTATAGTCAATTATAAATGTACTGTCAGTTTTTGCTATTGTTAGTTGTCTTGTTTTCTATCATATTTAATTTTCCTAAATTAACTTGTAGTTTTCAATATTACCAATACAATCTGATTTTTCAAAACGTCTTTTAACTAAAACAGCATCCTGCATTAAGTTAGAGCTGTTCCCAGTATTATTATGCTGGTCCTTTCTTCTAGTAACCTTTCTATGGATTGGGTAAAAGAGACATAGTTTGTGTTTACATCTGGATGCAAAAAGCAAGACAAATGTGAACCTGGGTTCTTGGCTGGTTCAAAATAACAGAGTTAAAACATCATGCTCTGTGGCAAGCTGGTTGGCTTTTTAAGGATATAATTTTTTTTTGTAAATGTGACAGGCTTATGGTTCCTATATTTTTTACTTCCATTTTGTTTTTTCATAAATTTATGAAAATTTCTCTAACAAGATAAGTATTCCCCCAGCTCCTCTAAGGGGATTTTCCGTCTAATGATTTTCCATTCAAGCTCTACTGTATTGAATTCCTTTAGGGTGGAATTTTGTTTCTGACAATAATCTTATTCTTTTCTAATGACTTTTGCAAATTTTACATTGAGGTCCAGGAGAAGAGTAAAGATAAAGATAGATTTAGTTTTGCAATTCATCCTAGACATTGCAAGTGAATAAAACCCTTGACTATTCATTTCTATTCTCCTTTCTCAGAAAAACACTTTAAAAAAGAGAGATTGTAAAGCAAGGTTCTGAGGGATTGATGAATCAAGACAGGGGATTGAATTCTAGGATTCCAGAATTAGGAAAATCTAAACCTCCTTTGTGGAAGAGCATTTGGTTTGGAGAGTGCTTGAAATGCCACAAGACCAGAGAGAGTAAAGAACAGATCTTCACCACATGCCTGTGAGCTATTATTCTACTTGGCACTGCATCCTACAATGTGGCCTGCTGCTGGCTTGAGGCTTAAATCAACAAGTAAAGGTTTTAGAAGAGCACGGCAGGTGTTGGCTGGCTATCATTTTTTAGTGGGTACTGTCATGGTCCCTGCAGTTAGGAGACATTCCTGGTCCTTAAGGGGCTCATCTTGTTCTGGGGAATGACTAGCAACAATTACCCGGCAGTGCTTGTTAAGGGCTGAGATAGAGGTCTGCCCAAGCTGCTGTGGAGGCACATAACCTAAACCAGTGGTTTTCAAACTTTTTGGTCTCAGAACCCCTCTTCGCTCTTAAAAATTACTGAGGGACTTCCAAGAGTTTTTGTTTATATGGGTTAGTGATATGTATTGATATTTACCGTCTTAGAAATTAAACCTAAGAACAATAAAAAACCCCGAAATTCATTGTTACCATAAATATTTATTATGAAAAATACATTTACCAACAAAATTTAATGAAAGAGTGGCATTGTTTAAAATTTTTGCAAATATCTGCATTTGTCGGGCTTCACGGAGGATGGCTGGATTCTCCTTTCTGCTTCTGCCTTAAATCGGTTGCTACACGTTGTTTCGGTTGAGGGAGATGAAGAAAATTGGGCCTTATACACATGCAATTGCAAAAGAACTGGAGACCCTCTGAAAGGGCTTGGGGGCCCCTCCGGAGATCCTCTGGCCACATTTGAGAACTGCTGACTTAGATGGGGAACATTTCTTGGAGGAGGCAGCTTGAGTCCTGAACGCAGACCGGCTTGCTAACAGGGGAACGACGAGGGCGAGGCGATTCACGACGGGACTACGGTGCAAAGCCCGCAGGGATTCCTGGGCAAGGGGCTCAGTCCGCGCCACCATCGCCCGCCATTCTGGAACACACACCCAATTCGTAAAAATCACCGAAGGGGGAGCAGATCTGCCCATCAATTTCACATTAAGCAGGAAGCTTTAGCTGTTACTACAACCGAGAAAAAGCAACTGTGTGTAGCCTTAGCCCTGGCCCGCGGGCGGTGCCGCGCCCTCGGAAGCCCGGGAGGCTCGCAGCGCGCAGGCGCGGCGCGGCCCCGGAACGGTAAACAGTGCGGTCACGTGACGCGACCCCGCTCCAGCCCCCGCGCCGTCGCCGCACGCCGATGGCTGCGGGGTCTCGCGCCACCGCACGGTCCCCACGAGGCGAGCGACCCTCGGGCCCTGGGCGGCGGCGGCTGCAACGAGGATAGGGAGGGCGGCGCGGAAGACGGGACGGCGTGGTCCGCAGTGGCCGCCCCGGCTGGGAGGAAGCAGAGGTTGTGGCAGCGACGCCTGCGTCCTGCGCGTACCCCCTCTCGGCGCAGCCGGCCCCCTCCTCCGCGGCGGCGCGGCCACCATCTTCCTCTCGCTGCCAGTGGTAGCGCTCGTCGGCGGAGCTGGTGAGTTGCGGCGCGGCCGCGGCCGGGCGACGGGCGGCCCTCCCCTCCCCCAACCCCAGCCCCGCGCCTCCGCGGCCTCCCGCCCTCCCGCGGCCGCACTCCGCGCCTTCCTCTCGCGCAGCGGGAGGCAGCGGGAAGGCGCCTCTCGGCTTCTCGCGCGCCGCCCTCGGCCCGCCCGCGCCACCTCTGCCGCCCGGGACCGTTTGGGCCGCTGTGGCGGGGCCACCGGGCGGAGGGCCGGGGCCGCGGCCTCCCCGCCGGCTCCGCGCTCGGGCCTCGGGGTGAGTGCGCCGCCGCGCGGGCGCGCAGGCCGGGCGGCACGGCGGGCGCTGCCGGGGAGGCCCAGCCCGCAGGCCCCGACCCGGCCCTTCGGCATCGAGCTTTGGGCCCCGGCCCGTCAGCCGGCGCTGGCCTTGGCCGCGAAGCCGAGCCGGGTGCCCGCTGGTGGGGACGAGGAGTCGGCGCTCCATTCACCCTCCTGCGACCGCGCGCTTTTGTGCTCGGGACCCAAACTGTCGACTCCTTTTGCATAGTTTGAAATGAGAAGCCAGGAATCTGGCCTTCGATACTACGTGTAATTTAATGAGCCACTTGTCGATACGTGGGTGTTCATGGTGCTAAATAACTGATCACCTGACCCGGGGGGCGGGGAGGAGGGAGAAAGGGAGGGAATGTTGGTACCGCGCACAGTCCAGTGCCCCTTCTTTTCCCCACCTGTGTATTGCCGGGTCCGATGACTTTTTCCCCATCTTTGAGTTTTTAAATGCTGTTTCTCGAAGACCGTGATTCGAAGTAATTTGAGTGTGTGATTATTGGTGCTGCTCAGGAATCGTTTGCAGAACATGGTCGTGAATAGTCATTAATTTAAGTGACAACAACGACTTAATATCTTCCTCATCTTGATCTTCATCACATGTAGAGATGCTTAATTTAAAATGAAACATCGGTAGCTGAGCCTTAGCAAATACGAACTTTACCACGTTATTTTGGGATGGGGGGTGGAGATACAGTTAGCTACTTAGGGAGTGCTTAAATAGTACATTGTTATAGTTACTGTTTTGGGTTTTAACTCGTCTTCGCTTTTCTAAACTGGTTGTTTGAGATCTTCCAAAACTGTGTCTCCATTACTTATTCATTACCTACCATTTTTTGATTCTTGAATGAAGTGTTTGGGATTGTGAAAATGTTGGTAGATGTGTTTCTGTGGTAGAGACACTAGTCAAAGAACCAGGAAATCTTTGCAGCACTCTTGTTTTTGAATTTGTCTCTTCATTCCAGAGCATAAAAGGTGTTGTCTTGTGAAGATTATTGTTTCAGATAGTGATTACTTAACCGTCATTACCACTTAGACGTTTCTTAATTTATTATTATTTCTCCCCAGTTCTCTTTACTGGCCATATATTATGATAATGAATTTTCTCTCCATCAGCATCTTCATCATCACTACTTTAAAATATATACTCCATTTCCCCATGACAGTAACAGAATTTAAGGAAGTACTTTTAATAGCTATCATTGCGCTGATGAAGCCACACACAGTTCAGTCAGTTCCTTAGCAGCAGAAAGACATCCACTCAACTGAAGTGAGCCAGTTGTTAAGTATGCAGAACTACAGCCTTAGAGTTTAAGCTTTGTTTGGTAGCTGTATGGGAGACTTGTGAGAAGGATAACACATGAGTTAGTGATGGGACAAGTTTCCCCCTGTTCCGTGCATGTTTTGTAGGTCCATTTACTGAAGAGCTTGAAAATATAATTTATTATACTGCTTTTGCATCCTTTGGGAGGATAGTGAACTTCCTTATCGATCACACTGAATTAGTTATGCATTCTCTGCTGTTGGGATAGACCTCAGATAACTGTCTAGCTGATCCTGTGATATACTCATCTGTTGCATGTTCAGATAAGTCAAATCTATGAGAAGTGGTTTATGTAAATGTAGGTGAAAAATAACTTTGGTCCGAAGCAACTTTCAGGATAGAAAAATGGAAAGAAAGTTGTCTTTATATTAATCATTTAAGACCATAATATTAAAATTTGGATTGTATTGAGTATTGAAATCAGGGAAGGTTGATAATTTTTGACATATAATAGCATGTTAATAAAACTGTTTTTGATAAAAGTTAGTTTGGGGGTACTAAAATATAGATAATGGTTATCTTCCTTGACATGGTAACTTGGTGCTTGCCTTTTTGATACATTTTGCTTTCTTAAATGTGTTATTTTTATTATTTTTTTCTTTACACAGATTTCTCACAAAACCTTTTTTACTTAATTTTTGTCTGGAGGTAAGATCTTTATTATATTTAATGAAGAACTGAGGTTTATTGATTAGCATTTCAGGTTTGTGGATTACCACCACACAGTGTCAGGGAGTGCAAGGTTCTTGGACTGCTGACTTCTAAATATTTTTGTTCATCTACATCTCATCAATTCTTTTGGACACGTGGTTGCTGGATTTCTTTTCTGCAACAGTACATTTTGGGCTCTATTTCTTTCATTTCTTCTTTGAGCACCCTCTGAGAATCCTGGAGTATCTTTTCAGAAGCAAAGACAATTTATTTTTTAACTACAAAAAAATGACTTGGCAAATTGTTAACACATTTCTGATGCTGTTGCATTTTTAAGAACAGTAAAAAGCTTCTCTTTTAATGTTGCCCTTTGATTACACAGCGAATGATATTGATAGTATTGATTTGATTCAAAATATTTGAGACCCAGGTGCTGTTTGTATGCTCAAGGAACATAATCTAGGTTGAGAAACCAGATTCAGACATGAGATGTTAAATCACTGTATTAGATTTAAAAGAGGAAGATATTTCAAGAGTTACAAAACACATTGTGTGAGGAATTGCCAAATGTATAGACTGGACAATTATGGCCATGCATCGTGTATTTAATATAGATCATTTTTTAATGGTCGGGATTAAAATTTTTATGATCGTTTGTATAATGGAGAGAGGATGGAGAGAAATAGTTAAGCAAAAACTTCAAAATAGTATCCTGAAGTTTTATCTTTTGGCTCAGTCTAACTTTATTAGGAAAACTTTGAATGGCATAGTAGATTGTACAGAAAAGCTAAAGTTTTATTTCACTCATAATTTGTGTGAGATGGCCACATGAAACCATTCTAAAACTGTAGTTTTTGAAAATAAATTGTGAAGTTTGTGGTTGATCACTTCCAAACTGATGTTTTTTTCTATACACACTGAGGACAGCCATTTTATTTTTAAATGTGGAGAGTGGCTAAGTGCATATTTCCCAATTTATTTTGGAAGTGGGCATGTCACTTTGTTTCCAGTATTTTGATATGTGTTATGAATGTAGACTGCATAAAGTATAGTAGTTTAGAAGTGCAGGCTCAGGAATCTCACTGCCTGGATTCCAGTTTGGGTACACAGGCATACCTCTTGTATTGTGCTTGGCAGATACTGCGTTTTTTACAAATTGAAGGTTTGTGGCAATCAAGCATGGAGCAAATCTATTGCCGCTGCCCATTTTTTAAACAGCATTTGCTCACTTTGAGTCTTCTCTGTCACATTTTGGTTATTCTCACTATATTTCAAACTTTTGCATTATTACTATATTTGTTATGGTGTTTTGTGATCGGTGTTGATGTTGCTACTGTCATTATTTTGGGGCACCACAAATCACAGCTCTGAAGATGGTGAACTTAATTGTAAATGTTGTGTGTGTTCTGACTGCTCCACCGACTAGCTTTTCCCTGTCTCTCTCCCTCTCCTTGCGCCTCCCTGTTCCTTGAGATGCAACGATATTGAAATTAGGCCAATTAATAACTCAATTAATAACTCTACAATGGCCAGTAAGTGTCCAAGTGAAAGGAAGAGTCGGTGTCTCTCACTTTAAATCAAAAGTTAGAAATGATGAAGCTTTGTGAGGAAGGCATGTTGGAAGCTGAGACAGGCCAAAAGCTCAGCCGCTTGTGGCAAACAGATAGCCAAGTTGTGGATGCAAATGAAAAGTTCTTGAAGGAAATTAAACATGCTATTGCAGTGAACACATGAATGAAGAAAGTGAAACAGCCTTACTGCTGTTACGGAGAAAGTTTTAGTAGTCTGGAAAGAAGATCAAAGCAGCCACAACATTCTCTTAACCCAAAGTCTAATCCAGAGCAAGGCCTTACTAACTCTCTTCAATCTTGTGAAGGTTGAGAGAGGTGGGAAGATACAGAAGGAAAGCTTGAAGTTAGCAGAGGTTGGTTCATGAGGTTTAAGGAAAGAAGTCATTTCTGTGACATAGAAATGCAAGGTGAAGCAGCAAGTGCTGATATAGAAGCTGCAGCAAGTTATCCAGAAGATCTAGCTAAGATAATTCATGCGGGTGGCTACCTTAAACAACAGGTTTTCAATTTAGTGAAAACAGCCTTCTATTGGAAGAAGATGCCATCTAGGATGTTCATAGCTAGAGAGGAGAAGTCAGTGCCTCGTTTCAAAGGACAGGCTGGCTCTCCAGTTAGGGGCTGTTGCAGCTGGTGACTTCAAGTTGAAGCCTGTGCTCATTCACCATTCTGAAAATGCCAGGGCCCTTAAAAATTATGCTAAATCTACTCTGCCTGTGCTCTGTAAATGGAACAAGAAAGCCTGCATGACAGCACATCTCTTTACAACATGGTTTACTGAATATTCTAAGCTCACTGTTGACCTACTCTCAGAAGAAAAGATTCCTTTCAAAATATCACTGGTGGGCTTCCCTGGTGGCACAGTGGTTGAGAGTCCGCCTGCCGATGCAGGGGACATGGGTTTGTGCCCCGATCCGGGAAGATCCCACATGCCACGGAGCGGCTGTGCCCATGAGCTATGGCTGCTGAGCCTGTGCGTCCGGAGCCTGTGATCCGCAACGGGAGAGGCCACAACAGTGAGAGGCCCGCAAAAAAAAAAAAAAAAAAAAAAAATATATATATATATATATATATATATGTATATTACTGCTGACTGACAATGCAGCTGGTCACCCAAGAGCTCTGATGGAGATGGACAGTGGGATGAATGGTTTTCATGCCTGCTCACACAACATCCATTCTGCAGCCCATGGATCAAGGAGTCACTTCAACTTTCAAGTCTTATTTTTTAAGAAATACATTTTGTAAGGCTATAGCTGCCATAGATACTGATTCCTCTGAGGGATCTGGGCAGAGTTAGTTGAAAACCTTCTGGAAAGGATTCACCATTCTAGATGCCATTAAGAACATCGTGATTCATGGGAAGAGGTCAAAATATCAGGATACACAGGAGTTTGGAAGAAGTTGATTCCAGTCCTCATGGATAACTTTGAAGGTTTCGGAGCTTCAATGGCAGAAGTAATTGTAGTTGTGGCAGTAGCAAGAGGACCAGAATTAGGAGTGGAGCCTGAGGACGTGACGGAACCACTGCAGTCTCATGATAAAAGGTGAACGGGTGAGGTGTTGCTTCTTACGGATGAGCAAAGACAGTGGTTTCTTGAGAAGAAGTCTACTCCTGGTGAAGATGCTGTGAAGACTGTTGAAATGACAGCAAAGGATTTAGATATTGCATAAACTTAATTGATAAAGCAGCTACAGGGTTTGAGAAGACTGACTCCAATTTTGAAAGAAGTACTGCAGTGGGTAGCATGCTGTCAAACAGTGTGTCATGCTGTAGAGACATTGTGGAAGGAAGAGTCAGTCATTGCAGCAGACTTCATTGTCTTCTGGTTTCAAGAAATTGCCACAGCTGTGCCAGCCTTGAGCAGCCACCACCCTGATCCGTCAGCGCCACCAGCATCGAGGCAGGACCCTCCACCAGCAAGACGATTACAGCTTGCCGAAGGCTCACATGATGGTTAGCATTTTTTAGCAATAAAGTATTTTTAACTAAGTTTTGTACATTGTTTTTTTTAGACATAATGCTATTGCATACTTAATAGACTACAGTATATTGGAAACATAGCTTTTATGTGCGCTGGGAAACCAAAAGATTGGTGTGACTTGCTTTATTGCATGCAATATTCACTATTGTGGTGGTCTGGAACCGACACTGCGGTATCTTTGGGGTACATCTGTCCTGGGTGTGTGACCTACACAATGGTCTGGGCCTCAGTTTGCTCTTCTGCAAAATAGAAGTAATAATTGCACCTACCTCACAGGGTTGTTGTGAGAAACTGATGAGATTCACACACAGTATAGTTAGCACAAGGCCTGGCACATAGTACACGCTCAGTACATGTTAGCTTGGTCTGTTATTACTTAGGCCATAGTGTTGATGACTTGTACTGTTTCTGTGGTTAATCCAAACTGCTAGAGCCTCTCATAATGACAATAGGGAATGGTTGTAAACTTTGAAGGTAATTTTCATACTAATAGCTAAGTAATTCTGCTTTTGCCAGTCTCAACTTGTACTCGATAGCTCTTTTTCTAGGTTTTTAGGTCTGCTTTGGTCTTAGTATGGCAGTCATCTTGGATTCTTATATATTCTTTTTACCTGATAAATTCAGGAACACAGTTAACGATCCTTGTTTTTTTCTTATGTAGTCTTGCCAGTAGATTCTAACCAATGAAACTGGACCAGAATTTGAAATGGGTGTGTAGAGCAGGTGATGGGGTTGCATTGCTTCTAGAATTGTACTTTTTAGAAATGTGTTATACCACACGTCTTAACCATTTAGTGATTTTCCTTGACTTTGTCTTGGAAGGATAACTTACTCATCTTTAACATTGTTATATCATGGTGGTGAAGAACTGACCTTTGTGTCAGCGGATTTGAGTTCTTGCTTTGTCATTTATTTATTCTGTAATATTGGGTGTAACTTTGCTAAGCTTTAGCTTTTCTCTTATAAATTGAAAATAATAATAATAGCTGCTTAATTGTGTGGCTGTGAAGTTTAATGACATTATACATTTAAGTTAGCACGATGCCTGGCACATAATAAATAGTGAATTTAACTGTGTGAAGAGATAATGCAGGGCAGTGGTAAGTGCATTGACTTTTTTTTTTTTTTTTTGCGGTACACGGGCCTCTCACTGTTGTGGCCTCTCCCGTTGCAGAGCACAGTTTGGACATGCAGGCTCAGCGGCCACGGCTCACAGGCCCAGCCGCTCCGCGGCATGTGGGATCTTCCCGGACCGGGGCACGAACCCGCGTCCCCTACATCGGCAGGCAGACTCTCAACCACTGCGCCGCCAGGGAAGCCCTGCATTGACTTTTGAATGAAAATTTTTGCGTTCAGATTTCAGCTCCACCACTTACTATAGCAAGTAATTTAACCTCTCTGATTCCAGTTTTATTTATTTTTGTATAATCAAGATTATAATATAGCATTGTTGTGAGAAATAAATTAATAAATGTAGAGCAGAGTTTCTTAACCTCAGCACTGTTTTTTGGCTGGCTAATTCTTTGTGGTGGGGCTTTCCTAGTGCGTTGTAGTATGTTTACTAGATGCCAGTAGCATGCTCTCCAGTTTTGATGACCAAAAATGTCTCCATTTTCGAATTAAGCCAGATGTCTTCTGGAGAGGCTTAATCACCTCTGATGCTCTGATGGAGAACTAATGTAAAGCATGTCGACCGTTGCCTGGCCTGAAGTTAGAGCACATTAAGTCTTATATATTATCATTGTTTTAGTAGTGGTACCTTTTTTTTTCCTACTGCTCCTACTATTGCCTGTTAGAAATTTGCTAATAGTGAGCATGGCTGATGAATTGACAGCTTAATTTAATCTATGGTGTAGGGGTCGGAAGGCAACAAGCAGTTCCATTCTCAGTGCCTTTGCATTTAGGTCTTTGCCTGAATTGCTGTTCCCCATTTATGCGTGGATCACTCCCTCATTTCAGGTTTTGGCTCACATGTTGCCCTTATTAGCAAGGCCTTCATTTACTGTCTTACATAGAATGCTCTCCTTCTCCCATCACTATTACAGTGTTTAATTATTCTTCATAGATTTTATAATCTCCTGATATATATTTGTTCCCCCACCAACATACTCATACACGCGCGCGCGTGTGCGCGTGCCTTCTATAGCTTTAGTGACTTATTGGTAGGCTTATTCTGTGCAGTTTTTAAAGGAAGATATGATAAAATGCATAGTTTTACTTTCAGGATGTTTTTGAGAAGTTGAGGTAGTCAATTTTAGTTTGCTCTTAATTTAAAGGGGATTTTGGTAGAAGTGTAATTTTTTTCCCCTGTTGGTGTTTTCTAAATCTTTTTGCATTCTATTCATACACGAAACACTTAGAAAACAATATACACTGGTTTTATCAGTGTAAATGAAATTTGGCTGCAGTATAGTTCTCTGAGTGACAGATGAAGCAAGTAGGAAGTATCTCTGGACTCAGATTAAATTTTATTCAGGGTGTTAGTACTGATAATTATTTTTAGTTGTATTCTGAGTCTTTCTAAATGGTCCATTAGGACCAAACTCTGGCATTCATAATTAGCACCTGCTGCTCTTTTGCCTGGAGTAGCCTCTGGACCTTTAGGACCAATCTCACATGTCACCTGCTTAGCCTTTCTTGGCCTCATGGATTTTACCTTTCTCTGTGGTACTGAGAGCCCTTCAGTATGACACTTTCATATTTTGTTGTGATGTTTATATGTTGTATTTGTTTATATGTCCATACTTGATTTTGGATTATGAGTTCCTTGAATTTGAGACTGGGGTTTGTTTCACTGGTATACTTATGATGGTACTTTTTTTTTTTTTGATAGTACTTCATAGTAGATACTTGATAAATACATGAATAAAGGAGTAATTTTGAATTAAGCAAATTATCCAATTTGACTTAGCTGGATACATCCTATTGTCTGCAAAGTTGAGGTGTGACTGTGAACCCATAAGTAATTTCTGATTTTAGCATGTATGTATTCCCAAGTTAATAACATCAATTCAGTTGCATACATGCATATCATTAGCCTCTCGAAATACATCCTAGATAGGTTTGTTATGTTCTGTTATGTTTTAATTATTAAATTTGTAATGCGAAATGTAAGGAAGCATTTAAGTAAAATTTCAGTGTAAGAAACAGGAATTTGTTAGTTTATTTATTTACTTATTTTTTGGCTCTTTTGCGCGGCCTGTGGGATCTTAGTACCCCAACCAGGAATTGAAACCGGGCCCTCAGCAGTGAAAGCGCAGAGTTTTAACCACTGGACCTCCAGGAATTTGTTTAAATCAAGCAATTTGTTTAACAGACACACTGAATCATCTCTTAAATTTCTCAATTAGATCGATTATCTTTGTCTATCTACATGGCTAGGTATTTCAGGACATTGTATTTTAGGTTAGTGTTCATTTTTTTTTTTAAGACCTTATTTTGGAGTAGTTTTAGATATATAGAAAAATTGCAAACAGTGTCAAATTCCCATATACCCTTTATCTAGGTTTCTTGATTGTTCCATCTGACATAATGCTAATGTCTTTATCAGAACTAGAGGTTAACATTAGTGTTAACTGAACTCCAGACTTTATTCTGATTTCACCAGTTTTGTTCTTCCACTACCGTCCTTTTTCTGTTCCATGACCCAAGTCAGGATACCACATTGCGTTTAGTAGATTAGTGTGTTCGTGTGAAGCAAGGTTCATATTTCTGCAGTTGGCTAACGTTTGTCTTACAATTCAGCATGGAGAGTTTTAATTTTATTTTTGATACATTGAGCACTTGATATCTAAAACTGATTTTTTAAAATAAATGACTTTTATATTTCCATTCATTGTCACTTCTAAGGTAATCTTGCGATATGGCTGTATACTGCGATTTTGGGCATTCTTCCTTTGGAATTGGCTCCAGAGCCTGTTGGAACGACTTAAGAAAACTCAGTCTTACCAATTTATAACAATTTCACAAAACAGTTCTGTAGAAATTGTTTTCTTTGGACCCATAAGTTTGGGGTGCTTTATACCATATTTTGTCTTGTAAGATCCGCAGTTGCATTGGCATATTAAAGGTGTCTTGCACAGTGGTAGCTGGTTAGTGAACACTTTTTGAATAAATTAAAGGTATTAAAGAAACGTAACTTTGTTATACCAGTCTTTCTCGACATTTGACGCTTTTATGCTGATCTGTTTATTTAATCCAGGGCAACACACTTTACATAAATCATACTAGTTTTGGCCGAAAAAAAAAAACCACCCCATACTGGAAAATGAGGTTCACCCATCTTATTTACAGTATGCTTTACTTTTTTTTTTTTTTTAATTGATCTTTAAAGACTAAATATTGTCTGTCTGCTATTGAGATTAAAAAGTATGCCACAAGCTCTGAAGGCACGTTTTAGTAAGAGTTTGGGATGATTCACTAATAGTATCATTGAAAAAACAATATATTGCTCATTTAGATCACTCTTTAGAATGGGCTGGTTTTCGGTATAGCTAGGTGATTTCGAGCCGTGTAACTGTACCTTATGAATGTTGTGAATGTCCCCACCACTTAAACGTACACAGGCAGAAGTTGGTGCAACAGAAAGACTAACCTCAGGTGAAGTTTGTAAAATTTCCCAGACTTGTGTTGCTATGGGAATGAGTGTGTTGTCAGTAGATTCAGCATATTGTTTTTATGAGGAAAGTCAACCATTTGTTTCTAGAGCTGGAATTGCCTTTTTTCTTTGTTTCATCTGGGATGCAACTCTGAAGAGGAGGTTGTTTCGGGTTGTGGTAAACTTTGGATTCCAGCATATTCAGATAAACAAATTTGTTGATAGTTCTAGCTGATTAATTTTGTAGATATTTAGTAATGTTTTTGTAAGTTATTTTTAATTACCAGAAATTTATTATACTAAAATTTCTTTGGAACCTAAAAACGTATTAGTGGAAGTATTGGTGATATATGATAATTGAGCCTTTCTTAGGTACTGAGATCAGATAGTTTCAGGGAATTAAAACTTTTCCTGACTTTTCATCACCATTGTAGCTCACAGTTTTCTCTAAATGTTATGAAGAATGCATGTAAGATAATCAGCTAATCAAACAGTTAACATTTTATTTCAGTGCTTTATTAATATTTCAGTATAAATAAGTTGCAAAATTTGAGAAGAGATACTGAAATCCTATATTTAGCAGAGGATTAACTTTTGTGAGAATGAGGAAATTTTCTTTCCTTTAAATTTTAAATTGAGTTACAGTGAACTGCATCCATTTAAAATGAACGGATTGGTGAATTTTGGTGGGTATATACACTCATAAACCACTACCACAATCCAGATTTGGGACATTTTCATCGTCTTCCAAAATATATTCCTGTTCCTTTGCAGTCAGTTCCCTCTCTTATCCAAGGCCCCAGGCAACTACTGATTAGTTGGAAAATGTTTTTAAAGAAGAACCTTTAATGAGTCAAATCTAGTCAATTTCTAGCTTTGTAGCTCAGTATGAAAGGGTAGAGTTACCACCTTGGGCTGTGTAGCCTTGAAACCTGGGTTTGAATCTTTGCCTCTGTTTTGTGACTTTGGGGAAGACGTTTAAACTATTTAAATGCATTTTGTCTACAAAACAAGGATAGTAATAGAGTGTATTGTTTATTATCACTGGGCATAAATGAATTAAAAATGTAGGTGAAATGTTCAGCAGCATATAATATATACCTGGTAAATTGTATAATATTTTTGAACTTCATATTCTCTCATTTTTATAGGGGAAAGAATTCAAGGACAGTTTGAGGAAATTTTGGTAGATTTGGAGCTAAGAATTTTGGAATCCAAGAATTTCTGGGTTAATTAGTGGAATTTTCTAGCTAACTGAATATTACTAGATTTTATTTAGCTGACTTGCCCACCACCCAAAATACATTGGTTCAGTGTCTCTGAAACCAACTTTTGATAATTGAGGCTCTTCCGGAGCATGAAGTGACCTTTGCTGAGCAATGCCTGGAGTGTAGGTATAGTTCAAATAGGAGATCAGCTCCATATCTTTATAGACAGTACATAACTCACTAAAATAAATGTAAGTCTCTGATATATTGGTTTGTCATTTATCTCATTTTATCTTAAAAGTGGTGCCCCCCCCCCCCCCACAATGTGTGTATGTGTACGTCTGTGCCTGCGTGTATGTAGTTTTGAGTTTTGATTTGTTGGGTTTAGTTAATAGTTTCTTTCCGTTTTTTCTCCTTACTCCTACAAAAAAACCTTTTTGTCTTTCTTTAAATAATTTAAATGCATTGTAAATAAGACAAGGCTATTTTACAGTTTTAATAGGTATGGGACAATAATTTAAATGATTTGGTTTTAGCTCTTTTATATGGATTTTTATTAATCAGTGTCTGAGTCTTAATTTATGAAAAGATTATGGTTAAAAACATATGGTTTTTATGGTTTAAGCCATGTAATTCTTTCAAATGTGTCAAATTAATGGATTATATATATAGTTTTTTTTTTCCCTAAAAAAGTG
Organism: Mesoplodon densirostris; assembly: GCF_025265405.1. Taxonomy (NCBI): domain Eukaryota; kingdom Metazoa; phylum Chordata; class Mammalia; order Artiodactyla; family Ziphiidae; genus Mesoplodon; species Mesoplodon densirostris. The sequence goes on from NC_082672.1 coordinate 73,396,287, forward strand.
AATTAAGTAAACATTTAATAGGATCTCTGGTAAAATGAAATTTTACATGCATGATGAAGAAACATTGTGTAGCAAAGATTCATTCTACATGTCCAAATGTATATTCTAAAAGCAGTGAGGATCTTTTTTTAAACCATTCAGAAATACCAAACTGTGTTCTAGACTCAAAACTATTAAAATAATTTGGTTTTAGGTGATTATCAATTGATAGCTTTATTTCTTATGGTATTTTTTTTGTCTTTCTATAGGGCTGAAAGACACACAGAAGTCTTCATGGATATAGTTGATACATTTAATCATTTAATTCCTACTGAACACTTAGATGATGCCCTATTTCTAGGATCCAACCTGGAGAATGAAGTCTGTGAGGATTTTAGTACAAGTCAAAATGTCTTAGAGGACTCGCTGAAGAACATGCTCAGCGATAAGGATCCTATGCTAGGATCTGCAAGTAACCAGTTCTGTTTGCCTGTTTTGGATAGCAATGATCCCAATTTCCAGATGCCTTGTTCAACAGGTAATTCTTACTTTTTTTTTTTTTTTTTTTTTAGTCTGCAATTTAAAGTAAAGATTTTTTTTTTTAGATGAGGGTAGTGCATTTAGGGTTCTTTTCTTTGAATTTAGAGCTCCTTTTCTAGGCATCACAATCAGAATTTAAAATTTAAATTTTCTTCTAAGGAATGTGGAATTATCTTCAAGGATATTGTGGCTATAGATAGGGTTACCATATAATTTGTTGTCCAGAATGGGATGCTTTTTTGAGAAGCATAGGGGGTGCTGTTAATAAGTACATCATGACAACAGGTCATGATTGGGACTCTCTCTATCAAATAGGGATTGCCTTGCCAATGGGGACGTGATGTCATCCCAGGCCTATTGGAGTCAAGGGGAATGGCTGAATTGACCTTTTTCAGTGCCCCTCCCTGCCCTTCAAATGTAATACATTGTGTGCTCCCATTTCAGATCTTTTAGTATTTACTTGTATCTCAAAACCAGAGAAAGAACTGTAGACCTTTGCTGTCCAACATAGCAACCACTAGCCACTTATAACTGTTGGCCTAATTGGAGATGAAATGAGTCTGGCCCTAATTGGAGATGTGCTCTAAAATGCACATTTGATTTCACTGTGAAAAAAAGATTGTAAAATATTTCATCAAGTTTTAAAAATGTAGATTCACGTTGAGGTGATATTTTTTGGTTAAATAAAATATTGTATTAAAATTAATTTCACCTGTTGTTTTTACTTTTTTTTTTAAGTGGCTCCTTGAACATTTAAAATTACTTATGTGGCTTGCATTATATTTCCATTGGACAGCACTGCTTTAGGATCTATAGTTGAAGTAACTGAAAGATAGTAACTTTCAGAGGATAACAACTTTCTGTAGGTCTAATCAAATTCTTAATAAGAGATTACTTCAGAGATACATTACTATGTGGAAAAAATATGTAGGTGTTCCTTTATAAAGCAAAGAAGATATTACAACAAACTTTGGAGCAATTAGCTATTCTGTAAGCTAAAATTAGACAAAGGAAAATCAGCTTCACATGGAGAAGTTAGGCTTTTTTCCCCTCTCCGTTCCTTAGAGTAGTTCAGGTTTACGTGGTGATGTTCAGTTTTTCAATAACTCTAGACTTTTTCTGCACTACAGTTTTCCAGTATTTTTCATTTCCTTTTAATATTTTCTACGTAATATTTTGATATAATAATACTTAAAGTCTGGTTTAGGTGGCCTGCTATTCATCAGATTTGTCAGATTTCTCTGCCTGAAGACTCAACACTTTGGCTTCTAGGATTTTTTTCATTTTAACGACTCCTTAATACTGAAGTCTTTTGAATTGTTTGTTAATAATGGTATATCTCTGAATTATATACATTGTGTTGTGTTATCGCATAGGTTTACATTGTTTTTGTTGTTGTATTCTTAAATGTTTTGAAGCTTTTAAAATTTTGTTTTATGTATGCACTGTTGCTGTGTCAGTACAATATATCTAATTATTGTGAAGCACTTTTGATGCTGGTTATATGCACAAAGTTTCACAGTTTAGTCTAAATTCAGGAAGAACGTTTATTGAATACATATGTGCTTATTACTAGAAATACAGTAACCGTTTCAGGGATGTTATATTGGGCCTGGAACTGGCAAATGTATCATCCTTTTAGACTTATAAAATTACAGCCCCTTAGAAATACTGGTATTCTTACTTGCAGTCTTTTTTTTTTTTTAATTTCTGTCGATGCGAAAAGTTTTTTTTCATATGAAAAGTCTCTTTGGTTGAACATTTCTTTTGCTAATAGAAGACTTAGAACATCTTTATTGAAGTACTTAAATATTTTTGAGGCCTGATTAATGTTTGTGTACGATTTCATTGTAAACTAACTTTTTTATTTAAGAATCTATAAGTAGAAATATTTTCTCAATTCTCGTATTTTAAATTTGTTTGCTACAATTATTTATCTTGCTTTTAAAACAACTATTTGTGTTAATATATATGATATATATATCTATATGCTTTTAAGATATGTAAGGGAATATGTGGGGGAAACTTAAAATTGTAAAGCTCTTTATAGGATTGCTTAGATTTCATTGTGCCATCAGGCCAGGGGATTTATTTTGATTGTTTCAAAGTTCCTTTTGCCCTTTGGGATATTTGGTTTGGTAAAAGGCCAGCATATTTTCTAATGATAGCAAACTGGAAAACATTAAAATTAAAAAAAATTGTTTTGAAATAGAAATTCTGTTGTAAACTATTTAGTGAAAACCATACATGGACACCTTTTGTAAGTTTCCGCTATTCACAAACAGCTTCATCTTTTTGCTATAAAATAAAAATGACATAGTTCTTACCCAGATGTTTGTACTTGGCTCAATACGTTTTTACTACTTGTCTTGACTGACGCATAGCAGGGAAATGGCTGTGTCCTCAGGCCATTGAAAGCTATAGATTATGGTTATATTGTAACCTTGGTCTTAACAGTGCGAAAGGTAGCAAACAATAACTGCTGTCTTGTTCTCTACTCTTCTGATGTAGGTTGGTTTGCTGTAGTTGTTAAAGACCAGTTGTTGAATGTCTTGCATTATATTTCAGCTGTCTCCAGAAATCATAGGGAAGCTTTAACAATTACAAAAATAGGAAAGACAATGGTAGATCCCTTTCAGTGCTCTGCAGGTGCACAAACGTTAGGATGCTTATTGTTTCATTTTGAGAGACAATAGATTTCTGATCCTCTTTTTGAATGCTTTTGACTCCATAAAGGATTTCTTTATGTAAATGCAGTGTTTGCATATGGTTTTTAGATTTACCCAGCAATACATTTTATTTATTTATTTATTTTTAAAAATATCCTTATTGGAATATAATTGCTTTACAATGTTGTGTTAGTTTCTGCTGAACAACAAAGTGAATCAGCTTTATGTATACGTGTATCCCAATATCCCCTCCGTCTTGAGTCTCCCTCGCATGCTCCCTATCCCACCCCTCTAGGTCGTCATGAAGCACAGAGCTGATCTCCGTGTGCTATGCAACAGCTTCCCACTGGCCATCCATTTTACATTTGGTAGTGTATATGTCAATGCTACTCTCTCACTTCGTCCCAGCTTCCCCTTCCCCCACCGTGTCCTCAAGTCCGTTCTCTACGTCTCCGTCTTTATTCCTGCCCTGCCACTAGGTTCATCAGTACCGTTTTTTTTTAGATTCCATATATATGTATTAGCATATGGTATTTGTTTTTCTCTTTCTGACTTATTTCACTCTGTATGACAGACTCTGGATCCATCCACCTCATTACAAGTAACTCAGTTTTGTTCCTTTTTATGGCTGAGTAATATTCCATTGTATATATGTGCCACATCTTCTTTATCCATTCATCTATCGATGGACATTTAGGTGACTTCCATGTCCTGGCTATTGTAAATAGTGCTGCAGTAAACACTGTGGTACATGTCTCTTTTTGAATTATGATTTTGTCAGGGTATATGCCCAATAGTGGGATTGCTGGGTCGTATGGTAGTACTATTTTTAGTTTTTTAAGGAATCTCTGTACTGTTCTCCATAGTGGCTGTATCAATTTACATTCCCACCAACAGTGCAAGAGGGTTCCCTTTTCTCCACACCCTCTCCAGCATTTATTGTTTGTAGGTTTTTTGATGATGGCCATTCTGACCAGTGTGAGGTGATACCTCATTGTGGTTTTGATTTGCATTTCTGTAATAATTAGTGATGTTGAACATCTTTTCATGTATTTGATGGCAGTCTGTATATCTTCTTTGGAGAAATGTCTGTTTAGGTCTTCTGCCCATTTTTGGATTGAGTTGTTTGTTTTTTCGATATTGAGCTGCATGAGCTGCTTGTGTATTTTGGAGATTAATCCTTTGTCAGTTGCTTCATTTGCCAATATTTTCACCCATTCTGAGGGTTGTCTTTTTGTCTTGTTTATGGTTTCCTTTGCTGTGCAAAAGCTTGTAAGTTTCATTATGTCCCATTTGTTTATTTTTGATTTTATTTCCATTACTCTAGGAGGTGGGTCAGAAAGGATCTTGCTGTTATTTCTGTCATAGAGTGTTTTGCCTATGTTTTCCTCTATGAGTTTTATGGTGTCTGGCCTTACATTTAAGTCTTTAATCCATTTTGAGTTTATTTTTGTGTATGGTGTTAGGAAGTGTTGTAATTTCACTCTTTTACATATAGCTGTCCAGTTTCCCCAGCACCACTTATTGAAGAGGCTGTCTTTTCTCCACTGTGTATTCTTGCCTCTTTTATCAAAGATAAGGTGACCATATGTGCGTGGGTTTATCTCTGGGCTTTCTATCCTGTTCCACTGATCTGTATTTCTGTTTTTGTGCCACTACCATACTGTCTTGATTACTGTAGTATAGTCTGAAGTCAGGCAGCCTGATTCCTCCAGCTCCGTTTTCCTTTCTCAAGATTTCTTTAGCTATTCAGGGTGTTTTGTTTTTCCATACAAATTGTAAAATAGTTTTCTCTAGTTCTGTGAAAAATGCCATTGGTAATTTGATAGGGATTGCATTGAATCTGTAGGTTGCTTTGGGTAGTATAGTTATTTTCACAGTGTTGAGTCTTCCAGTCCAAAAACATGGTAAATCTCTCCATCTGTTTGTATCATCTTTAATTTCTTTCATCAGTACCTTATAGTTTTCTGCATACAGGTGTTTTGTCTCCTTAGGTAGGTTTATTCCTAGGTATTTTATCCTTTTTGTTGCAATAGTAAATGGGAGTTTTTCCTTAATTTCTCTTTCAGATTTTTCATCATTAGTGTATAGGAATGCAAGAGATTTCTGTGCATTAATTTAGTATCCTGCTACTTTGCCAAATTCATTGATTAGCTCTAGCAGTTTTCTGGTGGCATCTTTAGGATTTTCTATGTATAGTATGTCATCTGCAAACAGTGACAGTTCTACTTCTTTTCCAATTTGGATTGCTTTTATTTTTCTTTTCTTATTGCCGTGGCTAAAGCTTCCAAAACTATGTTGAATAATAGTGGTGAGAGTGGGCACCCTTGTCTTGTTCCTGATCTTAGAGGAAACGCTTTCAGTTTTTCACCATTGAGAATGAGGCTGTGGGTTTGTCACATATGACCTTTAGTATGTTGAGGTATGTTGTCTCTGTGCCCACTTTCTGGAGAGTTTTTGTCATACGTGTTACCCAGTAATACATTAAAAAAAAATTCCAGTAAGTGAGGAAATGCATTGTTTGGGAAGTGTTTGATCTTGATGAACAAACCAATTATTTGTATTCTTAAAAATTCCTGTTATCCTTAAAATAAAACTAATATTTTCCCAAGTAATAGGTTCAAGATACTGACTGTATTGGTTATATACTATGTGAGGAATGTATTAAAAATCATTGAAATGGTGTTTGAAAAACTGGCATTATCAGTGTCCTAAAGAAATGTTAATTTTTTCTTACTTTACAAACAAATGTATGCCCCTTTTATGTAGACAGCTATGATTAATAAGTGTGAAACAAATCTTGTATTTATGAACCATTTCTTTACATGGTATATTGAATAGAAATGTTCAGTGGCTGTAATTTGATTTAGTTCTTTAAGACCAGGAAGATGGGCGCACTGTAGATAATACGGATATTCAGAGCAGCCTGTCATTTACGTAGTGCTTGTAGCTACTGCATCCTTCAGTGAAACCAAGATGTCCTTTCCAGGCTATATCATGGCTTACAAAACCATTATTCACTAAAAAAAAAAAAAAAAAAAAAAAAAAAAAAAAAAAATCCCTCCTGTAGCATGATTTTTGGAGATTAAAAACAACAAACAGTCATTGAATTCAGTATCTTACATATTTGTTAAGAGTTGATTCATATTGTGTATTTAAGTGTTTTTTCAGTTGTATCGAAATTCATATTGTTTAGTTTTTTCAATTGTAAATTTCTCCTAGCATGCATATGTGATAGTTGTTTCCTATCAGGAATGCCATTGATAATATATAACATCAAGTAGCATTGTTTAATAAGAAGTTTAGCTTGTGCTGCCTTTCTTCCGAGCAAAGTATTGTTAATGCATGTTAAGACTGGTTTTACAAGTTTTTTAGCAGTAGTGTGATTTGGTCCTTTTTTTAGCGCACAGATTTTTAATTTAATCATAGCTCTGTAGTTTGGGGCTTCTTCATCATTAGAGGCAGAATTCAGCTGTGTAATATTTTACAAATTATGGTACTTGTTCTGAAAAGATGATTGTTGTCCTTTTGCATCATTGAGATTTGTTTTAAAAGGTATTTATAAGTTTTCATGGCTTCGTGCTTCTCTTGGACAACATTTCAAGTCAGTACATTGAGCTAAACACGGTGGACCCCTGGTCCAATAAAATTCAGTTGTCAGATATTAATTATTGTTTTCCTTATTTGTACTTTATTTGTGGGGGCAGCAAACTCTTTGTGCAAATTTATTACACCTGTCGATCCAGCTACACATATACATTCATTACGTATTTGCACTGGGGTCTTTTTTTCACTGTTTTTATTACTCTGAGTAGTAGTGTTTATGGATTTTTTAAAACTTATGTGCCTAATGAACATCTTTTTGCCATTGATCTTATTTTTGAGAGTTGCATTTGAACAAGAAGATACAAATTTAGTACATGTAAAGTAGTCATGCAAATGAGATGAACATATATTGGTTAAGATAAAGCATATGCTCTTCAGTTTGAATGTTAGTGGCGTGTAACTGATTAGCCTTGTAAGAACATTCATAGTCTTTAAGAATAGAACTTTATTTCTATAAGATTGATCATTAATATTATATATTTTGAGTTATACTTAGAGGGGTTTTGGTGCAAGTGGGTGTGTATAGAAGAGAGCAACCAGAAAAGAGAGGCAAAAACACCTTGTAGAATTAGTGGAGAAGAGAAACTGCTGGAAAGTTGAAGGAGTAGGACATGATAGCAGCCATAGATCCTTGGAAGTTTGTCCCATTGGTAAGAGACTTGACTTCTTTACGGAAAGTGGGAAAGAGCTAGATCCAGTAGGTTGCAGTTAGAGGGAGACAGAGTTTGATTGGCTAAAAGGAAGGACTTGGGGTTCCCTCACATAGAGTAATAGGTTCCCAGGGGACATGGGATTTACACTTTTGCTGGGTATGACCACCTTGACCAGGGTATTGTATTTCATTGGGGATTCATGTCTCATATAGTTTTTGTTAGGTGACTTTTTATGGTCAGTGTCCTCCTAGAGTCCTCTGTCATTGTGTGTTCTAACATAAAGTGTCTCTGTTTTCTTTATTAGAAATTAGATTGTTTGCTTTAATTCTAAATCTCATTTGTAGGCTTAATGTATTTCATTGCTTAATATAACTTTAAAAGCATAGTAATAACTATATTTATGTAAGCAACTTTCATTGCTCTTAATTCACTCTGTTTCTTTCCATCTTATTTCTTCTGCTCTATGTTCAGTTTAGACATTTTAAATAGTCAGTTCTTCTCAAACAGGTAGTTTTCATTAATCACTGCTACAAGTGATCCTTACTACCAAAATAACAGAATTGAACTCAGAGATAAAACAAATAAGCCCTTTAATACCAACACTAAAATATCACTTTCTAAATTCAGAAAATGCAGAGAGGGGGAATTTTTGGCACAAGGCTAGAGTTTTCCAGTTTATGGTCTTAGTTTGTATATTTTGTGGCCTTTCTTTGTTTTACCTCTATTTGATTCAGTTGACTTTTGCTTTCCTTAACTTGATATAGTATAAAGCAGAACGTATTTTAATTTTACTTTGCATTGACTGAGCATTTAATTTTCTGTCTTTTAAATTAAAAATGTGGAATAAAATTAATCATGTCTTCATCACTATGCCCCTAATATCTTTCCGTTTCTTCCTTTCACCTGTTATTTACAGTTCACTCTGTATGACTGTTTTTTAGCTTGCATTTCTGTGCTGTTGTATAGCAGGCCTCTTTATCCACGGTCTTGGGCATGCTTCTGGAGTTACTCAGTCCTCCTGCCTCCCAGCGCCCTCTGTCGCTGTCCTGTCCCTACCTGGGTTTGCCGTTCTCCAGGCCTGTCGCACGTCTGTCGTCCCTAGTGTCGTCGCTGCCCTCCTTGAGTGGAGCTGTTGTCGTCCTGGATTTCATCTCCTCTCTCTATCTTTGCCCTCTTAATGCCATTCTTAGTGCCTTTCGAATATTATTACACGTGACTAATAATTTGCCTTTATAGAGAAAACAATTGATTATCACCTTTTCTTAAGATTTTGTGTCTGATGTTGCTGATGGGTTGGTTGCCTGGGTTTGTATAAGGCTTGTTGCTTTGTCAGGTGGCCTTTTCTGCACCCCCATTTTAGGATCTTCTTATCTTTTGGTGTTTAGTCTTTGACTTATTTTTGCTGGCACTTGGTGGGCCTTTTCAATTTGGAGAATGATCGGTTCTGGGAAATTTTCTGTGTTTTCTCTGCAAACTCCTAGGAGATGTTGGCCCTTCTGGATTAATTGCCCATGTTTCATGTCTCTTTCTTGCATCTTTACCATCATTTTGCTCAATGTCTTTTTAGAGATTCACTGCCATATTTTCCATCTCTTTGAATATTTAATTTTGACAGTCACTATTTCTAAGAAGTCTTATGTTCTCTTTATTCATACCATTTTAAAGTAGTGTTCTGTGTCATAAATATATGTAAGAGTTTCTTTATAGTCTGAATTCATTTTCCTATTTGTTTATTTTGATGTTTCCCATAGTGTTGCAACCTTTCCCCAAATGATTATTTTTGGTTGCTTGTTGTTTAAAATGGGAGGAAATAGGAAGTTTAAGTTTTGCCTTCACATACATGAGTGCTCTTAAGATCAAGGCTCTAGAAAAATTGGGATAAGTTTTCTTTCTTTTTTTTAAGTTCTTTTAAAAGAACAAAGGAGATAGTAGGTATTTAGTAAATTTTTTAACTGAAAAAAAAAAGTAAAAGGAAAAGAATACAAGGAACAGAAAGAAGTAGGGTAGTGGGACCAGAGGTTAAGAAAGTAAATAAAGTGCTGTCTGCAGGTGGAGTACAACTTTGGCTCTCAGATTTTTAGCAGTTGTGGAAGAGGAAAACAGGTAAAAACAAATCTGGTGCCCAGGAAAAGGAAGACTATTTCTGATACTAAAACTAAGAAGACATTTTATCCACAGTTTTATTGTGATATGATATAATAAAAGATAATCCTTAACAACATACTTTCAGTGAACATAGGGCTTTTTCTTATGATATCCCTCATTATGTATCCCAGTATAAGAAGTATTACAGGGACTAATATAATGAATGGTCTGACCCAGTCCCCTATTAGATTTTAGGTTATTTTTCAAACAACTCGCCTTGGATATCATTTTTTAACACCAGATTTCTAAATATATTGAGAAATACAATGTTCTGTCTGAGAACTGTTGGGAATGCAATTATTCCCCCCCACCACCACCTTTTTGTGTGTGTGTGTGCCAGCTAAGTGCATAGACAAGCTTTATAAACAAACAGGGCTGTGATGGGATATGAAAATTTAAAGGCACTGATGGGGACATCTGTGTGAATAGGAGGCTGCTCTGCCCTCCCCGGGTAGAGCCAAGATTTTTCTCAGAAGATGATTTTGGGACCCTCTGTAATGCATAAATAGGCAGGAGAAACCTAACTGCAGACACAAATGAAGATCATTCTGGCATAGGTGACTTTTGTTTTATAGGCGTGGTTAAAGTGGCAACTTGTTGAATAAAATTCATAGATTTCTATCCCCTTTAGTTCCAACTGATGATTCTTGCAGTTTTCTTCCCGTCATGGCAGGACTGCAGCATCCCTTGTTGCCATTTTCACCATAGTCATTGCCTAGATTCTTCTAGAACTCTTTAGGCCTGTACTTTGTACTTCTACCCCCTTGTACTTTTCTCTCTTCCATATTTATTTTGTTTGCTTTAGTTGAGAATGTTCTGAAAAGATTTCTGAACTGGAGCTACTGTTGTTGGTACTGCCCTCTGTGGTCTCTTCTTCCTTAAAATACCTTCTTTCTCTAATTTTGATCTTTAATCATAGAATTTTGATTATGTCTCCAAGTCCATCTTGAATGATAAATCAGTTACTCAATGTGTAATTACATAGCAAAGAGGTAAATTGTCATGGGATGATTAATTAGAAGTTTACTAAAACAGGAATCCAAAATGATGACATTGTTCTAAACACAATTGATTTTATGCCTTTTGTCTGGTAAAGATACTTTCCCGTAACCAGTTAAAGATTAGGATGAGAGCATTTTACTGCTTGGTTTGTACAACTCCAGTGAGTACCAATCAGAGAATACAGTGTGAATCATGCCCCCTTGAGTGGATAGCAGCCTAGGATAGTTTAAAGGAGTGAACATTAATTTATTTTTAGATATTTTACATTAAAAAAATAAGTTTATTTATTTGGCTGTGTTGGGTCTTCGTTGCTGTGTGTGGACTTTCTCTAGTTGCAGCGAGTGGGAGCTACTCTTTGTTGCGGTGCGTGGGCTTCTCATTCTGGTGTCTTCTCTTGTGGAGCATGGGCTCCAGTCACGCGGGCTTAAGTAGTTGCAGCACGCGGGCTCAGTAGTTGTGACTTGTGGGCTCTAGAGCGCAGGCTCAGTAGTTGTGACGCACTGGCTTAGTTGCTCTGCAGCATGTGGGATCTTCCTTGACTAGGGATCTTCCTTGACTAGGGCTCGAACCTGTGTCCCCTGCATTGGCAGGCAGATTCTTAACCACTGCGCCACCAGGGAAGCCCCTATTTTTAGATATTTTAATTTAAAATGATGTCTGATAATTATTTGATTACATTGTGGTAATTTAAATAGTTTTAAGTTTTCTTAAATAGGAGAAATAGCACATCTGACAAATCTCACTGTAAGACCACTGGTTTGGAACTCTAGTCTAAAACTTGATTTCTGTCTGTGATTATTGGACTGCTGCCTCCTGGTGGTGGTGTACTTTAATTGCAAGAAAAGAGAAAACTATCACCTGTGTTTTGAGTCAGAAAGGCAAGGTATTTTTTTCTCTTGTCAGAACAAAGTATAATCTGATAATTTTATTGCTTTTGTCACTGTCTGGAAATATTCTTTTTTGTTATTTAAAAATGTAGAATTCATAAAATATGGCTGGTATAATATTTTGAAGAGAATACATGTGAGATTCTAAAGATATCTTAAATTGTATTAAAGTACAATTTAAAATACAAGAAGAACATAACAGATATGAGTCAGTTCTGAAGATGTATAAATTTGAATTTACTTTTCTCTTTAAGAAGGTTATGAATGGGCATATTTTCAGATTAGCTTTTCACAAGCTTTTTAAACCCATAACTTTGTTGATTTAGAATAATAATACAATGAGCCTGACCTGTGAGTCCTGGTTTTGTGCAGAGGTATGAAAGAGAAGTGTTTTTAAACTCCTTGTCCTACACCATTTTGAAAACATGTATTATGCTTGTTGTTGACGATCTTTTATTTTCTGAATTTGCTCACCTATCTACCCCTTCCTTTCTTTTCAGCTGAATTCCTTTCCACCTCATTCTTTATCTGCAAAATGTTTAAAATGTTTTTTCCCCTCCAGAATTAACTGCTTACTCTGTCTATAATGAAAATTAATTTTTATACCTTGTCTGTGATCTTAGCTCAAATTTAAGCAAGTAGGCTTATCACATTAGTATATAGCTAATTTAAACATGATTGTTAACTCTCTAACAGTTCCATAACTATTTGCATTATCAAATGTTTTCTAATGCAAGTGATCTCGCAATTATTTGAGGTTTGTACAGTTTAACATAGTGGAGTAAAAAAGTTTTATGGTACCATGTGTGGATAGTAGGTAGTATTCTTCAGGCAGAAAGGCTAATAGTCTATGATTTTGCAATTTGAAAGACTAGGGTTCTTAATTTCATAATTGTTTAATGTGGTACCAACTGATCAAATATACTTATTTCTCATAATCATAGAATATTGTTACATACTAGATGTGCAAAAGTTTGTTGAACAGTTGGTATTTATGAATGGTTTATGAACAGCTTTTTAATCTTTAGTGAATTCTACTCTGTAATTTGAAAATAATTTTGATATAAAGAAAACTAAGGATCCTTGCTTTCTTGATCTTGATTTTCTATTCCTTTGTCTAATTAATCTCCATAATTTTTATTCTTACCATTTTTTTCCCCATCAGGGAGAAAAATGAATAATAAAATCTCTAAACTCTGTACTTTGACATCTTTTGAGGATATTGACCAAAAAGGAATTCTGATAAAGGAGCTGCATCTGCAATCTTCTTATGAGATCTCGACGAGCCTGTTTGACTTAGTGGCCAAAGAGAGAGATTAGCTTGTTTTAGGGCCCCATCCTTGGCCCACCCTCCCTATCCTAGAGATGGGTGTACCTGGCAGCCAGAGGAGTTGAATTTCATAATTCCTTGGCATTGGAAGATCCCTGTTATTAGAGAATTAGGAAAGTCTGGTTACCTGGATTTTCCCAAATCATAGACCTAGGCATCCTCAGTCTCCTGGCTGATACCAGAAATCCTTTACCTATTCAAGGCTTCCTGTTCTTTTCTTAGTCTGTTGCTGTCATGGATTTGGTTCTCATGGATTGTGACTCACTGGGTCATCTTAATGAAAAAGTTTTGGCCTTTTGGCCTAGGATTAGGTTCAACTGGGAGTGATGGAAAACTCCAAATAACAGTGGTGTAAAGAAAGAAATGCTGCCAGCTGAGAACTCCCTTCAGAATTGCCTTGGTGGTAGCGTTGCCTCATCCAAAATCACACCCTCTTCCCAGGGCAACCTGCATCCAATGACTGGTTGCCATGTGGGTACAAAAGCCTGGTACCATCAGCACAACTCAAGATGACTCTGAAGATTCACCCCAGCTTCCGAGCTCCCGAAGGGTTCGCCGAGTTGAGGCCTCTGTTGCCGCTGCACCACATCCCAGCCTTTCCCTCACTCCAATCTGCCCCCTCCCTCCCTCCCAAGAGCACTCTAATAAATCTGCATGCATTCTGATCCCGCCTCCATCTGGCGTACTGGCATAGAGTTAAGCACCCCACATGTGTTTGGTAAGATAAATACATCTTCTGAAGTTTGAGAAAAAAAAAAAAGAAATTTATCACATAATAGCTCAGAAGAAAGTGACTGAGAGCTGGTGTGGGGCTCCACAATGTCAGGGACCTAAGTTCCCTCTTCATTGCACTACCAAGTATGATCCCTATCTCCATATTCACCTCATAGTTTCAGATGGCTTTTCTAGCTATCAGGTTGGAGTCTAGCCAGTACAAGAGAAAAGGGAAGGGGAAGGTATGTCCCCTTTCTTTATGCTCATCTTCTGAGAGTTGCACGTACCATTCGTCCTTTAATTCTGGTGATCGTTACTTAGACATTGACCACATCTGGCAGTAAGGTAGATTGAAAAGTGTAGTCTTAATTTGGATGACGACGTGCAATAACAGGAATTTTGGTGAATGAGGAAGGATGGCTGAATGGACATTGGCTGCTAGCCAGCTGGCTCAGGCACAGTTTTTTAGTTCACTCTGTGGGGATGCTGAGATCAGGACCTTTTTCTTGGTAGGCCTGTCCCAGCTCACAGGTCAACCTGGGTTTGAATATTTGGCCTGTTTTTAGAGGTGAGCCTGCTTCACTTGTCAAAGATTTTTCTAGGCTGAGTATTTTTCACTCCTAACTAATGGAACTTAGATCTTAGTTTGTAAAATTTAGGTCTTTGTTCATAGATCATGATCATCTGCTCATATCAAAAATTTTAGAGGGAGAATGAATTCTTGTGTTGTTTCATCCCAAAGAGGGGGTGGGTGTCAGAATTACTATTTGTATATCAGAGGCTTCATTTCATCGAGGGAATGGTGTCCAAACCTTTTGACTGTACGTGTTTATCAGTAAGACATTTTCGAGTACTCATTCATACTTGCGTACGTTTTTATATACTTGTCCTACTTTACTAATATATTAATGTCCATTATATAACACATACAATAGATATTTTAAATGAGCTATAGATATCATAAATGATATTTCTACTTTAAAATTATTAGAATTTTCAGTTGTACAAGAACTTTTTTGGAGTGCAGTATGATTGAATATATTTTTGAGAATTTCACTTTGTCATTCTGATAAAATCTTTTATACATCGGATTCTAAGTTGAGTTTATTAAAGTGTCCAGATAAAAGTTTTCATAGGTGCCACATTTCATTTTTAGTCACAAATTATATAATGATGGAAACATTTTTAAACGGGCATTTGCTTAGCCAGAGTTTCTTTTAGAAAAGCAATTTTTCTTACTTATTACTAAAATGTCACTTTTATCTAGAAGGGACAGACTGAGGTGCTTATTTTTTCATATGACTTATCATTTACAGCTGCTTTATAATAAAAAAGGCAGTGTATTTGTAGCACTTGTCTCATTTGTAAAGTATTTGTCTCATTTTGTGTGAAAGAAAGATGTATAACTCAATCTTAGGTAAAACAGTTTTTCAGGACTTTGCTGTGAGTTAATGGAGAACCTGTGTGATGTAAAGATTTTATAGTCATTTCCCATTTCATTAAAATTACTGTAAGCAATCTACTGTTTATGAAGTTTTTAAAAAAATATAAATAAGCTACATTGATGACATCCTGAAACACTGTAAAAGGTTGAAGGCAAACATGCCATTAAAGGTGTCAACGCCTCCATTTTATGAAATTCTCACTCTTTTCTCAGCTCTTTCTCTTTAGATAATTGTGACTAACATGAATACAGCAAAGATTACTAGTGTCAGTTTGATTAACTGTTGGTAAAGTTTAATTTCTTTTTAGTTTTTAGGTAACATTTAATATACATAGTAATATTTTCTTCCTGGACACAGATTGATTGTGTATGCATCCCTTTAGGTATATTCACATCCTTAGGAGACCACTGGCTTAATGTATACTTGAAGTCTAATGAAAGCTGCTATGTGGGTGTCTGTTGAAATGGTAAAGTATTTTATTTAGAGGCAGTACTTTTTAAATATATAATGACTATTTTTTCCCCTGAAGTGTTTTGCTAACTGCCTGACAAACTTTGACTTTTAAGCTTCATTAGAATCAGGGAACTCTTAGTAAAATGTAAATATTTGTAACTCATTCTGGGTACTGACTTGACTTCACCTTAGTTTCTTACCTGTATTTTTCTTTTGGTTTTTCTTCCTTTTTTTCTTTTAAAATATTACCTTATGTTGTATATCTTTTTATTTTATTTTAGTTTTTGGTTTGAAAGTAAATATTTATTTAGAATGAAAAAAATAAAATGCAAATTTTAAGAAGCTTTCAAATACCACAACCATTACAAAATCCAGAAAAATAATAAAATTATTTTTGTTAATTGCCTGACACATCTCTATAGTGCTTTTTTCGGGGGGAGGAGGGTGCATCCTCTTGATTACCTCTTCATATTACATTTTGTATAATCATTTTTCTATACAGAGAAGAGAGAGAATATTTAGTCTTGTCTTTAGCATGGTAAATTGACATTTGTTTTTTTTTTTTTTCACTGAAATTTTCTTTTATTAGACTTCATATACTCATGACAAAAAAATATTAAAAACCACAATATACAATACAGTACAAAAAGGACAAAAGTAATGGATTAATATTTTTAGTAACATTACTGTATTCTTTAACATGTGGGAAAAACACATGAAACATTGGTTCCAGTAAGTAAACTCTGCAAAGATGAGAGATTGATTTGCACTAAGAATAACAGCATTGAAGTAAGTAATTCGAGTTGTTTCTTCAGTTTCACAGTCACTGTGCTATGTGTCACTGCTTACTGAAGAGGTACTGTTTAAATGCAGGGTATATGTTATCACAGAGGTTAAAGACACATCTGTGTTTGAAGCAAACTGAAGTTATTCTGAACCATTATGATGAACCTACTCAAAAAGACGTGTGGCTGCATCAGTGTGTGTCTGAGGGTAACTGTATAACTGGGAGTTTATCAAACATAACTCCCATGTGGAATATAATGCTCATTAAAGGATGAGTAATTAAAAATGGACTAATTTAACCTTTATACAACTTTTGTGTTATAAAATCTCAATAGTAAAGGTAGCCATGGCTTTGAACTTAGACCAACAGAAGACTTTGTGAGAGAGGATTTTTTTTATCACTAACAATGTTAAGAGTTACAGGAACATGGCAGTATTAAAATCTGGATTTTTGTTGATGGTTCGGAAAGCTTCTTACAGCTGTACAGTTCACTGTTGAAACATGATATAAATTTTTAAGATTGTTATCAAATCTAGGAAAACCTCTATCAAGTTTTTTTTTTATATGAGTTATAAGATTCCAGGCCTTTCAAGTTTCCTGTAATTCTCAGTTACTGTAATAGTGACCCATCTTAAATGCTCTTCCAATTGACAGTTCTCATTAACCATTTTGCTATTAACGTTCCTGTGGTAGTTATGTATTATTATTATTTTTTAAATTTAATTTATTTTTTTACACAGCAGTTTCTTATTAGTTACCCATTTTATACATATTAGTGTATATATATCAATCCCAGTCTACCAGTTCATCCCACCCCCCCCCCACCCCCCCGCTGCCTTCCCCCCTTTGGTGTCCATACGTTTGTTCTCTACATCTGTCTCTCTATTTCTGCCCTGCAAACTGGTTCATCTGTACCATTTTTCTAGGTTCCACATGTATGTGTTAATATATGATACTTGTTTTTCTCTTTCTGACTCACTTCACTCTGTATGATAGTCTCTAGATCCATCCATGTATCTACAAATGACCCAATTTCATTCCCTTTTATGGCTGAGCAATATTCCATTGTATATATGTACCACATCTTCTTTACCCATTCGTCTGTTGATGGACATTTAGGTTGCTTCCATGACCTGGCTGTTGTAAATAGTGCTGCAATGAACACTGGGGTACATGTGTCTTTTTGAATTACGGTTTTCTCAGGGTATATGCCCAGTAGTGGGATTGCTGGGTCCTATGGTAGTTCTATTTTTAGTTTTTTAAGGAACATCCATACTGCTCTCCATAGTGGCTGTGTCAATTTACATTCCCATCAACAGTGCAAGAGGGTTCCCTTTTCTCCACACCCTCTGCAGCATTTGTTTGTAGATTTTCTGATGATGCCCATTCTAACTGGTGTGAGGGGATACCTCATTGTAGTTTTGATTTGCATTTCTCTAATAATTAGTGATCTTGAGCAGCTTTTTATGTGCTTCTTGGCCATCTGTATGTCTTCTTTGGAGAAATGTCTATTCAGGTCTTCTGCCCATTTTTGGATTGGGTTGTTTGTTTTTTTAATACTGAGCTGCATGAGCTGTTTATATATTTTGGAGATTAATCCTTTGTCCTTTGATTCATTTGCAAATATTTTCTCCCATTAAGGGGGTTGTCTTTTCGTCTTTGTAGTTTCCTTTGCTTTGCAAAAGGTTTTAAGTTTCATTAGGTCCCATCTGTTTATTTTTGCTTTTATTTCCATTACTCTAGGAGGTGGATCAAAAAAGATCTTTCTGTGATTTATGTCAAAGAGTGTTCTTCCTTTGTTTTCCTCTAAGAGTTTTATAGTGTCTGGTCTTACATTTAGGTCTCTAATCCATTTTTAGTTTATTTTTGTTTATTCTTGTGTATGGTGTTAGGGAGTGTTCTAATTTCATTCTTTTACATGTAGCTGTCCAGTTTTCCCAGCACCACTTATTGAAGAGACTGTCTTTTCTGCATTGTATATCCTTGCCTCCTTTGTCCTAGATTAGTTGACCATAGGTGCGTGGGTTTATCTCTGGGCTTTCTGTCCTGTTCCATTGATCTAATTTGTTTTTGTGCCAGTACCATATTGTCTTGATTACTGTAGCTTTGTAGTATAGTCTGAAGGCAGGGAGTCTGATTCCGCTAGTTTTTTTCCCTCAAGACTGCTTTGGCTATTTGGGGTCTTTTGTGTCTCCATACAAATTTTAAGATTTTTTTGTTCTAGTTCTGTAAAGAATGCCATTGGTAATTTAACAGGGATTGCATTGAATCTGTAGATTGCTTTGGGTAGTACAGTCATTTACACAATATTGATTTTTTGTGTGTGTGTGTGGTATGCGGGTCTCTCACTGTTGTGGCCTCTCCCCTTGCGGAGCACAGGCTCCAGATGCGCAGGCTCAGTGGCCATGTCTCACGGGCCTAGCAGCTCAGCGGCATGTGGGTTCTTCCCGGACCGGGGCACGAACCCGTGTCCCCTGCATCGGCAGGCAGACTCTCAACCACTGCGCCACCAGGGAAGCCCTTCACAACATTGATTCTTCCAATCCAAGAACACGGTGTATCTCTCTATCTGTTTGTATCATCTTTAATTTCTTTCATTAGTGTGTTATAGTTTTCTGCATACAGGTCTTTAGTCTCCCTAGGTAGGTTTATTCCTAGGTACTTTATTCTTTTTGTTGCAGTGGTAAATGGGAGTGTTTCCCTAATTTCTCTTTCAGATTTTTCATCATTTGTGTATAGGAAAGCAAGAGATTTCTGTGCGTTAATTTTGTATCCTGCAGCTTTACCAAATTCATTGATTAGCTGTAGTAGTTTTCTGGTGGCATCTTTAAGATTCTCTATAGTATCGTGCCATCTGCCAACAGTGACAGCTTTACTTGTTTTCTGATTTGGATTCCTTTTATTTGATTTTTTTCTCTGATTGCTGTGGCTAAAACTTCCAAAACTATGTTGAATGATAGTGGTGAGACTGGGCAACTTTGTCTTGTTCCTGATCT
Source organism: Mesoplodon densirostris (assembly GCF_025265405.1). Classification (NCBI taxonomy): domain Eukaryota; kingdom Metazoa; phylum Chordata; class Mammalia; order Artiodactyla; family Ziphiidae; genus Mesoplodon; species Mesoplodon densirostris. The sequence continues at coordinate 73,415,493 of NC_082672.1, forward strand.
TAGTGGAAATGGTTTCAGTTTTTCACCATTGAGAGCGATGTTGGCTATGGGTTTGTCATATATGGCCTTTATTATGTTGAGGTAAGTTCCCTCTATGCCTACTTTCTGGAGGGTTTTAATTATAAATCGGTGTTGAATTTTGTCGAAAGCTTTTTCTGCATCTATTGAGATGATCATATGGTTTTTCTCCTTCAATTTGTTAATATGGTGTATCACATTGATTGATTTGCGTATATTGAAGATTCCTTGCATTCCTGGGATAAACCCCACTTGATCATGGTGTATGATCCTTTTATTGTGTTGTTGGATTCTGTTTGCTAGTATTCTGTTGAAGATTTTTGCATCTATATTCATCAGTGATATTGGTCTGTAGTTTTCTTTTTTTGTAGTATCTTTGTCTGGTTTTGGTATCAGGGTGATGGTGGCCTGAGTTTGAGAGTGTTCCTTCCTCTGCAGTTTTTTGGAAGAGTTTGAGAAGGATGGATGTTAGCTCTTCTCTAAATGTTTGATATAATTTACCTGTGAAGCCATCTGGTCCTGGGCTTTTGTTTGTTGGAAGATTTTTCATCACAGTTTCAATTTCATTACTTGTGATTGGTCTGTTCATATTTTCTATTTCTTCCTGGTTCAGTCTTGGAAGGCTATACCTTTCTAAGAATTTGTCCATTTCTTCCAGGTTGTCCATTTTATTGGCATAGAGTTGCTTGTAGTAGTCTCTTAGGATGCTCTGTATTTCTGTGGTGTCTGTTGTAACTTTTCCTTTATCATTTTACTGATTTGAGTCCTCCCTCTTTTTCTTGATGAGTGTGGCTAATGGTTTATTAATTTTGTTTATCTTCTCAAAGAACCAGCTTTTAGTTTTATTGATCTTTGCTATTGTTTTCTTTGTTTCTATTTCATTTAGTTCTGCTCTGATCTTTATGATTTCTTTCCTTCTGCTAACTTTGGGTTTTGTTTGTTCTTCTTTCTCTAGTTTCTTAAGGTGTAAGGCTAGATTGTTTATTTGAGATTTTTCTTGTTTCTTGAGGTAGGCTTGTATTGCTATAAACTTCCCTCTTAGAACTGCTTTTGCTGCGTCCCATAGGTTTTGGATCATTGTGTTTTCATTGTCATTTGTTTCTAGGTATTTTTTGATTTCCTCTTTGATTTCTTCAGTGATCTCTTGGTTATTTAGTAACGTATTGTTTAGCCTCCATGTGTTTGTGTTTCTTACGTTTTTTTTCCCCTGTAATTGATTTCTAACCTCATAGCGTTGTGGTTAGAAAAGATGCTTGGTATGATACCAATTTTCTTAAATTTACTGAGGCTTGATTTGTGACCCAAGATGTGATCTCTCCTGGAGAATGTTCCGTACGCACTTGAGAAGAAAGTGTAATCTGTTGTTTTTGGATGGAATGTCCTATAAGTATCAATTAAATCTATCTGGTCCATTGTGCCATTTAAAGCTTGTGTTTTCTTATTAATTTTCTGTTTGGACGATCTGTCCATTGGTGCAAGGGGGTGTTAAAGTACCCCACTATTATTGTGTTCCTGTCGATATCCTCTTTTATAGCTGTTAGCAGTTGCCTTATGTATTGAGGTGCTCCTATGTTGGGTGCATATATATTTATAATTGTTATATCTTCTTGGATTGATCCCTTGATCATATGTAGTGTCCTTCCTTGTCTCTTGTAACATTCTTTATTTTAAAGTCTATTTTGTCTGGTATGAGTATTGCTACTCCACCTTTGTTTTGATTTCCATTTGCATGGAATATGTTTTTCCATTCCCTCATTTTCAGTCTGTATGTGTCCCTAGGTCTGAAGTGGGTCTCTTGTAGACAGCATATATATGGTCTATCTTGCCTATTTTCATTTTGTCTTTCTTTGAATGTGGTTTTTGTTCCACAGGCTGCAGGATTGTAGTTCTTGCTTCTGCTGTCTGCCCTCTGGTGGATGAGGCTATCTAAGAGGCTTGTGCAAGTTTCCTGATGGGAGGTACTGGTGGTGGGTAGAGCTGGGTGTTGCTCTGGTGGGCAGAGCTCAGTAAAACTTTAATCCACTTGACTGCTGATGGGTGGGGCTGGGTTCCCTCCCTGTTGCTTGTTTGGCCTGAGGCAACCCAGCACTGGAGCCTACCTGGGCTCTTTGGTGGTGCTAATGGCAGACTCTGGGAGGGCTCACGCCAAGGAGTACTACCCAGAACTTCTGCTGCCAGCGTCCGTGTCCCCATGGTGAGCCACAGCCACCTCCTGCTTCTGCAGGAGACCCTCCAACACTAGCAGGTAGGTCTGCTTCAGTCTCCTATGGGGTCACTGCTCCTTCCCCTGGGTCCCGATGCACACACTGCTTTGTGTGTGCCCTCCAAGAGTGGACTCTCTGTTTCCCCCAGTCCTGTCGAAGTCCTGCAATCAAATCCCACTAGGCTTCAAAGTCTGATCCTCTAGGAATGCCTCCTCCCGTTGCCAGACCCCCAGGTTGGGAAGCCTGACGTGGGGCTCAGAACCTTCACTCCAGTGGGTGGACTTCTTTGGTATAAGTGTTCTCCAGTTTGCGAGTCACCCACCCAGCAGTTATGGGATTTGATTTTATTGTGATTGCGCCCCTCCTACCGTCTCACTGTGGCTTCTCCTTTGTCTTTGGATGTGGGTTATTTTTTTTTGGTGAGTTCCAGTGTCTTCCCGTTGATGATTTTCAGCAGTTAGTTGTGATACTGGTGCTCTCACAAGAGGGAGTGAGAGCACGTCCTTCTTCTGCACCATCTTGAACCAATCTGTATATCTTCTTAAAATTAATTAATTAATTAATATATTTATTTATTTTTGGCTGTGTTGGGTCTTTGTTTCTGTGCGAGGGCTTTCTCTAGTTGCGGCAAGCGGGGGCCTCTCACTATCGTGGCCTCTGTTGTTGCGGAGCACAGGCTCCAGACGTGCAGGCTCAGTAGTTGTGGCTCACGGGTCTAGTTGCTCCGTGGCATGTGGGATCTTCCCAGACCAGGGCTCGAACCCATGTCCCCTGCATTGGCAGGCAGATTCTCAACCACTGTGCCACCAGGGAAGCCCTGTATATCTTTTTAAAGGCCACTTTAAATCTGTTTTGGAATAAAACGGATTGTAAATCATTTATATTATATGCTGTTTAGATACCTGATTAAGGATATACTTCTATCTTGGCCTTTTTTTTTTTCTGCTAAAAGTTTAATTTTGTATTTTGAAAACTTAAAACATACTGGAACAAAGAAGGGTAGAGTATACACACATTTACCCATCACCAAGATTCACCAGTTAATGTTTTGCTGTATTTGCTGCATCCATTTATCAATTTGCCAGTTCTTCCACCCAATTAGTTTAATTTCATCATACATCTCCAAACAAAGGATTTCTACATAGCAATGCCATAATCACACCTAACAAATAGTTTCCTAAAATCTAATAATACCTGTCCATACTCAAATTTGC